>NW_026636656.1:0-600000 GCF_028554395.1 Pezoporus wallicus
GCGGCATGTGGCCCGAATGGAAGCTGGTGTCGCACCGGCGAATGGGGGTTGCAGGGCGGTGAGAAGCGTTTCCCAGCCGCCCGAGTTGAAATCCTGTGCAGGCTCCCCGTTTCCGGTGCGCTGGGGGAGGGTGCTTTGTCGTGGTAAGTGCTTGCTGGTTTAAACCTGGCATTTCTCCGGCGGCCGGAGGTGTCTCCGGAGGGCCCGAGGCCAACGCCGTGTTAATACCACTCTCTTGTACAAAAGTAACGGGGATTCATAAAGTCCAGCGCACCGATCCTGCGAGTATGTCCTTTGAGTGCACTGCTATCATCATGCTGGTCCAAGCTTGCTTGGGATGTAGCTAGGTTCTTGTTACTAATGAGTGCTACCCCCTCATCCCCCTCTGATAAAGGGCCAGGAAAGATGGTGGTACAGTTTGGGAAAAATACTCCATCCAAACAGTAACAAAAATGAAGACGGCTAATGAGATGACAGTAACAGTTTCTCATGGGAACCAGTAGTGCTCTGGAAAGATGCACATTTGTATGCTCCTCTGTTTACTATAAGACTCCATAATCCTTTTTTGGTTTTTCATTTTTGAAATTTCTGAAACATCACTGGTTAGAATGATCTGATGTAAGGAGAAAAGATTTTCTTTCTATTAGAGGCTTAAGTTTCAGTCAGAGCCATTTGTTTGCTGACCAGTTGCTCTCCGAAAGCTGTCAGGAAAGGAGCTCATTCCTGGGGCTGCTTATTATTCTTATTCTGCTGTTCTTCCCTTTGCGTTGTCACGTCTTCATTTTAAGTAAGGTCTAAGGTGTCAGCATGCTTTCCAGGCAAGCCCAGTTCTGGTCTGCTTCCTTGTTGACTCGTTTTCATATTTCCAGAGCTTTTGGGTGGCAAATGTATTTCTGGCTTTTTGGAGCACATTTGTTCTCTCTCTGAGTCTTTGGTGAAATGCTTGCCATGTGCAGTGTTTTAAGCTTTCTAGTGTTTTGCTTGGGCATTCTGTTTGGTTTTCCCTCTGTGTGTTTTTAGTGCCCACAGCACTGGTCTGTCTACAAGAAACAATATTATGCACTGGCCTCTTGCAGTGCCCGTGTAGTCCAAAACCACTGAAGCAAAATGAGAACGTGACACATATCTGCAAATATGTTGAATACCAAAGGCAAACATGGATTTTTTTTTTTTTTTTTTTAACAGGACTGTGAGAATCCATTTGTAAATGTTGTAGGGCCTGGTCAATCTAGTCAGAAGTGAGCAATGATTTCAATGAATAATCTCATTTCTGTAGATGACTTGACACCTTCAGGTAATAGAAATGAGCCTACAAGAACATGTAATAGCACAAAATACAAGGTACTGCATGTGTGGCTTAATAAGTATACATAGCATAAATCCAGGAACCCTCCAGCGGAGTAATAGGAAAATACTTGGCTTCATTAGTCAATGCCAAAAGGAAGCTGCTAGTTCAATGCAGTTGGGGGAAAAAACAAATGTGACTGTGGTGTGCACACAGTCAAGCTTCTGGGTGACTAGTGAGACAATACTGTGTCCAGTTCTGATAAACCATGTCCAGGAAAGAGGAACTTGTACAGAAATACACCCAGGATGGCTACTGGAGAGAACAAAGCTTATCTACAAGAGTGCAGTAGGAATATTTGTCTGATTAACCTAGGAAAAGCAAATGGAGGAGGGTTGGGAATAACCAGTAAGGCAGGGTAGAGTTAAGCTTAAGTGAATAAGCATTTAAGATAATCAACAATATTGATAGATGAGCATGGATTTAAACTGATCATAATCTAGATAGAAAACTAAGAGCTATCTCAGGAAGCTGAGGGCTTTGCCTTCAATTAAAACCAGTGAAAGATGAACATGTGTAACAGGCTTCAAATTGTATTGTGCTTCAGAACAGGAAGATGATCTATACAAAATAGATTTGTGATCTGTGTTGAAGTGAGGAGATTTGGGCCTCCCTTATTACTCTTCCTGAGACTGGAACAATCTCCTGATGTTCAATACTCCTTAGAAAGAGAGAACTGCTGATTTGCGATGAGGATGATGATTAGAGTGAGAAGGCAACAGTTCAGAAAGAGATAACAGAAGTGTTCACACTAGCAAGATTTACACCAGGTGTTCAGTCTCATAGATTACTGAGTTTGATGGGCAGCAAAATGTTTTTTCTCTTAATAAGGATAGTGGAGTGATGTGTGCATGGACTAAAGAAACATGTACAAACCCAAAATATAGAAGGAAAGTATGGAAGGAGCATGGAGGATGGAAAAGAAAAGGCAGAATGGTTAATTGTGGGGGAGGTAATGGATGCCTTGAATGGATGACTGTTCCCAAGGATCTCGGATACTTTGTTGTGAGGCTGAACACCTTCCCATTGCTGCCTTCACCCTTGGTTGATTTTGATTCACCTGGGGAGAACAGCAACATTGAAAATTTAGCTAATAAGTGCTGGACGCTCAGCCCTAAAATCAAATACAGTATCAGTTATGTGGAGTTACTTATAATGAGGTGGAAAACATAGAGCTGTTTAGGTGCTGCCAGTCTTTCTTTTATGCACGCTGCTTATACTTTTGCTGTCCTTTACCAAAGGGGAAGAGGGGGGAAGAGAGGAAGAAGTAAATTTCATGGAAGAGAAACTTCCTGCCACAAAAGATTGAGCTGGGCGAGGCTTACCAGGCAAATATCTCAGCCCACAGCATGCTTCCCCAGCACAACTTCCTCTGCAGCTTTTGAAAGGAGACTCAGGAGGCATCCAGTCGCTCTGTATTGTACAGATGGGTTTTGCCGGCTGCCTAGGATTCAGAAACTTCAGTTTAATTGCTCACTTCTCAAGTCTTTTTTATGTCTTATATCAAACTACTCTATTTCAAATTTCAGCAGCCTGTGGCTAACCACGCTCTTTTATGATGAAGTTTCTCAATAAATATAGATTTTTTTTTTTTTATCGTGTACAGAAACCACCATACTGTTTCATAATTTTTTTGCTAGCTACTGTTGCCTTTGGCTACACATTAGGGCATGAAAGAGGAACAAGGTCTCTAGTACCTGTTTTAATTCCAAAGCCAGGGTTTGCTAATTCTTCAGTAGTAACAGTACCAGTGGCAAGATGTAAACTGGAATAATGTGAAAAATGGGAAATCCATAAACCCATAGCCCACTCCCCCTGAGAGCTAGTCTCCTGATGCTGAAGCACAAAGGAACTTGTGAAATAGAGTCTGTCTACTCTGCAGACTGTTCTGGTGATTATTTGATTTCCCTGGTCGCAAGATTTTTTTAAGTGCATGTTAGTAGAACATCAGTGATTTCTTGTCCTTGCTTACTGTCATATTTTTACATTTGGGCTTTTAGTGCCATTCTTTCAGCACATGGATTGCTCCTAAGCATGTGTCATTACAGTATTTTAGGAAGTGTAGGAAGTGTTAAGGATTGAGATTATGTTTAGTCTTAAATATTACTTGCTATATTAATTATCTTATTAGAACTGTCCATAAATGTGTTATCAAATTCAGGATACAACTAACTGGAGTGAAAGGTGGCTGACTTTTCTTACGCTATCCTTAGCATTTTCAGATGTTTACACTGTTAATTTCCCTTTCATCCCATTGGAAATGTTGTCCTTTTTTATTTTTCTGACTGCAAATTTGTAGGGGTTTGACATCTTTGTTCGTTAAGACAGCAGCTTTCTAGAGGAGAGCAAGCACCGCCTGAGTGCACTTGCAAAGGGAAAGGAGGTTGGACCTCCTCTATCCTGTTTGGTAATGGTTAGGTAGCAGCTTTGGTAGCCCAAGAGCCCGACCAGTGGCAGCAAGGTATAGGAGGTATGCTTAGCACAGTTGAGTGCATGGGACTGGATCTCAGCTGATCCACTGAGTGTAGCAAGTGAGCCAGTGATCAGCATTGCCATGCTTTAGTTCTGGTATCTGGTTTTGGGAAGAAATTCACAAAGGTGTGGTAAGTGGTAGGAAATTCTTGGCAAAATTGAGACTTTAGCACTTGGATTTCCAGCAGTCAAGCATGCTGAGCTGAGAGATCTTAAATCAGCTGATCAGAAATGTGTGGGCAGATTTTTTCTCTTCAGGTTAAATTGCTTATACCATTCATTTAAGCATGTTTAGAGTCAGAGAACCAAATGGTCTCTTGCACTCCCTGTGACTCCATAGGGGTGTAAGCAGACCCTGCTTGCTGTGTTAGCTTCCCTACTCTGCCCAGAGCTACACCGCCTTTCTCCCCATGACACCTGTGCTGGGCCATTTCAGCTCCCTGAATTTGTAGAAAGCAAATCCAGACTAGAAATGCAAATTCTTGTATAATTGCTACCTGCCAGGGACTCAGCCATGGAAGAGGAACAGAGTTAACACCATCCTCAGCTTAAAACAGTTTAAACCCCCACCTGTTTCTTCCCAAGAGACTTGTGTTTTGTGTTGTGAAGGAAAACAAACTAGATTAAATTCCAGCAGAAGGAGATTCAATTAATGTGTTTTACCTTACAGCTAGAGAGGGTAACAAGTGTGAACACAATTACTGTGGCTCCACCAATAGATACTCATTAAATTGCCATACCTGCCACTTTCAATTGTGTACTCCAGTCTCCAGGGTATGCCTTTTTTTTTTGTTTTTTACAGTTTGAAGGAGATGGAGGCAGTAGGACAAGCCATACTACAGTCTTTTCTCAGTCATAATTTAATTTTCTAACCAGAAAGGAGCATTAAGGCTTCAGTCCCATGGGTTTATTTCAGAGCATGGCCAGTTTGATAGCTCTGCAAATCAGGACAGCTTTCTGCTGTTATCATCTCATGAATATTCTTTCCAGACATTGGGAATTAACCATTCAAAGGAAGGGGATCACTTGTTGAGGGTTAGGGCTGATGTTTTCTAACTACTTTATGCAATCAGATAGCCATCCCTGTCACATAATAAGGTCATTGTGTTTAATTGAAGATGGTGGTAAAATTTAAAAAGAGTAATTGCTGCTGGCCCCTCTTTTTATTGTGAGTGAAAATTTGATCAAACCATTCCCCAAAGCACCAAGAAATCTAAGTGAAAATATTATCATTTAGTTTGGGACCTGATTTTTTAATAGATTTTAGCGTAGTTTTCGTGGACTTCTGCTGATGGGTTATGGCACTTCACAAGAAATTGGTTTTTTGCTTCCCATAAAAGCAAAGAAGAAACCTTGGTGTGCTTCCACTGCATATCTAAATTTTGTAAGAAATACTCATATGCCAATAAAGTTAAGTTAAATAGCTGTCATTCAGATGTAGGTTCAAAAGAGGGAAAGTTAGTTTCAGGATAAAAAAGAAACATAGCAAAGTAAACTAAACCCAGCTAATTTATTATTCCATTTGACTCTTTCTTTCTCCTCATGATATGCAAAAATAAATCAATTCAGTTGCAAGACTTAGTAGAAAGTGAAGATAATGATAGTCTGGTTTTATTAAGGTACAAAAGTCTTGCAATATCTGTCACAAGTCACATAGCCACTTTTTTTTTTCCCCTGAGTCAGACTTGAAGCAAGTTTAACTCCTTCTTTTTAATAACCAGAGTATAAGCATCAGGGACTTGTATTTCATAGGTGTCAATAAAAATTGAATATTACAGTTACAATAATATTTTCTTTTTACATGGTTATTTTGAGCAAAATATTCAGAACTGAATTAAATTGTAAGATGCCTTAATTGCTGTGAGTTACACTGTAAATTAAAATAAGATTTCTAATACAGTTTTCACATTTCTTCTATATGCATTTTCTTGAAAGGGGCAGCATTTAATCTTCGTCTCATGTAATCAAATCATAACTTAGGTCAGTTCAATTCAGTACGTGTCCTAAAACTGAGGACACATCTTTTTGGTGGGTGTCCAAATGGACACATTTGCTCTGGGTGTTTGGGTTTTGATCATCTGTTCTATGCTGTGGAGCTGGTTGCTCTGCAGAGTATCCAGATCAAACAGTGAAAGACCCCTGAGAAATCCCCGAAGAGGCAGGTTTTAAGGGCAGACTACAGAGAGGGAGTTTCAGTGGGGCTGGCCATTGCTTGAGGGATGTGAGATGCCCCAAAAAACTCAGCAGCCAATTTATCAGCCAGTGCTGCCCCATCTCCATACACAAATAGCTGGACAAGTGTGCCCAGCTCAAGCACGGGCCCATGCTCCCTCCCTCAGTGAACTGACAGATTTAGATAGGAGGTAATTTGGGGATATGGGCGTGGGGAGGCAGGTCTCACCTGTAGAGTCACTTCTTTGTTTCTACCTGAAGGTCTTCTTCTGGAGTTGCCACTTCTGGGAGCTTGTTGAGCCCAACCTCTAATTAGCAGAACAGGAAGTTTTAACTAAAAGCTTCAGAATCATGAGTTTTATGTATGATCTTTATCAACATAGGAGTTGCTAACCACTGGCCTTCAAAGATAAACATTAAAGACTTGAAAATCAAGAGGGTTTGCATCCCCACACTGATCACTGGATTTGCCTTTTAGTCTTTAGATATTATTGCTTCATTTCAGTGCTTCTTCATACATTAAA
This sequence comes from Pezoporus wallicus, assembly GCF_028554395.1. NCBI lineage: Eukaryota > Metazoa > Chordata > Aves > Psittaciformes > Psittacidae > Pezoporus > Pezoporus wallicus. Next base: position 6,514 of record NW_026636656.1, read on the forward strand.
CGCGTTTTGTTTTGTTTAGGTGTTTTTTAACAGAAGCCAGAAGACACATGTTCTTGATCCCAGTAGCTGGTGCTTTGAAAAGACCCAATATCATAAATTTGTGATAAAATCAGAAGTTTTGGCAACAGTGACTATGGATAAAGAACAAAATAGCTGAGTAATCATTCTGAGCCTGGAGAAAAGATTCATGCAAGGGAAACTCAAAAAGGAGCTGAGTTAGTGAGGTGTACGGCACTCTCGTACTTTTTATTTAGGTCTTCAGTGCTGTACATGAATACAACCTGTGACTGCTGCTTTCAAGCAAACTTTCAGAGCTGTGTTATGTGGGAGGCTTATCCAACAAGCACAAGACACGTATATGCTACTTTAAAGAAGAACCATAGCTCATTTGCTTGAGGGAAATAATACAAAGACTTAGCTCCAGCCTGTCTTTGCACACCCTCTTGGGATATCAGTGGGGGCAGATACAACTGTAGGTAGATCGTTGCAAAATAATTGGGGAGCAATTCAGAACACACAAAATCTATGCTATTAGATTTTCCAGAATGATTCAGGAACTTTCATATAGCCCTGATTGCACTGCACAGAATGGCAGCTTGTATTGGGCTAACGGCATGTTTTCTGGACCATGGCAATGCAGCCTGTTGCCTGTGTGTGTCTGGGAAGGGAGGGGAGGGAATAAACATGTGTCCTTGTTCCCCACAGGCCTATACTTCTTTTGGAGGTGTGTGTGTACATTAGCTGTGGTAATATGTGTAACCACATAGAGGAAATACATAGAGAAAATATGTTTCTGTCAGATAACATTGTATCTTTCTTTGCACAGAGGAATATAGAAGCAACAAAAGTTGCGGGTCACTGTGGTCCTGAAACGTGCTCTTAACCGTACGAATCAGCCACCACCTGTCTAGTTAAGGACTAGCTTTTCATGAAATACTCTTGCAAACAATTATTGAACTGTTGAAATTATTAAAAGTGTGCTAGAAAAAAAAAAAAGTGTTGTATTTTAAAAAGTGGTAATTCAATTTGCATGTATTGTCTAAGTGTCTGTGTATGTAAATAGCTTCAAACCCCGCTGAGTTTTATTTAAAAACAGTCATGACCAAGAACTTTTTAGAGAGTGGTTAATTCTTGCCTCTTTGACCAAGAAATAATATTTTTTTATATTCTAAGTCACGTAGCTGTCCAGAAAAAAAAAGGATGATAATATAGTTAACACAGACAAACCCTATTTACAAATCAAAAACAAAGTAGCATATTTTGGTTAAACAGGCTATTTGCAACTCTCTTTGCACTTTTTAATTTCATTTATTTTGGTATTTTAGCTAGTGCCTAAGAAATGGATTGTCTCTGATGCTGATACACTGTCACACAAAGCCATTTGATTAGAGAAAGAAACATCTATTAAAAACGTGTAAAGGAAATTAAAGAGCAAGAACAGTCTTAGCTACAGTATTTTCTGTGGCCTTGAAAACCTTCAGCCAGAGTCAGTTGCTGTAAGATGGCATAAACTCTAATACCTTAAAGCTGTGTTGGTTTATGTGACCAGAGGAGATGACCTCTCTGGGATTTGTGGACCACTGCATAAACACCAGAGCTTTCAGCCTGCCAAGGATAAAGTAAATAATGCTTTTGGTCCAGTCCTGGCTCCATGCTCACATATTGCTCCCTGATTTAAACAGCATCACGTGAAGCAGCAGAGCGGAGAAGAGAGCCTTCATCAGCTCTGCATTTCTCCCTACCACAACCTCCCCAATCCCCGGGTGCTGCCATTCTCACCTTGCAGATGGGGGAACTCATGAAGAGGGAAGCTGTCTCCTCACTGCCATGCTGAAAATGCACTTTTAGTCAAAAGAGGCAGTGGCAGAGCTTTCCAGTACTAAGTGAGGGGCAAACCCTCCTCCTGGGGAACCCTTGGCAGGGCAAGAACACTTTGTTCCTCCAAGCCCCTCACTTGTCACAGGAGTGATGTAGAGGCAGGTGGAGAAAAGGACAAGAGCAACATTCATGTCCTCCAGAGGCTAAAACTGAAGGGACACTCTTGCAGTGCTGCAGCACTCCCTTTGTGCTCACACAGGTGCTTCATCCATGTGAGGGCAAAACAAATTAAATGGTAGGCCCCCACAGGCTCTACCTGTGCAGTTGTGCCCATCTGTAATGTGTTGGTAGATGGACACACAGGGACAAAAGTGGGAAAATAACTTGTTCAGAATGTAAATGCCTGAAGAATGGGATTTTTAAAGAGTTTTCTTTTTCCCCTGAGATAAAGGAGGCAGTGATGAACCCAAACCTGGGGACCTGAGGATTGGGAAAAGGTGCCAATCTGAGCTTTATCCAGAGGACAAAGGCAGTGGTGTGTGAGGTGCCAGGGATGCCCCCAGCAGCACAGCACAGAGCAGTTCCTCCCTGCACCGGGTGCAGCAGGTTTGCTGTACCAGCAGACATAGCTGCAGCCTGCTGTCATCATAAACCTCCAGCTATTTTCGTTTTATCAAAACAAATGCAAAGTTAACCCCTAAACGGGTGCAAAATGCTCTAAAAGGGTATAGGGCTTTTCCTAACATGGAAAAGATGCATCAATCCAAGCCCTGTGTCTTATGCTGTGTGGAGAAGGCATGTGTAAGGATGCCAGGAAGGGCTGAAGAGCTTTTGCTGGGGGGCTTGGTTGGAGCTGGGTGAACAGCTGAAGACGTGAGCAGATGCCATCAATAGCAAAGGGAAGCTCAGGGCAGAAACAGGCAGGCATGTTGCAGGCAAGCCTAGTCTTACCTCAGCCACCTCCAAGGTGTGTAGGTGCCCCATGGCAGCTAATCAAGTTCCCAGGTGATTTAGAAATAGCCTCAGGCTCCTTATGAGGCTGAAGCTGAGGAGACTCCCTCATGATCCAGCTGGACCTGTAAAACCCACCTGCTGCCCTGGGTCCCCCACAAGTGTGTTTTCCAAGTGTGACAGATATAGGCATTTCTACATTTGTCTTTGCATGTGTTCCATCCAATTCTGCCATGTTTTGCAAGAAGGAAACATGGCAGAAGGGGATGGCTCCAGGGCAGCCAGGGCTGGAATCCACCAGAGATTGGGCAGAAGAAATCCCAACTAGGAGAAGCCAACAGGACTTACTGCAGAGGCCACAGACTTCTTCTTCATACTTAACTAGCTTCTCAGATGGGTCTTGCTACTGCTGACACCAAGGTTAGGGGACTTCGGGTTTTATTGTGAACAGTGATACTATTTTGCATATGCAGGAACGGGACAGCTGGTGAGACTGTTAGGATTCTGCCACAGGGATGTGCTGGACTGCTCAGGATGAAGACACATACCCCTGGTTTGGGCCTGAGTCCTCTCCTTTGGGCCTTCCTCTTGCCTCCAGCTCTGCTAGGAGGCTGTAGGATGTTTGTTCCTATAGTAAATCTATAAATCTGGCTGGTGGACAGAGCTGCTCTTGCTCACTCATACACTGAGGAGACCTTCTATGGTTCGTTCACAGCCCACCTGGTTATGCATGTGCTGATTGCCACAGACAGCCACCATGGGATCCTGAAGAAAATCATTACCTTTAAAAAGATGTGAGATGCTTGCTTCCATTTCCAACAGCCAGGGCACGTTTCACTGCAGAGCAGCTGGCCACAGCTCCTGCAGAGCACTAGCACATGGCAGTCTCCATAAATCCACACACTAGCTTATCCTAATACCTTGCTCCAAGTAACCCAGCCCAAATTTACTCCTTTTAGCTCTAGTAATAAGTTTCTAACCCCAGCAAAGCCCAGCTGCTGCAGGTCTCGCTGCTGAGAAGCCCCCCCCCCAAACTCCAGCTGGTTCAGTGGGCCCTGTTAACCTTTTGACACCATGATGCTATACCACACATTTCTGGATGTTTCCATCACTGAGTGAACTAAATCCAAGCTCTACAAATACCACATCTTATCAGGGCCATTTTCTTGATCAGTTTTGCTGCAAATTGGCTCAAGTGTATGGACTCCTGGAGCATGAAGCCACATCCAGCTATGTTTCAGAAAGCAGCTGAAAATTAAAGGAGAGGCAGCTGTATCTCTACAGTATTCCTGAGGTAATAATAGTAACAATAAGGGGAAGTAAAATAGGACAGTTACATTTCTTTGTGATGTTTTTTTTAAAGTAAGGATTTAGTTGAATATAAAATGATCATTGATTTTAGGCACTTGATGGACTAATGTTTGATTCTAACAGAGACATTTTCTGAGAAAAGCAGAAAGAGAGCCATGTCAAGAAGAAGCAACCCTCACTTTGTTAGAGAGAGGCTGCTGAGTAGTGCTGCCAGAGTCCTTTATATAAGTAGGAATAATTATATTGCACAGAAATCTTCTGATAATTACTCCTGAAGAAGAATGTATCTGCTTCATTTGCTGAAGGCTGAAGGCTTGCCTTGTATCAGAGAGGATCATCTGCATTATGGCTAAAATTAAAGCAAAGGGAGAGGAAACAAACAAGAAAGGATATAAAACTCCCAAATGCCAGGTTAAAAAAAAGGAAAGTCATTTCCACCAAGGAGCAGTGAAACATCTTTTAGAGTGAACATCTGATGTAGATGGAGATGAGAGGCAAATAAGAGAATAATTATACTGCGCTTGGTTTCCACTTGAAAAGGAATCCCTAGCTCCTCGCAGTATGATATCCCCTCACAGTTCTACACCTTGTGTTTTCCACTGGGTTTTCACCATACCCACGAGCTCTCATCAAAACCTTTCATATGAACAGCAGTCACTGTGAAAGACTGGAAAATGTTTCTGGCTGAATAATTGTATGCAGAGAGCTGTTTCTGCTGCTGAAGCAGGGTTTGTTTGCAGTCAGCCTGGATTGCAGCCTGTCCTCTCCGTCTTCTTCCTGACCTTCAAAAGCTGGATGGAGCAGGCAAGGCAGTGCCTTCATGGAAGTCAGATCCTCTCTAGGAAGGTTTAGACCACTGTACCTTCCACCCAGAGCAAATCCATAATTAAATGACACTTTAAATGCTTGTGGTTTCCTGTTTTAGTTATGAAAATTAAGGCCATCTGGTCAGTTCCACTGGAACTGACTCTCACACAAGCTTTTGTGAGCTCACAAGGAACTTCTCTGCCTGGCTTTTAATTTGGATCCAAGGGTTTCTTAAGGAAGGCCAGCAGAATAAATGGGAAAAGATAAAATACAAGCTCAGGAGCGTTGCTACAAGCTCAGGAGTGTTGCATCCCAACTAGAAGGAAGTGCAGCAGGAAGGCCAGGAGACCTCCTTGGATGTATAAGGAGTTGCTGAGGAAACTTAGAGGGAAAAGAGGTTTATAATAAGTGGAAGCAAGGACAGGCGGCCTTGGAAGAATACAGGGATGTTGTCCAGGAAGCTAGGGACCAGGTTAGGAAAGCTAAGGCCCAGTTAGAACTAAACTTGGCTAATGATGTGAAAGATAACAGGAAGGGATTCTATAGGTATGTTGTGAATAAAAGACAGACTAGGGACAACGTGGGCCCTCTGGAAGCTATCAGGAGAACTGGCTACCCTGGATTTGGAGAAGGCTGAGGTTCTGAATGACTTCTTTGCCTCAGTCTTCACTGGCAAAGGCTCTGACCACAGCACCCAAGTCTTGGAAGGCAGATACAGGGACTGTGAGAATGAAGACCTTAGGCCCACTGTAGGAGAGGATCTGGTTTGAGACCATATCAAGAACCTGAACGTGCACAAGTCCGTGAGACTGACAAAATTCATCCACGAGTCCTGAAGGAGCTGGCAAATGAAGTTGCTAAGACACTGTCCATCATCTTTGAAAAATATGGCAGTCAGATGAAGTTCCTGATGACTGGAAAAAGGGAAATATAACCCCCATTTTCAAGAAGGGGAAAATGGATGACCCGGGGAATTACAGACCAGTCAGTCTCACCTCTGTGCATGGCAAAATCTTGGAGCAGATTCTCCTGGAAAGCATGCTAAGGCACATGAAAATCAACAAGGTGCTTGGTGACAGCCAGCATGGCTTCACTAAGGGGAAATCCTGCCTGATCAATTTGGTGGCCTTCTATGATGGGGCTACGGAACTGATGGACAGGGGTAGAGCAGTTGATGTCATCTACCTGGACTTGTGTAAAGCATTCGACACTGTCCCACACGACATCCTTGTCTCTAAATTGGGGAGACATCAGTTTGACAGGTGGACCACTCAGTGGATAAAGAACTGGCTGGATGGCCACACACAAAGAGTTGTGGTCAATGGCTCAATGTCCAGCTGGAGACCAGTAACGAGTGGTGTCCCTCAGGGATCGGTGTTGGGACCGGTCTTGTTCAACATCTTTGTCACTGACATGGACAGTGGGATTGAGTGCGCCCTCAGCAAGTTTGCTGATGACACCAAGCTGTGTGGTTTGGTTGATACGCTGGAGGGAAGGAATGCCATCCAGAGGGACCTTGACACGCTTGTGAGGTGGGCTGATGCCAACCTCATGAGGTTTAACCATGCCAAGTGCAAGGTCCTACACCTGGGTCAGAGCAATCCCAGGCACAGCTACAGGTTGGGCAGAGAAGAGATTCAGAGCAGCCCTGTGGAGAAGGACTTGGGGGTGTTGGTTGATGAGAAAATGAACATGAGCTGGCTTCAGTGTGCGCTCACAGCCCAGAAAGCCAACTGTATCCTGGGCTGCATCAAAAGGGTCATGACCAGCAGGTCAAAGGAGGTGATCCTGCCCCTCTACTCTGCTCTTGTGAGACCTCACCTGGAGTATTGTGTGCAGTTCTGGTGTCCTCAGCATAAAAAGGACATGGAACTGTTGGAACAAGTGCAGAGGAGGGCCACGAGGATGATCAGGGGACTGGAGCACCTCCTGTATGAAGACAGGCTGAGGAAGTTGGGGCTGTTCAGCCTGGAGAAGGCTGCGTGGAGACCTCATAGCAGCCTTCCAGTATCTGAAGGGGGCCTATAGGGATGCTGGGGAGGGACTCTTCATTAGGGACTGTAGTGACAGGACAAGGGGTAATGGGTTCAACCTTAAACAGGGGAAGATCAGGTTACATATAAGGAAGAAGCGGTGAGGGTGGTGAGGCACTGGAATTGGTTCCCCAAGGAAGCTGTGAATGCTCCATCCCTGGTGGTGTTCAAGGCCAGGTTGGACAGAGCCTTGGGTGACATGGTTTAGTGTGGGGTGTCCCTGCCCATGGCAGGGGGGTTGGAATGACATCATCCTCAGGTCCTTTCCCACCCTAACTATTCTATGATTCTAAAAGCCTCTATGCACAGATTAAAACAGGACTGGCTAATACTTGTAAGTCAGAGGAGGACATTTTCCCCCTGAAGTTTCCCTAAGCAGTAAAGGATTCATATTAATGTGCACATGTAGCAGTGGGGAATGTTATTTGATTACTGCAGAACTGGTCATTTACAGATCATCTCCTCACATTTCAGGCAGCATGCTCTATCTCTGCTGGTGAGAGAAATCAATTCGTTCCAAGTGATGGGCCTGAATGACATGTTAAAGCGCTGCAATGGTGCAAAGATCGAGCTGTGCTCCTCAACCACATGATGGTAAAAAAACCTACATCATTTCTAGCATGAAAGGAAAAAAAGAGGAACATGATGTTTTAGAAAACAACCACCCTCAGATAAAAACAAAGGCATAGAAGCTGACAGGCAGCATGGGGTTCCTGTAGTGCCTATGTGCTTAAAAGAGAAGCTCATGTGAATGACAGAACAAGAAGGATCTGACACTCTGGGGGCAGGAATGGGCATGCACAGCACCTTGCTGTGTGCCCCAGCTTCATGGAGTGGGTCACCTTAGGCATCTCTGTAGGCAGCCAGGCTGGAAAGGCTCCAGAAGAGGCAATCCTGCCTGCAAATTGAATGTTGTTGCCCTCTGGCAAAGCCTCCCTCTCTCTTACCATTTGCTTATACAGTAAGCCTGAGGCTGGATGCAAAAGGCCTGATTTTTGTGTGGTAAAAGCATACTTCTCTTCTGCTTGCATACAGAAAAGGATGCTCAGAAGAAAACTATTGCCACTGTTTAGGCAATCCATATAAATAGCAGCAAATAGAGTGGCTGCAAGCGAGAAAGTGTAGAGTTGTCTGACAAGCTGATGTAATAAGATTTCCTATAGAATCATAGAATAGTTAGGATTGGAAAGGACCTTAAGATCATCCAGTTCCAACCCCCCTGTCATGGGCAGGGACACCTCACACTAGACCAGGTTGCTCAAAGCCCCATCCAACCTGGCCTTGAACACTTCCAGGGATGGGGCATCCACAACTTCTCTGGGCAACCTTGTTCCAGGGTCTCACCAGTCTTATAGTGAAGAATTCCATTAAAAGAAGCTGTGGCTGTGAGGCATTGCTGCCCGTGGCAGGGGGGTGGAACTGGATGATCTTTAAGGTCCCTTCCAACCCAAACCATTCTGTGATTCTCTGACCTGAGATACCTGCATGAGGCTGACAGACTTAAGATACGCGTCCAGACCCTTGCTCCTCCATAGCAGCAGCTTTAGGCCAAGCAGGCACCCTGCAGTGTCTGAAATGATACCTGACATCCCTGGGGAGAAAGCTGGATCCCACCTTCAGAGCTTTCCAAGTGTGAAATGCTTGGTTGCAGTCCTGAGCTGTGCTGTCAGCTCCCAACTTCAGCACCTCTGAATGTGCTCTGCTGGCACTCAGTGTGGTGACTACAACCATAAAACAAGGAAATAAAACCATGTCCTCCCTGTAGCCCTCTGTGAAAAGGAGAGGCATTCATGGCAAACGTAAACACAGCTCAAGTTTAATGCAGGAACTCCTCTGTGTGACTAGTCCTGGGGGCTGCTCCTACAAGGTGAACCTCACACCATTGTGGTCACCCTTGTCACCACCACATCCTCTGAGGAGCCACCCACCATGCAGGCTACACCCTGACTGTTTTGTGGCAATTAGACTGAGGAGGACACTCACCTGAATTTGTTTCCCTTACAAGTAGTATCCAAATCCAGCTCTTTGAAGATGAGAGGAACAGGGCGTCTTTCCTGTAGTGATTTTCCTAAATCATATAGCCAAGTGTATATTCCTCACTCTGTAAGAAGCTTTGGAGGAAATAATGCAACTGCAACACAACATTGCATAAGCAGATCATACCAATATATTCCTCTCACATTTCTTAGTGGTTTCCTCCCCTGCTACAACAGAAGGTATTGTCATGTAATGAAATGTACTCTACTTTTTACAATTTCTATAGTTTCCATAATTACAAAATTAGAAGAGTAAAAATTTAGAAGATGTTTCTCTAATTTATTCACTCACAATCTATATATCCTACACCTATCACTATTTGCTCCAATACATTACACACCAGCAATAATAACTGCTTTAAAGCAACAGCTAAGATGGTATTGTCCTCACACATACATTCAGTCCAGCATTAAAAATCATCCTGACCATGCAAAAAGCCTCCAGAACTGTCCATTATGTGACATTAAAAAGACAGGTTACTCGACAAAAGGCTTGGCTAGAGAAATGATTGCAGGCATAAAGAGCACAGTATGCATATGATAGGATGCCAAGGAAGGTTTTCAGCAATTCTAGGCAAGGCATTTTTTGGGTCCCTTGAATTCATGCAGTAAGTGCCACCAGCAGAAGACTGGTCACTGTGGGCAGACTGCCTGCCCACACTGTCAGGGACCTATGCCCTAAAGTCCTTTTCCCAGCATCACCCCCAGTACAGAGGTGTTGAGGTCTTCTAGGCTCTCTCCTGGAGTGAAATAACTCTTCCTGAAAACCCAGCTGTTCTTTCAGCTGCTTGCTCACCAGATATTCCCAAAATGCAGCATAAGCAAGGCTGAACCAGTTTTGGTTTCCTTTGCTGTATGCAGACATGCAGTGCTATCCCAGCAGGCTCTGATGCCTCAAATGTCACATCCCCTTTTGTTTCATGCTGTTAACTCCAGTGGGCTGCAAGAAGAAAAACAACCCAGCCCTCAGATTACTTCAGACTTTTGAACTAAAACCCAAGCAAAACATACTGAAAATAATAATTATGCCTTACGGTTATGGCTACACCATGTGCGGCCAGTGATGATGCTCAAGAGAAACACTGTGCATGTGGACCTGGAAGGTCTGCTCTAGAGAAGGCTGATGTTGAGCAAAGTGATGCTGCTGCTGCATTGCTTGGCCTGGGGCGAGGGACTTTGGCACCAGGGCTATGGCCCCTGTCTGTCCGTGAGGATGTGCTTGGTGAGGGGAATAAAGCCTCTTTCCTAGAAGTATCTTGCTTCATTTTGAAAACACTGATATTATCTGTAGGGGGTAGGCTCCACACACAGGGGTGTACACAGATCTCCAGTTTGGCGCTGCTCCTAAAAGTTCACAGCTCCCACAGCCACTTCTCAATTGCCAAAGAAGTGGCAAAGTTGACAAGAAACAAAGCAGCTTTTACGCAAGAAAATCAACATGTCCTGACTCTTCCTGGCAGCTGACAACTGTCCAGGGTGAGGTTTAACACAAAAAGTGTGAACAGACAGGGTGTCCGCTCCTGAATGATTGGGAGTTGAATCATTTGCTGCTTCTGCTCTACTGTGCTCTTGCAGCCCTCTAATGCTCCAGTCCTTCTCTGTCCCTGCAAGTCATCCATGTATCTCCTCTCCATCCCACATGCTTATTCTCAGCAGGCTTCTGGCTCAGTGTGTTTGGGCTATGTCCAGATTGACTGGTTGACCTGGTGCTTTTCCACATCAGTTGTGACCTTGGTCTCCTTTTCAGCCCTGTGCCGATAAAATATACGCAACTTCATGACACAAACTCTTCTTGATTGTGCAGGAATTGTCTTTCTTTTCTAAGTATTTTAACAAAAACAGATCAGAGAAGATGGTGTGAAGAAACCACGGAACTGCAAGACAGACATTTTAATCCCTCCTCTATCAGTGGCTTGCTGTGTGATCTCTGCCCTTGGGCATGCAAATCCTCTGCGATGCTGCTCTCCCCAGAGGAACTAGTTGATAACGGGGAGTATTTGTTGTTATAATATGCTCTGAGATGTAGGCAAGAAAGGAAAATGCAGAGGATGCACTGGCAAATAAGTCCCCCAACACTTAGGCATTTGTGAGCCACACCGCTGGGATAACCACTGCCTGCCTGCACCCCAGCATGCACAAGCAAGCAGAGAGTGCATGAAAGGACTGTCTGGGGATAAAGCCATGCAGTGTGGTATCCTCAGCACGTCTTCAGCAGGAGAAGTGTACGTGCTTCTTCATATAGCATCTGCATGTGCCCTGCCTCTGGGGACTGCCCTAAAGGATTTGTTACTTGACTCTGCAATTAAGAAAAAAGAAAAATAACTAAACTAAACTAAAATAATAAAATAAAACAAAGTAAAAGTAAACAAAAAATCAAAATAAAACAAAGAAAAGCAAACAAAAACCAAACCAAACAAAATGAAATAACATAAAGCAAAATAAACCAAACCAAACTAAAATAGAATAAAACAAAATAAAGCAAAGTAAACCAAACAGAATAAAATACCCCCCCCAAAAAACCAAAATAAAATTAAGCAAAGCAAAACAAAAAAATCAAACTAAAAAATAAAAAACAATAACAAAACCCACAATAAAAATAAACCAAAGTAGAATAAAAAAAAAATAATATACACTTTTTCAAGACTCCTCCACTTTCCTTTGACTATTCTGTTACCCCCGGCCCTTCCTCCAAGAGCCACGCCACAAGAAAGAATGTCCCCGACTCCTCTCTCATTTTAAAATGCTTCTTTTTATTTCAGTGGTTGTACATTGGGTGAATGAATTTAACGTCACAACAGAAATAGAATGGCTATTTAACAGACCACTAGTAGTTATATGCTGGAAAAGAGTGAATGGAGGGGTTTCTTTTAACTGTTACTGAAATATTCATCGTATGTGTCGTCAATTATGCTGGATGAGAGAGGCAAACAAAAAGGTATTTTGGTGAGGTGCTGTACATCCTCTGAAGAAAATAAACACCGAGACATCTCAGTCACTTGAAACCGTGTCCCAGCTACAGTATTCACGGTCTCCATGTTGGCCCATCTCATGGTTCTTTTAGGGGAGTTTTATTTGTTGTTTTTTTGTCTTTTTTTTTAATTAAACAAAGCATTTAAAATTTAATCATTTTCATTAGACTTTTTTCTTAAAATATAAACAAAGTTTTGGCAAATAATATTTATACAGAAAAATAGTTTTAGATCTTCCCAAATTTTGAAATAGTCTATAAAATTACTTTATAAATAAATAAAATGCAGAATCTGTTGTACACGTATTTGCACATCTCTGTAATTGCCTCCTTACTGTTAGCATAGGTCTGTACTTGTACAGTTTTCAGGAATATTACAAAGTCATAAAGTCAGAAAGTGGATCTCTTATTAAAAAATACATTTTCTCTTTTTGTCTGTCAGTTTGTCTGGATGAAAGACCTGATGTATCTGAAGCTTCATCATCCATGGGCAAAAAATAGGAGTCTTGGATTAATTGTAAAAAACATAGAATAACAGTTATTTTGAAACATAAAAAGTTCACACAAAACAATGTCCTGGAGAGTTATCTACATAAAATATTTAAACAACATGGATAATTTACCATTTAGTATTATACAATAAGCTACCCAAATGCCTAAATTAACTATTATAAAAAAATAAAAACAACTTTGACAGATATAGGCAAGTTGCAGTGTCAACTACCTAGTTATAATGACTGAGAAAGTCTACAAATATTAGTGTTTTAATAGTATATAATGGTGATACCTTAACTGCTAAAGTAACGAGTTAAGATACATTATTTTTCCACAAATTAAACTAATGCAACGTTACAAGCACTATGTTAATTTTACAATCGAATTGTGATTATTTATTTTTTCTTTCGGATGATCAAATCTCCAGCTTCATCTATAAATAGAGAGTAATTAGACATCGGACAAACAAGATTTAGCCTGGAAGAGAATTTCCTCGACAAATAATTATATGGTTAGTGCCTTCAGTCGTTCCGAACAGGCAGTGCTGCCAAAGTTTAAAATAGTTTACAATCAATCTGAAGAGGTTAAGTTAAAATACTGCAATCACTAATAATGTCCACATAGAAAACTTATGCTGCAAACAATTATACATAATATCCACTTATAACAGCTGTCCTGTTTTCTTTAAACAATAATTTAAAAACTATGTCATTTATGAGATATATGTGCAACATATAAAATGTGAAATATGAAATATTTGGTACAATAGTGCTTGAAACAAATCTCAAATCAAACAAATGAAATTTTAATTATACATATATAATTACCTTGTAAATCAACAAAGTATTTAAAAAAGTAAACAACATTAAAATCTGCTTCATCCATATATATGTATATATGTATGTATGTATATATAACATGTATATAATTGTATTAAAGATATCTTCATACTTTTGTGACATAAAATATGTTTTTAAAGAAAAACAATTAAAAGAACTATTTTTTTCTCCACTCTAATCTGGTTACAAGCTTATAATCCAATTAAAAAAAATGCAAATACAGCAATGATTTATTAAACTGAATCTCATTCTACATTCTTAGTGTTCAGTTAATAGTCTAGATTAAAGTCACTGATGAAGTTTCAGTGACGCAACTGAATTTTAATTAAATTAGAGTATCACACAGTCTTCATCTACAGCCTTCTTTTTCGCCTTCTCTTTTGTTAGTTTGGTCTTTTGTGTGTGTGTGTTTGATTTTTACACTTCTACAAGTTACTTCGTAACAGCTCGGATCTTTTTGGTTAACCTGACAATGAGTTTTGACAGATTATTCGCTTCTGGTGACATTTGACTGTTGGCATCAGGCTCACTTTCATCAAGTCTGATGTGACAAAATTTAGGCACTTCTGCAAAGTCTCTTTTAAAAACATTATAAATACACTCGTAAAATAATATTCTCAAGACTTTGTTCTTTCGGGGATTGAAAGGGGTATGAAGTTCATACTGTGCAAATTTTTAAATTTTCTTCTGCTATTCTGCTATGATTCAAATGCAACTTCTCCACACAAGTCAAACACCAACCATGTGCATCTAAATTGTGCTTTGCTTTGGACTTCTGGCTAAAGATATTCAGATTGGCGGGGTGATGTGCAGGACACTGGGCTGCGTTTCACTTCCTCTGTCTTGGAATCGACTCGCTGGGGGAGCAAAACCAAGAGGTTTTTTTAAGCGAGAAGGAAAACCCCAATCGTAGTTTGGGTGAAAATTAAACCTGCAACTGGGATAAGATTTTAGCCAATGCAACTTCATTATTGCTGAGCTCGAAAGATTCATAAACACTGAATCTCGCGAGACTAACTTAACTGGACCATTTCCATTAGGTATAGTTATGGAGAAAAGACAGTATTTGCAAGAATTAAACTATGCTTAGAAAAATCTTTAAAACTAAATGTTACCCTTTATGTCTTGAAACATCACAGCTGGTATCAGGTAGTTAACTACTTTAGGTTGGAGTATAGTAAGCATACCATATTTAATATTCATATATGACATAGCAGCACTAGCTTTTTTGAGTTTGTGATTTGTCCATAAGAACAAATTCTTGACTTAGCATGCAGTTTGTGGCAACTCTAGAGAGGAGGAGACGGGGTAGTATGTACAGTAGCCGTGCTTGGCCGTCCGCAGGGAGGCTTCGTGACACTCTGTTCCACTCCTGCTGGCTATTTCAGGATTATCTGTTAAGAGAAAGGAAAGCATGATTGCTCTTTTAGGTGATGTGGGGAGAGCAGTTCACCCAGATGGCCAGCGCTGGACTAACTAAGCTTGGGTGCAGCTCATATCAGAAAGCATCCCAAACGGGACAGCATTCCGTATCCTCACACTGCCTGAGAAACATCTGAGCTTCACAAACCTAGTCGTCTTTCTCCCACACACACGTCCCCATGTGCGTGAGAGCACACAAAGAGGGAATTTTGTGTATCAAAATACTAGAGATGGCACCAAAGCCACAAAGGAAGGGGCTGGCTGTAGATGGGGTGTGTATTCCCCAGTGCCCCAGCTGTCAGTGGAGAGGGAAGCAGCCCTGCACCTCCCGAGGAAGCTCAAAAGCACATTGGTACCTGCTGCAAATCCCCAGCTCCACCCTGCTCCCACAAAGGCAGGAATGACCAGGGGAAATGGTGGAGGCCAGGGGAAATGCCATTAACAAGCAAAAAAGATGTTCTAGGCTGGATGTTTTCAAGAAGCTGGGGTATCTTTTCAATGCACTTTTACAGCTGCTTATTTCCTAAAAAAATTATCTGCAGGTCAGCAAACTTGAGAGGTTTTTTTCACACCTCCTTATGTCAGGGGATCCAGGGGGATGATGATAGTGGTACCTGTGTGCACTAACTGTGCTGCTTTACCTTCACAGTGTCTGAAACTGAGGGTGAAGCAACCACTTTACAGATGCAAACTCTGTGCCTCCAATACTGTGAAGGTTAAATGCACACTGTGCCCAGCAACAGACTCAACCTGCTCACAGCACTGGAAAACAGTCCAGGTTTCCACCACATTTGCTGGTGAAAGCGATGTCAAAAGCCAGAGGTGCGATGTTCTTTCTGTCACACCACTGCTAAACTGTGCTCCAGACTTGAGCACAAGTCGAGGAATTAGAGTGCATCGCTTGCTCTTCCTGTTTAATTTGGCACTTGACATATTTTTAAGCTGTGTTTGTAGGTGGTATACAAGACAGTCATGACAGCACTTTGACCTACTTGTGTATTACAAAGCTAGACCGCAGCTTAATGCAATATTTATTTTAAAAGAAAAAAAAAATAGGTGATTTGAAAGTAACTGCAGCAACATACTACCTCTGACATACAGCTCGCCAAAAAGAAACACGGACGCCTTCTGTGGAAGGTGCTTGTTCTAGCCCCTCGCCCAGCCACCTCACACATGCCTCACAACCAGAATTGTACATAGCTACCAGCTCCCTGACCCCACCTAACTTGCCAGCGTGCCAAAGAGTCAGCTTTGATTACCATCAGCACTGCCAATCTGGTGACACGCGAGGCCCCATTGTAGTGGCACTGTACAAACACCTGCTGCTCCAGAGGGCTTAACTTCTAAATACATCATGCATACAACAAGGACGTATATTTTTAATGAACTTCCACCCATTGTCAGTTTGTTAGCTTATCGCCTATCTTCTGTTTCCTATTGAAATAACAAAGAAATAGCTTTGCTGGAATAATAACGCCCTGCCTGTGATAACCCTGGTGCATCTACAGCACTGTGATGTGACAGCATGTACAAAGAACGTAGCCGTGCTGAAAGTAAGAAGTGACCAAGATTATCAGCACTGATATTTTGAGCATGTTACAACCCAACACGGCAATGTAATTAATAAAGCAGCTTTAGCTGTAATAGGTTAGCTATAATCACACAAGTGTATTTAAGGAATCCTAAGGTCTGCGTTAATGGGACACAACCTGAAATCTACCTGGTGTAAAGAACCCAGAATTTCAGACACTGCAGCTGCCTACGTCATCTGGCAACTTTTGAGGGGATAAGCTTGTATTTTCCGATAGGTATTTTCTCTCTGTACCGGTAGATAGGTTAGAATCATAGAATAGTTTGGGTTGAAAGGAACCTTCATGGCTCATCTAGTCCAGCCCCCCTGCAATGAGCAGGGACATCTTCAACTAGATCAGGTTGCCCAGAACCACATCCAGCGTGGTCTTGAATGTCTCCAGGGATGGTGCATCCACCACCTCTCTGGCCAACCTGTGCCAGTATTTTACCAGCCTCACTGTAAAACATTTCTCCTTCACATCCAGCCTGAATCTCCCCTCTTTTAGTTTAAAACCATCACCCCTCATCCTAGTGCAACAGGCCCTGCTAAAGAGTCTCTCCCCACTTTTCCTACAGGCCCCGTTTAAGAAGTGAAACATCACAATAAGGTCTCCCTGGAGCCTTCTCCATGCTGAACAACCCCAACTCTCTCAGTCTTTCCTCATAGGAGAGGTGCTCCATACCTCTGATCATCTTTGTGACCCTTCTCTGGACCCTCTCCAACAGGTCTGTATCTTTCCTGTACTGACTCCAGAGCTGGACACAGTACTGCAGGTGGGGTGTCACCAGAGCACAGTAGTGGGGCAGAATCACCTCCTTGGACAGATTACTGCCCCTTATGTCAAGACGTCTTAAAGGTCAAACAGCCCCATGCTCCCAGTTCCCCCAAAATGTGTGACAGAGAAGGCAGAGGGACTCATCTCAGTCTGTTTCTTGGGAAAAGGGTAGGACCGTTCTTGGCACTTGGATTAACCCAAGTGCAACTCACCCTGCAGCATGCCAGGCACAGTGAAGGGGCCCTGGGCAGCGCGAAAGAGTAGGGACTGCTTCTGTGCGGTCCTCTGGCAAGTGGCAGAGCCCAGGTAAGGACTTCCACTGTCCTGTGCCTATTCCTGCCATTTCTCCCCTCCTCTTGAAACTCAGGAAGCAGCGAAGACAATGTAAACACTTTCCTTTTGTGCACAAGCACGTCCTGTTTACGTGGCTGTGGGTGCAGGAGGAGCAGCTGGAGCTCTCCCCACCATGCTTCTTGTACTGCCAGTGGCTACGGAGCTGGCTTGCTCCCACCACATTGTCCTCACCGCCACTCGTGCAGGGGATGTAACTAGGGCATGTCGCACCCCAGCTATTTCTAGTACACGTAGGAGGCCTCCTAGGAAAGAAACCTCAAGTCTCTCCTTCAGAACAAGCCTCTCCAGCGGGAAGATGCAGAAATGAGGAGCTACATGTTTTTTTTAACCTTAGCCACAAAGTGTTAAACGTATCCTGTAGTCTTTAATTATATGTTCACACCCTATTTCTCAAAAGATATCACAGCACTGCCATACACATGTATCAGCTTCTGCAACTGTTTTTTTCACTGTGTCTGACAGAGAAACATAAAATGCTGAACTACTTTACATGGAAAACACACTGCGAACGTCTTCTGTTTAATCTACAAATGAAGTAATAAACTGTGATGGAAGATGGAAGCTATCTGAGTCTGCATCAGTGCTAATTGCTCCATTGCTTGCCTGCATGCTGAAAAAGAAACTGCAGAACATACCAACGAAGGAACATTCCCACAAACACTTCCTGCAGAGTTTGCGCAACCTCGTTACTTGTAAATAGGTCCAACATCCGTCATGTTCACTACTGTGTGAAGAACTATATCTCAAATATATGACTTCTCATATTTGCAGTGGTACTATTATGTCATTATACTTCATAGCAACTTCATATAATGTATTGACATCTTTACCATAGTATATATACACATAAAAAAAACCTGAAACACGAGACAATACAATGAATGTGCATTGTCCCATGTACAAAGGTCTACAGGTCAAGCATGGGAAAGCATTTTCTGTCTGTATGAATAAGATCCACAGGTGTGGATACAGACATGCCAGAATACGTACCTTCTGCTGCTGTAGTAAGAGAGCTAATAAGAACACTATTTCTAGCACAAGCAGAATGGCCTGGCACTTACAGTTGAAATTCACAGATGCAATGACAGTACAGGGCATTTTTTCAAGGCTATCACAGACATAGGATACCTTCTCCATTGCCTTCTTTTTTGGTACCTGTTCAAAGTGCCAGAAAGCTGGCTACCCTTTAGACTAAAATCACTACAATTGTGCCAGTGCAAGTTACTAGACCTCACTGAAACCAGTAACACATAGAGTGAACCTTTATTTCTGCAAACTGCTTTCTAATTGCCAAGAAGCATTTGCTCTTTTGAATTTTCAGCTCTTTAGGGGTGACGTTTTCAGCTCCCAAATTCCAAGACTTTCTCTCTTTTCTATCAGAGCATGGCTCTCTACCCTCAGGACCTCTGAATGACCACAGTGGTCATTAAGACCCTTGCTGTGCAACACAGAACATCCCTAAATTCAGCCAGGATTTCTTCTGAGGGTGATCAGTTCTGCAGTGTCACCCATGGGAATGATAACCAAGAGAGATGATACTGCCAATCGTTTCAGCTTCTCACCAAACTACTGACCCATGGCACACAGCAGACAAATCGACATCAGCCCGGGATTTCCTCAGACCCAGCAAAGGCGGCTGCAACCAGTCATTGTCAAAGACTTAAAAAGAAAAATTGAGAATCTCTTTTAAATTAATGTAGAAATTCCACTTTTGTGAACTCTTTTTCTGTCACCCACATTACTATGTGCACTGCTTTACTTGATACAGTTCACAGATTTAACCAGATTACCTAGAATCACGACTGTGAACTAAGAATTTCAAGAACACTCTCTGGCTTAAGGTTTTCTATTTTGAAGCTACAACTCATGAAGCTTCTTTATTCTCTCTGTGTTAAATTCTGTTTCCAGTTTCAGATTCATAATACAACGATGAATACAGAAAATCCACCATTCTGCAAGAATTCAGTGTACATGAACTCTTGTTCAACTACAGACCTGTCACAGTGGATCAGCTGGAAAACATGACTTTGCATCTACCCCTGACATGTTTCTCTTCTGGAAGTTTAGAAATAACTTCTCCCAGTTACATTTTGCTCTATCAGCGTTAATACATTTTAAGGGAGCACTAAGATCGTACTTGACCCCCACACGGCGAAGCACTTACGCCTCCAAACTGAACTCACATGTATTACACATTTTAGGCTGCTCAGCCTTTCATTTTAAGAGCAATGTAGTCAACAGGAGTTTCTTGTAGACGAGATTCATCTCAGGTGATTACAGATGTGTACACCTCAGCTGGTCACTCTATTTTACATCTTCCTAGCCTACCTCAGGCAACTGATTTTACATGAGACAGATTACCAGCTCATGATGCTCTTTTCCCCTCCACCAGATACAACGGTCTGCAGCAAACAGTTCACACCGAGGTATTTAACTTTTAGCCACCTGTGTCGGGGCAGATGACTCTTTCCCCAGTGACACTTTCTATTTTCATGTTTTTCACAGAGTAGCAGACTGGTCAGATATATCTAGGGTACACACTGAAAATGACAGATATTTTCAGACAGCCGGCTCATATCAGGCTGTCTCATAACTTCTCCCGCTTTCTAAAAATAAAGCTAACACAAAGTATTTCTTCCCTTTGACATGAAACTCAAGACTATTTATATTTCCCTGTGCCTTTGGGAAATGCCTCCAACTCTTTATTTTTCATTTTCTCTCAGAATGCTCTTTTGTGGCATGTGCCTTATTCTTTCAAATAAATCAGTCTTCTATTTATTTTTTTTTTAAATCAAAAGTGGAAAAGGATGAGTAAATATTCAGATGTTTACTGAGGGTAATTGCTATCATATCAGTTATGCTCGGTCTTAATTATTACATAGCCTTACAGATGGACTTTTTCACCTCCTATTTCTCCATAGCCTCAGCAGCAGCACCTTCACACAGCACCAACCTGAGCTTCCAATTTCCCACTGACATTCCCTAAGGGATGGGATTTGCCCTGTCCTCAACTGGCCAACAGCTGAGCTGGCTACAACTCTTGCTTGCATTAGAAGCATCCTGCCTCCTCCCAGTGCTCAGGGTGGAAAGGTGCTTGGGTACACATGCCTCATCTGTCCCATCTTAGCTGTTGTCCTGCCCCCTCTCTTGTAATCTCCCACTGGAAGTTCCTTCCTGACCTACTGTCTGCACTACATTGCAGGCATTGTCACTGCCACAAGAGCCTCCCTTCCTTGTCTTTACTACATACATTTGCACATTCGTGCACACATCTAACATCAGGCCTGACTCCTCACTCATCTGTCCCTTTCCACTTTCAAAATCCATGGTCACCAGTCTGTAGTACTCCTCTAAAACTAGCATCAAATCTACCATCTTTCTGCAAGGTCATCTGCAAACACTGCAAAGAAAAAAACCTGAATAAATTTATCCGCAAACAAAATCCGAAAGAACTACTAATAGCGTTGAAGGGACCTGCTGAAAGCAATTTGTTACCCCTGCTGTCACTGCTGAACACTTCACTGCTTTTCATAAACACACTGAGCTCCACCTTGTGTCACCGGTTTCTTTGCTACTCTCACTGGCCAGAAATCTCATTCTTATTTCCAGCATATTATGATTTAATGTAAACATTCTTCATTTTTCTCCTAACTTCACTAACTTCTCCCCAGTTCAGGGGTGAAGGAGAATTTTTATCTTATTGCTTCTCCATTAACCCAATGTATCCCCAATATGTGTACTGCATTCATCAGTAAGGTGACCTCTGATTTGTACATAAGGGTGAGATGTCTAGGTCACAGATGATCTCCTCGGTTGCCTGTCCATATAGTGACTAATACAATGGCACCAGGTTTCTAAAGGCTGGAGGTCCTATTTGCTTAGCTTTCTCATAGCCCATCCCTTGATATGGTAATTCTGGTGCCCTTCTCCATTCTCTTTTCTCTCCTAAATCTGAGTGTGCTCAGTTCTGCCTGTCCCATGTGTTGATATTATGCCTCTGTAAATGGCTGAGGGTCAGATGTCCATGCTGAAGCGGACACGTCTGCTGGCACATTTTCAGTCTATCAGCGCCAGCCTGTTGGCCATCAGGGTGTCATAAAGCTGACAAAGACCATGTCTGAATCCAGCTCTTCATGATGATCTAAGGAAAAGATCAAGGCAGCTGTGGGATCTCAAAGGCTCAAGGGTTCAACAGCATCATTGTAATTTAATATTCACAAGGTCCTGAAAGAGAATCCAAAGCCATTTGTGCTGCCAACTCCTTAGCATGCTTATGAGCTTCAGCAGGTATTTATTCAAGTAATAATGTATAATGCTTAAGTTAAATTTAATAGGTATTTACTCACTCTGAAGAAATAGGACTAGTTGTATTAAAAATGAAAGCATGACTTTATTTACTCTTCTTTAAAGTAATAAATAATGCAGTACTAAAAACTGATCCTAATACACTCTAATATATTCTACCCAAATCTATTTTTAACTGATCGCACAGGCAGCAGACAGACTACACAGAAATGACTGAAATACTACTGCTGTAGTATTTTAGGAGCGCCCATAAAGTGACTGTTTTGAACAGCCATTCAGTTTTACCTTTCAGCAGGTCTGAGCTACAGCAATCATCTGTGTTTTTCATGTCCTACTTTCAGGTCATTTTCACTCTCTTCTTGAATTTTAGAAACTGCCAGAATTGACACATGCAGAAGAACTGAGAGCACAAAGGACTGAAAGGCCAAGCTTGTATTACCTGTGAAAGTGCCCATATATCTGTTGCAGAGGTACTATGCCTCCAAATCTGTATTTTCTTAGGTGTCCTCACTTAGCATTGTTTTTTCTTTTAACATGCCCTGCTTTGTATTTTCCTCTTACACATCATGCATGCCCAAATTGAACAAGATGAGGGTGCCACTACACGTCCAAAACCTGCTGCTTCAGTTCAGACTCCCTTCCAAGGAAGAGGTGGTCCACTAACAGCCAGAACTTAAACACAGAAAGGTACCAAATTTATGCTCATCAAGGTTACTCATCAGACATCACTGTGTCAGTTGTATAAAACTTACTATGCTTATAACTTCTCTGAGGAAATCTCAATGTTCCTGACTATTGACTGCTGTTTCCTGAATTTTCTTATCTGAATGTTCCCACATAGAGAGACATACATACCACTGTGAGCCACTGCAGATAATATTGCACCAAAAATGAAGTCCGTTGAAGTTAATAAATCTCTGCCTCAAGCCAAAAGTCACAACAGGTACAAGAAACAAGCAAATAAATAAATAGATGTTTCCACTGTGATGACATGGGCAGCATCCTGCACACTCAAAGGCAAAGACTGGCATTTCTGGTGGGCAACATATCATAGAATCATAGAATGATAGAATCGTTAGGGTTGGAAAGGACCTTAAGATCATCAAGTTCCAACCCCCCTGCCATGGGCAGGGACACCTCACACTAAACCATGTCACCCAAAGCCCTGTCCAACCTGGCCTTGAACACTGCCAGGGATGGAGCATTCACAACTTCCCTGGGCAACCCATTCCAGTGCCTCACCACCCTTACAGTAAAGACTTTCTTCCTTATATCCAATCTAAACTTCCCCTGTTCAAGTTTGAGCCTGTTACCCCTTGTTCTGTCACTACAGTCCCTGATTAAGATTCCCTCCCCATTATCCTTGTAGGCCCCCTTCAGATACTGGAAGGCTGCTATGAGGTCTCCATGCAGCCTTCTCTTCTCCAGGCTGAACAGCCCCATCACACACTGAGATAAAAATATGATATTCCTTTAATTCAAGGGAATATAGTTGGAGAAACTAGAGATGTCCAGATGCAATTATTTCAAAGAACAGAATTCCAGACAAGTACATCTGGAGCTCTGTACTACACTATGTTAAAATTTTATGATGGAAAAACCCAGACTCACATGAGCTCTGTGTATATGCTAAGCACAATGAAGCCAACTCAGTCTTCCCGAAATGCCTACAAAATAAGCTGACCTCAGGAAAACATTCCTATGTTTAAATAATAAATATATGTCCCAAAAGACTTCTACTCAACTTGTCAAAGTATGGTTTGTTGAATAACTGAAAGTAAGAGCACAGTAAGAAGTCATCACATCAAACATAAATACGATTCTTTTTTTTTAATTTCAATGATATGAATGGTAAAGTTGCCTATAAGAAGAAAGAGAAATATATCTCGATTTTTGTTATGCAAAAGAAGTGTTTGCCTTTGCTTACTTCTCGTTATGTGATACTGCCATCTAGCAGGCTACCAGAGGAACTGATGTTTCAGTCTTTCTCTAAAGGGGCAGCAGTGTGTGAGGGGAGAATTCCCAAAAAAGCTACCCTAAACAGACTTCTTCCCATTTGTTCCCACTGGCTTCTTGTATATGAGCATATGATCTAAAACCCCGTATGCAAGCGTGCCAGAAGTCTTCCTCATCTACACAGAAGCAACGTGCTATCTTAAGAGACCAGAAAACGTTACTAGAAGTAAAATAAAGGTTTGGTTAAGGTTTGCATGTGAATTCCGTTACATTTCCCAGGGCAACCTTTTGTTTTATCATCTTTGCTGCCTTGCAGTTAACAAAAACAAAGTTTTGCCATGTATTTTGTAACTTCAGTTGCTTCAAGGCAATTCAAAGGGTATTTCCTTGATACTGCTTAAGAAGTGTTGTAGGCTTCAAGGCTCCCTTCTTGAGCCTGCAAACTGTTAATTCTGAAAGTTACAGCTACTTACATGTAACTCAATTCAGTAGTTATCTTTTCTGAAGACACTGAATGAGACTTGTGATTCTTGGGCGTCCAGCATGAAAGAGGCAGCAAGCAATTTAAATTTGATATTCAAAATTCCTTTTCTAGAGAAATGGCTCTTCATGATCAAGGACTGTTTAGGTTCATTTTTCCAGCCTGATGCAGGTACAAGGCGAGACATCCTGCATCCCAGATGCCAAGGCTTGCTGGTACCTCTGCGTGGAGCAGCCTGGTACCATACGTGCCCTCACTAGATGCCCAACACTGTTATGCCCAGGGCTCACTCTCTGCAAGCAGTCCTGCAATAATGTGGCTGAGAAAGGAACCTGTTCCTCCATCTCCGTTTTTATTTTTAACTTTTTCATGTTGGAATCATGTTGCTAGAACAGATTTTATAGAGAAGTATTTAACTTGGGACATTATGGAATTTTTAGACCAAAACTTTCAGTCAAAAAAAAAAAAAAAACAACAAACAAAAATTGGTTAGATAGTTATCATTCACAACATAAGCGTTTTTCCACCTGTTCCCCTATTCCCTTACTAATGGCAATCAAAGCTTGTCAAATCATTAACAAGAATTTTGCACAGGTTCTTATTTGTAACTTTGTTGTATACTGGCACTAAAGATGTAAATAACATTAGTTCCTCCTTCCCACCTTCCTTCTCAAAAGCTTGCTTTTAACCAACAAAAAGGCCATTTCCTACTACTAGATTGTCCAAATCATTTTCTCTGTATATTGCTACTGTTCTCTCCAATTACAATTCAGCAGGTTTCCACAAGGAAGAGGGAACGTGGAGACAGAAAAAGTCTTGTCAGCAGTGTGGAGGACAACCCTCTACCCTGCCAGAAGGCTCCCTGGGGCTAGGTGGGTAGGCTGAGAGGAAGCCCTGTTTGGGACGCTATTTGCAAGAAGGAGCAACTGGCGCTTCTACCGCGTACAGAAGGAGAAATCAGCTTGAGTAGGTGCCACATGACATTGCAGTCTAAGGAGAATCTGCCTCCTTTGGGAGTGGTGGCTGCCTCTGTGAGCACCTTGGCAAGGAGAGGTGCTCTGTTGCTGCATGTCTGGCTCCCCTCCCTCCCGAGGGAGCTGTCGCACTCAGCATCTCACATCCCCATTAAACATTTGGTAGGTTTGTATTTTATATTCTGTTAACTACTTTTTGGATTCCAGAGCAAATATTTTAATTGTCCTTTTGTTTGTGGCACTCAAATGTAACATAACTATTTTTATTTTCCCTTCATTGTATTTTTGCAGATTTTGACAAAACCAAAGGCTACTGAATGACTTCATAATTAATATCTGTGCAATTGCCACCTAATTTAGTGCTAATGCTGATGCATAACTTAACAGCTGTGCTAGATAATCACAAGCCTTAGCATGAGAAAGCCTGTTGATCTTCTATTTCTTTTCAGACAGTGCCTATGAGTATTCATTTTTTCTACTGGATCTGCCTTTTCATTTTTCCCTCTTGGTTAAAGGTCATATAACCAGTAGGATAATGTTGTCAATAAATAACATCTTCAAGCAAAGTTACTACCAGTCACCCAGGTGCCGGTTCAGAAGCATGCAGATTTGTCTGTAGGTCCTGTATTGCAACTGCCAAGCTTGTCAAAATGTCCTGGATAACCCAGACATCCAAGGTTATCTTAGGACAATCTTAATCGTCAGTAGACACATGTTTAAGCAACTGAACCAACTCCTGTGTGACTTTCTGAGCTCTAGACTTCATCTGACTGTGCTGATGACCTTCACAGTCTACAATAGGCACTTAAATTTCTAGCTTGCATACAGACATCCATACTCAGACACCAACATTTTGGTGGCCTAATTTTGGGCAGGTGTTGGCATTATTCAAAATTGAAATTCAGTCCCAGAATTCAGAAAAACACCTCTCATCTAATGTTATGATAGCATATCCCATGCACTGATCCTCTGTTAAACCATCTTTGGAGTGCAGGGTAGAGGAAATCACAGCTCTCTGCATCTTCAATTAACGTGAACATTGTCAGCTCCAAGTGGGTTCTATATAATATTTCCCCAAGTTTCTAATCCTGTATTTACTTATAAAGAAAATATAAAAGAAAGAGAAACAATCTTCCAAAATAATTTTCCTTAAGATCTATGACTTTGATTTCATCCTGAAATTGCAGCAGTGCACAGCCTAAAGAAAATCAATAAATATTGCTCTGCTCCTCTACAACTATCTGAAAGGAGGTTGTAGTGAGGTGGGGGTCAGTGTCTTTTACCAAGTAACAAGCAATAGGAT
The DNA here is from genome assembly GCF_028554395.1 of Pezoporus wallicus. Taxonomy (NCBI): domain Eukaryota; kingdom Metazoa; phylum Chordata; class Aves; order Psittaciformes; family Psittacidae; genus Pezoporus; species Pezoporus wallicus. The sequence goes on from NW_026636656.1 coordinate 32,915, forward strand.
TAGAGTAGCTTGAGGCCTCAAGTTGTGCCAGGGAAGGTTTAGACTGGGTATCAGGAAAAAAATTTTCACCTAAAGGATTGTCAAGCATTGGCATAGGCTGCCCAGGGAAGAGATGGAGTCACCATCCCTGGAGGTATTTAAAAGACATGGAGATGTGGCACTTAGGGACGTGGTTTAGTGGTGCACTGGGCAGTGCTGGGTTAACAGCTGGACTCCATAACCTTAAGGGTCTTCTCCAACCTAAAGAATTCTGTGATTCTACCTATGAGTGAAGCTGAGCCGGTAACAGCTTCCTTGCTTGCTCAAGTACTGCCAGACCACTAGCTGCAAGAATAATAATTAAAAGCCTTGATAAAGATCTCTGAACCAAGTATTGACAGGCAATGACTGTATTAATATTTTAAGTAAGATGTTCTACACACCTTTGCCCACATATGTGCACTAGAGGGAGCCAGGACCAAACTGTCCACAGGCACGCTCTGACATTGCTTCCACCATTGATTGTTTCACATTACTTGGAACTTTGCTGGTTCCATCCTCCAAAAAAATGGTGTCAGCATCCCCAAACAACAACTGAACTTAAGTTCATTAGGGATCTAACCCTGAAGCGAGGTTAAGCAGCTATGGCATCCATCCCTATTCTGTTGGGAATACCTGGAGCAGTTGTGAAGGGGGGAAGAGGAAAACTGGGAAGGATCTCTTGCCTCTGACTGGTCATGCTCCCAGACTCACCACGTACCTCTGGAAGACCACCTGCCTTTCACTGGAAAACTTAAGCTTCAACTCCCCTCCTCCATCCTCTCCCATCACAGCCTGGCAGCTAGAGGAAGAGGGGATACCTTCTCACAAGACAACAGCTGTTGTATCAACCAAGTCAGTCTTTAATAAGCATTCGGAAAACAGGTTTTGCTAAAGCACTTTTGCTCCATCTTGTTTTCACTGCACTAAGCCAAAGTGATTCTCCTCCCCTCTGATGTACACCGCAAGAAAATTACTTTGGCTTTAAAACCTAACTTCTGTAAGGCAAGAAAAGCAATAGATTTTCAATTTTCCATATATTCTTAACTGGTGTCACTCTGCACAAACGTACTGTGGTATAGCCTTTAACCCTACGCAATCTTCTCATGTACTTTGAACACACAACACATACAGTTGCTGGGCAAGTGTGACTGGCTGTGCGTGTGTGTCAATGCAGGCACATTCTGAGCTGTTACTCACGTTATTTTTAGAAAGAAAGGACATACAGAAGACATGAGACATCCTTCACCTTTTTTCAAGATATAAACTGACAGCACACACTAAATAATTTACTGGACCCAACAGGGTTGTTAGTTTTTTTTTAGCCATCAGCCGAGACTATAACTTTTGGGATGCTGACTTCTCCTTCTGCTGGTGCTTCAAGGGCACCGGCATCATCACACTCAACCCAAGGAAGTCCAGCAATCTTTCCTCAGGCCAGAGCACCAGGCCAAGTGATATTGAGCTAAATTATTAAGCCCTGCTACAAGTTTATTTTCATGCCTGGCACTGTGAGAAGAAGCCGCAGGAGCTGAAATGGGATGGGCTGAAGGCTGCAGGTTGATTAACAACACTGGGAAGAGGAAACCATATCCCACAGATATGTAAAGCAGTGTGGCACAGGCCAAGAAAGGACATTTCATTTAGATGGGAATAAAAAAGTCTTTCTGAAACACAAAGGAGAGTTTAAATCCATACAAAAGGACACAAACAAAGAACGTTATGACCATGAATAAAGTCTTAACTCATGTTAACTATCTGTTCCTTCTGTGTTTCTTGGGCTAAAGAAATACTGATAGGTAGGACCACAAAATTATGGGGCTTTTTCCAGCATTGTAGCTTTGCCTCCAACTTTTAAGAGGCTGTAAATAGCAATCTTGGACATTTGCCCCTTACAAAGAAGAAGTGACTACTACCACTTTCACTACTTCCAAATAAACAGTTTTACAGTAACTTCTAAAGATTTGCAATGACTTAACACAACGACAGGAGTGAGAAGAAAAAGACAGGAATGGCACACACTACAGAAGCCAATGAGAAAAGCTGCCAGGGTGGGACTCGTCTCCTCCTCATGCAGTGGTGCAGAGCTTTGCTACCTAGATATGCTCTTTCCACAGGCAAGAGAAAGCGACAGAACCTTCCAGGGCAATTCATCCTGCCCTAACATGGACTTCGTGAAAAGCAGATGAACAGAAATCCAAACTTGTAAACAAGTGGAAACCCATACCCATGTTAAATTATCCTTTAATTTCAGCATGGAGCTATGTGTATACACACACAGAGATGCATGCGACTAAATAAATACAGACAGACACTTTCCACAACTCCTGTTACATTTAAAATGCTCTAATCCTTCAATGCAAACAAAATCTGCAGTGGGAAAGGAGGAGTTTAGCCTGCTATCCTGCTAGATGAGAAAGCGCATTAAAACACACCTACGTCTCCCCAGTGGCACTAGTTACTCGTGTGAAAGTATTCCTATTAACTAAAGAAAACAAAGACTGATTAGTGGTCCTTTTGTAGGTGTATGGGTATTTATTCTACTCAAGCCACAACCAGCCCCTCTGGCGCTCAGAGGTACAGGTGGTGGAGCTGCCCTGGCTGCATTCCCATGCTGGAGAGAGACCCCAGGTGACCCCCTCCCCTTTTCTCATAGTCCCTTGGCATCTTCAAGCCCCTTGGGGAACACAAAACTGCACTGATACCACCAAACAATTTGCTGCTGCAGACACTGCTGTGGGAAGGACAGTGAAACACAACATTTGCCTGCTGCACTCCCCTCCTCGTCCCAAGCAGGTTTTCACTAAAACAAGCTAGCTCGCAGCAAATAATGCACAAAATGACAACCCTCTTGATGAAAATGCTAGCAGCACAAACACCACAATGCTGGCAAACAACCCTTTAAAAAAAATACAGAAAAGGGACTGGTTTGTGTTTCTTTAAGGAAGTAGGGTGTATTTCAGAGGTAGTATATTTTTCCAAATTATTATAAACTCTTGCGGTAACTTCTATTTTCCTATGGGATACTTACATAGTTTTGGGACCAACAGTAAAAAAAAAAAATCTACTGGTATAATATTATTAAGCAAAACATTTTCATTGATTTCTTTGTAATATCTTGGCAGGTGGAGGAGAATAGATCAAGAGGCGAGCATTTCTACCAAGTCTGCACTAGCTTGTTGGTCTGGGCAGGAGCAACACATGGGAAGAAGATGGGAACATAGCCCTTTACTTTCCCTCGACAAGCAAATCTGCTTGCTTCCTCCTCAGTCTGACCTCTAAAAACCTGAGGGAAAACAGTTCTCAGGTGGAAGTGCCTGAGCATGGTGGCAAAGTAACAGAAACGCCAGAGTGACCCAACTGCTGTGCAAACCCCTCTCCTACCAGATGCTGGGCACATTGGGGTGGGAATCTCAACAACCCCAGTGGAGGAGTCAAAGCTACATACTCTGAGCTGCAAACAGATACTCTTCTCTGGGAATCAGGTCCTATAGGAGGGAGGAGAAAACTCTACCAAAATGAAGACTGCCATTAACATAACAAAACACGTAAGAAAAGGAGAAGGTATGGTCTTCCCCAGCCTGCCTCTGTCAATAACTCTAGGTGTTCTTTGTAAGAGCATCCTTCCTTAGGGAAATATAACTCTCATGTTAAGATACACATACAAACATAAAACAGACATAACTATCTTGAGTGCTGTTTTGATCACTAGCATTTACTGTTTTGATCATTAATTTACAAAAAATCATTCAGTCTTGTTTCTATTTTTTTTTTTCATCTTCCTTGTCCTGCCTGTGATTTTAGACAGCTTCCATGCTTGCAAGTTAGTCACTTCCACACACCACATGGAGAAGGCTACATTAAGACACCTGAACATTATAAACCTGCGATGATCTTCCTTTTGAACTTAGGAGTTAATAACAGACTTCTGAAAGTAGTCCAGTACTATGGTGATTCTAACTCCAGCTGGGTTAATTACACAATAATTAGGTACAAACATCGCAACACAAAACACAGCTACATCATTATTTGCAACAAATGTTAACTCTAAGTAAGTGCAACCTGTCCCACAAACACTTGCTATAAACGACTTAAAAATAAAAAGTAAAATTTGATGGGGTAAACACAGAAAGAAAAAAAAAATTCTCTGGGAGAATTTTTTTTGTTAAAAAAAAATTAAAATAAAAATCTCAGCACTCATTTAGAGTTCGGGATCTTGTGAAAGAAAGCTTTAAAAGGAGCAAACCTGATTTGCTGTGGCTGTTGCGGCGAAGGGAACACTTGTTGCAGGAGTTGTTGCTGCAGAGACAGTGGCGGCCGTAGCGTTGTGCATCATGGGTACTTTCAGGAGGGGAACCATGGAAGCAATGAACAGGAGGGTGCAGCATTATGGTAAGAGAAGTGGTATTTTTGGCATGGTGAATATCAAGAGCGGCAAGCCATCGTCATGGGTTAAACCGGCAGATGGCATGCAATCACAGTGCAAAGCGAGAAAGCGTGGCGGAGAAATAAAAAAAAAAAGGGAAAATAGCTTATTACAAGTACAATTAAAGGAAGGCTGTCAACACAATCGGCGATTCCCAGAAAAAAAAAAGAGCAAGGACCACTGAAACAGCGGGTGTTATCTCTAAGAAGGTTACTTGTGCAAATGAGGTCTCCACCAAACTAGCCTGTTACCTAAGAACTGTTACATGGGCAATTTGTTTTCTCCCAGTATCAGTATAAAGCACTCCGTAATACAGTTCTAAACAAATCCCATACTGGTTTGCACTGGGAAGAAAATTGATAAATATTTATCTTAATTTTTAGGCACAATTGAAAAATGAATCCATGTATCTTCATTTTGAAGTAAGCCAGATACTCACTGTCTTCCTTTATAATCCAATTTACGTGTTTTTTTCTATTACCGCTGCAAAACTGTTTGTCTTTATCAGAGTTAAATTACCATCTGCTTTGAGGCAAAAACTGGGAGAAGGATAATAATAATTTTCCTGATTTAAATACTACTTTGTTCGATCTAGAAAAGCAAGGTCAGTTCGGTGAAAGTCGCTGCTTTTGCTCATTTTAAGACTGAATTTGTGGAAGAATTACTAACTTGATATTTTAAAGGCTTGTTACTTCAACTGCTTATCTGTCCCACAAAAAATATAAATCATTGGGATAGAGCTATAGGGGAAAGATTAGCTTTCAATCTTACAGGCTACTGCACTGGACATCCATTTTTTATGCCCCAAATGTTAATTCCAAGCTGTAAATATATTTCAAGGAGCGAGATTCAGATCATGGGTTTCAACAGAACCTCTGTGGATCAAAGTAGACATTTCTGGGAAACGCTGATAAAACTTTCTAACACACAGCAAAAAGGAGAAATAGGCACACCACTATGAAACTTTTAAACACTGATGAAATTTGCTGGCTTTTTCCAGTATTTTATGATTTTATAGTACTAGACAATATAAAATATAAATAAAAGTTTGAAAACTGAAAAGCAGACTGGAATTCATGGTATTATGCTTTTGCAGTGTAGTTGTTATAGCAGGTGATACCACAGCTAAACTGCAGCTTTCATCTACAAAGCTAGACACTCTGCAAAGTCAACCAACAAGACAAGCGAACCTTTAATTCTAGTCAGTGGCTAATCCTTGCCTAGAAGTTTTGGAACAAGTGAATATACATCATATACAGTATAAAAAGAGATCAATAAAGAAATTGGGAACCTACCAATACTGGTAGCGGGTGTCATGCACAAAACTGACCCTGCGTGTCATGCAATGATAGGTGAAAAAAGTGGATAAAGGGAAGAAACAGGTTAGCCGTTTAGAGTTAACATTCAAAGTGAGATTCAAGCATAACCACAGAGAAGTAAGTTAGTTAAATGAAACTGTAAGGTCATTCATAGTTTTGCTTTAACACAAAAAAGGTGATTATGTTCTTACTAAACTCCTGGGTATACTGTGTGCCTTTTGGCATGTTTCTGTGTATATACAAGATACTTCACTAACTTTTCCATTTAGTGCTTTTATCCTTTCACTTAGTACTTTTGCAGCAACAGGTTTTTTTTGTTTACAGAAACATCGTTGGTTGAATATCACATTATTTGGGAATTTTAGAACTGACTGCATAATTCAAATGGCTCAACTGTTGCACAGATCAACCAACTGTTTGATGTACACCAGAGAAAGGTGTTAAAATGGAATTAGCTGATACTGTTCTGACGGGGCTTTGCTGAGTTCTCATCTGATGTTAATACACTCTTTCTTAACACAACGCCGGAGGTGAAGAGGTGCTCCTGAGAAAAGAAAACACTACCTGACAATTACCCAAGCTGAACACCTCAAAGTGTGTAACATTACAGCAAAAAGCTCGCAGTGCACCTAAGAGATGCTCTGGAAGGACTGCTGGCCTGCCATGCAGTTCAGGATTGCTGCCTAATCTACCTTTAACCTTTCTAGGAAGACCAAATGAGAAAATGCAGCATATTTTAAAGGCAGGCAGATAACGAGACTAGTCCCAGGTACTTGCCTATTTGATACAAAGTCAAATACGCTTCCTGTATTCTGGTGAGGCACTGGAACAGGTTGCCCAAGAAGCTGTGGCTGCTCCATCTCTGGAAGTGTTGGATGGGGCTTTGAGCAACCTGGTCTAGGGGAAAGTGTCCCTGCCATGGCATGGGGGTTGGAACTAGATGATCTTTAAGGTCCTCTCCAATCCAAACCATTCTGTGATTCTACAATTCCTGCTTCATTACTACCACAGACCCTTATCGGGCCATAGCAGTAGCAGTGCAACTATGAATGACCTTACCCAAGAACAGTCCCCAGAGAATACACAGCGTTCCTCTTCTAGAGGCTATAGAAATACTAACAAACAGCAATGGGAAGAGAGAAAAGATCTGCTGTTTTCAAGATCATTCACCAAACAATAAGGAAAAGGTGACAAAGCAATCAAACTGATGTAAAACAAACAAAGTGCAGAACTTTGGAGGTAAGCCATGCTAAGTCAAGCCCCACACTTTTTATTAGAAGAGCAAGTGGTTAAGAAAGCAGAGAAGTTATATAAAACAATTAAGTTTTATATATATTCCAGCAGCAAAACTTTTTTAAAATTTAACAACACACACACACACAAGGAACACATCTGAAAATTGTACCAGTTCAGAAAATATCACATAATAATTTAAAATCCAACAGATAACATCATGCATTGCTCCACAGACCTAGGTGGCATGACAGCCCGTACACTCACCAAATCCAACCTGCCCAGGAAATGTGGGACTATCAGACGTAACACCTTTACAAAAAGCTCATGACACCCGCTCACACAGAGGGGGTTCCCCTTTCCTAACCTCCGCCCATACCCCACTCCTCTCTCTAACATCCTTTATAGGTCCTATGGCATTGCAAAGGGCCAGGAGGCTCAGCCCTTTGAGAAAGGTTTTCTACTCTGGGCTTGGGCTCCATCTGCTACGTTAGCTCTCTGTATCTTCTTTCTTCATGCACTTGTGTTGGGGCTTGCAAACGACACGGCCCTTAAGGTTTTGTTCCAAGATCCACCCTTCCTACCATCAGAAATTTGTAATATAAAACTATAATTACAACCATTGATTGGTTGGAAAGAGTAATTGACAATAAAAAGCACAAAGAATGAGCTACTTAAGGAAGCATGAGCACTCCAAAAGTCTGGAAAATATCCAAATGCTATTTCACTTAAAAAGGTTTACTGTATTTTCCATAGTTAATTTTAAAACCTTGGTAATTGCACATAATAGCGATAAGCTCTGAAAGGGAGTGAGTGCTTAAGAGAGGAATAATTCATATCATACTGCAAATTCTTAGGGTTACAAAGTAAAATAAATTTGAGGAAATCTCTGTATGTTTGTAAGCACAGGGCAGTCTTCCATTCATGTCCAGATAGGCAGTCTCACAATTAATTCCTTTTTTTCAAACACTCCCATAAATGTCAGTATGTTTTCTGCCTCAGATATTCCGGTGCACCAAAGTGCTAAAAATATGGCATGCTATAACTTACTATTATAAATACAGGGGCAGGCTCCAAGGTTGTTACTCAGGCCTTACAGAAAAATTCCATGAAGTCAAAGCCATCTGTGTTTGTTTTTATCTTTAAAAACATATGGAAATGCTGATAGATCGGGAAATCATCATGTGCTGCATTTCATTCCTTGTTTAACCGACATTATTTCTATAAACTAAAATAACATCGCTGAAATGTCAAGCGCATTTGCAAACACATAGTTTCAAATGATTCTGGAAGTTCACACTTGATAACATTCTGATACTAAAATATGCAATTTGTTAATTACAAATGAAAGCACAGAATTCATCAGGCAGGATACTTCGGAAGTTTGGAGTTGGGGTGACTGGCAGAATTTTGAGGATTACGCTGTCACTGTTTACATGAGCACCTAGCACATTCTTTCTCTCACCATGTTAAAGAGAAGCCCTGCCACCAGCCACCATGCAGTTCAAGCCATTTCTGAATGCTCTGATTTTTACATAGTTCTGAGCACTGAAATGCAGATTATGTCCACTTCTCTCCAGATCACCCCTATGAAGAACTGCGACCCCAGCTATTAGGCACAAATGCTAGGAAAAGTGCTGGTGGCATTCCAAAATGAAAACCATGAAAATGCATCTGATGCCTCAAAGCCCTTCAGTGCAGCTGCGAGGAGCAACGTGCTTTGTCAGTGCTTCCACACAGGTACAGACTGGAAGGTTATGGGTGGTGCTCCTCTTCTTGCAGATGGGGTAACCCCCACAGCTGCAGAACAGCACCCAAGGGAGCAGGAGGATACGCCTCAGCCATGGCACATTTCCCATGGCATCCCTGAAACATGATGCTTTTCCCAATGTTTTTGTTAATGGAATTTGGCACTCTCATCTCCTAGGAGAGCGCTTGCAGGTAAAAGTCAGAATACAGCCAATTTCAGGTGGGAAAAAAAGGGGCAACTCTGGACAATGATGAACGAGGCTATAAATGTGAAAAGTAGCCTATTGTCATGTTGAAATTGCTGCTTGAATTCTCATACTTTGCAGGAGGAATTAAACCAATGTGTAAATACCTGTGCAGACTTCACCTCAAGTAGGACAGGGAGCATAATAAAACCTTGTGTTAAGTGCAAACGCCTGGCATGGAGGCTACCTAAGGAACACAAAATTGGTTCAATGTGGGTACAACATACCTGTCGGGATAAATGCATGTTGCTGCAACTGAGCATTGGCAAGAGCCTGTTGATAGTGCAAGACACTGGGATTGAAAACGGCACTGGCACCATTGCTTTTTTCAAGTGCTTGTCTCTTTGGTAAAGGGTGAAGAACACCAGGAGGAAAGGCCTGTAAATAAGGAATTTAGTTAAAATGGCATCGTTCTTCAGGTGGCGTCCATAACACGTACATAAATACAAAAACTTATTATTTTTTAAAGCAGCTAAAGATGCCTTGCCATGCATATTAACTCCAAGCACAGCAATGTAAAATGAGTGAAATTTTGTTATTGATAGCAAAAGCATGGTACTATTAACCTAAAACTGTAGCAGCACAACTACTGAAAAGAAAGGCCTTTAAAGCAACAAAAATGGCACTGCCTTTAAAAAGGCTTTCAAATATTACAGGGAGAAAAAACCACTTGTGTTTCATTGCCAAGTATTTTTGCTTTTTAAAATTTAAATATCGCTTCCTATTATTATACAGATTAATGGATTACGTTAAGCGTTTTCAATTACAGAAGCAGTTTTATCTCAATTCGACTTTTCATGAGAGGATATTTAAAAAAATGAAACTGTGTTAGGAACCAAACGAAATTGTCTGCGTTTATTACATATGAGAATGAGATGGATAAATAGAGCTTCTGGTAAATTAACAAGTACGTGAAATCATTTCCAGTTGATGTTCAAAAAGTAAAGCGATACGAATTTCATTAGTTGCTTCTCTGAAAAAAAAATAATAACAAAATAATATAAAAATAAATTAAACAAAAGCTACATGCAAAGCAAAAGGTGAAAGGTCAAAGTACCAGGTCTACAGTTGCTTCGAGAGGTCGCTTCATTGCTTTGGCAGTCGACTGAGTCTTTTAATAACAGGCAGCGAGCACATGATGGCAGTGGGCCAATGGGATTCAAGCGAATTAACATACAGGTAAACAGCAAGCAGAGGTGCATCATGGGAACGGCATTGCATTTGTGGATAGGTGAGAAGGAAAAAAATATTCTGAATGCAATATACAACATACAAAACACTAGGCATGCACAACAACAAAAATGTCTTCTAAAGAAATGAATATTACATTTCGAATTAGTACCGAAGCAAAAATGCATCTACTATACCTTAGTTAAAAGCATATAAGAGAGTAAAATATAGATGTTTGAAATTCAGGAAAGTTGAGTAAAACAGCAGCTTGCAGACACTATTAAGCATCGTATAAACACTTCACAGAGAGGCAGAAAGTTTTAAGGATAAGCTTACAAGAATTCCTGATAAGTTAGTTCAGTCATATTTTAAAGCAGGAAAAATCAATTTGAAAGGCTACATTTTCAAATACAAAGCACTAGTGGAAGTTGTAACGCATTACAAAGGTTATTAATATCAGTGCTTGCAAGGTGAGGGTCTTCTAATTGGAAGAAGTGTAATCATTCAATAGCTTTGGGCTTCAAAATGAAAGAGGTTCTCCATTTTCAATACAAAGCAGAATAAATAGTATCACACTAACTTATCATTAATTCCTTTTTTCCCCCTACAGCTGGGTCATTTTTGTAGCTTTTTTTTTTTCCTTGGAACTTACCACATTATATTGAGAGGAAAAAAAGTATTTCAGAATTTTAAACATATTTTTCTAAACTTTGCTACAACTTTCAGGAGCAGGGAGTAAAAATACTGCTTCCAGTTCATAGGCAAGCATTAATGTATGAGTTATGATACTAGTCCAGCATTATTTTTTTTTTTCTAATACAGCATTTAGGCATAATACATAAGCATTTACATTTACGTATACTTCCACAGTAAGATCAAACTTATGGCTGATAGGATGGCATTCTGTAAAAAATCTTCTCATATGAAATATTACTTTCTAGTTTTATAGTGTAAATAATTCTTACAAACTTTTAGAAAGGAAAGATTTACTTAGAAATCAGAATTTTTATTTCTGTTTTTTAAACACAGGCTGGTATTTAGCTCTTTTCAGGATATGCAGATTATGTCTACCTTGACACCAGTATGTGGAAACAGGGAGCAAAAGTGAAAAAACTCAGAAGAGAGGATAGGGCACAAAATGCCTACAAACAGCTCATGGTCACAGCATTAGCTAGTACAAACTGGGAATTTATTTTGCTGGATAGCCCTCACCTCATCTATTCATTTTTCCTGTCTCTGTGGCACCTACATTCCATAAGGCTTCCCACTGCCCTACCCATCTCTCTTTCAGCACATTTCTGGATTACTTAACCTGGTATACAGGATCTGTTCATCTGCCTGGGTCCAAGACTCGGGCATAAAAATAAACACCTGGTGCAAAGAGGATCTGCAGAGCCTTCTTGTATTTATTCGGGGTGCTGTGCAGCCAACATGTGGGTACCCACCATGGGTACCCCCAGGGAGGACATCACGCCATCAGCACAGGGCATAGACTCAGATCCACTCTGCATCCGCCACAGATGAAAATCTACATGGAGGTGAAGCATTACGACTCAATGCAGCATTGTGCCATGATCAAGTCCACAAATGAAACATCAATAAGTTTCAGTTAATTACCTTTCTTATCCAAATGCAGATCTTACCTGATCTCATTTGTTCACTTATTATCTCTGTTTATGATTGCCTTGCTCCCCTTCTTCTCCATGCTCTTCTTAACCTCACCTACTTCAAACCTTTTTGCTGGCTTTCCCCTCACCTTGCACAGCAAGGTCAGTCTCATAGCTTTCCCAAACTGAAGCCTTTAACTTGACAGGTTTCTAAACCTACTTGTCAACCTTGTTTCCATGTAGCCTCCCACTTCTATCAGGCTTTCACACCAACTGTCCATTTTTCTCCCCATCTTTTTTTTTCATTTTGTCCTGATAGCAAAACTTACTTTATCTCTTTCTGTCCCATCAGGTTATCTCCTTCTCAACATTTGATTTCCTACAACCGAAAAATCAATAGCTGCAGACTGAGAGGAAAAGGCTAAAGAAAGAAAATTAAGATAGTAATACAAATGATCAGACATACTGTGGCACAGTATTTGTCTGCCAAATGTGACATTGGTATGGCAGCGTCTCCTGGAATACAAACAAGATCCACACAGCAGAGGCCAGCAGGGATGTGCAAGGAGCTCTTGACTAAACTCAAACACAAGAAGGGGAGCACGTAAGAGGTGAAAGCAGGGACGGTTGGCCTGGCAGGAACAGTGACACACCCTGAGCATGCAGGGATGGGTTAGGAAAGCCAAAGACCACAGAAGCTGGATCTAGCAAGGGATGTGAAGAACAGGAGGAAGGGCTTCTCCAATTGTATCAGCAACAAAAGAAAGACAAGGGAAAATGTGTGCCTGATGCTGAATGGGGCAGGCGACCTGGTGACACAGGACATGGAGAAGGCTGAGGTACTGAGTATCACCTCCACCTCTTTACTGCTAAGACTGGCCTTCAGGCCAGTGGGAGACCAGTGGGAAAGTCTGAAGTGAAAAAGATTTACCCTCAGAGGATAAAGAACATTTAAACAAAACGGATGTACACAAACCCATAATCTGATAGGATGCACTGGGGGGTGCTGAGAGAGCTGGCCAATGTCACTGGAAAGCTACTCTTCATTATCTTTGAAAGGTCTCTATGACTGGGGCAGGGGGTCCTAAACATTTCAAGAAAGTAAATTAAACTCCTGTCTTCAAAAAGGGCAGGAAGGAAGATCTGAGGAATGACAGGTTGGTCAGCCTCATTACAGTCCCTGGAAAAGCAATTGATCAAAGCTAAAAGCATTCTATGTGTTTGGAGCCTGTTTTCATAGAATCATAGAATCGTTAGGGTTGGAAAGGACCTTAAGATCATCTAGTTCCAACCCCCCTGCCATGGGCAGGGACACCTCACACTAAACCATGTCACCCAAGGCTTTGTCCAACCTGGCCTTGAACACTGCCAGGGATGGAGCCTTCACAGCTTCCCTGGGCAACCCATTCCAGGGCCTCACCACCCTCACAGTAAAGAATTTCTTCCTTACATCCAATCTAAACTTCCCCTGTTTAAGTTTGAACCCATTACCCCTTGTCCTATCACTACAGTCCCTAATGAAGAGTCCCTCCTCAGCATGAAAGCCAAGAAGGTGATGGAAAGGAGTCAGTATAGATTCATGACAGAGAAATTGTATTTAAGCAACCTTAGAGTGGCCATTAGGATCACCTGCCCCTCTACTCTGCTCTTGTGAGACCTCACCTGGAGTATTGTGTGCAGTTCTGGTGTCCTCAACATAAAAAGGACATGGAACTGTTGGAACAAGTCCAGAGGAGGGCTACGAGGATGATCAGGGGACTGGAGCACCTCCCGTATGAAGACAGGCTGAGGAAGTTGGGGCTGTTCAGCCTGGAGAAGGCTGCGTGGAGGCCTCATAGCAGCTTCCAGTACCTGAAGGGGGCCTATAGGGATGCTGGGGAGGGACTCTTCATTAGGGACTGTAGTGATAGGACAAGGGGTAACGGGTTAAAACTTAAACAGGGGAAGTTTAGGTTAGATATAAGGAGGAAATTCTTTCCTGTAAGGGTGGTGAGGCACTGGAATGGGTTGCCCAGGGAGGTTGTGAATGCTCCATCCCTGGCAGTGTTCAAGACCAGGTTGGATGAGGCCTTGGGTGATATGATTTAGTGTAATGTGTCCCTGCCCACAGCAGGGGGTTTGGAACTAGATGATCTTAAGGTCCTTTCCACCCCTAATTATTCTATGATTCTATTCTATGATTCTATTCTATGATTCTATGAAGTCACATTTTAATTTAGGCTGTACATTCTTCAGTGACTTTTCACGCTGTCTGATGCACCGTATGAATATTTGGAATTCCCCAAGTATAATGACAGATGAAACTGTTTCCTAATGCACTTCACATTCAAGCTGCATGGTCTACAACCTCTTTCACAGTGTCTTTCTCCTTTCTTTTTACTTCAAATGATTAGGCCACCTAAGTTAGCTGAGTAAAAATTCCTGAACTTCAGTGTACAGAAATACAGACAGGGACTTTTTTGCAAGGTCCCAGACTGCAGGATTCACTGAACTTCAGTGGTCTTAGGAGCTTTGCCTACAGTACTCTAACCCTATCTGCAGTGCTCACCTGTATGAGCACCCCCTGGACCACAGCAATGCAGCCAGCTCCCCCAGGAAGGAAAACCTCTCAGCCACAATTTAAACTTGGGAGCATCCTGCAAAGTGAACCTTACAAGTAAGCATTTGCATTTCTGCCTTACTTTTCCTTTCTACATCCAACTCAGTATCCTTGGTTGTTCTTGGGTGGCCTTGCAGGCATGTGTCTTTTCTATCACTTTTCTGTTGTTATTGCTAGTCCAGTGATTTTTCCTTCACTCTAACTGATGGTTTAAAATTTATATTAAACACAAATAATTGGATTGTAAAGAATCTTTTCTCTTTGGTGGTAATATGCCATTAAAGTATTTTGTACATATTTTTCTGGAAAAAAGTTACCTTGAATTACAAATCCTTGCCTTCTACTGTGACACTAGAATCCTAACATTTAAATTCTATATGTTCCAAACATGCTTCATCTTGCTTTGAGCTAATACAACTCCAATTATGCCTTATTAAAAATCACAGGATACATATCCAACCATTACTGAAATGCAAAACCATGATTTCCCTCATCTCTCTCCTTTCTTCCTTAGTATACTGCCTAGAAATACTACATTCTCTAAATGGACAAAAAATATTGCCCAATAGAAGTTAATTAGAATAAAAACCTAGTCTCCTTTGCTTTAATTTCCAGAGAGTATTCAATTTATACAAACACAGGAAAGTTTAAGTAAAAATCACCCAATTCGAAACAGAGCTTGGGGATACTATAAGAGAAAGCACACTAAAACTTAAGAAATGCTCTTCTGTTTGGTGGTTTACTTTCTTGCATAACTTACTCTGTGTCCCTCAAAAATCTCCCCTTTGCTAATTTGCTACATACAATAGCTTGGGGTAGTTATATACTGTACTGTATTGTGTTTCTGGTAGGCTTTTTACCCAGAGAATAACTGTATTGTCTGTAACTATTGTATGCACTGCCCACAAGTCCACAAACCACATCTGCTTAATTATTCGTCCACAGCCAGCAGTGAGGACAATGACTCTGTGATTTGCTGCCAGCAAAATTTTATCTCCCAAGTCAGATCCTGCATGCTCGATTTATTGAACTTTACCAATACAATCTTTAAATTTATCAGCTTTCCTGGTAGCAACAGTAAGAGAGGTCCAATACTGGTAAACAGATAGGCTGACCTGTCCTAACAGTTTCAAGTGAGAGCTTAAAATACCTGAAAATAGAAAGCCCTCAATCTCTTTACTTCTGATTGTAGTTACTAGGTTTTTTCTTAACGTTTCCCATTTTAGTTTACAACTTAAAACTCTGTTATTCAAATAACTTGCCCGTGATAGTGGGAGAAGCAAGAAAAGTCTCTAAGATGAAAATTCATCTAATCAAAGTTGTAAAAGATATAGGCAACAACTTTTAGTCAGCAGGAATAGATGTGTATCTACAGAGCGCACTTCTTTCTCATCCTCAGACAGGCACTAATGGTAGATCAGATGAATGTGCTGTTTTCTCTCCACTACCTGAAAACTGAGACCAAGTTGCATAGGGTAGGCTCAGACATCTGACTGACATCTAAGGTGAGGTGAATTGAATCTTAATACAGGTTTCTTCTCTGCTACCTATCTCTGAGGCAAAAGCTCTCTCTTTGCTTTGTTCCTTTTCTTCCAAATTTCCACATGGGTATCTGTCATAAAAGAGCTAAACCAGCATATGTGCCCCTGTTTTCCAGAGGACATCGAAGATTAACAGTTTTGTTTCTGTTTGGAAATACTAAGGATAAATCTAACAAACCTAATCAAGGCAGAGAACAGAAGTGGTATAGAATGTCATTTGCTTCACTGTCTTAGATAGAAATACAGCATCAAAATAAGGGCATAAATCAAAAAGTGCTTCTTCCCATCAAGCAATAGTAATAATTTTATAAAATATTAACTTTCACCAAAAACAAAAAAAAAGAAAAAGGAGGCAAAAGAGAAAAGAAAGTATAAGCAAACAGAATTAAACTGAAGCAAAATAGGCATCAAAGAGCATCTGTCAAAGAAAAGGCAGCCATATACGCCAGCACTTACCATCACAGTCGCAGCTGCCGCAGCTGCCTGGGCTGCCACTGCAGCCTGGTTGGCTTGGTGTTGCGCCGCTTTGATTTTGGCCTGCAAATGTGCAGGAGGGTGAAAATACTTGCATTTCTCCCTCATGCAACGACCTTTTATGTAATCCATACACACGGTTACGGTGTTGTCGTTTGTGTCAATCATTGTGCTGTCTGCTGGATGCGCAAAGCGGCAATCAGTCTCTCCACGTGCACAGTTTCCCCGCTGGAACTCCCTGCACACCTACGTGCAAAACAACATGTGTTGCAGGGGAAGAGCCTGATGCAATGGGAAAGAGCAGGGAGACCCCCACACCCTCAAAAGACAGACCTACCCCCATTCCGTGCTTAGGTCAAGTTTTTCCATGAATTCAATTTAATAAACCCTCCATCTTCTTCTGGGAGAGAGAAATGCATCTATTTTACCCTTATGTGCTTGGCTCCTCGGGTAACTCTGTGGTACCACAGCTAAATGAACCTGACATAGGAAATGCCTTTCCCTCTTCCTGTCTGGAAAACACCTGAGAAGGATATTTAGTGAGGTAACTGCCCCTGCAAAACTAGCTGGGAATCACAAAATACTCAGCCCCTTTCTGACTATACTTTATGGTCTTGCAGCTCCACTGGTAGGGAAGGACTTCCTCTTGCTGAGACCCATGGAAGATATGCATCAGATGCATTGTATCTTTTATGGAGTCTACATACAAAATGATGGAGAGCATCCTTAAAAATAATTTCCAAAACAAGGCAGAATGAACACGCTCATTTTTCTAAGAAGGAACGTGCTCTAGACACTGCTGCTTAGGCTTTTGGGAAAATACATTTATTCTTGCAACAGCTATTTGGCCTTCTCATGTACTTGGATGACAGATGCCACTGAGCCAAGCCATATGGAGATCCATCAACACCAGAGAGGCTATGCATGTAGCTGGCTCCAGCCTACTGGAGGGTTGGTAACATTCAACACCTCCATTTGTAGCTCGAGGATGAAGGGCTATACCCTTCCCCTAATATCCATCCACAATCCTATAAAATTCCCTTAATATCAATGCATAAAACCCAGGACAGAATTAGCACTGCAATAAAAATGTGCGTGTTAGATATTTCATCAAGGCATAACTTTATGGGCATGTATACTTCAGGTATCTTGGAGATGATAAACTTTATGAAAGATGAAAATTTGTGTTGATGTCCATGCATTAAATTCAAGCAAATGCACTACCTTAAAAATAACTGTTTAATTACCCCTGGCTGCAAGTGTAGAAATCCTTCCTGGCTACAAGGTCTTTATTTGTAGCAACTAAATTTAAGCATCGTTTCTAAAACAATAGAGTTGGTCCCTCCAGGTTCTTTCACACAGCCTAACAGAGAATGTATTTCTAGTCACCACGGTGTCTACAGTACCTCCAGTTTATCAGTCCTGAGAAGTTTCTGGGTAGCAGTTGAACCGGGGACTGAAACCGGTGGGCTTCCAGGAACAATGACAGGCGGCGTGGGTAGGATCTCAGTCGGGACTAAGCCAACTCCTGGTGTAACTGGCGTTAGGTAAGGAGCAAAGCTAATAGCTGTATTCGTTCCTATTGTGGGACCCACTGGAAATGTGGGCTGCAAAAGGAAAACACAGACCAAGATGAAGAGCTTACTAGTCACCTTTTGCATGTTCTTTCTGGCACTGATTCATTTTCTTAATGAAAAGATTTCAAACAGCTGCCAAAACACACAACATTCTCTCTTCTTTTAATCATGTTACGTATTCCAGCAGCATACGAAGAACCGCCTTTGTAGCTCTGTTATTGGAAAAGAGGCTGCTGATGCAAAGGAAGTTGTACTTTGAACCTGAATCTCTATGGAGGTCCAGCTTACATTGCCGGTTTATTTACACATCTGAGAGTGGTAACATAGACTTTACTGCTTTTTCTCAATACCCGTTTTTCTTGGGAAAACAGGCTATTTTTCAAAGTACCAGATTTCATAGGTGAAGCATTATTAACTATATTAAAGACATATTTCTAATAAGAGTATATATAACAAGCTATTTGTCATGTAACTTCTATCTGTTTGCATGCTGTATTTTGCCACCTCCTGCAATTATATGGTACTTAGGCCCGCACATCGAAAAACCTCACCTTTGCAAATGTTTGTTTGCTCAGCTGTCACCAGTGGCAAGTAGAATAAATATTATAATCTCAGCTGGACACAATATTTAGAAAGGGATTATTCAGGTTTAGCTAGAGTTCATCTTACAAAAAAATTTGATTGGAAGGAATGATACGGGTCTATAAATCTGTGTCATGCCTTCCTACAGTGAGTCAGTGAAGCCATGACCAGAAGAAAGAGCACTTGTGTGGTGCTGAAACACAGCACTACCAAGGCAGAATGGTGGGCTTGTTATCACCAGCTCCATGGGGGTGGAGGAAGAACATCACCATGGTCAGTCAGATCTGGAAAGTACTTTAGTTCTGCAAGAGCTGATGTTTACCCCAGAGAGCAAAGTTGTAATTATAAATGAGGAAAAATTATGAAGTAAAACAGGACACATCTCAGATTAGCTTTGTCAGAAATTAAGTTCCCAAATAAGCTGGCAGCTAGAAATGAATCACACAACAGCAGAACACTATGGAAAGACTTAAAAACACTTAAAGGAGGAGGAGTGTCTTTCTCCTCAAGGTGGCTTGCATGAACTCCGTTGGCAAAAGGCAAAAAGCCATGCACGGTATATAGAAAATACCAAAGAGAAAGCATAGGAGTTAGAACGTTTATTTCTGGTTTTATTTTGTGTGGTTTTTTTGTTTTCCTTTGGGACCAATTACTAATTATAAATGAATGTGAGTTAGTACCAAGAAGGTGCTTTGAACAGCAGATTAGCCAGAATACCCAACTGTATGGAAATGGCGTCTACCTGCCCTAGAGAGTTAAAAATGAATGTTGCCCTGTTTTTATCAGAGATCAAAACTGCTTGATATCAAACAGCCCAGTTCATATATAAAGTATGAGCTAAATACTTTGGAGGGAAATAATGAGCATTTATATGAAACAACGGTTCAACTATGTTGAGGACAGTATGTGTTATGTAAAATATAAATAACAGCTTTGTACCAAATATAATTTTAAGAACAAAACCACACGTCAAATGACTTCTGTGGAATTTTCTGTCACTTTTTATCCATTTGGTCAAGGCTGAGTCATCTTAATCTGGCAGTTTATGTGAGACAGAGAAACAAAATACGGCACTTTTATCACAGCAGTCAGTACAGAAGGCATTACGTCAATGAAATTGTAAACTTCAAATGATGACATGAGTGACTAGAAAAAAGTATAATTCTGCCACTTCAATTTTTCTTACCCTACTAAGAAGTGGAATCTATTACTTCATCAAGAAGTTTTCTGGTGAAAACTCAAGCAGTAAAACCCCAGGAAATATGAAAACACATTATACCAGTATACCAAGTTACATTTTGATGAATATGTACCAGAAATCCAGGGACTCCTGACACCCAATTTTTGTTCATGCCTCCCAGCTTACAGCAGATGTTTCAAATGTAAAAACACATTTGAAAGGGGCACCTGGGGTGAGCTTCCTATTACCAAATACAGATGTTTTTCTCTGAGATGCTTACACTTGGCTCCTGTGATAGCCCATGGAAAGACAAAGGCACTTAAAAGCCCGAATAATATAATCTGAATGCAGATGTCTGAAACAAATCAAGCAAATAGTAATAGAATTGCCTATGACTTTTGATAAAATGTAAATGGACCATGGAAGCCCTACACAGAAGTTGATGCCAAGACTCCAGATGCCTCAAGTTAGAGAAAGAAATCCCACTCCAGTGAGATACCTTAGACTAGGCGTTCAGATTGAGAAAACACCATTAGTAGCCATGTGTGAAAAGTCTGATTCAGATTACTTGCCTAACCATGCTTTTGAAGCCTGGTACAGTGAGGAACTCAACTGCAAGGGCAGTCCAGAGCAATGATCATCATAATGTACATCCAAAGGTGCTGCTCATATATGCAAGACCAGTTTTATGTTACCTTCTGCATTTGAAGTGTCCCAGGCACCATATGCATTACTTTAGGATAAAATGCTCAGTTTGTAAAGTGCATGCACCAGTAATTCTCTGGTAAGTAAGAAAATGCTCCCTGAATAATGACATTTTTGGGATTAAATACTGTTTTAAACCACAGACTCCTACTCACATAGTTTACTAGCAAAGTATTATTACGATGCAAATTTTCACTTCCAGAAGGATTAGAGGTAAAAACCTTGCTAATCTGGACTAACCCTGATATGAACTGAATGAAGGAAAAGAAAGAGCCCAACAAAACAAAACAGGAAAAAAATGCAAATTATTCTGGGATAAAAAAATGTATCAAATCTACAGCAGTACTTTATTACGTCTTCAAATGCAAATTATAAATGAACATATCTCTAGAATCTCAGCAATTCTTTAAGTCAACAGAATGGGGACTATTTTTATTGACATCAGTTTAGAGAACTTTTGCAGGTCAATATAGTCTTGTACTTCAACTTTACTTACCATTAACACCATCAGAGAAATACACTTACCACTGGCTGCAGTGGTGTCCCCGGAAACATGAACTGCATTTGCTGGGCAAGCATCGCTGCTGCAGTTTTTTGTTGGATTAAGTTGTTCCTGCCATTGATTTCCAGTTGAGTTTTTAAATGTGTTGGTGGATGAAGGTACTTGCAGTTCTCCCTTGTACAACGACCCTGGAAAAAGAAATCACGCTAATCGGTCTGCTGCTTTTGATGATGGTTTAATGCCTTCAAGCAAAATATTACACCATAAACTAAGCAAGAACTAATGAAATACAGGGTGTTTCCTGGGAACTGTGTAGCAGGCTGGGAGGAGCTGATGGCCTTGAGCTCTGCCTCAGCCCACTGCTTCTGACTGATCATTAAGGCTATTAGCCATGAAAAAAAAAAAAGGAGATTTTGAAACAGTATTTTCATTGTCAAGTACAGATCACTGCCATCACCCTGAGTATTACCCAGACTGCCCAAACTATATCTCATGGTATCTTGGTTAGAGTACCTGGTGTTACGATAACATAGATGTTTTTTATAATAACATTACATTATGAATAACAAATTTATTTTATTTTTAATATCACAGAATCACAGAATGGTTTGGGTTGGAAGAGTCCTTAAAGATCATCTAGTTCCAACCCCCCCTGCCGTGGGTAGAGACACCTTCCACCAGATCTTCCAATTTATTTGTGTGTGACATGTATTTACACAGTGTCCCCAAAGTAATTCCGCAAGACCCTGCTCAATTTAATTTTTTTTTAACTACAAAAATTAAAACCTTCTTTAAGCAAAAGGCACCTTTTAAGTGCATTATATTAAAAAATAATTCTGTGTTCATGGCAGTAGGGATCTAAAGTGGCTACTCTCTACTTGTGCTCTCTCATACGTTCACCCTTATTCCAATTCACTGCCTTCTGGCTTCCTGTTTTTATTACATCAGCATAACTCTGAACTATTTCCATTAAAGTATAGAAGAACAAAAGCCAAGCTAGTACTTTTGCAGCCTAAATGTAGAGGCAGTGCATGGAGCTGAATCTCCAAAGCAAAAGGAGAGCTCCTGGATCAACCTGAAAGCAGGAATTGTTAGGCTATTATGAGACAATAAAAGACAACAAAAATATGGGTGGGTAGTCACCTCTGACGTGGCTTTTGCTGGAGGAAATGGACACGGAGCACACCTCTACAAGCACTTCATGCTGACCAAAATGTAGCCAAAGTAGCATAAGACGCACCGATACATTTTCCCCCAGAAAAGGAAACCGTAAGGTGCACCAGCAGGCTGTGCAGCTGCAAGGCAGGACCTGATGAGATCAGAGGCTCCTTGATGACGTGGCTCACAAACAGACATTAAATTTTAAGAGCTGTGACCAGAGGTCCTACAGCAT
The DNA here is from genome assembly GCF_028554395.1 of Pezoporus wallicus. NCBI lineage: Eukaryota > Metazoa > Chordata > Aves > Psittaciformes > Psittacidae > Pezoporus > Pezoporus wallicus. The sequence goes on from NW_026636656.1 coordinate 55,235, forward strand.
TAGTCAAGCTGCATTTGACACGCTCAACTTGTAGAAGGTAAGCTTCCAAATTGAGACATTTTTTAAATGTGCTTTTTAAGCTTTCCATTCACTGGTATAAGGGCTTTACAATCTAAGTCAAAGAAGGAATATCCTCCTATAGCCAAGAAAACATTAAGATCCTTATTCAAGAACACCACAGTGTACAAATGTACACTGACTCTGTGTATGCATACACACGCATACACACTGCTACAAAATCTTCAGTATGCTTCAAATGTCCCAGAACAACAGCGTTCATGTTATACTTCTTACTCAGACATCAAAACACTGATGATTCTGCCTCTAATCTGCTATGAGGATATTAACTACCTATGCAGGAGTGAGTTAAACACGTTCAGGAAGGAAGGTTCTCCTGTACTGAGGCCAATGTAAAGGCAGACAGCTATTTCCACACTATTAAACGACTGGGAACAGCTCTTTGTGAACTGTGCCTAGAGTATGCTAAATGGCAGAAGCCAGAAGAATTCAAGAAAGCGAAAAATTTAAGAAAAACCCACCAGTCTCATTCCTCAGGAGCAGTGCTTGGTGCTGTTTATATCTGCTATAGATATAGATACAGCCATTCTCAGGACATCATGCCTTCCCTCTGACTTCCACTGTGCGAATCACTAATGCTGCCTCGTTCAATGAACTACACAAAACGAATGCTACTTCGTCAGCTGGCATGAGCAGAACCAGAAATAGTCATGATTTGACGGACAGCGAAGATGGCTGGCTTTTCTATTTAGGGAGAACAAGGCCACCACCACCTTCATAATGTTAAATTGGAGAATGCTCAGCACAGGCAATGAGCACATGCTTTTGTTTTGGCTGATGAGGCAAACTGATTAAGATGTTTTTAACTGAGATCTATTTAACCTTAGTCTATTTTGCATACGAATGGTTCATACAGCAAACCTGAAAATTAAAAAGGCAAAATAAAAAGAAACTACCTAGTGGAAGTCTCAACCTATGGAAACAAAAGTGCTCCTCTGGTAAGGATTGAGAGCACCAGCTCTCAACCACAGTGGCTTTCGAAGTACCTTCAGCCTGAAGAGTACCTTCAGCCAGCCCTCCGTAATGAAAGCACATGGCTAATACATACCATCACTTCAAGCTCTGAGGAGCAACCCACAGGGCACAAAAGACTGGTTATTTCAGAAAACTTTCAAAATAATCCAACCATACAAAAATGTACTGTCCTCCCTGAACTTACTCGTGTCTGTGCCTCCTTTTTTTTGAGCTCCTGTTTAGCAGTGAACGTGCTATAAAAGAGCTGTGTGTCCCTGTCATGCTCCTATAGAAAACACTGTAAACAGATCAAGCCTTGTTGAAATTAAATGACCCAAAATAAACTGTGGTGGAATGAGCATTGAAAATAGTGAGCAGATTAATCCAGCCCTTGCTACCAAAATTACATAAATTCTGAGACCAGCTTTCACTTTTCAGACCTACAATGGTGGCAAGAAAATGCCTATAAGCAACTTTTCATTACTTTTTTAACAAATGCCCCAAGTCCCTGTGAACTCCTGGTGAGATTCATTTCAGAGAGGAACTGGTCTGATTCCCAACTACTGAGCATTGTAAGAGCAGTAATTCAAACTCGTAGTGTCATCTCAGTCAAATGGGACCCTGGATTTTTTCTTTGTTTATTAAAAAGCCAAATAGGAAGTCTAACTGAGATAACAGCACATATCAACTGAGCAGCAGAACGGGCACACAACACACAGGGGTATTCAACATGTTGGCTCGGTAACCATCTACATAACAGCCCACTTTAGATTCTTGAAAAAGCTACTGTATTAGCAGAGCACCTCATAACAAATTCAGAGACAAAACTGAGTGCTTTAACTTTAAGATGCATCAGTACCAAGCCTCTGAAGCAAGGCTTGCTTCTTTACAGCTCTTAAAACCCCAGCTTTTCCGGAGCTGCTCCACAGACATTCAGTCCCCCCTGGGCGCACAGCAGCACAAACTCTGTCAGCAGGATGAGGCAGGCAGCATGGAAAATAATTGCTCCATACAACTTTTAACCTGCTCCCCCATATGAGTCAGAGTCCTGAAACTGAAGGCGCAGACAGACGGGTTTGAAACTTGGTCCCTAGAAATTCCTGTCACCCATGAAGTTGAAGTTATCAACAAGCACATCATAAGCTGTTGTGTACTTTCCATGCGAGTTCTCCCAAAAAAATTGCTTTCAATGAGCTGTGTCCTTATCTGCAATGGATAGTAAAGACAAACAGACATCAGATTAAATTCCCAGCACTCTGTTATTCCTCTTATCCTGCAAGGATGGTACCTACCTCTGACCTTTCATTTCTCTGCTTTTGTCCTCTACAGCTAGCCTAGCCTAACGCATAGGGCCACATTTCAGGCAGGTAATGGAAGGTTTTAGCAGAGAACGACTTTTCCACTGCTAATTATCCAGACTGGGAACATGCTGTGCCTCGCATCAGGGGTATGCCACAGGCTTCATTCCAGTAAAGAAGGGGGAGAGGAAAAATGTGCATCAAGGACCTGGCAACTCAGACGACTCCAGTGCCCATCACCCAAGCACAGCAACAAGAGGCCCCACTTCTGCAGGGGGTCTTGGAAACTGCTACCTGAATGGCTTAATATCAAAATAACATCTCTTAACAAGCCATGTCACACCACTGACTTTTTTTTTTACATCAGTAGATTTCCCTATTAAGAACAACAAGTGCTTAAAATCAATGGCACAAGACAGCCCACAGATGGGAATATATTAAAAAAACTAAGGTATGTGCTAAGAATTATTATTTTAAAACAAGCAAAATGAGGCAAGTGCAGAAGTAACACCCCATAACTTTGCATATTAAAATATTAAGAGCCCATTTCTTGCCTACAAGTTGTACAGCCACATCTCTGCCTTGAATATTTTACAAACCTACAGCTTTCTTCAGTATTGCACTATTGCCCTAAGAGTAACAACAATAATAATGCATCCAGGCCCAGGCTGGGAATTGCTTATGCATTATAATGAGTTAGCTTTCACTTAATAAAATTATTTTCCACAAAAATAAGATGTTTGAATAATAATTAAAAATTAAAAGAAGGCAAAATAATGTTTCTTTTATCTCTTAAGCCGAGAATTAACTAATGCATCCACAAACATTTCTCTCAGGTACTGAATTCTGCTTTTAAGATGGGGGTTCATAGATATGAAAATCACAGAATTACAGAACCATTTAGGCTAGAAAAGACCTTCAAGATCATCAGGTCCAACCATTATCCCAGGATGGCCAAGTCCTCCACTAAACCATGTCACCAAGGGCCTCATCAAAAGAGTTTTTTGACCACTTCCAGGGACGGCGATTCCACCACTGCCCTGGGCAGCCTGCTCCAATACCTGAGCACCCTTTTGATGAAGAAATTTTCCCTAATATCCAATCTGAACCTCCCCTGGTGCAACTTGAGGCTGTTACCTCTTGTTCTATCACTTGTTACTTGGGAGAAGAGTCCTTCCGTTTACTGTATTCGGTCAAAACCCTTGCAGGCCTACCCATGCTACACGGTTCGGTTTGTTGTTTCTTTCAACACATACAAAGCCAGAATACCATGGGTTTATTACAGAGGAGAACACCATGCCACCACAACAGACAGCAGGCCATGGGTACAGCATGTGACCCTCACAAAGCCAAGTCTCAGCTTCCCCATCTACCTGTTTCTACAGAAGGTCGTTAATTCATCAAGTCCCAGCTTTTCAAGCTTTCCCATTAAAGGAGCACATCCCAAAAGTCACGTCAAGATAGAAAGGGACAGATCAGGGAAGGCGTTTTCAGAGTGCTGTTAAGCAGGAGAAATGGGAAGGTCTCTTTCTCCAAACCCTAGGAATGAGTTCTTAGCATTCTTACCATAAAAGTCCCACTATTAAATGCAACAGCCCCAGTCTATACAGGCAATCCAAAACTGCTGTAAACCACTTTTCTGCAGCATAGTGTGGTGGGGGTTGCTGTTTAGGGTTTTATTTCTGGAAAAGGAGAGGATAATTCAAGTTGGAAGAGACCTCAAGAGGTCCTCAGTCCAACCTGCTCACAGGAGGGTCAGCCTTGGGGTCAGATAGGTTGCTCCAGGCAGGTCTTGGATACCTCCAGAGCTGGAGCCTGCACAGCCTCTGTGAGCAATGTAATCGACTGCTTGACTGTCCTCTCAGTGAAGATGATTTTCCTTATACTCAGTCTCAACCTGTCTACTTTTGGCTTATGCCAGCTGCCTCGTGTCCTCCCACCATGCACTGCTGTGAGGAGCTGGGCTGTACCTATAGACAACTTTCTTGTCCTTGAAGGCTGCTTTTACAGGAGGAGCATCAGCGTGCAACATCATCACGTCATCTGTTAGCGTGCCTGTCTCAGGTTTGTACCCTGAGGGACATGTTACGTTTTTTTAAACCATACCAGCTAAATTAAGACTCCTTCTATGCTTTACCTCATCCCTTGGGAAGGCAGCAGCCATGGTTACCTGCTTTACCAAAGCAGCAGTGTTATCTATCACCAAACTGATCAAATTATTTGTATTTTCCTTAAATAGTTGAAACGGGGAAAGTCCAGCTTAAAGCTAAGCATACAAATCCAAAGTTAATTGATGTGATTTATTGATACTATTGCCTGGAAATAACAGAGCCCCTCCTCACAGCATAGCTTAACATCTGACTCCCAGCTTCCTCCTGTACCCCGCCTCCATCCTTCTCCCCCAGAACACCCTCCCACCTCTCCTAAGTATAGACCAGGAAACAACTCACATGATAAATATAACTTCCTCAAGCTGTGCATGTCCTGAAGGGCCAGCCAAGATGCACACGTGGCCAACAGACCATGATCCAGAGCGGCTCAGGGCATGCTCTAGCCTCTTTCTTAACTTGGTAGTAACTTGGATCTCTCTCTTCTACCCAGACACTGATTTTTGCATAACAAGTAAGAACTTTGCAATATGTCTTTGAGATGTCTGCTTCTAGCAACTCTGCTTGAAACGGGCCAGGGTTTTCAAAAGTTATTAGGGTGTGAGGATGATGCCAGCAAAAATATGGACAGTGCAATTATGCAAAACCCATTTCCTTAAGAAAACAGGCTAAAACTAACAAATGCAGATGAAACTGTATGATCCCTCAGGATTAAATATGCTGTCTTCTGGAACAAAAAAATGTAAAAAAATAAGGTATATGACTTCTAAGACACGTCTTTTAGAAAGCAATTGAGCAACCGGTTCTACAAGGGCAAAAAGATTTTCTGGTTTCCTGCTAGAGACTCTGAGATCTAAACATTTGCTGGAGTTAGAAAAGATACACCCCAAACCCTGTATTTTTTGAAGAGTAGTAATCACTTGATGTCACAGCCACCTCGCTTACTGGGGAAAAAAACAAAAGGAAAATGCAATTTGCTGTATTACACAGCTTTAGCAAACTTGAACATGCTTGTAAAATCAGATCACATTTTAACAAACTAATGCACTTGCAACTGTGTGCATGCTGGTTAGCTATACATCACCTGCTTGATATTATTAGGTACCTGGAGGTATTACATACTGTTCAAACCTTGGCAGAGTAAGAGCTAGCACAGGTCACTGCCTGGGGCGGTGGCAGCACACAGCAAGAATAGCCACAGAGACAGCAGAGTCAGCAGCTGTGGAGGTACCTAAGCTGTAAATAATCCTCTGGAAGAGTTTCTGACAAGAGCAGAAACTCTTCCTTCTCCTTCAGGATTCATTCTCAGTAACTCCTCAGCAACATCTGGTTGGGAACGTGTGTGGCCTCACCCAATCAATTTAACAATTTCACCATTGCATAAAACAGGAGCTTCTAAATTCCAATAATCCCAGGCTCCCTGGGGGTAAAAATAGACCCAGTCAATAGGAGGGCAGGGTATTTTGAGGTACTTAAGCTTCTGCTCCTGTGCATAGACAGCCACACTAGCTCTACCACCCCCAAACATCCAGTTCACATGTTATTTTTCAAGTGCAGAAATAGCAAAAAGGAAAAAAAATAAAAATAAACACCAAGTGTCTATTCATATGCAGATAGGGATGGTCCCTCTCATTCTACAGGGCTTGCATTTATGTATTTTTATACATATTTTGGTACATGAGAGCTCAACCACCAGCACTTTAAAGGGAAGGAAAAACATCAGAATTCAGTTTGAACTGAGTAAAAAGTATTTTCCATCTAGTATCACAATGAAAGAATTCAATGTTCCTATGCAGAAAGTAAAAAAACAGATACCTCTATTAAAGTATTCCCTTTGCACTTGTTGTGAGTATGTACGATCTCACACAATCTGTAGGACTACACATGCCCGCAGTTAAGCATATGTGCAAGGACTTAAGGGATTTAGTTAAGCCCCAAGAATGACTAGTCATAGATTTTTAAAAATGTAACTTAGCATTTTATTTCTTCCTTAATGTATACAAAAAAGCTTCAAACATTTTTTAGATTTTGCATAATTTGACATCTAGAGTATGTTGACTTGCAAATATGAATGCTTAGGAAAACACGATTCCTTTAGCCTAAGCAGTATTGCATCTAATTTATAGAAAAAAAAAAAACAGAGATCAGAATAAGATCCCTTATCCTGAAAATGAGACATACTTGAACTGTTTGAGAAAAAGAAAAATAATTTCAAAAGGATCAAACTGTACGAATAAGAGAAATATTAAGCTTTTGATGGAGAGCTCAAATGCCTCAACCTGTTGCCATACACCCTACCAGTACAAACGCCTAAGTGAAAAAATGTATTTAAGAAAACCAGCATCTCCTGTATTTCAACTGTTGGATTTGTTTTCCTGGGGGGGGGGGGAACCCAAAACCAGACACCAAAAAACAAACAAAAGCCACCAACAAAACCAACTTAAAAACTCGACTGAGAAATTAATTCCGTATTTCTAAAGCCACCTTGCAAGTCCACCCACCCAAGTCAGTGAGTGTGCATACATATTTATATGCACCTACGCACTTCCGTTTCAAGAGAAAATAGAAAGCAAATTCACTTTCTTACTTTAAAGTAGAAAAGAAATAGAAGGCAAAAAATTCCCAGGTGACTTCAGCTTGAGTCATTTCCCAACAGCCTAAGAGAACCCATTAGCTGCTCTTCTAATGATTTCAATTATTTGTAAGAAACTAAAAGCTGGTAAAATACAAATGATAATTTTATTCATAAAGTTAGAGAACAAGAACTGCCTGTAACTGACATAAAAAATAGAAAAATCTTGAAGAAAAATGGAAGCCTTACAAAAAGATGGAGCGTTGAAATGATGTCAGTCTTAACACTAAAGACTTAATAGGAGATATTTATTTAAATGGAAAAAGACCAAATGTTCTACTGAAGAGCACATTTGCAATGCACAAAGAGCTCAGAGTCTCTCAAGATGCTCTTTCAAACAAATGTTGAGAAGGATGGCTGTAGAGAATGGTTTAATAATTTGCCTTAAAATATCAAGGGAAGTGTACTCAATAGTAAATTGCTCAGAAGAGAAAGAACTCAAGCAGGTATTACAGATGCTGAAAAAAAGGACACTTAGGAAATTGTAAGTCATTTGACAAATATGCTTGAAATGCCTCTAACAAATAAGACAACAAACATTCAGACAAAAAAACAACAGTTTAAACCAGCACCCATTTATTTTATTTTTGTGTTTACTGCCTTGAAAATAATTTGAGAATAATAGGAAAATAAAGATTATTTCTTCTCCAATTACATAGCTCCTTTTTCTTTTTCTATTTTCCCCCTCACTGGCACTCAAAATCTAAACCAGTTATTTCTACTTAGATTCACGTTTGCCTACCAGCACTGATCAGTACATCACAAGCAACTGTAGACAACCCTTGATAAAAATCTTCCCTCTAATGCACAGAGGCAGGTTCCATGGAACAAGAGGCAGTGTAGGGGAAGACCCTTATGGAAAAAACCTGAAGAAAGCAGAGGAGAGTATGACCTCGCTTAGTTAAAATTCCTCAAATGTCTCATTTCTATTACATAGGTGGTGAGACTCTTCACAGGATGCCTTGCGCAGGCTCTAATCAACATACAGTTCTTCTCAGTCTAGATGCAGCCATGCAACTCAAGACCAGCTGCAGTAGGAAAGTGGTGATTGAAGCCCTCCAACTCTGCCTGTTCAGAGCAGTCAATATATTTGCAGGTTCCTGCATTATGGAAAAAACATATAAAACCTTTATGGAGTCTCACAATACAGCATTACATACAACTAACTGATGGCTGGGCAGCTTTAATGCACCCACTCATCACAAGGACAGAGTGGTTTTGTCAAAGTCAGAAGAGAGCTGTGTAAATTGCAGGTGGGACCACACAGTAACTCAAGGTGACATGGATTTTCTGCTGGTAAACAACATACTCCACTATTAAGTTTAACTCGACTAAACTGTAAAAGAAGGTAAAGGCTTAGAAAGGGCCAATTTCCTTCAACGTTTCTCAGTATCTCAAGACCAGGCAAAAATAGCCATTCCGTAATGTCAGTAAAGGAAGGCAAGTTGTTTGACTGCATGGCACCTGGCAAGAGAAAAGGCAAGAGCAGTGTAGCAGAACAGCAGAAAACCAAGCAAGAACATGGGCATGGCCTGGTGCCACTTCCTGATGTACCTCCTTCCTCCTCTCCTTTACAATTCCCGTAAAAGACTCAAGCACATATATGCTGACTGTATGCATGTTTGCTCATACAAACGGGACTGAGATCAAACTCCCTTGCTTTGGAAACACCCATTTGCAGTGAAAAGGTAGGCAAAGATAACCGCAGAACTGACAGTCAAGCCCTGAGACACCTTATTTCTCTCAGGGGCCTGTGAAGGAAAGCCACGATGTCACAGCATATGGACCTACACCCTCCAACATCCACACCACTTGTCTTCCATTGTAACCTGGTTAAAAAAGAAAGAGTGAGAAGTGAGGACAAGTCTTTGCTACTAGGATGTCTGTGAGGCCAAATGGTGAGCAGCCCAGTAAGGACCAGGCAATAGGCTGGTATGCTGACCATGGTTCTGTCAACAACACATCAGGAATACTAACATGCCTCATAAAAAGACATAAAACCAGTTATATGGCATAAAAAAAGGAGCAGAAGACATGTCTTGGCAGTGAGGAGCCTGGCTGAGCAGATCAGAAGGAAATAGGAAGAGAGCATTGTAAAACTGGCCCTGTTAGCCTCCTCAGCGAGTCACCTTCCCAAGGGAGCCTTGAGAAGATGTTTCATTTGAGAATAGCAGTGAATCAAGAGATTTGGGAAAGGCCCGTTACTTGCAAGAGTCCCACAGTATGGAAAAGATCATCAGCCTAATGTAGAAAGTCCCTTATGTTGTGTTATGGAGAAGGACGAACCTAATGGAATCAGGAGCAAGCAAGGACACACTTTGGCTACTGGTGTGTCAAATCCCCCAGCTCTCGAGGTGGATGCCCAGATATCATGAACTGCTGAGAAGTTCATAGGGGTGACCTGATCTGTTTTTGGCAAGTCCCTCTGCCACTCTTCGCAGGATCCTTTCACCCTGGCCAGACCACTTTGCACTCAAATGACACATCAGGGCTCCTAGTCTATGTGTGGCTTGCTGGGCCTCCTGCCTGTTGGGGATTGCACTCTTTCTTGGCCAACTGCTTTACAAACAAAAGGAAAAGCAAGGGCCGAGTTAAACACACAAACTGCCAAGGACACCTCACGTAATTGCAGAGGTGGAAAGTGCGCTGCCTAGTCCCTCTGCAGGGGACGAGTGTTTACTCACCCTCAGCGCAGGGCTGGAACCACAGCTGCATTATTAATAAATCATGGGCTTCACTTCTGGGACAAGCCAGCGAGGGCCAGAGTCTGACACCAGCTCTCAACTCACCAGGAAGTTCTTGAAAACATACAGAAACTTTCTGGCAGCTTAGAAACTCCATTTATTTGAAGCTGCACTGAAAAGCACAAATTCAAAAATGGCTCCTTGAAATGAAAATACATTTACATTTCCAAAGAAGAATCACACATAAAATTCCCGATACTCTCTATAACCAAATGAGGAGTGGGAAACAAATTAAGGAGATGAAAAGACACTGTATCATTGTAGGACCACCTACAGACAGCAACCAAGCATGCCCGACCTGAAAAGAGAAAGGTGAACAGGCACTTTTCTAGCCTTTTCTATACTCAGTCCATGCTCCTCCTCTTCTGGGAATTGTTCTCTTAACATCAGTGATAAGCTTCAGTTTCTACCTTTTCTTGCAGCTCAACACACCTCAGATTACCTTCTTCAGGCAATGGGGAAACCAGTGCTAGTAGCAGAATGGGCAGCGAGACCCCTGCACCGAAGAAGCAGAACATGAGAGTTATCAGTGTGAAATACTCAGAGAATCAACAAATGAGATCACCTCAAAAAAAATCAGGGGAAGGAGGAGGGTGGCAAGAGGTCCAGAAATTCAAGCAAGAACAAAAAATGATGCCCTGGCATCCAAGTATGCTGCCAAAACCCCTTTTCTTTTTGCTGAAGGGCTATCTGCCCCCCTTCACCTGGTATTAGGAAGCTTCTAGAAGGTCTAGCAAAAATAGCAAGAAGTATAATGCCGTTACATTTATCTCAAATGGTAGCTTACTGAATTAGGCAGCTAAATTACAGTTATGAGAGAAGATAAGACACACTGGGATGTCTTATTACCTTCCTTGAATACTATATTCAACTAAGTACTGGAATACGTGATTGTGGTCTTGAAAGTGCTTATGCATTCTCAACACTCTGTTGAAGGAGCAGATAATTATTATCTTTGTTGAGACAGATTCAGCACCAACTAAATAGAATTCTAGGTTAATCCCAAATTAAAATACTGCCTCTAGGTTTTCCAAGGCATATATCCTTGACTTACAGGGGAATGCATACACTGGATTCCCCACCATTTATTATACTGCAACGACACTGTCAGTGTATTCTGATGTCCATGGCACCTGTCTTCACCAGTGCTTTGAGTAGATGCACTGATAACAACCCCAATTGCATGACCACATCTACTATTTTACTCAGCCCTCTTTCTCAAATAGTATATAGACAGCTGAATGGTATTTCTTAGCCAGTGGGGTAGTAGAAGAGTAGAACTCTAATGCATGCTCATCTAACTCCTGGCCTGAATGCAAGATACTTATTTCGTTTTGGGTTTGGCTCTATAGGAACACATTAGGAATGGATCTGCTAAAATTATTAATGGATTTCTCAGTCTTCTTGTGAGACTAGACACCATTACTTCCACTCTGCATAGAATAAACTGAGACCAAATACCATTAAAGGGCTGAGAAGCGCCTGCAGTTTTCAGCTGCAGATCTCTGCCCTCCTTCCATTTTGCTGTGGAAAGAGGCACGGCACATGCAGGTGGTCCACTAGATTCCTACTGCTTGTCCCACCTGTCCTTTGCTCACCTACAGCATTCACAGAATCACAGAATGGTTTGGGTTGGAAGAGATCTTAAAGATCATCTAGTTCCAACCTCCCCTGCCATGGGCAGGGACACCTTCCCCTAACCAGGTTGTTCAAGCAGTGCCAGTGCCTCACCACTCTCATAGGAAAGAATTTTTTCCTAATACCTGATCTAAATCTACCCTCTTTTAGCGTAAATCCATCCCCCCTTTCTCCTGTCACTACAGACCCATGTAAAAAGTCCCTCTCCAGATTTCTTATAGGCCCCCTTTAGGTACTAAAAGGCTTCTGTAAGGTTTCCCTGAAGCCTTCTCTTCTCCAGGCTGAACAAGCCCAACTCTCTCAGCCTGTCCTCATGGCAGAGGTGCTTCAGCCCTCTGATCATCTTTGTGACTCTCCTTTAGACTCGCTCGAGCAGGTTGAGGCCCCAAAGCTGGCACAGCACTGCAGGAGGGGGGCTCATGACAGTGGAGTAGAGGGGCAGGATCACCTCCTTCGACCTGCTGGATACACTTCTTTTGATGCAGCCCAGTATATTGTTGGCTTTCTGGGCTACAAGCGCACACTTCTGGGTCATGTTGAGCTTCTTGGCTACCAACACCCCCAGGTCCTTCTCCTCAATCCATTCCAGTCACGGAAGAGCACTGCCTCTTCCCCACTCCCAGCACCAGCATGTGACATCAAATGGAGCAAACACAAAGAGCAGTGCGCTCAGTCCTTGGTCTAAAGCCAGCCCAAAGTGCACAAGTCTGTCCGATCTGCACACCAGCCTCTGCCAGGCATGCATCGATGGTGAGATTTCATACTTCCAAAATGACCAAATGTGGGTGAAATCGCACAAAAGCAGCATAAGGCAAATTACAGATGTCAGAGCAACCTTCTGCTGCTAGATCCCAAGGTTCAGCTGTAAGCAATGAAAAAACAACTTTAGCATTGAACCAGTTTTAAGAAACGAGAAGGAAAAACAAGGTATTTATGTCTCAGCTGTTCCTCAAAAATGGCTGAAGTGTTTGACTGAAAACTTTAAATAAACACTCTGAGTCAGTCACTCGTACGTTTCAGCCCAGATAATTGCATTTTGAGAGACTTAGAAACCACAGAAAAGGACGATATTATTTGGAAAGTGGTGGCTAAGATTAAATCCAGGTGATGATGGCACACTGTTGGTGATAAAACACTCATACGTGCCTCATCAACACACCCAACCAAAGGCTAATGGTTGCAGGAACTCCAAGCACTTATGTGTACAAAATGTAAAAGTATTTAAAAACAATGACAGTAAACAAAACATTGAGTAACCTTAAATATGAAATCTGATGAACCGTTTGTCCAGAAATATTTCAATGCAAGTAGTCATTACACATCCTGGCTGATGAACTCTGCAGACACAAATTGTTACTGAACAGCCTTTTGGAGAACATAATGCCTACAAGCATCTAAACATGATTTTAAGGCAAGCCATGTACTAGAGTACCAAGACTTCCCAGTGTCATAGCAAAGCCCGAATGATTTATACAGAAAGAAAAAAAGTCATGACCATTCGACTTGAGCAACGATGACTCCTCTGATTTCTTCATTTGTTTTGAAGATGATACCTTCCCACCCTAACTTTTAGCAGGTAAAAGAAGTTCATCAAGTATTGATGGGCTACCATGAGATCTATTATAAAATGTGCAAACCTGCTTGGATAAAGGAACCACATTTGTGACTTGTTCTTCCTTCCCCTTAAAGTTGCTACAGGAGACAAGCAGGCTCCCCTGCAACAGTGACAAACTAAACTGCTTTCAGTGTCTATCTCCTGAAAGCCTTCACAAGTTTGGCACCGTTCTCATCTGTTTCTCCGGAGAAACTAACAGAAGGTCTGAAATAGTGTTCTGCAAACAGGAACCAAAGGACCACGTAATTTATGACCTTCCTTTGTGGGTAAAGTGTTTTCACTGCCTGCTCCTTATCTGAGCAGCAGTCACAAGATGGAGATTCCCATCAAACATCTTTTTGTCAAATGCTTCCCTTTGTTTGAGTGCCAAGGAGGAGGAGGCAGGATGTGGTCAGAAGCCAAGGGCACAGTCAAGGCTTCCAACACTGCTTTTTACTCCAAAAGTGGCAACAACAACCAAGTGAGAAACTCCAGGTGAAGATTACACCACCTGCAGCTGACAGACATTTTTCCCTCTCTGCTCCCAGGCAGAGAACCTTCCTCTCTGGAGCAGCAAGGAGAAGAAAACCACAACCACCAAGTCCTCAACACTGGACACAGATTCTGAGAAGGTATCCGGATCACCACCTCACCTGGCAGCACAGCTTAACCATGTCTTTATCATTCCTAGGTGAATCATTAATCACAGCTACATGGCAGGACTTTGGTTTAAATATTCTTTATAAATGTCACAAGGCTGAAAAACACATTAAAACTAAAATTCCACAAAACAAACCAAAGTTTTATGGAAATAAAAAAAAAAAAAAAAGCATAATGATCTCATGCTTTTCACAAGAGTGGCTCTTTCACAGCCAGAAAGCATGAAGTATTTGTTTCTATTTTCTATTTTTATGTGTCTGATATGCACATCACAAAGGGATTACAATTGTTGTGGCACATCAAATTCAATTTGAAGAGCATTCAGGTTAAAATGTAGTATGGTACATAATGTTAATCATAACTGAAACAATCTTGACTCAGATTTCCCAAAAAGCCTTTGTAATTGCAGACAGTCTGGAAAAGAAGTATTTAAATGACCAAATGAGTGGGTTTTTTTTCCTATCCTGCTGCTTTTCAGTGAAGAAAAATTGTGATGGATGAGTACCATTCATCAGGAGAAACAGTCAAAATATGAGATCACTAACCAGCATCTAGACAGGGTTTAACCAACTCCCTTGTTTAATCACTGGGGACTCAGTGGCTGGATGCTGGGCAGGTGGGAGGGAGTTTAGATGATTCTACGAGTTTAACACTAACATGTTAAAAAACATTTTAAAACATTTTAACCAGCCTCTAGTACTTAGGAATATTCATATCGGGTTCCCAGCCCAGAAGAGAGAGAGATATTCTCTCAGCCAACAGAGACTGCATGAATGCTGGCCTATGTAGCACTAAAAGCTATTTTGCCATGTTAGCATGACAGAGACTAGAGTTTTCTTTGTCAAATGTAATGGAAAATCATGCCTAAAAGATACAGCTCCTGATACAAGCTGTCATTTACCTCCTACCACTCATTCACAAGACAGCCTGCAAAATCTCTCTCTTCAGGCTATTAACCCCCTATGCTATACTACTTAGTAAATAAATAAAAAAATAAAAGCAAAATGAAAGATCTACTTTCAAAGATGTTTTCACAATTTCAGGCCAGTCTTGGGGCAACTAAGCTGCTCTGTAGGGGTATCAGAGTACCAACAAACACAGTATGAGAACCTAAAACTCATTAGGAATCCTTCGGAAGACCTATGAGTCAGATGGAGCATCTTCCTATGAGAGCAAAGCTCTGACCCTAGGCACTGCTAAATAGATTACAAGCACACAGGTAAAAGAGGGGGTTGGAAGGACTGCACTCGTCTCCTCTCATTGGTAGGGAAGCCACACGCTACAGGATATTATTATACAGGCAAACCAAACACACAGATAAAGAGAGATCTTTATAAAGGTACCTCTGTACCACTAACAACAGGGCCTCTGATGCAGAGATTACTTTGGAGATGAGTTAATAGGAATGCACTCCAAGCACTTAATTGTTAGCTTTACAATTACTTAGTTCCATTTGTTTTCATATATTTTTAGACACCTTAAAAGCAGACTGATTAGAAGAATCTTGCCTTCCTGCAGTAGATCATGTCAAATATAGTAAATAATTTCAATCTTCCTTGGCAAGTAACTTCAGTAGAAAGGAAGAAACTGCCAATGTGGAAAACGTCTTTTAATGAATTGTAAATTGACATTAAGACTACAGCAGTGTTGTTAATATTTGTATCCTTCAGTAGATGTCACAGGGATTTTTATTTATTTTAATTTACCATCCCACACTGAAAGCCCAGTGTTTCATCAGCAACTATTTATCTGAGTTCTTCTCTGCAATGATTGTCCCACACTTTCTGTGAATAGAGAATGCCAAACTAGCTTTAAATGTCAACTCTGCTTTAAGAAGAAGAAAATCATTGAATTTTCAAGGTATCACGGTCTCAATAGGTTTGTCATATGTACAGCCACCCACCACAATGTAGACCATGCTTTATTAACTTTCCCATGCTATAATCCTGAGAGCAATGAAGTAAAGAGACAGCAAAGAATGGCATGCATGCCCGAAGGATTCCCTTGGCTGGTTGCATTTAGCAAATAAAGTGTTCAGTTTTAACTAGTTAAGGAACATTTGGTTAGCATATCATAGCAAAACCAAAGAAAAGGTAAGAGCTATGAAAAACCTTTTCCAACATTAATCAGAAATGAAACAAGTTTATAAACCGAGTTGCCTGCAAGCTAACAATTTCTGGAATGTACTGGGGGAAGCAAAGGAGAATCCCACAACAAAGGACGACCGCAAAAGCCAACCCAGTTTAACAAGTGGAATTACCAGTTTGGAGACTGCAGGAAAACTATGCGAAAACGCCATCAAGTCTGATACAAAGTACTTTTCTTAGCATTTAACAAAACCCCCAACATAAAGGCCAACATAAAGGCCACCAATCACTAGGTAATTAAATATGGCTTTTTGGAAACACAAAGCCTTACACAGAGTTGTTAATTACTCACAGAGTACTAGAATTAATGAGGAACTGAAGGTCCCTCAGTGTAGAGCTGAACAATTTCAGATACATCTGATCACAGTTGGAAAATGTTAAGCTATTTAAGTACCAGACAACAATTTACATATCATCAAACAGCTGGCTGCCAATTTATCATGTACTTCTTGCAGACATGCAAAGAGCAGATAACTTATGAAGACCTCTAAAACCTGATACTAATAATTTAAATCTACCTTTTATGCTTGCTATTAAAAACAAACTCACATACGCACTAGACCCTAGATGTACAACAAAGTATTTTTCAGGTACCTCTGACTACAGCTAAGAGGACAATGACAAACCTGCTATGATGGGAATGTGATGATTATCACTGCTCTCCAGCACTCTAAAGACCTCCACAAACTCCCTTATGCTGTAGGCGAGTATAGGCAACCGAGCATTCACCAATCTGGGAATGAGAAAGTAATTTTGCAACGTTTTTCCATGTCTGTGCATGGCTCAAGCAGGTATCATGGCTCATGGATCCAAGCAGCGAGCTGTCTATGGAGGCCGGCAAAGTCCCTCACTATTGGACATCACATGGTACTCCACAACAATATTTAATACCCCCAGTTCCCATTGCCTCTTCCCACATGGACAGAGGGATTACTAGAGTGGCTCTGAGTACCTGAACTCAGAGGTGTGAGTTTGCTGGTGCTGCCTACAAGCCAATACCCACCTCTGAGGACCCAGCAGAAAAGACAGCAAAGGACCCTATCCAAAACAACCCAATCTCCCTCACTTTAATGATGGCAGATCCCACAAAACATGGGATGGGCCAGCCTGAGCTTGTGTGTTCAAATAATTAGCTATACAGAAGCACCTATTTTAATGGTCTTCAGATAAACATCATCTTTTGTTTGGAAAGGTAACATATAAACAAAGCAAACTGTATCAAGTCTTTCCTTCTGTTCATGTTCATGAATAGATTAGGGACTGATGCTAATATTCCTACATCTCTTTAGCTGACCTACAGTTAGAAAAAGTAAATTCATATTCCAGCAGTTAAATATTTTCTTTGTTTAAACCTGAAATAAATACACATGTTGGCATTCCTTAAAATGAAGCTGCTTCAAGGACAGCAGAGTCTGATAAAAATATATTGCCTATTGCCTAGTTTGCCATCGATAGAGAAGTGAAAACTGCTATTCCAAGTACCACAGTCAGGAAGTATTGAGGGCAGATATTCAGCCAATTTCAACTAACTCCTGAGCAACAAGTCAACAAAGCCCAGTATCTATAAATGCTCTGACATTTTATAACGTAAGAGTCAAGGTTTTCTAAATTTCTAGCTCCCTTTAAAAATATAAGAAAGAATGTCCAGGTAGGAGGTGAATGCATCAAAAAAATAAATTTAAAAAAAAACCCACTAAGTGAAAAACACTAACCTTGGAGAAAATAACTAAATCAGATGATTGCGCATTTAGTTACAAAATCAGTTCTGACGATTAAATGGATAAAAGTACAATCTAATCTTGATGTCCAAATGCAGAAATTGGTTGGAAATTCTGTGAACACAAATCCTAATTCCAAGAAAACCTTTACCTTTAGCATGTGGTAAAGGTAAAATGGCAATGTGAACAGATAAAATCCATGCCCAGGAACCTTAAAAGACCATCTTCATTAGTCCAGTGTCATTAATAACATTATTTCTATGACTCCCAGCCATGTCTGGGCTCACTGTAGCACAGCACAAATCTGTCACTGACTCTAGAGGCATATAAATTAAGAACATACACAAAAAATAACATTATAAGGCAACAGAGCTCACATTTCTATGTCTGCTTCTTAAAAAAAAATCAAAACCAAAAACAAACCAAAACCCAAAACAACACTGATTTTTTATTATTATACATATTGAAAGGAAAAAAAAAAGGATCAAAATTAATGTTATAACATAGTTTCAAAAAGAATGTGAGAAAAGTTGTAGTTGTGGGCCCTTAAAGTTTTGCTAAACTCACTATTAATAAAACATTACCATCCACAGTTTTGATAAAGTATTATGGAATTTGGAGCCCCCCTCTCCCCAGTTCTCTCCTATTCCCTTTCCTGAGCAGTGGGAACAACAGCTACCAAGACTCAGGCAGATTCTGCTCCCCTCTGGCACCCCTTCTTTCCCTCCAGAGTGCAAGCTGGGGTAGTTCCCCTCTTTTCCTGCTTCTCTTCTCCTCTTCAAACATCCAGACTTTCTGCAAGTGACAAACTTCAGTGCAAAACACACTTACAGCCTCTCTGCTCAGCAGAAGGTTACAATTAGGAACACTTTTGTAATTACTTAGATGAGCTGTTGTACACCTCTGAATTTGTCTTCATATTCTCAAGAGCAAACCGCAGACTCCACTTACTCAAGAGCCACTGCAGCTGCATAGAAGTAAATAAATAAAAATCACTTTTTTCTGACAAATGATTCAGCCTTTAAGAAAATAAAACCAGCTGTACTGTGTTAGACCAAGGTCCATCCAGCCCAGTATCCTGTTTCCAAAAGCAGTCAGCAGCAGATGCCTAGGGAGTAGTATAAGAACAAGGAAACCATTTAATGATATATATCGAAAATATTTTTCACATATCCGTGATGGAAAACAGAGATGGAATTTTGACAGAAAAGGGAAAAAAGGCAAAAGAAAACAGAGTCCAACACACACACCCTTTGCAAAAGCATGAAACATTCCTTTCAAAATAAAAAGAGAACGGAGGGAAAGATAAATCTTACAGATGCCCTTTTTTCTTTTTTCTTTTTTTTTTTTAATTTAAGAAGCAAGAAAAACCCAGATTCTCACCTGCTATTCACAGAAACAGCGTAAACACACATTGATGCACATCACTGGCCAGACAATTTTAAAAAACCCTTACGCGTGTCAATAGCTTTTTGAAAGAGTCCTCATGGAAACCTACAGGTAGGGATCCATGTCATGGTATCACAGCTGAGAGCTCCCAAAGTATTTAAATTAATGGATTTTTATAAATACAGCTTCAAAAAGTATATGCCTCAGACAGAGGGCAAGCCTGTTCCATTTAACGCCCTGGACAGGGGAACAACCATTAAGGCACCATACTGGAAACAGGCAAAAAGAGCTGCACTCTAGAAAAGTACAGAAAATGTGGGGACAGTGAAGTGCCCATGAAATCAGCTGGAGGTTTACAACTGGCTTAGTTGGACATGGGATCAGTCCCAGGAAAAGTCATCGATGGGGTCATAGGCTGGAGAGGCTATAAAGTCATAGATGCAGAAACTAACTGCTTTGGTTACATTGTTAAGTTTCATATCTCCAGGATACCAAATCTGTTTTTCAGAAGTTCCAGATAAGCTAATGAAACATGCCAATGACTCAAGCTCATTTGGCAATGGGAAGATAAAAGAATCAGGGTATGACAGAAGATTAAAACCTTGAAACCCAGAGAATGAGCACCAGTATGAAAGAAGAAAGTATTCATAGCCAGCAACATGAACCCCCCCATACCAGTGCAGACACAGACAGGAAGGTGTTCAGCTGTAACCTGGGGATGGAGCTGACCGTGGCAGAACACCATGGATGCTTTAATCAAATGCTGATTGATGATGGAGATACTGGTGTGACGCTGGAAAAGGCAATCACAGCCCCAAGGATGTATCAACCAAGAAAGGCAGCAAGCTGTTGTGGCAAAACAATTCTTCTCTTGTGGTGAATGTCTACTAGCAATGCTGTGCGTGCTTCTGGTCACCAACATCCAAATAAGATGGATCTGGCCTGGAGCAGGCACAAGTGAGGGCTGCCAAGGTGACTCAAAGAAAGGGAAGCCTGTCTTACAAGCAGAGAAATAGAGCATGGTGGGGTTTTTTGGCTGAGTAAAACAAAGGCTGAGAAGGGGTATGCCTATTTCCACTGAACATCCCAGGAGAAGTTTGGGTGGCAGGTAAAGGTAACAGGAAAGGGGAATGGGCTGCTTCAGCTGCAGAATAACAGTGACATTCAGCTGGAAGGAGGTAAACTGGCAGTGAATAAATCCATGCTGGAAATGAGAAGAATGCACATGGAAAGTGAAGCTATAGGAAAGTCTTCTGATAGAAGCACAAAAATACCCTTCCAAAAAACTCTACCCACGTTCAATATGGAGATTAGTAAATAACTTTAGTGAGGAGATGACGTGCCTGCCCGCGATAAAGAACTCTCTTGCAGCACAAATCATCACTTGTAACCTACTCTCTGCAGCATAGCACCAGGCTTTGGGTGCGGCTGCAACGTGGCTAGGGGATGTCTCTCACTCAAGGGACTTCTCATGCAACCTGTCTCCACTCCAGGGGGCCTCCATTTAAACATCTGAGCTAACAGCTCAAAAGAAGAGACCTGACTCTAATATGTAACTAAATAAAATTGAAGCATGTCCCCTCCACATTCTTTAGGGAAGAGAAAGGATGTTGAAGCTACCATATTTATATTAATAAATTACGCTTAGCTATTTGAACTCGGCTCTTAACCACATACAGTACGCTTCTAAGAAATGCAAAGCCATAAAATAATAAACTAATGAGTTCTAATAATAATCCTCCAGATGCCATATCAGAAAGTTTCAGTCCTCCCTTCAGACCACTTAAGGTCTTTTTTCATTCTTCTGTCTACAGTTGCACAGAAAATTTTTATTCCATACACTAACACTCTTTTCCAAGCCAGTCTGAATTAAACAGCCAAGCCAGAGAACATGCAATACTATCTAAACACAGTCATAACAGCACTGGCATTCCTATAATCTCTGTATCTGGTGTGTTTTCATCACCATACCAGAAAACAGGTTGTTTAGAGAAAAGGTTGCTTCGCGTTATGTGCAACAGCAGCACACAGTTCTGCCCGCAGCTTTTCCCTTTCTACACGCCCACTTTATTATTAGAAAAGTCACTGAAAAAGCAGTGCAGCCTTTTCCAAACTGTGTTGTCTTCTCTGTGGTCTTCTCCTGACATTCATAGGGATGCAGGGCACCAGCATCTACTACTGGGTTCTGTTCCCTCACCAATGTCACCCTCTCTTCATTTGAGTTGCTCTACTCACGTCTCATTTCAAGCAATAAAGCAGTCTCGGATCACAAGCACACTGGTATCAGCGAAACCTGTTAGGTCCAGCAGTTAATTAACTTCTGTTAAACTGAACCAAAACCTATCATTTCTTTATGGCAGCTAAAAAAGCTACACGTTTATTAATTTATCGTGCTACTTTTCCATTTGATGTTTCCACATCTCTATCAATCATTAAGTCAATCTGCTAAACAGGATTTGGCCATGTATACAGATACGTTATGAGTTAACTGACCTTCGCTCCCTACTTAATTAGCCAGCGACAGTATTTCTCATTTCACATAAAAAACTTCCTGGCTACTTTCACACCCCTGATTCTCACATTCATCACTGAGATGCACAGCTGCTTTATAGCAAATCAAAGCACACCAAGATACAATTGACACAGATCACAGATGATCTTCTTGTAACATCCAGGACAGAAAGACAAATAACTAATTAGAAAGAACAGCCTTATTCAATTATCTAATAATAAACTCCGTTCCTCATTAAACACATTACATATATTGTAACAGCTGGCATGCTGATATATCTGATGAAGGAAAATCTGCTTATAGTATTGTTGCTGCTTCAGGAAAAGCTGGCTAAATCTGTTTGGGTTTTGGTTTTGTTTTTTTTTATAGCAGTACTTGTTTAATAGATAATCTATGCATGGAACAATGGAGGTCTTAATTACACTGCAAAAATGCCAAGTTTGGGGGAAGAAAGAAAGAGCAAACATCTCTTAGGCCAGCCTCGAGTAATGCCAAAAACCAGCTTCCTCTTGCACCAGGATACAGGAAGAGCCTTGTAGGCTGCTATCCTGAAAACAAAAAGAGATGCTCAGGACAAAAGGGCACCTGGTTCTTACATAAAACATAGTCACCTCTGCTTCCAGGACAGTTTTGTTTTTTTTCATCAAGTGGTTATCTAAAGAAAAAAAAGGCCTCAAGAAACCTAGCGCAGAGATGGTAACTGCAAACTCCCTCCTTCCAGATACCTAACCATATCCTTACACCTTCTGTTGCTCTCTTTTACTGCCTTTTATAATGTCTGTGGTGCTTTCTGTATAACAGCCAGCTTCAGTAAGGGATGTCACCTTCCCCACCTGTCATCCAGGATCCTTTCACTGCTTTGCACACCCATCTCAAATTAAGAGCTAAACCTGCACTCCTAATGGAAATTTCTTTTTCCTTGATGAAAAAGAAGGGAAGTACCAATGACTCGTTAAGATAAATCCGCTATTTGAAAAGATTAAAAAAGGAAAGTATCATGAAAACTACACCTAACAAGCAAGCAGAGGCTAAGAGGGAATGACTGCAAGCAGCCCTCTGCTATTGCTCTACTCAGCACAAAGACCACTACTATCATTAAATGGGTAGTGCTGCAAGCACCGGCACAAAGGCAGGAGCTTTACACATTTCATTGCACATCTGAAAACCTGGGTTCTTTGTGGTTAACTGAGTTTTAAGGATGTCCTATTACCTTCACTCTCTGAGAAGCTCTTCTTTCATTTGGGAGGGCTTATAGGTCTCTCCCTGTCTCTCCGCTATTTGGCTGCCTGTTTTTACAAAACTTGTAGCAAGTTTTTTGTCCTTGAGACTATGACCTCTTTGTCAAACCTGGCTGACAATCCAGTGGGTTCGCAACTTAGTGGGGGAGGAATGAAAGAGAGACAGTCTGACTCCGTAAGTCTCATTTCCTCAAGAATCCAGGATAAAAACAATTATAGCCAGAAGGTTCAATTAGAGAAAGGGAACTGTAGACTTTCCTGCACTTCGAACACAAACCTAATGCATACTAATCAGCTAGCGCTGCTCTTACTGAAGTAATGAGTTTTGCAGCAAATTAATATTTGTATTGATTTATACTGAGGACTGTTGCAGGCTGAAACATCAACAGCACCGATGTGTTTGGCATGAAGCATAAAATCACTTACCAGCACCACAGTTTGCAGATGCTCACAGTATGTTTGTAACTATTTCCACAAACCTCCATCTCTGCACACGCAAAGCCCTTGCCTTAATTTTTAATAACCCTGACAGATACTGGATGACCAGTGCTATGAAGCACACAGATAAAATAAAATGCATTTGGGAAGTAGCCTGCATTTTCCTAAGTAACAAGCGATAGGCCTCAGGCTGCGCCAGGGGAGGTTTAGACTGGATATTAGGAAAAACTTCTTCACAGAGAGGGTTAACAGGCATTGCAACAGGCTGCCCAGGGAATCACCACCCCTGGAAGTATTTACAAAATGTGTAGATGAGGCCCTCAGTGACACGGTTTAGTGCTGGACTTGGCAGTCACGGGGTAATGGTTGGACTTGATGATCTTAAAGGTCTTTTTCCAACCTGGCTGAATCTATGATTTGTGACATTCATTATTATCTACTATTTTAGGAAAATCACCATTAGGATACTCCTTAAAAAGAAGGTATTTTTTCCCATTTTGTATCAGAAACCAACTACGGGCATATTTGATGGCACCTGACATACGTTCATGTGCAAATGAAGCAATAGAGAATTATCCTCCAGACAAATGGGATTTCTTTGTTGTCACTTTCACGGTTTTCAAATGCATAGACCATATTCTGGTTAATTTCTACCTTTAAAATCTTCATGAGGAGGTAGCTATGGTCGCTATTCAATTTAAATTTGCAAAAGGTTGTCCATCCTTTTATTTTTAAATAGACTGAGTTCCCTGTCATAACATCCCTCTGCTTAGAAAAATTTTCTTTCTTGGCATAGATAGCAAAAGATGAGCCCAGTTAGGTGGGTCACAACTATTTCAAATTAAGGAATGAATGAATTATCTGTTAGCATTACTATTGGTGAACTATAAAGTACAATCTGAAAATGTTCATCCCCTTCTTGGTCTCTGCAAAGGCATTGTTCTGCTACAGGAGAGTTTCTTCTGGTTTTGGTCTATATGCCAACTTTCTCCTTTCAATCAGGTCATCACTGTGGCAGATGCATCGTCTGCCTTTTTACTCAAGGCAGCTGACGTCAGAGTCTCCTGTTAATACAAGAGCTAGAGCTGCCTCCCAAGAAAGGCTTCACTCTGTTGCCATAGAGAAGTCAGCAGGACCATTTGGAGCACCCTGGGACATACCAGGCCTCTGCATGGTGCCAACAGAATGACATGCTCCTCTGACATGTCACTGGAAAGCCATCAAGAGCACCCTAGGGCATCTCAAACAGTATCAGATGCCTCTGTTTGGGTAAATGAATCAAGTCCAAAGACTGCAGCAAATAAATACGTATTAACTTTAAAGTGACTTCCCTATATTACATCTAGCTTAAAAAGCTGACTTTTTTTGAGTTTTCTACTTGGCTGCAGGTGAGAGCTAGGGGCCTGTTTGACAACAGCAATGGAGCAATGTCTGACATGCTGGGTTTTATTTTTTGGCTCACTGTGAACCAACAGAGAAGGTCCTAGCAGCTCAACTTCTGAATCACAGCTGAATTGTTCTCACAGCCACTGTGTATCTTCAGAGGCGCCACCAGACTGACACTAGGTGAACTCTTCTCCTGGCAACATGCAAGATAGTACGTGAACCCGTTCAGTCAGAGGTACAGCTTCCCTGCGGTGTGCTCTAGGCCCAAATGCAATTTCAAACAAAAGCAAACAAATCAGGTTTTCACAAAGTTTAAAAAGTATCTGGCCTAAGGGACATGCAAGTGAGGGGGAGCAGCACACCTGATGGGATGCTAGCCCAGGCCATTCTTGCAGCAGCCACTATACTGTGCACCACAGATCCCCTCTTATTCAAATCAGACCAACCTACAGGAGGAAGCAAGAGCTGAGAACCTGTAATGCCTCATGAAAAAGGGTAGGTCATCTCTCAGTTGTGAGTGTGGAACTGAACAGTGCTGTGCTGTGGACCAGTGTGTGAGCTGCGGGGTTACAGCTGCCAGCAGGCAGCCAGAGAGCTCTGTTGGCCCTCATCAAGTGCACACAAGGGTGTTGCACCCCAGCTGCTACATCTACCACACATTTTAATGCAGCTTTCCATTGATTGTTTACTTCTTCCTTTTTTACCATGCAATGATTTGTCTTTCCAAGCGCTAGGACTATCTGACTTCTGAGGTGTTATTTACAACACCTTGCCATACAGCTCATTGACAAAGCACATGAGAAGACAGTTTCTTTCCCCATTATTAATTTCTTCTTTGTTGTGGTCAAGACCTTGCAGGAATCTAATGCCGGGTTGCAGAGCACGCCCACAGCCACAAGAAACATATCAACGTGGCAGAAAACAGATGATTATGATTTCCTCTTGCATTTCAATTGTGGAATGGGTACCTCACAGCAGGCTTTCAATGAAATGTTCCAACATCTCTAAACCCTCAACAGCTTCCCTTTTATTGTAGTGGGTTTCCAATACAATCCACCTCCTCAAAAACAAGGTGCCAGTTTTCATATGAGGAGATACGAGTTGGGAGAGGCGTATGGTTATCAAACAGACTTGCAAATAAACTCCTCGATCCTTGTTGTGTTTGTTGTTTTAGATTTAAAGTATCTTTCCAGCGCTGGGATAATCGGGACTAACAGGAACCTGGGTCTCGTCTCTGCTATGCTTTTACATTAGGAAGCAACCTGCATTTGAGCACAACCCTGTCTTTTGTATTGATGATGCAAACCATAACAGCTTGGGAAGAACAGCTGATGCCTGAGCTGAGAGAAAGATACATAGACAGGGCCAAGGGAGCCTGTAATGAAAGAGGAACCACCTGCCAGAAAAATAAAGGAGTAGGTGGGGAGACCTGGAGAGAGCAAGCCTGTGGGAACAGTGAGTGACCTCAGTTAATGGGGAGCGTGGGGGAGGAGTGGGCAGCGAGCAATTGCTCTTGTGTTCAAAATCCTAGTGACGGGATGAGTCAGAGACTCTGATTGAATCTTGCCTTCACTACACCCACAGACTGGTTATTGCAAAGCTCAGGGGAGCATGGGTTGGTGCAGCAACAAAAACTAGACAGTGAATTGATGGGTATATGAAGCACCCCTAAGTGCCCAAAAATCTGAAGAACAGCCACCAAACACCATACCCTTTTCACATAAGGTTCCTGTAGCTCTAATTAGTCTGCCTAGTTGCTCTTCTTCATCTAACAGGACTTAAGACTGGTAACTCAGTGACAGCTACACCTGAGATGAACAGGTATGGCAAAATACCTGGGAATGCTCTTTGCGAGTCTCCACTGGCACTTCTGGAAGCACCAAGGTTAACTCAATCCAGCAAGACCACTGCCCAAGAACGACTAAATGCTCTTTTAGTCTTTCAGGACAACACAATTCAGTGAATAACAAGATAATTTGCATTACATCCTTCAGTGACTGTTCTTTTTCTTTCAACCATTTCTTCTCCTAGTGCTCACCTTCCTCCCCAGTTCAGGGGCCAGGCGACCTGCTCAGCAAGTTCTACCACACCGAAACCAGCCCTGAAAACTGCTGGTAAACACCCACTTGCTCACATCAGGCAGTCCTAACGGACCAAAGGAGGCATAAGCTGTTGGAACAGGTCTCCCGCTTGTGCAAGGCATCCGCTCTGACCAATGAAATGCTTTGCCACTAAACTATGCAATTGGGAAGAGGAGCTTTCCCACATCTTCAGAGGGAAGCAGGGTCTGGATAGCTTCAATGACCAAGTGCCCAAACAGGGTCTTCTTTGAGAATCAAGTTAAAACAAAGCATGCAGGTTTAAAAAACAGAGCAGGTGCCGACAGCAGATAGCAGTGACAGCCAGGGCAGCCTCATGCTCTCAATGCTGCTGCTGAGAGAGCCAAAGGACGAAACAAAACAGGGCCTGAAGGAGGCACCCAGCTTTTCTACAATAATGAACTTCAACTGCTTCAACTTCTCTGCTTTTCATAGGTTCAGTCTGAGGGCAGAGACACTGGCAGCAGGACAGGACTTGCTCTTCTAAGGCTGACCTGATGGCTGTGCTCCTCTGCTGCAGAGTCCAGCCCAATCTCAGCTGTGCCTTCAGACTTTTCTCCAGCACAGCTGAGAAATGTCCCTCTCAGAAGAGGGATAAATCCTAGCAAGTGGCATGGCCTGCTCTGCAGTGAGCAAGCATCCACAGCTTTCATTTACTTATGGAAAAGCAGAGCAGTGTGTAATACAACAATTAAAGGCTTATTTCATAAAGACTTTCTTCTTACCAGTTTAAGCCAAGCTCATAGATTTTTAAGGGTGTCTGCTGTGGGATGTGGATGTCCATATTCAGCTAGCTGGTTTTTAACCCTGCCTTCCTTCTAACCCTTCTGAGCCACAAGGGCTCAAATGGAGACAGTTCCATGAATAGACAAAGAGGGAGGCAAACAGAAAAAAAAAGGAAGTGATAAAGGAACTCGTGCCTGCTGAGAGGACTACAGGCGAACACTTGAAAATAGAGGCTTTTTGCAGAAAACAAACAAGAACAGGTGATCGACAACACAGAGAATACCGAGTCCCTAAACTTACAGATGGTAGTGATCTTCAGAAAGATATTCCCCTTTCTTAAACCCCACTGTATCTCAATTTATGCTAGATGTTGCTGCCGAAATTAATAATTTCACCTTATGTTTAATGCAGTTCTTCCCTTTCCTTTGGAACAATTCAAAGAAGTCATATGGCTATATAATCACTCGAACAGAAATAAAAAAGGGGAGCTAGCTGTGATAGGACATAGAACTGGATGTAACCATCTCTTTTTAGCAACAGCTCACAGTTGCACAGGTTGGGTATAAGGTGAAATATTGTCTCAGGAAATAAGGGTGGCATAATTTCACGCAGCATCTGACGTCTAGCACTTTATTCTGAGCAAAAAAATTCCCATAGCCTGAAAAAGTAGGGCCTTCAGGAATCATACCTGTCCTGGGAATATATTTTCACAGAGTTCATTTATACACTAAGTCTTCTCTCAAGTGATTTCCTCTGATCTCATGGCAGAGAAATACGCCACTTCCAGAGAGAAGTCAGTGGAGAAAACCCACCCAAATTAATCCATAACACAATTTACAGGAGATTCTCTTCTGCCTTGGGGATGAGATGAAGAGGATTGAAAATGAACAGAAGTTGGTTTCCATGCTGTATGTAACAAAGTTGTGGAAGTCCCTACTATGGCATGCTGTGAGTACCAGAGGTGTACACAGTTCAGAAAGCAGTGAGACAAATCCAGGGGACAGATGGTCACAGAAAGCCATTAAGTACAACTATATCATGCCTGGCTCTCAACGTCCCTGAGGAGCATACCACTAGGAGCCAGAAGAGCACTCCAGGAAGCCACTGCATGTTTGCACAACATAGAATCAACTAAGTTGGAAAAAGACGATTAAGATCATCAAGTCCAACCTTTACCCCACCTCCTAAATATCCACTACTGCCCATTACAGGGTCACTGGGCTAAATGTGGCTCTGATGTGAGCCAGGGTGGCCACTCCTGTTCCGAATGCAGGAGGAACCTACAGAGTTAATTCTCAGTCATCTAAAACTGGCATTGATTGACACCACTTCTTCATGCCCACACTTCGCAACAACTCAGACACAGGAAAGCTTCTGCCAGGTGGTGTTTTCAGACTACCTGTAAGTTTTCTGGACTTTGTAAAAAAAAAAATAAAAAATGAAAGGGAGATAGGTGAAAAACTGAAGCTGCAGCTGAACCTATTGCTCTTCAGAAGAGTGAGATCTGAATCATCCCCCACCTGAAAGATTTCAGCCTGCAACCTCCACATCCCCAAAACCCACAGCTACTGAAAAAAGCGGCCTATACGTACCCCATCCTGCTGAAATTGTGTCACTGTGCAGCAAAGCAGGCAAAACTCATGGGTCCAGAAAGAATAAGCCACTCTGTCACCCAAGAGAAATGAGCTTGCCTGTTTCAGTCATTCTTCCCCACTAGCCGTAGGCACAGCCCTTGACCTCACCTTGAATTTGAACAGTGTCACACCACATAACTGGGAGATGGGCAGAAATTCAGCCAGCTAGGACACTAGAAACACCCATTTAAATGCTTCCTAGCACAGACAAAACTAGCCAATCGCCTGTACATATGGTGCTCATCTACAGTATCCAGATTGTCTCACCTGCCAAGTGAGAGCAGGTATCACCTACTTCGAAGCATGAGATGATCCTGAATCTTTGACATTTGTAAAACATTTAGATACTCACAAAAGAATCACAGGAAGGCAAATGACTACCTACTGCATTCCAGCTCTGAGCTCACTCTCTCACAAATAGCCTGTTCACTTTACAAACTTTTGTTTCCTTTTCCTAAATGAAGCTGAGGCCATCTTAAACAGATTCTTTGCAGTTCCAGGTATTTTAACTAAGTGGATATTCCTAAATTTATTTTTTTTCCTGGAACCTTTTTAACTTGCTAAACAGGTCTCTGTGTACAGCTTTCAATAACGTTTTATTCTGTAGCGCCAAATGAGACCAGATAGGCATATTCTTACAAGGCTTTCATGAAAATGCAAATGAACAGTTCACACTAGTCTGCTGGCTCAATAAATAGAAGAGTTGAAAGTGTTTAGACACTAGTAAATAGATAAAAGAATACAGAAAAAGCTGTCTGTAGTCCTAAAGATGCTTTCATTTTCTTGCTACCATCATAAAACTTGCAACGTCAGTATCTTCAAGACACTTCCTCTGCTATCTTGTGTTAGCTTAGACAACATATCCTTCTAGTAGCTGACCTGCAAAAAGGGTATAAATCTGAGCTGAGAAATAACACCAGATTTTAAAACCCAGACTCGTCTGAAAACATGAGAGTCAACTCCCAGCAAAATGCACAAGACCATATTTTCTTATCTGCCAAGCTTTTCCCGTCTCCTACTCCTAGACACCACCATCCATTTTAACGTTTTGGATGTTTTCAATTCTGGCTCAAATACAGCCAAGTGTTGTGTATTCTTGTCCCAGACACTATGTATTAATTAGTATTATTTTGAAAGGATTTTGCTCTTTATTACCACCAGGGCAAGAAAGCCTTGAAAACAGGTTTGCTTAACAGTGTCCAAAGTGGAGGGAGGGATCTCTTTGTGATATGTTAAGTGCTCTATATCTACGTTCTTCACTTTTAAGTAAAGCAACTTGTACCCAGCAAGAAGTATAAAAATATAAATGGTGCAGTTCCTGAAATCCAGACTTCCCAGTTACACAGGCCTCTTCAAAGACCCTTCCCATTGCACAAACACTGCAGAATCCAAAGGAGAGCCTATAAAAGCTCTGAAAAGGCTTCAGGAGGGTTTAAGGAAGCAGACAAGGCTCCGGTAGTGCTACTTCAGCATCCTCCATCTTCCTGCCCACTGTCAGGGCTCTGGGCCTTGCCATGGAAGTACCCCTTCATTCACCTCGGGCACAGTCAACCAGATTAGCCTGGAGACACTCTCATCACATAAAGCTCAGAGGCCACTTGGCCAGTAGAGTTTTGGGTGTGCTCACATGGCTGCACCAGCTGGCTGAGTCATAGAGGCTTTTGCTGGAAGGAGCCCTGTTGCTGGAGGTGATGTTATGACCAGCTAATGGATATACATCTGGCAAACTGCTACATCCATCACCATCCATTGGGTACACAGGGATCCACCTACACCCTCCTAACACCCCAAAAATGCCCTGTTCAGGACAGAACAGGCTTAATCCTTCATGAGAGAGTGAGAAACAAATGCTGAGCTGCATCTCAGAAGCCCATGCGGCAGAACCTGGCTTGAAATCAGCAAGTTTCTGGCCTGAATCTGAACCAGGCTCATTAGTCTTTAGCTATTTCTGTCTAGCCTGGAGCATGTCACAGATGAAAGATATTCAGAGCCCAGACAGTCTTCAACAGAGAGCATTTTGGCTCCTGAAAACTGTAATCAGTCCAACAGTTGCTGTTGCAACTTTTGCTGGGTTTAAAGTCAAGTTTTGCAAGGACAGGTATTCAGAGCCAAAAATCCCCTTTGAGTTAAAAGCAAACAGCGTTCATCAAATTCTGTTGACCTTTTACTTGGAACCAACAGACCTACAAAGACCTACTTCTTTAATACAGGAAAACTTGGATTCTGATGCAATCATATTACTCCAGAAGCCTGGCCTAAGGCCATAGAACCATCACCAGCAGAAAGTGACACAGTGCCATGCAGCTCCTCTCCCTTCTGTCAACAGCAACTACAACCACCACCTAGGCTTAACCACAATCAACTTCACAACGTGGTGCACAGCACCATCACAAAGACAGTGGTGGGAGCACAGAGAACATGGCACAGCATGGAGGCAGGTGTCCCTGGCTGGGATTATTTCCTTCAGTCCCAATTTCTTTCAGTCAGTTGTTACTAATTTAGAACAACCCTGAGGCTACAGGCAAATCAGTGTGAAGATGCTTTGGGTCACACAATCATGGGATGGTTGAATTTGGAAGGTCTTCTGGCTGTCACCTGGTCCAAACCCCTGCTCAAGCAGAGCCATATACAGCCAACTGTCCAAGGACAATGTCCAGATGTTTTTTTAGTATCTCTGAGGATGGAGATTCTACCACAACTTCTGGGCAACCTGTGCCAGTGTCATGCCCCAGCTCCCTCAGCCGCTCCTCATAGGAGAGATGCTCCAGACCTTGTGTCATCTCTGTGGCCCTTTGCTGGACTCTGTCCCGTATCTCCATACTGGTGCTCTGGCAGCCTGATCCAGGTGGCAGATACCAATACCATGCTCCCTCGTCTGCCCTAGAAATCTGGGAAGAAGGCAGCATGCAGGAAAGTGCATGTACCTTCCCAAAACAGGGGCTCTTTAGATTTATCATCATATAAAGGAAAGCCTGTCTCAGAGCACTGTATCTTGTGTTTGACTGACTTCTTAGGGAGCAGCTGTAACTACCAGGCACCACCTAAATGTAACACATACCTCAATCTGAGACTAAAAATATTCTCTGTCTTCTCTGGGTAGGAAGATGTTTATTCAAAAAGACCCAAGATATTTGTTATAATTTATTTTTTACAGCAGGTACACCAAACCAAGACAGTTAAAACACTAAGTCTCCAAAGCCCTAGATATTATGTAAATAAACTCTAAATAATTGGTTGCATTTAAGAGCCATTCAATGTTCAGCAAAGAAAATAACTCTCAAGTTTTTCTGATTTTATCTATAGTCCTAGACTGTTCTATTTACATGCAAAGTTACCTTGCCAACTGCCAAAGCCTTGCTCTGAAACTGAATGATTAACACCAGTATTTCCAAAAGTTATCCATCAAGTAGATTTATGTGACTAATGACTTAAGTCCCTCAACCATTAGTATAAGCAAACTGAGCTCACCAGGCATGTTCTTACTGTACACTGTTTCCAAGCAAGCTGTGGCTGCCTCATCCCTAGCGGTGTTCAAGGCCAGGATGGACAGGCCTTTGAGCAACCTGGTCTAGTGGAACGTGACCTTGCCCATGGCAGGGGCTTAGAACTGGGTGATCTTAAGGTCCTCTCCAACCCAAACTAGTCTCATTTGATATACAGCAATTTACAAACACTCTTCTGAATAACAGAGATAATGGTTGCGAGGATACCAAATGACAGAGCCAGGAGCTATCTATGCACTTGTCGTGGTCCCAAAAGTTTTTATGCATTGCGGGGTCAGGCAGCATAGTAAAATGCATGGGTGCACCTCATGCTCAGCAGTGAGGAGCTGCAATTGAAGACATTGTTGTCCCATTATTGGGCCTCCCTCTGCCTGCACCAGGGTTAGTGGAAAGAAATCTGTACCTCCACGGGTACTTGCTTCAGGCCGCAGTCTGGCTTCTTGGTATAATCCCATCTTTACCAGCAATTTAACCCAACAAACTGAACTAGAAGACACAAGATGGGAAGCCCAGGTGTATGCTCTCTTCTGCCTCCTAGAAAGAGGGTGATGACAGGCAGCAAGATGGAGCACCACTGCTTTAGCCTTCACAGCTGGGCTGGAATGAGCTGGCCCCTTGGGAGCAGATGACCTTCCACACTAGAACAAAACACTCCTGCTTGCTTCGACTACATTTCTTACATGGTTTTGTACTTCTCTCCACTGACAACCAGCATTGTTGCTCGGTAAGTTATCTACAGCAATCCCTCAGGATTTCTCTTCATGGTATTATTAGCTTAGGCTGTGACTCCAGTTTTGATTCATGGGTCATAGCTATCCCTCCACAGAAGTCTCCCGCTCGAATAGCCGGCACCTCCGCTGCAAGCGCCCTATGCTGGCAGGGAGCATGATGCTGCCTCAGGCAGCAAGGACAGGCACAGTGATGCTTCAGCCAGAATGATTCAGCAGCAGCAGCTCCTCTTGCACTGTAAACCACTGCCCTGCCAGCCCGTGGGTGAGTGAGCCCTGCTGTCCACCTCCTGCCTCATAGCCCCACGCCTTTACAATAGTTAAAATATGTATTAAAAAATCTCTACTGACTTGCCTGGTTTTTGTAAAAGCTGATTATTGACCATTTGCTGCAGACACTAGCCTGCTTGTTCTTAAAAGAAAAAAAAAAAAAATTAAAATTATCCCATTGGCAGGCAACCAATACACAAGAACATTTACAAAGAAGCTGTTACACTTTATTGAGCAGTAATCCATGGATTAAGGTCATTAATAGCACTCAGTGACATCCTGCCATGACTCCAAAGGTGCTGTTCCATTTTTCCTGAGTCACTTTCTTCTAAATCCTCAAAAGAAGTGAGAAAGCCCAGAAGAAAGATGCCTAGTACAATATCCTGCATGCATAAAAAAACCCCAAACAACCCCCCCAAAAAACTAAAAAAAAAACCAAAAGCCAAACCAGAACACAAAACCAAAAAACCAACAAGTTATAATGAAAATAAATTAACATGGTCAAATAAAACTGAATTTTCTTCTCATTCACACTGATGTTTTTTTTTACAGTAAGGGAGTTTTTGGTGACAGACCAGAATTTTGATCTACAGAGCTAAATTTAAAAAGCAGGCCAAGGCATTCTCCCATGCCCAAAAGACAAAACCACATTTAAAACTTTCACAGTAAAATCTGAAATGCTCAATTCCATTCTTTAATTATTTATATGAAATGAGCTTTTCCTTTCTGTCAACGCGAGAACACAAATGTATCATCACAGAAGACACTGTGTACTCCCCAAATCCCAAGAGATCATTAATCTTCTATGCAGTACACAAAGTATTTTCACAGAACTTTTAAAATAGTTTTCTAAAGCGTGCCTGATGTCATTAGGAAGTTAGAAGTAGCTGATGGCCTAATAACACAATTGCTAAATATCCTCTAAAGGAGAGAATCCCTTTACTCTGTTCTAAACTTACTCTGCTATCCACTCTATCCATACATGTAATTATCAATGCTACTAATTTATCTGAGAGTCCACAATACCAAGGGTAAACAACCTGTTTTGTCAAAATTTAAGTAATGGATAGACTTTTTTCACTTCTTGATTTCAACGAAAGAATCTGCACTCTTTCCATATGACTTGTTTCATTAAGACTCCGTAATGGCCTAGTACTGTGCCACCGTGAATTTTCATTTGCCGTGAAACAATGATAATTCATAAAATGTACTTAGGAGAATACAATTGTCTCAGCAGCTGTAAGCAATCCTGTGTCCCACAGTCACATTGGGTTTTGTAAACAACCCACTGGAAAAGAAGATCCTTAGAAAGAAATCTTTTAACAGCTTCAATAAATAAGTTACGACAAACAACATTTGTATTAATATGCACTTACCAAGAAAAAAAGAAAATCCCCTTCTGATTAACCCGATTTAGTTGTAACTCATCATTTCACATTTACTTTCAGTACAATGTAACTGCATTTTCACTACATATGCAATCTTTTTCTCTTACCTTTAAGGAATCAAAGCAGGCAATAACTCTTCCATTTTCAACCTGGCAACTTTTAGGGGGGTGTGCAAATTTGCATTCTTCATCAGAGCGTGAACAAGTTCCCCTCTGAAACTGCCTGCACACTTCTAATGTTAGCCATTTTGTATCTCTTACAGGAGCAACATTCAAAGCCATGATGAAAAGCTGATTTTGAAATTGCTGTCAAGTGAATTATGCCGAAGAAATTTCCAAAACTAATGGCAAAGAACAGGGAGAGAAAAAGGAGGGGGAACAAAAAAAAAAAAAAAGGAAAAAAAAAGGAAAAAAAAAGGGAGAAAAAATAATTTCTATTCCAATTGAAAAGAAAAAAGAAAGTTAAAAAAATAAACCAACAAAAACGTGGGGGAAGATTAACAATGTCCAACACACACAAAGCAGAATAAACAGAGAAAGTTTATCAGCAAGCAGTCACTCATCAATCATTAAGTCCCGCTTGTAGACTTTTGGCTGGGAAAAAACATGCTCAGTCGCATTTCTGTCTGTAAAACACATGGGCTTGTTGATTGTATTACAGATGCACCAGTTTTAAGCCAAGGTCTTTCAACGCAATGGCACTCCTTGATAGTAGTTCTTTGACGGCTGCTTGCTGGTATTGATTACACACAAAAAGCAATGCAGTCATTTGTTCATGTTCTGGGAATAACAATAATTATTATTCTTCTTTTTCTGCTTTCAGTTTTCCATCAACTCATTGGCAAATGGAGACAGCTGAGGTATCTTCCACCAGTTGTAAGGTGAAGGCAAAGTCTGGCTCTCAAAGACGGGATTTTGAGAACACTGGTGTAGCAGTCCTCGTTCATAGAAGTGACTTGACAAAGGCACTTTTTAAGTCACTGACCTGACAAGACAAATACAGTATCAGTTCACGTGTAACTCATTCAAATCAACATTACGAAACCTATCATCTCTTTTTATCAGATGTTATAAACATACTGCCAATGCTCACTTTTACTTCTTTTTTCCAAAGAAAATCAGCCTCCCTCGTGAAGTTACACATGACAAGGGAATAACCAGTTGAAACACGTACTGCAGTAATATTCTAGGCAGCAATCCAAAAGTTGGGAATGATTTAAATAGATGAATGTGGCAGACAAAATAATTAGGCATGCTGGTTGTGAAACAATTCAATCTAATGTGCTTAGTCTCCAAAACAATACACAAGAACCCGTTTCCATTAATTTATCATTTGTCTCTTTAGATTGTGTTACTACATTATAAGCTATCGCTTGTTATTTGTTCTTCCTTAGAAATAAGGATAGTAGAACTCTGTTCATATTTTTTGTCTCTCTCCCTGCTTCTCAAGGGAAAAACACCAAAACAAAGAAATTGTCACTCAAAAAATTTAGGGGAAAAAAAAACCTTCCACATACAGAAAATAGAGTTAGTTTCCCTGTTAAGCT
Source organism: Pezoporus wallicus (assembly GCF_028554395.1). Lineage (NCBI taxonomy): Eukaryota > Metazoa > Chordata > Aves > Psittaciformes > Psittacidae > Pezoporus > Pezoporus wallicus. Next base: position 91,663 of record NW_026636656.1, read on the forward strand.
AAAGGCTGTTTTAGAAAGGCTTCTATGAAAGGGCTCACCACTAACTCATCATCTAATGAGTTATTTCAAATATGAAGCAGTGTTTATATCAATTTTTCTCTGATTAAATTAGCTTTCATGTACCTTTACAAATAGATGATTCAGCATCAAAATCTAAAGACTTAAATATAGAACTTAACCTATTTGTGGACTACAAAATACTGAGGATATTTTACAGATAAGCAAATCTGAAAATCAAAGGGTTAGCTACTATAAATATTTTTTAATGAATTACTGTATTTTATACACAGACAGGGAAAGCCGGACATGATGTTTCCTTCTATTCAGCTTCAAAGGAAGAAACTTTCACTTTGCAAATACCAGTCAGAAACAGGTGATGGATTATTTCTGTGCAAGAATAAAGAAAGGGGGAAGGACTGGAATAAGTGAGGTTTTAAAACACATCAATAAAAACAACTCTAAAAAACAGCCAGCTTTCCCATGCCAGAATAATTACCATTCTGTGCCTGGATTCATCTGATTTAATTGAAGTCAGGATTGTTAGTAAGGTGAGTAAGAATTACTCCCACACAGTTTCAGGAACAGATCCCAGGTCTGACTTCCAAGTCTTCACATCAAAAGGCTTTTCTATTACTTTGTAATGCTACCAGAAGGGGTTTTACTACGTGACCGATACCTGCACCAAAATTGCTACTGCTAGCATGAATAAAGATAATGCAATTCTAATTGCTCAGAAATTTAGTTTCAAGTCCAACATGCAGCAAGATGGGTCTGGATGATACTTAACTTTACCTGGTCATCAAGAATGAGTTGTAAGAGAATTAGTACATTTTTATATAATTCTACGCAATTGCAGTACGGTACAGTACATGAACTAAGTATTCTTCAAATGAAATACTCTATCAATGTTTTCCCACAGCACTAATGAAGAGTTAGGTTAAGCTGAGAACATACAATAAATTGAGAAAATACTTATAACTGATGAAAGGGAAAAAGAGGGAGAAAGATGAGGAGAGCCTCCCCACAAGAGCCTGTTTACTAATAGCTTGTTGGGCTGATAATTTAGCTGGCTGAATGTGAAAAAGGAAATATTCTCCCTAGAGCCATCCATTCCAATTCAGAAATGCCAGTAACAGTTTTCAGTAATAGATGTAGGAGACAGATGGAAATTTGCGGAAAAGGGTAAATGTTATACCACACACTGCTGAGAAGTCACAAGTAGTAATACTCTCCCAGGCTGCATACTACTAAACTCGACAAAGTTGTTTCTCGAGTAGTAGGTGTTAAGCCTAAAGAAAACCAGATATCACACATGGCAAAGCAAACAGCACAACGTTTATAAATGGCAGTAGCCATGGTTTAAAAAAGTGAACAATAATCACATACGAAGTTTAGTGAAACTGCAGCAAGAACGCCAAAAAGCATCAAGGAGGGTGGAGGGGGGCAGGCAGAAGAGGAGTGAAATACAGCATCATCCTACTTCCTATCTTCTTACTACATGAACGTTTTCTAAAGAAAGGGAAACATAAAAAGTCTCAAAAGTCCGCATCTTGTCAAAAATAACACCGCTATTTGGTTTCTTGACAGAATGAATGCTCCAGCAGTTTCTACTCCTGCAGGCTTAGGAGACACAGAGCTGAGGCCTTTCTGAAGGAGGCCATGCCTTCAGCAGGAGGCAGGTGCAAACATGGTGGAGACAGAATTCAGAGTGCTTCATCCCCATCATTTACATGCCTGTGTGTTCGTGACCACATACAGGCACATGCCATACCTCCTCTGCCCGTCACCTGCACCAGGAAGGTGAAGGAAGAGATGCCACGTGGAAAGCCTGAATGTGAGAAGGAAAACAAACCGGGGGGGGGAAATTATGGGAGAAACCAAAGGAAGCAGAGTTTGAGATATGAGGAAAGAGCTCAAGAGAAGGAGAAAACAGGAGTGGAAGACAGGAAAGTGAAATGGCTGGTTGTAGAAAATGAAGGATGAGAGCAACTTCATGGGAAATGAGGAAAAACATGGGCATGGACTCAAAATGGAGAGAGGATATGAACACTGGGGAAAAAAGGCATGAAGGATTTTCGAAGGAAAGCAGAAGAGACTATGATTACAGGGGAATATCCAGTGGTTTGGGTAAACAGAGGGAAGTAAATGAGGGAAAGAAACATGGAATTTACAGAAGTACAATAATAAAAAATGCCTCCAAGGCCACAGGCCATTACTAACATCACAGGACACCCTGACCTTTTGTGTTGCAAAACCCACTCACCCACCATATGGAGAACACCAGAGCCTCCAGCAAATGGGAACTCTACTCTTCTTTCCATTGCTTCTAACTTCTATTTGTGTCCCAATGTATCAACCAGTTGGCTGTCCTGCCAAAACCAACAGGATCTCACCAGTCTAGAGCCCTAAGCACCACCAGGGTCCCGTATCATGGAAGGTTTGCTTTTTCATTTGCTTGGGGGTTTCATCTTGTTCTTTTGTTATTGATGACTCCAGATTATGCCTACACATCCCACAAACTACCAAAACTTACAAACTGCAAACTAAACAAACTACCAAAACTTACACATTGACAACTGAGAGTCAAAATATTGTTGCTGAAGAAAGCCCTCAACATGGTAAGTATAAAAGAACTAATGTAAGAGTTGTGCTGTCGGGGTCTTTGTTTTGTTTTTCAACTATTGCTGTTTATTCGCAGTCTCTCACTCCCTTGGATCAATGGAATTGATCCAGAATACACATCTAAAAATGTTTTCACATGCACAGTGAACTAAATTCACAAACTTGTATTTGTAAAAACTATTTAACTTTAAACCTCTCTTTTCAGATAAGCACCACTTCCCTTTCATGGAAAGCCAGCACAACATGGAGGAAGAGGAGGTTTTTGCCAATTCCATGTTCTCCTGAGAGAGCTGGAAAGAGCCTGTGGTAGGCTCCAGATCTTCTTTCTGTTCAAAACCACAAAATAATTTTTACTTTTCCAAGAGAAAAAAAAAAAATCCCAGTAAAAAAACCCTTTTAATTATTAAACAAGGCAAAGCACACAGGCACTCAGAGCTCCCAGAAAAGGTTCTCATTCTGAGGAATATTAGGCACCCAGCATCTTTAGGAGCTGCAAGAGAGCACAAAGCCCTGTCCTATTATAAACCAGCTGGATCTCTCAGCTGGAAAATAGAAACTCTTGCTCTGTACAAAATATGTGCAGCTTTCGTACAGTAGTTTCCCTTGTCAAACAGATTATGGGGCAATGGATTATGTCGTATCTGTTTAATGGAGAAGCTGAGACTTCCTGGACATGTATTTATGCTTCAGTAGATAACGTGCAGTAATGAGTAAAGAACTCATCCTCAAAAAGTTAACTCTGGAAGTGATGACTTCCAGTAAAGCAGCAGAGTCCTCTACATAGTCCCAACACAGATCTCTAGTGGAACCACTACGTTGACTTAAAAAGCATTAAAACAGCGTTTTACATTACTCTTAGAGAATTAAACACTCTGTATTATTCATCACTTTAAAATCTTCAGTAAGAAACGTCAAGACAGGCTCAGTTTGTTGCTCCTACTGTCAAAGTTTATCAACATGATCCACATATTTCCTCTATGTATATATCAGAAACTCAAGAATTAAAAAGTTTGAAAAACAGAGGGAATATGCTAAATATACTTAGCTTTACAAATCTGATCAGTTACAATAGTGTTTTAAAAATAAGGCATTAAAAAAGAAAAATAAAACCCAAAGACTCACTATGCTCTGGAAGCAGGGTATTCCTCCTTCAGATTACTAGCAGGGCAGAAGCCTGTTGACTGTCAGAACAGACTGCTGCCCAAATTCAGGTAAACACCTGAACTCCAGCAGGAAAAAACTCACCTTCAGGACCAATCTACAGTTACCAAAATGGATCTGCTGGATACTCTAATGCCAAGAGAATGTCTTGAGAACTCAGTTTTCAACCCCAGCATGCATATACTGCAACTCTTCCGAGAGAGCCAGTTAGCTTATCTAAACATGGTAACACCGTCAAGAGGACCAAACTCACATCTCTAACCCCAGGAAAATGGAACTGCCCAATTCTAAGCCCTGACCCAAAGCAGGCTGCTGCTGCAACTTTTATATGCTCACATGTAAACGCAAATTCATAATGCTGACTTCCAGAAAATCATGTCCACAGTCTTAAATTCACCGCAGAAATCTTTTAACCAAGCAACAAAACAATGACCCTGCAGTAGACACCAGGCACAAAGAATTTCAAGTTGAAATTTTAAGCTCCGCCTGGAAGCTATAAGCGGGGAGAAACAAGCCCTCTACCCTTTGACACAGTTAACTATAAGCACCACTAGTTTCACACTCCACAATGCAAGTTCGCAAACTAGCAACATCTTATCCACATTACCTTAGCTCAGATTCTCATGTTGCTCCTATTTGTCCAGGAAATAAACTGCTCTATAAGAAATAATAACCCCAGTTTAGCCATTCCCTTCAACCTGTACTTAATGTTTTTGAGTCAGTGATTTCACCTGGGACAATGTGGGATAAAATATAACCACTCCCACATATCCCAGACCATCCAAACACAAGGATTAACCGAAGTCCCCCACCCTACAGATGCATCTTCATACTGACAAGCACTGTGTTCCTTCAAAAAAGCTGCCACTCCTTCAGCATCTGACCACATTTGCAAAGGAAACTTTGCAGCTCGCTATGTTTACAGCCAAAACCCATTGGAAAGATTCTCTGTCTAAGCTTTACACATAGGGATTCTTTTATAACCAGATCAAGTTAACTACCTGGAAATTCACAGTGGAAAATTTAAAGACTGACAGCTACCGAACCCATACCCTTAAGGCCGGGAAAAAGCATCCAAATCCCACTAAGTCATACCTCTTAGGAGACATTGGCAGCTGTTTCAGTCCAAAAGATGGAGGGACTTTGCTTCAGCTCTTCAACTAAACCTCATTGTTACATTCTTTTAAATGTCATATTTTCCCCATTGTTTGCGCTTCAAATAGCATTCAAGGCCTCCAAACCGAAGAGATGCTGCACACCAAAGGACCATCATGACTTCACAAGCATACTCCAGCATTGCTTTCAATTCCAGCTACTTGCCATTTCCATGACTCCCCCGCACTGCTTTCTCTTGCCCTCCCCCAGACTCCCTGCTGAGGAACCAAGGCTATATCTTAATCCTAGGCTAAAGCTGGAAACCAGTGCCCCACCCCTGATGGAGTAAAGAGCAGAGCAGGTGTGACAGGGTATGTCAGCACAGGCTGCAGCCCCTCTCCCTCCCCACCACCCCACCTGCAGCAGGTCTGGCTCCTCCCTGCCAGTTCCTGTAATTATGAAGCTATGTCCCTGTAGAGTAAGGCTGATTCTCAGTCATCACATACTAATTTAAGCCTGATCGTGCAAAATCCGCTGCTAACTAAGATCCTAGAGCATCTTATGTCAGAATATGGGAATGTGAATTTAAAAAAGCAATTTTACAGACAAATAATGTGACAGTCGGCACGCTTGTTAATCACATCTGAATAAATTACATTCTTCAAGAGATTGTTGTGTGGTGAATAGGCTTTTCTCACTCCATCAGCCAGCCAGATTAGGAAACAGGGCCAGAAGGTGCTGTGACATAGTACTCACCCAGTGAGTACTATGCCAGTTTCATATATTTCTCTTGAACCAATTTCTAACATTCATATTATCGATATGTAACCTAACACTAGATATTGAGTAAGACTGGGTAACACAGAATCATAGAAGAGCTAGGACTGGAAAGAACCTTAAGATCATCTAGTTCCAACCCCCCTGCCATGGGATGGGACACCTCACCCTAGACGGTCACCCAAGGCTCTGTCCAACCGGGCCTTGAACATTGCCAGAGATGGAGCATTTACCACTTCTTTGGGCAACCTCTTCCAGTGCCTCGCAGAAGAGTTTAGTAATGTCTTTGCATAGTTCAGTAAAATGACAGCATTAAAACCAGAACCAGGCATCTGGCTCTTTTCAGAACTACTGTGAAGTCACAAAAAATAATATTCCCTATATTCAAGAAACAAGGGAAAAACAAGACAGACTTCCATGAAACATTATTTGTTGCTTGATTGCAAATTAAAGGGAAAACCTTTCTGCTACCACAACATTTAAAAAACCCCCACAATTATAGCGAATGAATTTTCTTCTACAAATTTCAAATTAAATTTTCAAACATTTATTTAATCATTTTAAGGAGTTCTTTCCACTTTCAGATGTTAAGTATCTTCCATTTGGCAGCAATCAAATCAGCATTGCTCAAAAGAGAAGCCAGAACTACCCTAACAGAAAAGCAACCCACTAAGTTGACCAGGTAGCTGGGAGCCAAAAGGACTAAAATTCTAATCACAGTTCCTGCATTAATCTGACCTGAACTTAGGTGATGTCAAAAGTGCCTCAACTTACAAAAGAACCATTACTTATTTTATTTGCTTGACTTGGTGATAACTGTTGCAACATCTCTCCTTTCCTGTTATACACCAGAGATGAACACTTGTCAGCTGTAATTCAGATGAACTCAAGAGTCAATCCTATTTTATTAAGCCAAGAGAAGTCCAGGGACAGGTTAGAAAACATCGGTCTGTTTTATTTAAACCGAGCATGACCTCCACATATCAATTTTGCTAAATGAGCCATATTCCCCTTGTCAAGATCACTAGTGTGCAGAGTTCAGGTTCTTTAGCATGTCCCACACTACCTACAGCACAGCAATGAGCTTCTTATTAAAACCTGCCGGTTTACTTCGAAGTGGGTTTTACAACATAGTAACGTTAATGTCCTTTGTCCTGAGGGAAGCAGGTGAGGAGGAAGATGTACCTGACTGCTAAACAACACGTCCACTGTACTACTTTGCTAATAGACCATGAAATATTTCTCCTGAACTTTAAGTCTGTAGATGACTGGAGCCCACAGGAGTATCTTCTAATATGAAGTGCTTCAGAAGTTAAGCTCATAAAACCAGTCTCATTATGCTTCAGTTAAAACACAATTGCAGAAAACAGTTTTTCTTCTTCAAGCAAAATTCTCCCCCTGGAATGATATTCATTCCACTCCACTTAACCTTCTCTTCTTTCTTGGTTTATACCTTCTCTCATAGCCTGTAACTGAAACACTTCTTGCTTCTAAGTCCAAAGAATCCTGATTTTATCCTCTTAAGTGTATGAATATCATACAGAAAATTCTGCTCCCACCTCGACAGGAGGGCAAAAGCAATTTCTGTTTCTGTGCCTTCTGCGTTATCATCCCCGGCAGCAATGACGTTATCACTTGGCCTATTGTGGAAACAAATGTTTTGCTTTTGGCAGAGAGCACCATGTAATACCTATTAATCAAACCAAACTACCCAGGGAAGGGTACCCCAGTGCGCTAGGGGCTTGTACTCGCATCCAGCTGCAGACATGCATTGTATTTATTTATTTATTTATTTTTAGGACTGTAAAAATATTTATAGAAAAGTGTGCTTATGTACTGTGAAATTTTTATAGACTGGCATGGAGGGAATGCATGATCAAATGACTGCTCTCACCGGCCAAAGGACCAGCAACATGCTGTTACACAGGAGCATGATTTAAAAGAGCCCAGGCTGTTGTCAATTTTCTATTTACTCTGGTTTCCTACTAAGCTGAGAAGGCAGAACTCTTACTGACGCATTTGTGTGACAAACAGCATCCTTCTGTACTGAAAGACAAGGATAGGTCTCAATAAACCATGTCAATTAAGATATGTTGAATTTGCAAGCTGAAAACATGTTGAAGCCTGACAACAGCTTTATTAATAATATACTCTGAAAACTTACCCAGCTCTGGGAAGTTGCACGGCACATCCAAACAAAGCTCCCAAGGCAAGGGCAGCAAGAACACTACCTATGCTACTAACTCTGTTCGCCTCTTAACCACTATACCCTTTTTGCTGCACATATTCCCTGCACAAAATCCAAGGAGCACTGCTGATCTGGGTAAAATACTTGTATTTCTGTGCTGTTTCCTCCATTTGCATTTTACCTGAGAGCACAATACCGAAGTACATAAGGATGACTTCAGCAGGTCAGCCAAAGAGTCCATCTCACTCAATATCCAGTCTCCAATGACAGCCAAGACCAGATGTCTATAGAGAAGTGCAAAATCAGAGCAGGCAGAGCATGATAATTCCCATGAATCTTCTCCCAGCAACCTGCAGCAGATGTCTTTGTATTTAACAGGTCTCTCTGGATTTTTCTTCCATGGATTTGCCCACTCCCTTTTTGAAGGCTGCTCTGTCAGAACTGTCTTTCATCATGTGTGTGGAAAGTAGGGTACCAAGAGGGAGCCTGGCTGGTTTTCATAACTGTTGACAAAAGCCTGGACTCTCAGGAGAGGAACATGGATATGCAAGGAAACACTTCAGGACTTTGGAAATTTACAAAAATTTGAAAACAGCAAATGGAGCTGGGGAGTAAGATGACTGATTACAAACCTCCTTAAGATTGATTACTTACAAACAGTAAATCTGTATTGTTACTGGGTTTTTTTATTACCCCTGAATGGGTTAAACACGAAGTGAGAATGTGCCTGTTCATCCCAGCAAAAGGGGAGCTTGGAGAAAAGCACTTTTAAAACCTACAAGAAGAGGAAGAAATACCAAGACCCCTTCTTCTGCATCCCAAGTTGCATCACCTAAGACCATTCCCAGAAGCAATCCTTTCTTCACAATCCAACAGAGAAGGAGGAAAACTCAAGAGCACGTGCAAAGAAGCCCAAGTGAGGCACTCCAATTGCATTCTGCCAGTCCTGGAGCATTTCACAACCATCTCAACACATTTTGGAAGCAGCAACTCATAATAATGGGAATATGCTTCCAACAGGGAAAGGAAGAAACCTCTATAGTGTCTTTACTTCTCAGAGGGTTGCTCAAGAAAGCCTTCATTAGCAGCCATTTTATTTCAAGGATTCAATTCCCCCTTCTCTCTCCATTAGTACCACGAACATAACATGCAACGACAGTTTTATTTACTTCCAAACCTAAAGAAATCCTCATGAAGCAGAACATATGCAAGTGCTTTAGTTCTTATGTATCTCATGGGACATAATGCAAAGCCAGATTAAGCATCTCTGTCAGAATACTTTACATCTTATAGGAGATAAAAAGATGGATCAAGTCACTTAAATTGAAAGTCACCTATGGAATAGCAGATTGTTATCAAGTACTTCAAAGGCAATTTAACAATTTTTTTTAATAACGTTTTTATGCTAACATTCATACAGCATATGTTTTGTATGACAAAAACTGAAAACTTTCATTAAAAGCCATTTTTTCCAAAAGCCTCTTCCCAGTCAAGGAGAAACTAGTAATGGCCCTAGAGGAGAAGAAAAGGTAGTATTCAACAGGTTATTGGTCTCTCCTGAAGGTAAGTTGCTTTTTTGTGTTTAAACAGAGAGATTGCTTCCTGCCTGATTATCTTTCGTCCTTCAAGGCAAGTAAAGAAAATATCCAATCAAGCTCAATGTGAGGATGTCAGTAAATTACTGTCTTTTCAAAATTCGTGCCATTTGTCAAAAAAAAAAAACAACCCACAAACAAAACCAAACAAAACCACAACAAAACCAAAAACAACAAAACAACCCAAACAGAAAACCAACCAACATTTACAACTTCAGAGGCTACCTGTGTTGTGTTTGACAATACAGAATAGAAATCTATTCTCCCTGGAATAAAATAAATGCACATTTATTGAGCCACTATTCTCTTGTCAAATAGGTATCATGAGTTCAAAAAGAGAATACTTTTCCTGTAAAACTGTTTTCGCAACTGGTGGCAGAGAAACAAAGAAAAGCTTTTCTCAGCTTTTACTTGCGGGTTCTGGTGAATTTCTGGAGATCTCGAAAACTTCTACTTAATCCCAAGGCAAATAATGGAGTTACAACTGGAAGAAGCACACAGTAACTGTCTGCAGATGCTGCCTACCAGAGCAAACCTTTTTTTTCTGGTCCCTAGGATGATGAATTTTAGTTTGGGTGTGAAGTACTGCTGCTGACCTTCCTTTTTGCTTGAACACTGATTAAGAAGCACTGACCCAATAAAAATGGGTCATATGGATCTGTTGTTTTAAATTTGTGTAACATGTCTCCCTCTGTCCAAAAAGCTCACCACCACTGGAGGAAAGTTACATTTTAACTCAGTTTCAGTTTGGAAAATAAACTTTTTTTTTTTTTCCCCAAGTAACAGGAGACAAAGTATTTAACACACACAAATGATGCATAGGAACAAACCCAGAAAGTTTATTTGCCTGCAATAAGGACACTGGATGACTTCATATTTACTTCTCTGCCGTGTGCATAGCTCAGTTGTCTGCAACAGTAAAAGGAGACAAACTACATTCAGATTTCTGGAAGGAAAAAACCCAAACCTGCCAGTATCTTGGAAAAGCAACTTTAATGTACAGAACCTTCCTTTTCTATTTCTGTTATTTTAAACTTAAAAAGAGAATGGATTCAGGCAGTAACACTGACTGGTAGGCAGCATTAATCCAGTACTGCTAGGTCCCATACCCAGGTATGTCCCTGTCTTAAATAAATATATTTTCTCAATATTTAAAGAACATCCCTCTCTATTTTAACTCAGCCATTTAATACAGAAAGAGAGCAAGAGGAGGGAAAAAAAAAAAACAAAAAATCTCTATTTTCCTGAAGATAATTTCAGCATCTCAATTACTTCTCTGAATGAAAGGTAAAAATGCTGAGGGGTGGAGAAAGAAGTATTTTAGCAATACAGAAACAATTCCATCTTGAGACTTTATTTTCATATGGTTGAATCATTTACTGTAACGTAAACATTATAATGGATAAGCATAGAGTTATTCAAGAATACACTGTAAATTGTGTTTCAATAGAGAAGTTGAAAAAGAGTTCTTTCGTCCTTTAACACAAAGAATTGCCACACTTTTGCAGTGAAAACTTAATATATTTTCCAGAAATATTTTGACAAAGCACTTTTCCAGACCTTCCTCTACCATCTCTGCTTACCTGTAACTGCAGAGATTTCTCCCTCCTGCTGGGGACGTCAGTACTGTGAAGCACAGCTCACAGCTCGGTGCTCACCAGCGCTTCCAAAGCCATGGATATGCTTGTGACATTGAGTAGAACTGGCTTTTGGCAAAAGAGAGTTTTCTGCTCACACTGCAGCAGAAAATTTGGACGGGTTAAAATAAGTCCTGACAGTTTTGTCCTTTTCAAAGGTTTAATTCATTTGTTGTACTTCAAGCTTAATCCCAAATGGGTATTTAAAGCCACATTTTGTTTTGCATCATATGATTTATATTGCCTTGCACAACTTCTATGTTAAATCATAATTCAAAATTTTCTTTTAACCCCTCATAAGTCTTACCTTCATAGATAGCACTGTCTTTGTAACACAGAAAATTTGACATTATCTTTCAAAGCCAATAAATAGCACAAAATACATTTTGTATTTGGTCAAATAAACAACATTGACATAACATTCAGGGATAAAAAAACTGTCCACGTATAAACATAAAGAGTAGACTGCTGCTGTTACGCTTACACGCATTTCTATTCCAAAAATCAGCTTCGCAAGTTTTTGTGTTGAATGTGCCTCATTTTAATGCAGATCTGCTCAGCTTGTAAATAAGGGATTTTATAGCTTCTAACCTCCAGCTTACATACATAGCCCTGACACCTGGTAAGACCTCTTTCCATTTCACAGAACATTTCCAGGACAAAGCAGGTAAGGCAAAAATCAAACCAGACCACAATAAAACCCCAAACAAATTAACCAACTCTCTCTCAAGCAAAATTATCCCCTCCGGTAATCATCTGCTACTTTATGAGCTGCAAAGTATACATTACCAATATTTGGCTTTCACAGAAATACCCACTTTATTACAATGCATAGGCTCTTCAACTTGAAAACCTACTTGAAAGGCTCTTCTCCACATTTATTCCTCTGCCCATCATCTGAAATAGGAGTAACCATGGTACCACTTTATAGCAACTGAACAGAACTGCCTGTCTGCTACCCAAAAAAAAAAAATGCTGCTATGCTCTGAAAAGACAGAAAAGGGAGAGACTAAAAAGATGCAGTGGTATTCTAGTTTTATGCTTTTAGGATTTCTTATGGGGAAAGAAATTTACATATTAAAAAAGTTGGGAGTTCTTAAATTTAATTATTATGGTCTGTAAGTTTGGATGGAAACCCACAATTTAAGGTCCCACTTTTTTTTTGGCTTTGCTATTGCCCAACATTCACCACGAAAAAAATACAGAAAGAACAATCCCACGTAACAGCAGCACTGGAGCCAATAGAGCCACACAAAGTTTTGTACTTTAAAATCAGAAAAGTAGAAACTTGCCTGCTGTGTCTACAGTCCTATTTCAGGGCATCCATTTTTAGCTTCCAGTGAAGCCCTCCAGAAATGAAAACCAGCACATTTACCTTTCTCCCAAGTAAAAAGCATGCTGAAATTTTGGCATCTACAGGCCAAGAGGGTTGAGATACAGGTAGTTATCTTTACCAAAGTAGACCACTACAACTAAGTGTATTTTAATTTCATTCCTCTAACAAAAAAAAGCAAAGAATCTTCAATCCTGCTGCAGCACAGATACCTCTCACCCATTTCACTGGAAGGCTGAAAACATCACGTGCATTTCACAAAGCTTTATCACCTACAAGTATGTTTACAAGGAATTGTCATTTTTTATTAAGGAGCACAATTCTGACAACCACAGAGAAGAACAAGAAAACACAAATCCTAAAAGCTCAAAAATAAGCAAAATGAAAGCAAATTAACTACCTCACCTTTTTAATCTGCCGATTTTTGTGGGACCTAGTTCTCAGGGTGATGTCAGTCTTAACGAATGTTGAAAGACATTTAATTTAAAATGGTAGCTAAAAGTGCTAAGCATTTGCAGATGATATGCAGACTGAAGTCAGACCAGAAGTTCAGGGTCAACCACTTCTACAAAAGCCCCTGAACTGAGCAAAATCTCATTGTTAAAGATCATGCTTTAAATATTCTACTGTAATTTTCATAATGAAGTTTGGCAACAGAGTTTTCACCCTCTGCTTTGCAACACAACTACAAACAATAAAAGGTAGCTTGCAGTTAACATGAAATTTTTGCAAAGTCGTATCTGAAGCCAACTGTAAAGAGTTACAAAAGGTTCTCATATAATGAGCACACTGGATGATAAAATGATACAACAGTTTAACATAAAGGCAAAATAATGCAGATGAAGGAAAGAACTGAAAAGTAATAAATAGTACATATACAACACTAGGATCAAACAAGACACTACAGAGGAAAGATCTTGTGGACATTACGGGAAATTCGATGAAAACTGCAGCAAAATACTGAACAGCTGATGGAGTATAAAGCAAGCAGAAGATCTGGCAGTATTAAAGAAAACCAGAAAAGGATTATGCTGCTATGTGTAGTCATGAAGCATGTAACTCCTGAGCGATAAATCAAGTTCAGAGCCACTCCATCTCAGAGACTACTGCAGAGCTAGGAAAGAGGAGGAGAATAGCAACAGCACCAACAGTGCTACAAAAGGGCAGACATACATGAAAAGGCCACAGTGATGCTTTTGACCACAGAAAGAATATGACATTCATACAGATGGATGATGAGGACCACTAAATTTTGACTAAGAGGCAGGGGGGACTCAGTGAATTACCACCTAGGAAACCATACAAAAGAAAGCTCTATCGTTGCATATGACGAACAGCTAGAGTGTGAAATTAAGTGACAGGTGATGTATTGAAGGTCAAAAATATAAACAAGTGAAAAATAATTTTTCAACTTAATCAGGTTATTTAAATAGTCATTAGAACCACTGACAGCTACTAAATTCAGCGGTTGAGAAGGAAAGCCCTCCTCAGAGGGCCTCCCACCTCTGGCGACTAACAGCTAGAGTCATGCGCCAGTCAAGGCATGTACTGCTGTCCTCAGCTTACCCTTTTGCCTTCTCCAGCTTGGGACTGCAACTCCTTACAAGCAGCCTAGTTCTGCAGCCAGAGTTGGCGATGGTTCTTTAGGGACATGCTGATCCTCAAGTTCTCCCATAAGAAACTCAACACTTCCATCTCCTATTTCAAACACATGGATTTCAGAGATGGTGAACTCATTCCCCCTATCTCCAGGCACTTAAATGTGCACTGGCAACCAAAAAGCTCAATCTCTGGTGTCCTCATGCTGAAGGGGAGACAGACATCTCCAAAGGACAATGCAGAATATGAAGGCATGGCTTAATCTCCTGGGGCCGTCAGGAAGCCACCAACCTAACTGGACAGACACATGCACACAAAGACCATCAGATCGCACAAGGAACTCTGCCACCTGCTCTGCACTCCAGAGCGATGATTTACCAATTTGGGAATACAAAAAAAAACCATTGCAGAAACACGTTTGTTCTCAGGACTCACCCCCTTGCCCTTCAGTGGTTGTGTCCTGCTCAAGAGAACGGGGAAAGAAGGGGGCAAAAGGACAGTGGGAAAAAAAGAGAGAGGAGAGGGACTGGATACCTCATGTCCAACACAAGAGTCCAACCACGTCTATCTCCATGGGTGATGTCTGGAAGATGGATTTAGTCCCAGCTCTCCAACTTCTCCCCCTGAGGTGGATGTTGTGGCTTCTTACCACTTAGGACTTTTTACACCAAGGATTAAGCTGCTGGTTTGTCTCCCCCCTGGCGTTTCCACTTCAAAGAGCTGCTACTGTGGATACCAAAGCCTTTGAAAGTGGCCTCACTGCAAAGTCATGAGCATTAAATGAGGTCTTTTTCTTTTTTTTTTTAGGGGAAAAAAAAAAAAAAAGCACTGACTTTATAAACACATCGGTGCAGCCACTTCGAAAGCCTTTCATGCCGGCTCCACTGTGGCACAGAAAATCTTCAGAGTTTTTTGGCTCCTCCTGCCCCCTTAACATTATGGCAGTAAAGCAACCTAGCCCCAAAGTGTCCTCAACATTAGCAGAGGGGAACTAAAACATGCACAGGGATTGTAAAGAAATACATGCAAAGCTCAAAGTTTTTAAAGGCAAGCTCCTTTTAAAGAGCTCCAGGAGAGCGGCGTGCCGTGCTGCCGGAGCATGTTCAGCATGCCAATAAGGACTGCAGCACTGCAATCCCTAGCACAAGCAGCCCACACACCAGCATCCTCCTCTGCAAAAGCCTCTTGCCAGCCAGAGGACATGCCCCAGGCCTCAGCGCTTTCGGGAGATAAAGGTGGAAGCCAGCACTGGTCTCCTAATGTCAGGCAGAGGCTGTAGCTGGGGATGCTGTGCCATGTGTGAACAGTCATTAGGGAAATCCCATGCGTGTTATTGCAGCCTTTAAAATAAATAAAAAAGCGAGGCAGCGCTGAAGTCCTGAATCATTAATCAGGCAAAGAGGTATCCTCCTGCCTGTCCCACTGGAAGCACAGCCAGAGCTGTCTGCTGACAACCAGTGCAGCTGTACGCTTGAAATATCCATACAGCTTGCTGGGAACAGCACCACAGACCATCCGAAAAGCGGGAAAGAGTACCCAAAAATCATAAAAATGGACTACATCTAGGCTTTGATATTCTACAAGGTGGCTACTTCCCCCCACCTTGATGTCAGGAAGAAGTCTCCCACAGAGCGCTGTCAGAGGAAAGCACTAAAGCTCTTCTTAATAAACACATCATGCTGAAACCCAGCACTGAAAAAAAATCATTCTTCTGAGTGCTTGAAAATAAACTGAAATCCTGCCACTCTGCAGTTTGAGATTAGTTTTAGACCAAGTTCAGAACACTGCCCCTAACACCTATGAAGCGCAAAAATCACGACCAGTTCAGGAAACTGGGGTCAAAGGCCTGAGCCAGTTAGCATACCTGAGTTAGTATACCTGAAACATATGTAATGGTTCATATGTTCAACAGAGGAAGAGGGATGTTAAGAGAGGGAGAGAAACAAAACCCCCACAACATAAAAATCCTCAAAAATCCAGGGAAAAAATGTATTCAGTCTGGATAAGAGAGAATGCTAGAGGGTTAAATAAAACAATATTTGATAAACCTTTCCCCTATAAATGATCACAAAAAAAACCCAAGAAAATAGTGAAAAGTTGTCTTCAGAATTCACGAGAAAAAAAAAAAATAGTTTTAACAGAGTCCTAGATCCATAAAGCTACAGAGGGAAAACATTTCTGTTTACGTCCTTACTTGTATTCTCTAATCCTGCCTATTGTCAGAGGTGCTGTACTCCCTGCAGGAAGCAAGATTTTACAGCACATGAACCTCCAGACCGACCTTGTCTCTATTTATGAGTTCATCAATGTGCAGCAGCTAGATCTTCGTGAAATGCTGCTTATCATCCACTCAGAAACTGATTTTAAAAAACATATTGATCTAAACTAAAAAAAAAAACACCTCATAAGCTCTGATATGAACCATCTGTTCCTATGTCTTGATGCGTATCTTCACGCAACTGCTCTACTAAATCCCTCCCACTGTCTTTATTAGCTGTTGTTCACAGCTGAGCTGTAACATACAAAGTTTAAGGTATTGATTACAAGCCCACCAGGTCCTTTTGCCAGACTTACGGCTCCAGGAATCCTACAGGTCTTCCGCAGAAGCAGCCAGCTGCACATTGGCAGTTCTCAACAGCTTCAGTAACCACCAGCAGCACACAGTCCCCTATGTAATTAGTATTTCTTCGTGTTAGTTTTAAGGATTCTGCATTTAATCTCCTGCTAGGTATGCTCATTAATTTTCACAGTCCCAAAAATTTTCCTTTTTTAGTGTGCCCAAAATACTGAACTAAGAACTTTGTCTCACCAGCATGGTCAGAGGGAGAGCTCGGTGTCTTAACAGCCTTATTAAAAAGAATGATTAAAAAAAGAAATGGGGAGATTATGAAGTTGGCAGGTTCTAGAACAGGTCTGCACAATTTATTTCTCCTCATGCACCCTCTACCCCAAATATAGCCAAAAAGTTTGTCTTTAAAATAAGACTTTGGACTTCATATATCAATAACCAACTGCTGTCACTGCATTTGCTAATAATGTATAAGAAGATTAGTTTAATTAGCCAAGCAGTTAATGCTACTATTATTTGAACTAGTTGTCAGCACTGACAGCCTCTTGAAATGAGTTTGCTTTTCCTCAGGCTGTAATTTCAGCCTGATTACAGACCAGTTACATAGCTCTAGCTCACACTAGTTAATCATAAACACACTGTATTAAATATAATATACCAAATTAGTTTCACAATCAAATGCTGAAAATGCTTAATTAAAAAAAATACATAGTAATAAATTATAAAGCAAATGATTTTATTCTCTTTTTGTAGCTTTTGTAACAGCTACATTCACAAAAAATGGGGTAAAATAATTTGGCTTTAAAAAAAAAATCATTTCTTCCCTGAAAGAAAAAAAAAAAATAAAGTCAGAATTTTTTTAGTAACTTTGGAGAACAAGGTATCACAAGTAGCTATTATGTGAAATTTAAATCCTAGCAATGTGTCTAACTAATGATTTAGGAAATTAAAACCATATGTGCAATCATTAATGAGGAATTTCATTTGAACACTAAGTCTTTTTCTCATCTTTTAGTACTATAAAACCTGAACATTTTACAGAGCTTTTTACAAATAAACACAGTACAGGTTATTCCCGACATACTTGTGAGCAACAGAGAAGAACATTCATTCACAGCAGAGATGAGTTACCAGACTCGAGTGCCTGAAATCCCACATAACATTAAGAGCTATTTTTCTCAGCACCATACAATTACCTTAGACTTCTATAAAATGTAGGCTTACAAATGAAGAATTTGATTTGACTTTATAAATACTCTATAATCAAACACTATACTTCAGGACCTGTAACTTATTAGAAAATCCTACCTTAGGAAAATGGAGAAACTAATTCTAAACAGCAATTATTCCTTGAAAACGGACTGCATACAGCAAGATGTTATCGCACTAATAGCTCTGATGAAATCCACAGAGCAATTAAGCAGAGAATATACTACTAAATGAAAAGAGGTACCAAAATCTGGTCCAAAATACTTTTATTACATAATTGCAGAATATTTACTACCACCTCTGGCCCCCTAAGACGAAAGCCCACTTACCTGTATGGATAAAGTAGTAGTATAAATACACCTTGAGCAAAAAACATTTTTAAAAATGCTTTGACTGTCAATAGCTTGTATCAAACTGATTAAGTGATGAATGCAAATTTCACTTTGGCAGTCAGGCATAATAAGGATAATTGTAAACACTGCAATCTCCAAGGTACAAAAATCAGTCACTTTAATTATCTGAAAGTGAGAGTCTCAAAACACGAGACTGAAAAGTTTTCTCCAAAAGCTCTGCATGAAAATGGTTTTACTTGAAAAAATTAAAAATTCAGCTCACATTTTATAGCTTTAAAAATATTATTTGACTTGCTTCTAATTACCAATCTTTGCCTTGCTTGCTTAACACGCTCTGCACACAAACACCCCATTTAAACATCAGCAGGGATAGACAAACATACATATCCATACCCCGTGGAATTTTAATAATAATAATGCTCTACAGCCTGACGTGTCACCCCACTTTGAAATTCTCAGAAGACACAAGATTGACTTTACTTAGAAGAGTACAGGGTTTAAAAATATCTGGTTCATGAACTGAAGATGTGTCAACAACCTAACTGCAGGTCTTCAAGTATTTAGCCAGGGCACAGGGAAGTTAAATCAACCTCTGATGCAGAGTCAGCTGCAAGGAGCCAGGAGGTGACATCAGGAGTTTTGGGCCCACGTCCTGCACTTCTCCTTGGAAAAGGGAGGGCAGGGGTAGATAGTTAGTCTAGACGGGCCTATTTAATGCAATAGTTTTAAAACTAGTGTAACTTGTTCCTAGACTAGGAAAAAAAAAAAAAAAAATCTTAAAAATCCCCAACATTACACCACTGAAAGCTTTCTTAGGCAGTAAGTACTTTAATTTCTTCTTTAAGAAATTCATCTTTAGTCTTCCGCTTGATTTTTCTACTGACATCCTATTTGAATACAACTATCTACATGCAGTATTCATGGCTATTACAGGAGAAATATGTTGATAACATTTTTTGCTGTTTACTGTCAGTCTTGAAGGAAAAAAAAAAATTAAACCCCCTACATTATATACTCTACATAAAACATGGCTGCTATAACATAATTGAAGACAGCACACTAATTCAGGTCACTAATTGTGTGGGATCCTGAAAGGTACTGAGCACCACCAGTATATATGGCAGTCTAAAAGTTGATAGGGCTTCAGCACATCACAGGATGAGGCAATGGTTCTCAGACCCCTCCACAATACGACAGTAAAGTTTGCTTCCAATCTAACAAATAACAACTGCTCTATTCTTCCAGAATTTTACATTTTTTTTTTTGTCCAGATAACCCTCTTCCTTCTCTCCACAGCACTTAACGTAAATCTTCTCCGTTCCTTTCTGAGGCTCCTCCTCCGCAAGAAAGTTGATGTGCCTCAGGACAGTGAAATCATTGCTCTAAAAGCCAGCCTGCTCATTAAGTTATACTGCTAGCTGTGTGTTCTCTCATTAAAAATGTATAATGATCAGATAATTGCAGCACATATTATTAACCTTGTTTTCATGTACAGGTTCTCTTTTGCTGCCAAGAAAAAGACCTGGAAAGGGCAAGGGAAAACTCAAACTACGATACAAAAAAATTCCCTTAGCTTGCTTTCAAGAGCACAAGGAATCACAGTGCAGCCAAAAATGCTCACAATTTTATAACGGGGCAAAATATTGTAATCTCACTGTATGGCTCCTACAAGTCTAAGACAAGGAGTCTTGGCTTCAGTTAAAGCCTCCGACAGGGAATTACATAGCTCAGCCAGTCTAATTCACCTAAATCTTCAAACATAGCTGCTATAAACTTCACAGATTTCCAGGTTGACTCCTCTTTCTGAAAGCTAGGAAGCACCAAGAGACAACAACCCAGCTAAAAATCTAATTAGGGTAACAGCACTTCTGAAACACACTGACCTATTTCTTTTTTTACTTGCGTTAATACGCATATACTCACATTCTATTTCTGACAAGAGCTATTTACGTTGGAAATTAATTCCCTTTGAAACCAAGTTACCATAAAATCCACTTACTGGACGCAAACAGAATATATTCACTGGAGAAACATCATTTCCCTGACTCCCCCAAGCAACACAGACAGGATGCAGCATACTGCAGCAAACTCTTCAAACATTCAATAAAAGACAGCGATCCTCCTACCTTGTTTAGCCCTGTCTATTCGGCACATTTCCAACGGGAACAGGAACATCTGATATAAACAAACAGCCATATCTTTCCCATCGCAAGTCATTCTCAAATGAAACGATAAGCAGCCTGTAATTTTCCCCTTCCACCCCCACTCAGAAAGCCTTGTGCCTTATCTGGGGATTTTTCCTCAGATGATGAAGCAAAGACACAGCCTAAACTCTGTTGCTGAAAGACTGCAGCCCTTCCTTCTCCCAGAGCCCTCCCAGCATATGGCAGCCAATCACACCCAGCTTCGTCAGCCCTGTGCTCTCAAACCAATCCTAACAGGATGATTGACACAGCAACACAGCACTTCTATGTGTAAAAACAATGCATCCATACTGATGAACCAGGAATTTCCCTCATGCAGGGAAGGTGTTTTACCAGTGAGGTAAAGCGATACCTCCATGAAATAACACACAGCAAAAGCAAACGACTCCCCTCCCCTCCACTGCAACAGCAGCTACACCATGTCTTCTTCCACAAGGATTTTCAAAGCTTTGCTAATTGTAAACGCGTGCACAAACAAGGTTTCCAGAACTGCGGAACCGCAGGGATGCCATTCTGCTTGTAGAGATGAGCTGTACACCATAAACCAAACAAACTAGCTCTTATTTTTAAGACGTAGCAAAAACGCACTCCAATTCAGGCAGCAATATTTTAATGCTGCATAATCTTACGAGCAGCATTTGCATTTAACAGCAACACATGCATAATGTCTTTCCGAATATTCGAGACTAGTTGTTAGGGACTGCAGGTATGCGATGCTTCTCGACGAAAACATAATGTCTACAATGGTGTTTTAATATCCTTGGCAGACAAATCACATCAGCAGCATCTAAACTGCGGTTCGGGTGATTAGCTTACCACTGATGCTCATTTGTATCGAGGCTCTGGCACAAGGACTATGATATCAATTGCCATTTTCAAGTCAAACTGTGGGCAGCTTGATACGCTTGGTACTCAAGGTCTGCTGCCAGTCAGTTCTCCCCACAAATTTTGCTGAAGTTTTCTCAAAGAGGAGAACAAACAGGCAAGGATTATTGAGAGAGAGTTGCAAATTAGAAAAGTATCAAAAAGCAGGTTAAGCTGAAAGTCAATCTTTATCCAGACAAGGGTAAAGACTGCAGTACAATGCTACTTTAGACAGCATTTATGCAATTCAAGCCATTACAGTAAAAAAAAAAAAAAAAGAAAAAAAGCATAAAATGTGTTTAAAATTCCACTAAAAGTTTAGAAATATGAATAGACAAGAGGAAAACAAAGCTCTCATTCACTGGCAGCTCTGTCCCAAGGCCCCATTGTTTCCTATGGGCTGTTTTGCATATTATAAACACAGCTTCCCAAAAATCTATTATTCCTCTATGCCACAAGCAAAAACTCTCCTTTGGGCTCCACCAAATCCCACCCAATTTGTTAAAAACCTCCTCTCCCTAGCACAGCTGAAATGTGCTCCTACCAGCCAGCCCTTACTCCCTGCTGAATCACCCCCTCCACTCTGCTCTGTTCTGCCCTATATACATATATATATATGTGTGTGTGTGTAGATATAAAACCCAACCAAAATCCCAAATAATTGATTCTGATGGGTCTTGAAAGACCTCAAGGACAGGGGTAGTAATAGCATCCATTACTAAGATGACCAGTTGGTATTTTCCACATCCTTTTGACTTTGCCAGTCTCGAGCTGCCCATGTTAAAAATTTTCCATGCTGGACATCTGCTGCAGGATTTATTTACTTTTCTGCCAAAACACAGTTTGCCCATTTCCAAGATAGCCAAGACAAAAACATGTTGCTCTGCTACCCTTGTAACTCACTCACCGGGGAGCTCTGGCTGCCCTGGCCATGTCGGGGCAGTCTGAAATTTAGCAGAGTGCTGATCCCTTGCTTTTCCAGTTGTTTTTCTTTGCTAAATCAAGGCTATGTTGTTTTGCTATACTTATGAAAATATTTTCCTACTGAGAAAGCTTTAAAACCTGCTAGAATTCAGCTGACACACACCATCACTCTGATTCTTTTCCTGATACCTACAGTGCAAACCTCAGAAAACGTTCTGCAGTAAGCCTCCACCGCTCCTCCAGCCACCCATCTGTATGTGGCTGGAAAAGCACCAGCCCCACAGTGCGACTGAGCATGTAATGGGCTCAAGTTACAGGAGATTAGCAGGATTTCCCCTGTAACTGCTGCTCCCATCTGCCAGAGACCAGACATTGGAGCTGACAGCAGGAAGACAACCTTGCCTGTTGCTCTCATGACCCTTCAGCTAGTGCCCCACGGACATACAGGAGACAAGCTCTCAAGAGCGCACTGCAAAGGGGGTGTGAGAAAGGTCATGTGGACCAAAACAGGACATGAAGCTGAGCAGAAGAGGAAGAGAGAGTGATGAGAGGGAAAGGGAGAAAGAGACACAAGAGCCAGAGTCTGAAAATCCTGGGCCTGGTTGAGCAGAAGGCTACAACAAAGAAGACGATGGTGCCCAAGCCTGACAAGGAGCTGGGGGCAGTAAGCGGCACAGCCACTACCAGTCAACAGGAGCCAGCCACCCTCCGCATGGACAATGTCCATGTTCATATGGTAACAGAAGCCAAGAGCTCTTGTCATCTGTTAGTTTGCTTCCAGAGATGGAGGAAACTTCCAGATTACCTCAAAAACAATCCAAACAAAAACCACACAACACTAAAACCCCCAACAAAAGCACCATAAACAACATAAACACATGACAGGTTGCCAACACAACCCCTCAATCGGCAAGGGTTCAGCACTGGCTGCACAGCCACATTTCAGCACCACCACTTCACAGCACATACACCAGTATTCAACCACTGCAGAGCTTCAACTGCAGTCAGGCAGGGTTGAGATGTTCCAAAATATCATTCCTAGGATTCTTGAATTCTGAACACAAAACTGTCAGTCATGCAGCCCACCCAGCTCCTCATGTGGATTATTACCTTTTAGTTCCTCCCTTGCCAAAGGATCAGAAGCCACTCAACTCAATAGGGCATGCTGAAAATAAATCATGTCACGTTTGTGAACCCTTCAGTCAGGCCCCATCAAAAACCTGAACAGAAAATGTACAATCTTTCTCAAAAATGGCACTCGAGTCATGTGCAACAAATAAGGCATGAGTTCATGGACTGAAGAAAATGATTTCAAAAATACCTGCTCTGTACCCTGAGGTGTGCCCATGTGCCCATTCATTTTTCATACCAGTTACAAAAGTAAAAGGCCAGGATCTCAGTTTTCAGGCCAACTTCTATAATCATATTATATATTTAATTTCAAAATGACATTCTCTTAGAGAAGCTGAGGCATTCAGATGTTAAGCACAACAAAGAATAACAAATAAGGGTAAATTCCCAACTCAGAAAATGCAATCTGCTCTGCTTGACATACTCCTTTAATAAATGAATCAAGGGGGAAATGCTGCTAAAGGTGGCTATTACAGACAATTTTCTGATAAAACTTTGGGAGAAAAGTAGAGTATTTTGGAAGTAATAAAGACGAAGAGAACTGGAACACACAGAACCTGCACAGCCATTTTTTTCCTTCTTAGCTCTTGAATTACAGTGATTAAGTCTAATCCCAGAAACAACAAAATGTCTCAATTTAAAGGGAGTTTTGCAAGAAGCACGGAATATCTATAATACTAACATTGAACCAAGCAACTTATGTGACATTAAGTATAGCAGAAATATGATTTTGAGCCTTGTGTAGATGACCTATGGCAACAGAAACATTTTGGCAAGTTCAGCAATGACAAGCAGAACTTTGAAACTATTTTCTATGTCACTGATAGCCTTCTCTCATAGTAACTTTTGCTGCTACTAGCAAAATTCAGCTTTGGTAGCTATGGTCTGAATGACAGCATAAAGAAAAGTCTAGGTGGCTGCCAAGATTTTAAAACTAGGCATCTAGACCTATTCATGCATAATACCACTGATGCCAGCCTTTGCAAAATACCTCACTCTCTCTTAGGGCTGAAGTGATGGTAGAAATCATTGTTAAGTTACAAAAGTAAAGAGTAATGCCAAAATTCAGGTTAGTAACTGGAAGCAGGTACGCTGTACTGAAAGGACATGTTATCAGAAGAACTTTAAGTCCAGGATTTCAACTGTTTTAACTTCCTAACATCCAGACATCCCAACATCTCCCTAACCAAGGAAAACTGGAGACTGACTGTGCACAGACATGAAAACAGACTGTTTTCATCATATATGCTGAAATATGAAATGAAAACACACCACTGAAGCAAGCACATATTCAAGTTACATGTTAAGATCCAATCTTACCAAAATTAAGGTGGCTTCTGGAGGCTTTCCAAATCCCCTCTCCTTCTGCTGGTTGCACAAGGAATTTAAGCCATGTCTAAATTGTGAGATCCAAACACATGGGTTCACATACACATGCAGTCTGCATCCTGACTTTATTTTGGGATAACACCAATTCCCCATCAGGATGAAAACTGAGTACATATGCCCCATGCCTTCCCAATGGGTGGTCCCAGTTGGGAAGCGTGCTGAAGGCACCAGGCAGAGCAGAGCTGCAGTACACTCCAACTAGGCTTTGTATAGCTGAACGTTTGAGATATGTATCCCGGGTGCCGTGGAGAGCTGAGCTGCCTCTGGATGGTAGCCTTATGCACTTAGCTTGAAATACATTTGACCAAATATAAACAATCACATCTCACTGAGTCACTCTACTCCCCCTCTCTCTTTATAGCCACTGAAGAGAAATAGGCATTTGTGGGCTGTGATTCATCCTATCCCAAAGTAGCTATTCTAAGAGATTCCATCATATCCTAAAAGCATCTATGTGTCTCTTCCGTTGGTTACCTGAGATGATCACTCTTAGGCTCCTTCTATCATGTCTGTCATTAAACATATAAGAAGCTTAATTAGGAGCACAAATATTTAGATCCTTAACTTGCATGCACTGGACAGCACTTTCACTTTCCAAACTCATTTTAAATAACTAAAGACATTAACATACAGCTAAAGAACACCTGTATTTTGACAATGTACAATTACAGCTTAGGTGTAAGTCAGCTTGCCATAAGCATGTTTCACATATGTTGCTATATAAGCTACATTAGCTTGTTCTCTAAGCTATGCTGAACATGTCCCAGTTTTTTTTTCCTCGACTGAACATCAATGTTGCACTCACTCACGCTTTCCTCCTCTGAACAACTGACTGACACCAAATTAACCTAAGAGGAGTTGGCCTGGGATCCTCCTCCTGATTTTCTTTTTGGTTTGGGAGGGGAGCTTTTCTGGGGGGAAGGAAGATTGATAAAACAATCAATATCTTGTTGACTCTGTCTATATAATCTAGGTAATATAAACTGGCAAAATAATAAGCTAGGTAAAATAAACTGCCAAACAACCTATATTGCCTTACTCTTACAACACTTACGCAAAAGTTTTTTTTTTTTCAGAAAAGTGATCCTATTTTTCTTCATGACAACTGGGGGAAAAAAAAACAAATAAAAAAAGCTGTCTGCAGTTTGCTGATCTGAAATACCAAATCACAGAAGTATTAAACCATTAACATTTATATTTTTGGCACCTGGACATTTAGTGCCTTCTTAGATGCCCTAGGGAATTCCTGTTGACCTCCAGTGGCCACTACTGGGAAGACTGGGCTACTGTTATGTCTTGGCTTATATCTGCCAGCCCCATGCAGATGTCCAGATATAAAATTGTTTAGTGTCATTTTAGATGCCATATATACAGGTACCTGTCTCTGTCCAAAAATGTAAACCATTTCATTGATACATATCAGAATAGAACTTACCAACTCTTCTAGCAGAATATATAAGGGTTACATACAAACCAAAATCCTTTATCTTCAACTGCTGAACCCTACTTAGATGTTTTAAGATCACAAGGAATCATAGGGTAAAAGCACAAACATTGTTTAAGCCAGGAACATATATCATAAATTCAAGATAAATCCTTCTCTTTGCTGACTTCATGTCGCCCTATATTGTTCAGCATCTACCATAACCAGCAAATTATCTAATGGAAATCTCCCAAGCCTCTCACTGTAGCCGAAATAAACACCAAATGTTTAAGCCTTCATAAAAAAGTATTTTCAATCTACGTGGTTATGAAGAATACTTTCCAAATGTGTCAAATTAAGAAGAAAGCAAATGTTGTGCCCTTTAGTCTTTAATACCCACTTGGAAACAATGAGAAGGTGCAAACTGCCACTATTCACTAGTGCCTAAATTATCTTTAGTGAGACCCCTGTGTATTGGGAAGTTCTTCCACTGCTGATAAAAACATGCTCCTTCCTCCTCAGATCCTTCCATGACTAATTTCCTCCATAGCCATTGTTCTGGCCTCAGATTTGGAGTAGCTCCTATTCAAACCCACAACAGGAGGAAATTATTTGATAAATCACCTTTTCAGAGACCCTACTAGCCTCAGCCACAAAGTTATAGGCATAGGGGCATAGGAAAACTCTCTTGTGTTTCAGGGAGCATAGGTGGAGGATGCATATACTAAATACTACCCTTTTTCCTGAGGATTTGCTGGCTTCACACAACCGCCAACCTACCAGGGAGCAAGATTTGCCCTCTAAAAAATTCCTAAATTATCAAAAATAATACTTCACATAACTACATGAGAAAAATATTCTAATGACGTTTTCTGCAGGTAAAACAAGGTGGCTTTTTTTTTTTTAAATCTCCTATGAAGCTCCAGTTACCAGCCTCTAATGCATCCGAGATCCTACATATAATTCAGGCAATGGCTGCAAATAATGTATCTTCAGACAGTGATGTAATGAGGACTCTAGTTACCCTTTGAATCCAAAAGTTCTGTTTCATTACTCCCTTATAAACCCAAAAGAAAAATGATGCCACTGAAACTGAGCTACATTTTGAATTTTTCCCATCTTCAATTAGCACAAAAATAAATCAAAGCAGTCTAAGTCATTAAAATTATCCTGTTGGTTTTGCACACATACAGGTGTAAAACACCCCATTGGTATTTAACAGGTGATGCTAGCTCCCGTTTCCCTGCAAGCTGCCACTTAACAGCCCAAGTCTGTAGGGTAGATGCTCAAGGGCATGCAGCAAAATCAGCAAGCAATCTCAACTGTAAGCAGAGCAAATAGGCTTCAGGAGACTTCGCAGAAAATGAGAGCCAATTGGATAATTTTTGTTTTTTAAAATCAGCAAGAGCAGGATTCAATTCCTCACCCTTTTAGAGCAATTAATAACCTGCACATGTAAGAGCAGAGGACTCCATATAATTAACAAAGCATTTCTTTGGCAAGGAGGGAAGGCCTGGAGTATGTAAGTACAGGGTTTTATTTCTTTCTGTGAAGTATAAATGATAGGTAGGAGAAAGCTATGCCAAATGAACTGCTGGCAAGCAGCTAGTCTTTTGGTTTGCAGGCAGCTCTGTTTTGTGAAGTCTATGAGTTTGTGTTCACATAGGCAAGCTTTTCTTTAAACATCACTTACATGCATTCAAACACTTAGGAGTTTTGCACCAAATTTCCATTTTCACCTCAAAAGACATCGTTCTGTTTCGGTTCACTCTCCAGTTACTGTGAAGTGCCAGGAATGCTTTTATTTGTATAATGTTTTTAAACAATGCATGTGGATCTTTGCCTAATTACTCAGATACATAATATTGTATACATGACCCATGAACTTTCTTTTTTGCCAATGTCATGTAACAGAAACCAAAAAAATAAGTAGCTGTATACATAGGAAGAAAGAAGAATTGTTTTCATGCAGGAAAAATAAGCAAATGAGAGTAATGAAGAGCAAAAAACAAGGTCCTCTAGCATAAACACTAAGTGTGGGATAAAATGGCAACCAAAAGCCTGATCTCTGCCAGCAGCATGTTTCAAGCAGCACATATCAAGATATAATCCTGCCACCTCAAAAATTAAGTACATATCAGAAAAAATGCCTCAAAAATCAAAACACATAGAGGACTTCATTCACCAATGGTGCAAAGATAGAACAGAAAGTTTTATTTGCAGGAAAAAAAAGTTTGTAAGCAGGCAGCATCCAGCTTTCTAACACTCTTCTGTACTTTTCTCTGACTCTCCTCTTCCTCTGTCTCCTCCCCTCTGCACACAAAAAGCATTATAATATTGGCAAAGCCATTCATTTAGTTATTCCCCCTCATACAACTCTAATAATGAAAAACATAAGCACTAATACATATTAATATAACCAAACTAAGTCTTTGGCTTCCTTAAATGCAGTACTAGGCAAAGGGGACTGCAGAAGAAAAGCACAATACGAAGGTTACACAGACCTTTTGCTGTGGGGTATTTAGTATTATGCCCTTAACAATATAAAGCAAATTTCACTCAGTCCACCTGCCTTCTTGGTGACTTCATCCCCTGAAGCCATCTTTGGCAGCCCAACAAAGAGGGGTTTTCCTTTTTGGACAGTATTAACCATCTGTCCCTTCCCTCTGGCTGCACGAGACCAAAACCAACCTGTTGACAAAAATAACCTGCAAGCCCTCAGGTCATAAACATTTAGGCCAACAATATCCATTTTGGTACTGGTCATCAAAGCACTATTGTATGAGCTACAGTAGATGTACCGAGGTCTATGACACGACATTAAGTTTACCATCAAGCATCCACAGTAGTTGGTCAGCTCAGTTCAAAATTGTCTATAAAACTCTTTATTCTGGAGGTTATCTGAGCCTAGAAACCTTGAAGAAACCTCTGGAGGTTACCTAGTCAAACTTCTGACTCAAAACAAGACTATCACCAGTAGTATATCAGATCAGTTGTGGCTTAGCCTTGATGAGCCCCGAAAAGCTCTGACACTAGCTTCTCAGGATGACCTGCTGCAGTGCTGCACTACTTTCCTAGTAACAAGATTTTCCCCAAAACCCAACCTGAATCTCCAAAGCAACAATTTTCTGGCATTGTCTCTTATACTGCCATCTGGCACTACTAAGTAGAGTTTGGCCCTGTAATCTTCATAACCACCCTCTAGTAGCTGTAAAAAGCTGCTGGACTGACCCTTGGCCTCCTTTTCAGTCAATTAAAGAAGCCCAACTCCCTCAACCTAGACCCCTGTTCATAATATAGCTCTTCATGGGATCTAGGCACAGCAACAGCACTTCAGACAAACTAGAAATACCACCTCTGACAAAAACAGTGACTGTGCTCAGTTTCCCAATGACTAACCAAAAAGACATGTAGTTTTATCTCTTCCCTTTACTGTTGGCAGCATATAAAGGAATATCACTCAGGTGTTTTGCATTTGCTTCTTTTGATTCTTCTCTGAACTGCTGACAGAGGGATAGGTTAAAGCTCTGGATCCTGTACATAAAGGTCAACAGAATTTTAGGCCTTAGTTTCTCACAGATATTCTGCATACCAAATACACTTCAATTTTATGAAGATACCTATGACCAAGCCACCTAACAACAAAAATATGAAGTTACTAGTGATTACTTTGCAGAAGAGTTCTTTATAGATCCTTCAAACCAAAAAATTTAATGTGGACACTTTCAATTACGGCCATCTCCAAGGTTTTCTTTTTGAGACAACATAACTGTAAGTGCATTGGCAGCTCAAAAAAGAAACAAAAAAAAAAACCAAACAAAACCAACCACCAACAAACAAAACAAAAACAAAAAAAAAAACAAAAAAAAAACAACCAAAAAACCCCCCAACCTTTAAGGATATCCCATTCATTCT
Source organism: Pezoporus wallicus (assembly GCF_028554395.1). Classification (NCBI taxonomy): domain Eukaryota; kingdom Metazoa; phylum Chordata; class Aves; order Psittaciformes; family Psittacidae; genus Pezoporus; species Pezoporus wallicus. The sequence continues at coordinate 121,651 of NW_026636656.1, forward strand.
GCTCCTTCTTTTCAGTCTATTATGCAGAAAGCAACAAGTAACTATGAACCCAGTGACAAAATCCTGCCTAAGTAACCAAAGTGGAACTACAGCAGTTTCACTGCCCCTATTTAGAAAACTCATCATCTCAACCCTAAAAAGCCTTCTGAACAGTTCTACACAGACTGACATCTCCCCCCTTTTCAGTTCAGTTCCAGCAGCAGGCTCCACCAGGAACACAGCAGCAGCAAGGACCAGCTCTAGCAGGTTTGGCACTGCCTGGTACCATGTAAGAAAAAGTGATTTGATCGTCTTTGAAACTTGTAAAGAAGAATGAGGTAAGCTCTCTAGAAAGCAAGAACAATGCGGTAATAATCCTGCTGTCAGCCCCGGGGCCATCACCACAATTCAGATGACCAAGCTGCTCTGCTGCTTCATGAGGGAGGAGTGTTGAGCTCCACCCAGCTCCAGACTCCAATTATTGCCACACTAGTAGTTCCAGAGGCCTCTTTTTATAGCTCGGAAAAGTGTATTGATTTTCCTTCCCTCTTCTAATTCACAATAGTGAGAACACGTTATTTCAAGGAAATGAGTGACTGAAGCCACCAACAACACCTCCTTCTGCTGGAATGTGTCTTAATCTTACCATTATGGCTATTACACCCTCACCCTTCCTCTCGACACTCACCACTGATCCCTCTGGATGTATACCCAGGTCTAACCATTCCCAGGTTTCAACAGCTTGCACCTCCCAGGGAGAATCACAGAGTGATTCCCATGACTCTCCCATGGCACCCAGTAATTTCAGTGGCACAGCCCTTTTCACCTGCCATCATATAAACTGGAATGGGCTGTTCAAGAAATTAGGAAAAGAACCAGAGAAATCGGATACCTTCTAATAGCTGCAAGTAGCAGGAGAAATACAAACAGGAAGCAAAGAGCATAAAGCATTATGAAATTAAGTGAATGAATTGAATAATCCAAGACCCACCTCTAACTACCAATATGCAATACACAATCCCAAGAGTGAAATACCTGATATGCATTGCATCACCCAAAGCTGTCCAGATGAGCTCTAAATCCCACATTTCCCCCCCCCCCCCCCATGATACGGAGTCAAAGACTCAGGCATAAGCAGATGGCAGGAAGCACTTGGTTCACCTGTTCTGCAAACATGGTATCTAAGGTGCCTCTAGTAAGGTATCTTTATTATACCTCATTAATCTGAAAAGCTAAAGCTAACATTTATTCAAAGACTGCAATAAAGAAACAGCTTTAGGAAGGCTAGCACTAATACCTTGTAACAGAAGGTAGCAAAATATCCCAGAATGATAAATCCTGGGAATTTCAACAGATATGTTAGAAATGCTGAACATGCTGAAGTTCCAAAACCTTATCTTTTCATGTTTCGTATGAAAAGCCAGTTTCCTTATAGTCCCCTCAGCACTTTCACAGGTCAGCTCCAGTCCAACCTGCAAGCTGGTTGCATTTTTGACCTGATGTTTGGCAGTGAAGTTGAAAATGAAGGCTCTCACAACACTACTGCTGTTACAGAAAGAGCATCACCTCGTTCCAGCAAGTGAAAGAATGTCCAGTTTCCCAGGAACTAAAAAAAGCCTCAGTAGAGCAAAGATCAAGAAACTCCAAAGTCTTTCAGAGCTCACAAATGGCCAGCAGGACAAAGGCCCAGGGCTCAGGGAACCCCACACTAGTGATGATCAATGACTGCTCCAAGAAACACAACACCCCAAAACCACTTTCATGTTTTCAATGTCTCTCCATACACACTCAGAGAAATTCTATATTTGAGAATGGCAAATAAATGCTGAAGTAATTAATGCATCAAAGCCTATGCTAAGGCCTTCAACGCTCAGGGCCTACAATGTCCATATAGACATACTGTACTGCAAAGAAATGCTCTACTTCATTAAAACCTTGTGCTCTGGAAAGCCCTCTTGGGTAACAAAAATGCGCATCACCCATACCCACCAACAGCTTACACAACACAAGCTGAGCACATTTAGATACCCCTGTACCTTAAGAGTAACCTACACAACCTAAGACAGTTGTTTTTTCCTCTGAGACTGGTGAATTCAACCCATACTCCTTGTAGTCTTAAATCATTAACAACATATTCAGAAGTTTCATTCCTCCTTGAAAACAGTCCTCCCACAGCTGAAGAAACATGCCATGGATATACCATCCCAAGCCATAAGTGCCTTGTGCCTAATCTCCCATTCCTGAAAAAAAGTCAGTAACAAAGCCAACTACTGGCTCGTTTAAATGAATATAATGCTATAGATCAGGGACACCAAGTTAAACAGAGGACATGGACCTTCCTATACTTAAAATTACTGCCCTTCAGAGGAGGTGTGGGCTGACATATACTCAACCTGCCAGACCTCCTTTTTGATACCACCAGGCATGAAATGCTTGTCTCTTTCCCAGGGGGTAGAGACACCTGACAAGGGCCCACAAAAATATGATGAACAGTCTGGGTCTTTCCTTTATAAACTAGGAGCAATGGGGAAACAAGCACCAGTACAATCTAGCTGCAATGGGAAGCTACTCACTCCCACATCACTCGATCCTCCCTCTGTAGGGAGCTACAAAGCTCGATTCCCTTCACGCTACTTTCTAACATCAGCATCAAAGCACCAGGTGAACCAGTCAGAAACAGGCTCAAATTCTCTCAATGTGGAGACACAACCAACCTATTTATCCTTCAGCCTGAGCAGCTGCAGCGCCACCGAAACAAGGAGTAGCTGAAATTAAACCTAAACCTGGAATTCGGTGGTGAGAAGAAGACTTTCAAGAGCTTGCAGCCACAGACAGACCCTGGTTTTGTGCTTTGAGAAACATGATCCCAACTGGTCATAGGTCAGAAGTATTTCTGGACTTTATACTTTCATACTGAAACATTACTCAATAACAGTGTTGCTGTTATTAGCTCTATCTAGGCAGTGTCCTGCATCTCCAGTATGGGGCAGGCAGCTTATGAAACCTTCCAGTACAGGAAATCTGCTTACTCCAGAATGTGCTGTCTTTCCCAGTAATACAGTCGCATACCACCATCTTCCAATCTTCCAGGCTGCATCCTCACAGTGCTCAAACACCTACCCACAATCTTACAGCTCTCTGTGGCCCCAGTCCATGGCAGCAGAAGGGCTGCCTTGGGCTCTGCAGAGGAACAGTCCCCAACTGTGATCACTGTCATCAGCATCCAACGGTGGTGTGCAGCTGCAAGTCAAGATAAACTGTTAAGTTATTCAATGCCTTAAGCTCTCAAGAGGTCTATTCTTCCTTCATACCTGCAGTTGACTGAGCCATACCGACTGCATTTTAATTCCGACTTTAGCTGACTGTTTCAATACTGTGTTTCTCTGAAGCTGTAAAAAAACTGATTATGTCAAACCCAGTTATCACAAATAATCCAACCACAATGATCAAGACAGTAAAAAGCACTGGGGAAACAGCAACAGGAGAAAAGAAAGAGATTATTTTTGTTTTTGAAGGCTTATTCACCAGAAATAAGTGACTTGAAGCTGAAAAGCATTTTTCATCAACACTCTTCCTTTCACTTAAATGACATTTTAATGAACACTTTCTAACTAGCTCTACTTACGTAAAGTTGCAAATGAACGTGGGAGAACACTGAAGAAAGGTAAGGGGGGGAGGGGAAGAAAATGTCATCAGGCATTTTATTTCACGTATGCCTCTGAGAAAATAAATAATAATTCGTCTGGGGAAAAGTGATACAGCAAAGATCTGACTGATAAAAGACATCTGGAAAGGAGTAATAAGTAAACAGAAAGAGTCTGAATTATGATAAAGGGGCATGAAGAAAGATACAGTGATATCTGGAAGCCAGTTAGGTTACTTTGTTTTTCTGCAAAGATGAAGGTAGCATGTTCACAGTACTTCAGCCCCAGAGAGCTAACAATAAACTGCCAGGAAAAAAAATTACAGAAGAGCAGTAAATGTGATTGCAGGACTGGCTGGAGCCATGTGAAGAGGGACTTCTACCCTGCTAACTGACAGTATGAAAATACTTCTCCAATAACAGGTTGAAAATGGTTCATCTTTCTTAATTTCTGGTTTTACTGACAGGTTGGACCAAATTTTGAAATCTTCCACTAGAATCATGTTAAGACCTTTGAGGGCCTATTAAAAGTGGGGGAAAGAAAGCAATATAAAAGCAGGCTGTTCATTTACCTAGGACGGCATGAGAACATGCCAAATCTAAATAAATTAGGCTGCACAATTTTACTCAGCACTGGAAGAAGTAAAACAATCCTGCAGTGTTGTTGAGATTCCAAGAGCTACCCAGAGGATAGTGCAAAAACATCTAGCACCATCAGGCAGCAATGGGAATACCAATTTAATATGCTTTTACTTCTTCCTGCCATAAATTACTAACAGAACTTTTTCCAGTGTCGTATAATCAAGCATTTAACCCAAGAAAAAGCAAGACTAAGGAGGTTCCAGAAATGGCAGTCACACACCACTGGTGGCAGGATTCACATATCTTTTGCTATGGTAGGTGTACCCCAGTTTAAGAATCCCTAGGTTAGTAAAAAAAAAAAAAAAAAAAAGTCTATTTAGTACCGCACACTACAATTCCAGAGACTCTGCAACCAGCAGAAAAACTACAGAGCAGCTGTAGTAGAAGAGATGAAGATTTCACCCACCAAGTGTTAGCTGCAAGTAGACTTTTTTAAATCATCTTATGACAACTGTTATTCTGTAAAAGCCAAATTTACAAAAATGATGCTCAAATGAAGATTTCAACATCACAATCCCAGAGATACCAAAGTCAAAGATGAGAGATTTTGGCAGGTTTGCTCATGTCTAAAACCAGGCCATTTCTTCAGAGAGAGGGCCTTAAATGATAAAGGGGATAAAGTTTCAGAGAGAAACTATGTTGAGGTAACACACCCATGTCATCCACCCACCGATGTGCACAGCAGTAAGTACCACTCCAGTGGTGACAGCAGGTATACTACCACAAAACAGCCCAACTCTTCGACTATAGGAAAACATTACAGCCACTATCCTACAAGTTACTTTGGACAGAGAGGCCAGCACTGGTGCTCATCACCGCTGTAGCCCACTGCTATTCCAAATTTCACCTGCATGTGGATAAGCCACAGCACACACCAGCAAATACGGCAAGTGCCAAGGACTGAATGCGCTCCAACTCAAAGCTCCAGCCCAATGCTGGAGTTTTGCTCCTCAGATCTCCAACAATCAACAACGGCTGGCACCCCACCACCTTATCATAGGAGGGAAAAACCACAGGGCTCTGCCTGGAATTCATACCCCCAATAAAAGCACAAGAGGTTGATGCTACACAAAAACCTCTTGTCCATAGTGAGAAGAATTACATGCCTTCTAGAGGCAGTATCAACTGTACTGGATGTATGTAAATAGCATTAATGCCAAATACAAATTACAAGTTTTGCATCACTGATGCCGCAGCAACTCAAAAACTGCGTGAAAGATTTCTGCTAGTCCTTGACGACTTCAGAGCACTTTCTAAAAAAGTTTAAATATTCATCCCTAAGGCCTGCCACAGGTACCTTTTTCATTTGCACAGTGTGGTATGTGCACAAATGAAGGGGAAACGGAAAACAGACAGCTAAATCTATGCTTATTTACCAAGGTACGAATACCACCTTAAAATAACAAGCATTGGGCCAAGTCACATGTTTAAAATTAATTACACTTCCGCTACTACCTACAAGTCAACACTGCTTTAAAAATCTACAAGTCTGAACAAGATACGTCAGCATGACATGATCACTTAAGTATATTAATCCCACATGGATATCCTCTGCAGCTGAATTAAAGGCACACAAGTTGCTCTGTGCTACTGTTCAAACACATATTCAGCAACATTACTGTTGCCTGTTCCCCTCCCAGCAGAAATGCAAATACGCCTAAGAGTAAACAAAACATCTGGAAACAGAAGCCTACAGGCAATGTTCTCGTGGCTCAAAAAAATATGTGTATATATTTCAGGCATACAGAGATATACATGTACGTACATACAAAGAATAAATATACCGGGTTTCTACACAAAAGTGACAGAAAAACGTTTTGGGTTTCATGGTTGGCGTTTTTTTCTTTCTTCAGTAAGACAAATGTTTAATTTGTGACAGGTTTCCCCCTCCTGCCATGCTCACCTTCACGGGTGGCAATCCCAAACCTGCCCAGCACTATTCCCTGCTGACCACAGCGAGCCGCGGCCGCAGCGCTGGAGGGCATGAAGAAGCAGACGATATAGGGGAAGCCGCCGGGATGGCCCCAGCCCCCAAGAGCCCTCTTTCCTTTCCCTTCCAGAAGTAACAAAAACTTAGGACTCCCGCTCGCTGCCGCTCCCCGCAAGCGCGCCGTGTCAAACTCTGAGTTAACAGAGCCATAAATCACTGCTGAAACAGATGCAGCGGGCAGGCAGCAGCGCCCGTCCCGCCCCGTCGGCGGCTCCCGTGGAGAATCGAAAGGGAAACGGGCGGCGGGGGCAGGGGAGATTGGCACAAGTACCGGGCTCGGGGCTCCTTCCCAGGGCGGCTGCGGCAGCAGGAGGAGAGGCCGAGGCGGGCTCGGCCGCCGCCCGCCCAGGTGCAGCGGAACAGACAGCGGCTCTGCTGGGCGCGCCCGGGCGGCCGCTCCCCACGCAGGGAGGGGGCGCGGGCCGCCGCCGGGCTCCCCCGGGGCCGCTGGCACCGCCGCCGCGACTCCTCCCCGGGGCGGTGGACAAACCCAACTCTCGCCGCCGCGCACCCGCAACGTCCCCACGCGGCCCGGCCCCGCGGTGGGGTGGGGGGGAGAAGAACGGACACGGAGGCGCCACGGGACCCGCTACTCTCCCGCCGCGGCACCGCAGCGCGGGAGCCAGGCGGCGGGGGCGCCGGCAGTTGCCTTACCTCAGAGCGGGGCTGGAGGGAGGGCACCCGCTTCTGCCACCCGAGCGGGGACGGCTCCAAGCACCGGCTTGTCACCTCACCCGCCGCGGCGGCAGCTCCTCGCGTCGGGGCGATCCGGCCCCTCCCTGTCGGAGCCGAGCGCCGCGCCGCGCCGCACCGCCCCGGGGCCGGGCCGGGTCCGCCCGCCGCAGCCCGCACCGCCCCCCGCAGTCCGCACCGCCCCCCGCGCCCGCGTGGGCCGGGGCTGAGCGTTTCCTTCGGAAAACACCGACGTTGGTAGCAGAGCGGCCGAAATACTCAGTTGGATTCTTCCTTAAACAAATGCTGTTGTTCTGGCTCCTCTTTATTGCGGGGACCGTGAAGTGTCACCATTAGTGTGAGCGATTTTCTAGAGGGAGGAAACAAACAGGTTTGGCTCCCAGAGCTCATTCTCAGATTTTGGTCCGAATTCGTGAAATTTCTGGTCTTTCGCAGGGAAACAAGGGTTCTCCCCTCACCCACAGCAGCCAGCAGGCTGCTCTCCCTGGAGCAAGGGATGGCACCTTTTCCTCAAAACCACGGAGTATTTCCAGAGAGGGAGAGCTGCAGTGGTTCCTGGTTTGCCCCCAGCCCACCAAACTGTGCATGTGCTCTGCCATCTGAAGCTCAAGGTGGAGTTCAGTGGAGCTGTGCCCAGGCAACCAAGGCCAGCAGTGTCCTGGCTTCTATCAGCAATAGTGTGGCCAGCAGGGCCAGGGCAGTGATTGTCCCCCTGTGCTTGGCACTGGTGAGGCTGCACCTCGAATCCTGTGTTCAGTGCTGGGCCCCTCACTACAGGAGAGACACTGAGGTGCTGGAGCAGGTCCAGAAAAGGGCAGCAAAGCTGCTGACAGGTCTGGAGACCAAGTCCTATGGGAAACAGCTGAGGTAACTGGGGTGTTCAGTCTGGAGAAGGATCAGGGGGGACCTTACTGCTTTCTACAACTACCTGAAAGGATAGAGGAAGAAGGTCTGGCCTCTTCTTCCATGTAACAAATGCTCAGACAAGAGGTAGTGGCCTGAAGTTGCTCCAAGGGAGGTTTAGTTTGGATAGTAGGAAAAAATTTTTCGCAGAAAGAGTGCTCAGGAATTGGAACAGGCTGCCCAAGGGCAGTGGTGAAATCACCATCCCTGCAAGTATTCAAAAACCTTTTTGATGAGGCCCTTAATGACATGGTTTAGTGGTAGTCTTGGCAGTCCTGTGGTAATGGTTGGACTTGCTGATCTTAAAGGTCTTTTCCCACCTAGTTGACTCTATGACTCTGTACTGGGGCACTGTTGACTCTGGTTGTGAACCTACAAACTCAGCTAACTCCTGCTCTGGGGGCTGAAAGGGCTGAAGCTTCATATGACAAACTCACTGTTCTTTCCCAGGCAGCTCAGGTCCCTGAGCAGGCTCTCCAAGAAAGGCAGCAAGGAGTTGGTCAGTCCTGGGCAGGAGCCGGGCCACAGCTGCCTCAGCCCAAGTGGATCTGAACTGCTGCATCATCCCAACGTAAAGGCAGGAAGAGGAGGTAAATCAGAAAGAATCTGCGCTCTAATTTCAACTAAATTTCTTTCATCTATCCTTGAAGTCTTTCTCAAGAATCAGTAACTGAACTGCTACTGCAAACATGTTACATTTTGAGAAAGTGAGCCTATCAACTTAGCCACCTGCTTTGGCATTTGGAAGCTGAGAGAGAGACAGAAAGAGAATCCTTTATTTCTCTTAAAGTAATAAGCAGAGTCATGAACCAATATTTTAAGGCAAACTGGAAACTAGCTTTAACCTGTTCGAGGTGACCCCATGAATAATAGCAACCAGGAGCAGCAAGAGCAACACCTCTGTCCTTTCCTTGCCTCTGTATGATTTTAGGCTTGGTGAATGGCAGTTCTGTGAAGGAAAATAAATGAGATTGTAATTTTTTTCTCTCAGCACATTGTTTTTTAATCTTCATTAAATGACAGAAAGCAGAAGTGAAAGAGCTGTTGCTAAGCCTCAACAGTACATTCCATCAGTAAGACACTCAGTACACAGCTGATACCATAAAATGCAGGATCTCCTGAGGCCTTCTATTAGGCATCTACTCACAGCGAAGCAGGATTAAACATATTGCAGGCCAAATCCAACATGTTTTTTTACCCTGCTTTTAAAAACATCAAGTGAAGAGCTTGTTCTCTTCAGGCATCTTCCTGTGCCCATTACCTGGTTTTGCACAAGCCCTTCTTTCTGCGAATTAATCCAACTAAATTTTGTCTTCCTCTTGTGATTCAGTCATTCTAAGGAGAAATGAGAAGAATTGTAATTCTTCGTTAATGATGACTAACATACAGTGTATTTGCCAATAAATCCCTCAGTGGGATTTGATCTTGTTGCAATGGCAACTTCTTGTTGACTCACTGAGTATAAATTTTCATGCTTTCCTAAGTACCTACTCAGCACTTGCCCTCATCTTGTTCATTTTGCATACTCTTCACCAATAGAGAGTATTCTTTAGCAGCAAGAGTTTACAAGTGTACATTCTGAAGTGGCTTATTTTGATTAGAATATGGATCATTAGTTTTATATTTTTCTTTTAAAAATAATTTCTAAATCAGTTTAATGGGGCTTAGTTAATATTTTCCTATTTTGAAAGGTGCAGCCTAGAAGTTTGATGAGAAAGCAAGACAAAGTTATACCATTAACTTTTAAATATTTGCAGGGGTTTGGGTTTTTTTTGTCTTATTTGTGTTATTACTTTTTAGTAATAACATACCACAAAGATACCTTACCATTATAACGAAGTGTATGAATAGGGCCATTCATATTTTACAAAATGTTATTCAGAAGTTTTGTGTATACTTACAGCCAATCTGTCAAATCTTTTAACAGATCATGAACGCCATTCTTCTGGTCTTCACTCTCCACTCCCCCGATCTACTTGTACCTCAGGGGCTTGTCCTGAGGCCACCAACCGCGTCCCCTGCCTAGAGCCAGGAGCATCATATGAGCTGAGCTAGCCTGTAGATGGTGCCAGCAGACATCAATTTTCTACCCGCAGCCATCCCCCGCCCAGTGGTGCCCTCATGTGTCTCCACACGTGAATTTCAAACATTGGGATTTGTTGTGCTTTATCTCTGGAGCCTTAAATCATTTGGGGTATTTCATGTAAGGGAAGATGTATGGAATGAAGTAACTTGAGCCCATAGGGGCATAAGCTGTGCTTTTAATTGATTAATAGTAGGTACCAAGAAAATCTACCAACCTAATTTAGATCATGGCAAACTCCTAAGTTCAGACATGAATTCTCTTTGCCCCTTAATTTTCAAGGCTGCCATTAAAAAGAAATTTTACAAATGACCCTTTTTGGTATCTATATATTACTATGCTGCAGCAAGGGAAAGTTGGCATAATTTCACTGATGTTATGCCTGTCTACACAGGTAAGATTAATTTGTTGTTTCAAAGGCAGTCAAGTCGGTTCAACTGTCTCATTTTTTAAAACAACAGAAAAATTCAGTGAAGTATGAAGATTTCCTATATGTGGGAACCTATATGTACATAGAAGGGCTGTTAGGATTCATAGTCAGTGATATAAAGCATTCTTTTCTTTCCTTTTTTAAAATATATATATATACACATGTACATCATAAGGAGAAAACATGAAACAACTTATGAACTCATGCAAAATAATTGACCAAATAGTTTATTAATTAATGCTGGAACATTAGGTTTCAATAACACAATTCACCCAGTCTGTGCAATGCCGTCATCCAAGGAAACTAAGTCTGCAAGCTGCTTCTGCAGAAGTTTTGAAAAGCCTTTTTTCATGTATGCAACATTAAATTTTTTGAATTATGATTTTGGCATCTGACCCATGTGTTCAGGATGCATTTTGGAAATAATACTTCAGATACATTCACGGTACATTTATTAGGAAGTTTCGCAAACCTTCATTATTTCAGCGCTTAAGGCCATAGTGGATCAATAGATTACAGACACCATGTTCCACGTGCTATTAGATTTTCTCAAGACAGAGCCACAGGAAGCCAGCCCAATGACTTTGTCACTCCTCTTCAGTAGTCACAGCAGAAGATTTCTTACTCCACAGCAGATCGAGCTTTGCATGCTATACTCAGAGAAAAGCTGAAACTAAGGTTGACCAAGGACCTGGCAGAGGCTGGCTGCTTTCTTCATCTGTGTCTTATCTCAGAATGATCCTAAGAGAAAACCCATGCCCTATGCTCCAAAGAAAGATAGGATACCACTGACTTGGACGCAAATTTTTTTGCATTTATGAATGTGTTGAACACTTTGACACTTTGTGTGAAAAAGCCATAGCAGACAAGCATCTGAGAAGAAAGGTTCTCCATATGATTTCAGAAAATGAGAAAATGAGGTTTTTTCCCACTGTTTTTCCTGCTCCAGGAGAGGCTGATTTCCAGTGTGTCAGAGGGAGACAACCTTCTACCACAAAATAGAGTTGGGCTATTGTTCATCAGAAAGGAGCCTTTCCTTACTGCGGCAGCCAACCAGCTGAAGTCCAGACATACAAGATTTTAATGCATTCATTGTCTTTATTAAGAGCTGTAAATGTAATGAATATGCTCATGATGATACAGCGCTCACATCCTCCACCAGAACTGCAGGGGAACATCTCTATATTACTACGTATGACTCTTCTTTGACCCTATGGCCCAGTGACACAGTGTGTGTTGCATGCGCATGGCCCAATAAAGCCAGCCACCTGTGTGCACAGTTATTCCTTGATCTTAGGGGATGGTGGTATCTGATTGCTCATTCAGTATCATCTGAAAGCATGTTAGCTGTTGTGTAACTACACTATGTGTTAGGTAGTCATTAAACAGTCTAGACCAATGCAAATTGCCAGTGCTGAGCTTGTACTCTTGCCCTGTGCAGTTACATGTAACCTCATGGAGTCCTCAACCATGGCAGTGCTGTGACTATCCATCCTGAAACTAGGCTAAAGTGTATGTGTGGAGAAGAATTTTGATTAGTTTTCACCCACTTTTAGTAAGCATGAGTCCTCCACCTTCCCAAACAACCTATTCTGACAGTTATGTTTGCTGCTAGCAGGCGGTCTCCCATTTCAAGTTTGTTTTTAGCCAACTTCAAACTTCCAACCATCAAATAGCATTATACTTTTGATGTCCAGGTTGAAAAGTCAGCCCTGACTGAGCCCTCTCCTCTGCCTGTCAATTTAGTTCTTGTCAATCTTTGATAAACCACAAGCACTGTATTTTTCAAGACTCACATGGTAAAACTCTTTCTGACCCCAAGTTTCCCACCCCATAGATACAGCTAATGTTGTCAGATCTCATGTGTAATACATTTTATTTGTCCCTTTTAATTTGCCTTTCTGTTGACTGTGACTCTCAATGAGATGATTCTGTCCCACTGAAAAAAGCAGAACATGCTCTCCAATATTTACTATCATCTGCAAACTTTCCCATATGTTTTATGTTAGATCACTGATAAAAGTATTAGGTGGAAAAAAAAAAGAAAAAAAAACAACAATGAAAAACCCTGAACAACTAATTTCTGGGAAAAAAGCTTCATCACAATCCTTTTCTTTGTTTATGTCTTTTCATTAACAGTGATACCTGAAGATCAACCACTGAGTCAGTTTTTAATCTGTGTAATGTTAATTTCGTATAATGGAAGTTCTTTTCTATCGAAGTGTTATTGTGGATTGACTAAAAAGCTTTGAAGGAATCAGTGGCTGTTATGTGAGCACAGTCATCTTTAGCACTTGAGAGTTACATATTTTTCAAAGCAAGCAAAGAAACACAGACACCATCCCAGTCAAAAAAAGCTATAGCAAGATCTACCTTCTGGGATGCCCTGTTGACTGATCTTAATTGTATTTTAACCTCTAATTTTTGTTAATAAGATCCCAAATTCGCAATCTCTTTGCCATGGTTACCAATGACATCATTAATTATTCAATAAGTCTTTTCAAGTGTTTCAAAACTGATGCAGTTTTTACAATACACTTCTGGAATTACCCATGACCTAGGGAAATGTTTTATTAGCAGCTGAAGACAGGTAGTCATGTAACTCTGTTAAGACTGAAGTTTAATTTGAACTTGAAGCAAGCAGATCCTGGCCTGCTTGCTTTCTTGCAGGCAGTATTCTTTTTGCCTCTTTCTTGTGTGGATACATAATCCCTTTGCTCTAAATACCAAACAGAAATCTCTTGTACTGTTTACCTACTGCACTTCACGTGTAATTGATGAAGGGATTCTTCCTTTCTTTTCCTCCTAATGCTTATTAAAAGTGACCCTTTACTGTATTTAATACAGTTGCCCACTAGTATTCCAGGAAGTAACTTTTTTATCTTGTTATTTTAATACCTGTCATTAATTTCTTTATTTCCCACCTGAGTCTTTATAAATTGATTCTATATTTTCTTATTTCATTTTTTAACTAGGGTGGCTTTCTGCCCAGTAGAAGCTGTACATGCTCATGAAATGATGCCTATCTACATATCCAGCTGGCTATCTTTGAACAACTGGCAGTTTCTCCTAACACTTCCTACTTCAAAGCCATGTTCTCTGTCCATTATGCTGACAATTAGTCTAAGCTTTGGGTAATTAGCTTCTCTTGGAGTTTCATAGATGAATATTGTGCTATCATTACATGTTTACGCAAATGGAGTATAATCAGATTCTAATCAGAAATACATAAACAACAGAGTAATTTTTAGAGTTACAATTAAATATTCTTTGTCAAGAGAAGGTCTGATAATGAATCATTACCTTTGGGAGCAGGGCATACTGCATTAAGAAGCTGTAAAAAGAAAATAACCCTTCTCAAAATTTGTAATTTCTTTTGTTCTGTACAAACTATCCAGCAAACATTACATAGGTCAAATTTTATTGCTGTTCTTTGGACCCACTCCAGCATCTCAATGTCTTTCTTGTAGAGAAGGGCTGAAAACAGAACACAGTATTTGAGGTTTGGCCTCACCAGTGCCAAGTACAGGGGGATGATCACTGCCGTGGCCCTGCTGACACTATTTCTGACACAAGCCAGGATGCTGCTGGCCTTTTTGGCCACCTGGGCCACAAGATGGCTCCTATTCAGCAACTGTTGACCAACAGCCCCAGGTCCTTTTCTGCTGAGAAGCTTTCCAGCTACTCTTCCCCAAGCCTGTAGCATTGCATGGGGTTGTTGAGACCCAGAGGAAGGACCTGGCACTTTGCCTTGTTGAACCTGATACAATCAGCCATAGGCCATCAGTCCAGCCTGCCCAGATCCCTCTGTAGGAGCTTTCCTTCCCTCAAGCAGATCAACACTCCTGCCCAATTTTTTATTGTCTGCAATCTCACTGAGGGTGTACTCAATCCCTCATCCAGATCATCAACAAAGATATTAAACAGAAGTGGCCCCAGTACTGAGCCCTGGGGAGCACCACTTGAGATCACCTGCCAACTGGATTTGACTCCATTTGCCACCACTCTTTGGGCAGGGCCATCCAGCCAGTTTTACCCAGCAAACAGTACACATATCCAGGACATGAGCAGACAGTTTCTCCAGAAGAATACTGTAGGAAATAGTGTCAAAAGCTTTACTAAAGTCCAGGTAGACAATATCCACAGCCTTTTGCTCATTCACTAACTGGTCACCTTGTCATAGAAGGAGACCAGGTCAGTTAAGCAGGATGTGCCTCTCATAAACCCGTGCTGACTGGGACTGATCACCTGGTTATCCTGTACATGTCCCGTGATGGCATTCAAGATGATCTCCTCCATAACCTTCCCCAGCACTGAGGTCAGACTGACAGTTCACCAGATCCTCCTTCCAGCTCTTCTTGTATACTGGTGTCACATCTGCTAACCTCCAGTCAGCTGGGACCTCCTTGGTTAGCCAGGACTGCTGGTACGTGATGGGAAGTAGCTCAGTGAACAATTCCAGCAGCTCCCTCAGCACCCTTTTGTGGATCCCATCCAGCCCTATAGACTTGTGTGCATCTAGGTCATATAGCAGGTCACTGACCATTTCCCCTTAGATTATGGTGGCTCCATTCTGCTCCCCATCCCTGTCTTCCAGCTCAGGGGACTGGGTACCTAGCGGACAACGGCATAACCTCACAACATGATTTTATGAAGTAAGTTGCATAAATTCTGACATAAAAAATGAGCATTGAAAACAAGAGACATCTAATCCCTTTAGATTTAAAAAAAAAAATAAAAATCCATTTAAAATTTTAAAAAAAGTACAGTAGTATTATCCCAACTGCAATGAAGCAGGTTCACAACCAGGCAATACTGAGTTCAAATTGCCATCTGAGCTGGGCATTGCCACACACTTGGTGCAGCCACAGAGCAAAAGCTCAGAGAGGCCAGCCAGGAGCTGCAGATGAGACTATCATATTGGGCAAACCTGGCGGAACATGGAACTGGAACTGAGCAAAACCAGGATTTTTATTTCCAAATCAATAGAGACAGCAACACAAAGTGAAATTGCAAATGGGAAAGTGATACGTGCTTTTACATCTACATAATTCACCACTAATGTATGATTCATATCAACACTTTCTTGTGGATAAATCCAACACTGCACTATGAAGATGCATCTGTAGGTTAACTAATAGGGTATCTGGCACTGAATAGGGAAACCTTGTACTTGTTTTTCCATCTTGTACTGATGTTCCATATGGAATAAAACTCTGATTTGGCAGCATCCTATTTCTAATTGTGATTTGGCTAGTCTGGACTGAATTTACAGCATGTAGGGTATAAATGGTGTTTTAAGTATGTTGAATGTATGCTTTTATATTTCAATGGTTGTCTATACTGTGTTTTACAAGTCTGAAGAGGAATACATGTTGGGTGTGATCTCCATTATTTTAGCTTGGCCTTTTCTCTATGATTTATTGAGTAATCCCCTTTTTTTAACCAACTTGACTCAAAAGGAACTTAAAGTGGAAGTCCTCTGCCTACCCAGGTTAGAGTCTTCTTAACTAGAGCTTTATTTGAAAAGAACCCAGACAACTAAGCTTTAAAAAATGAAGCTATGAAACCTGTTTCGAATTGAAGCATTTGGAAACATAGCACTCCACCAGTGAAAGTTCAGTTATGGTTTGTGATGCTAGAAGTTACATTAGATTGTATATAAATATACAATATAAATTCATCTTACCTAATCTTATGGATAAAAACCCCATCTTTAAAAGTATGGTTATTTTATAGCAGCAAATCTTAAGGAGGCTCTGTAGGGTTTAAATTATATAAGAATATTTCTGTTAATTTTTGAGGCATTTTAAATTGGATTGTGAAATCTGGGTGCAGCTAAAACTTGGAACTGTGTGAATTCCTAGATAATATCAAAGGTCATCAGGATTTAGCCCATCTTATTTGTTATTTTACCTGCCATTATCTACCTTTAAATGTACCATTGCTGGAGTATTTGAGTTGTCTGCAAATCAAATTCAAAGTAAGAGTGGCACCATAATACAGAGTAAGTGTGGCACCATATGAAAAATGAACCAGGCAAAATGGAAATGAAATCACTGGATAATTTTAAAAGTGCACTGTGTATAAATTGAGGGGGTTGTTTCAAAACTATTTCTGTTACTGGTCTCTAATAAATTTGGAAAACCAGAGGATTGCACAGAATAATTAATTCAGTGGAAATCTCAGGTTTGGGTTTTGGAGCTCAGTGACTGATGTAATCTCTTCTACCCCAACCAAACTTGGGGTAGTAAAGTAAAACAGTAATTTTAAATATTCAATAACATCTTTTTGCTGCGTGATCAATGCTTCACAGCTCTTTGCCTCTTCAAAGTGCAACATAAGTGCTAGGAATTCAATATGATGTTAGGCTAAAGTTTAATAGGCTAGGATTATATTAATTTAAAAGAATGCTATCAAGTTAGCAATTACCTTAAAGTAAGTCCTCTTATTTGTGTTATTCATTAGAACTAGCTACGTTTTCTTCTAAGACTCAGTGCTATGCCCACCTATACAGGTCTTTAAACAAAGAGGGACCCTTTAAACACCAATCCTAAATGGCCTAATTTCTTTTACTCTTTCCCTGCCTGAGCCATTATAGGGTTTGTACGCTTCGTACCAATACTGCAATGTAAATGAAGTTCCCATACTTTTAAAAAGGCAAAGGCTCATGCCTTAATTGGCACTGAACTTGATTCTTTATAATGAATAAATATTAACAGATTATCTGTCACAACATCCTTTTCTCTCTTTTTTTTTTTTAATTTATTTCCCGTCTTTTAATTCTGGAAGTCTCTCTGTATGCCAGATGTTTTTCCTACTTGCTCCCGTTGAGCCTCCATTAAATACACTAAACATTAGTGGTAAGTATTACTGTTTTGAAATGCATCTTACGTATAGGTTTCCTGAGATGGTGCCTCATATGTCAAGGAGAAAAGGCAGCAACAGCACATTTCCCCTTAGGACAAGACATAAAGGCTGCCTGGATCGTGGCCAAACAGCCTTGGCACACACAACACAGGCATATATTCTCAGTCCATCAGGCTGCCTGGGCTCAAGAGCGTCTAAGCAAAAGGAAGACTTTATTTCTAGGCCCTGCAGTGAAGCTAACAAGCAATGCACTAATTCAGATCCAGACGGCATGGAGAACATTATATTTTTGAGAAAACATGGCTTCTCCAGGGGGAAGATGAATGTGGGCGACAGAGACTCTGAAAGAAAAGGGTTTTGTCCACATCCCAAAACTGAGCTGTCTTAAGAATGTAAACTGAATCTGTTCCTTTCCTGTATCCAAAGATGGCCACCTCAGTAATTAGCTGAGGCAAAAATGTGTGCAGGTTGTTTGTTAAAGAAAATAATTTCTAAGCAGCACTTTACTCAATTTTCTAACAACTTTCAACTTGCTTTTAGAAGGCGCTTTTCTCAACCTTGTCATGATAGCATGACAATGAGAGGTTAACCCAGGAGATACAGAAACATCTGATTCCAGTCAAAGGGGAGGAATGCTATGAAATTCTACACCTACCCATGAAAGGGACTGAGGCCTAATGCTTGAAAGCATGCGCACATTTGCTCTTTTAAAACACACACCACTGCTTTACTGTATGTTATAAAATAATTGCATTGTAATTAAGATAGCATCTGAGAATTGGCTCAGAATTCCTAGTTTACCTCTAATCAGCATCTCTATCTTTCCTCTTCATACATGTACCTTGGATATCTTCTGAATTATTTATAATACCTACTTTCTAGATGACAAAGAGGGATAACTGTGTGGTTCTTCATGAATTTCTTGGCCTGCTGTATTTTTTATTCCATCACGCAGGATTGGAATTTTTTGTCCCTTTTTACTCACAGCAATCTGTACAAGATCATCAGCACCATTTCCTCCTTGTATTTAAAACCCCATCCAAAAGACTCTCACTGATAATCTTTTGAATAGTATTGAAAGCAGCACTTACATAGCTGTGTGTTTCTACTCTTGCAGCTAACGCTGAAGACCCTTACGTGCATTTTGCAGCTGTGTGCCAGCACTGTAATATTTCCAGCAGATCCTTCAACACTCATCACACACACACATGTGAAAAAAGTGTCCGATTAATAATCTTGATCCTTTATAATGATGGTTTGGAAAAACAGAGAAATGGATGCCTACAACCACTTCAGCTTCCTGAAGAGACGTGTAAATGAAGCCTGTTGTACAAGTTCTTATTTCTCATCAGTTATATCCAGAAAGAAACAACAGAGAAAGGGATAGAGTTGGACACATCATTTTATTATGCTGAAATTCCTTACAAGAGGAGCCGTGATGCCACAATGTTCTTCAAATTTTCTTCTGGGGCATGTGAAATGGCAATGAGGAGTGACTGATATTGCACTTGCATTATTTACAACTCTTTAACAGGCAGACTTAAATTCTTCTTTTAGTTACTATGGTAATCTTGGAGACCTTTGCAGCCTCCAGCTTTTCTGAGTAAGGAATGAACTGTTGCTTCAAAGCATTTTCAATATTGCTACAGAGGATTATTTATGATGCTGCTTTTCTTTCTTTTTTTTTTGTTTTTAATCTTTCTCTTTTTCATTCATTTGGCTGGTAACACATTAGATTGCTGTCATGTGGAGTGGTGACTTCAATATAGCAATTCTGGCACCAGATCTGTAGACAACATAGGTTAAAGATGCTCAGACTTTTATCCTCATGTGTAATGACATAAACCCAGATTTGATTTGCCCCGTATCAGATCATAACGTTATTTCAGATTAATAAAATATGAAGTAAAAATTTCGAATTTGTTTTATTATAACATTTCATGGACTTGTTTTTTATGTCTTTATTGGAAGATTTACATTGGATGTAAGATTTAAGTTACTCTTACTTGTGCTTCTTTTCTGTTGAGACTTAGAAACGTTTACAACTACTACCTCTGAATTTCACTGAATAGTACTAAACATTGATAAACTGCTTTAAAATATTAGTCTGTTATGCAGTGTTCATGCAACCTGTATGCAAATAAATAGATATTTAGACAGAATAGCTATGAAAGGTGTTGGACTAGGAGAGCCCTGAGATCTTAACTTGCAGAGAAGGATGTGATACTGAATAGTGCAGTCCTCTAAGTTTGCCCAACCTCAAATGGAAGTGGCAGTGGCTTAAGAAGGCATTTCTGTCTCTCTGCTCCTCCATTTGCTTACTGTTCAGCTATCTTGAGTTATTCGTTAGGTCTGATGGAAGTGTGGTGAAGAGTTTTGTGATATACCCACCTGTCTTTAAGGAAGTCAGCCTGACATCTCCTCAGTCAGCCTGACTGTTTTAGGAACTGGTCATCCTGATGATAACAGCTTTCAGTCATTACTGACTTGGATTTGGTTTAAAACACAGATCAAAGGATTAGCTTTAAACTTTATATATAATTGATTTTTTCTTTTTTGAGTGTCAGTGGATATAATTCATATTCCTTTCATCCACAGCTCCCAGCATGGATCAGAAATCATAATTTCAATTAAAATATGTGTTTTGAAATTTTCTTCTGCTGCATTTTCCCCAAGTTTGTAAAGGTAAAGACACTTGAGCATTCAAGAGGCTTTGTATTGGAATCACTTTTTTATGCCATTTCCTGTATTCCACAAAAATATAACATAACTTTCAAGTCTGTGTAAACAATCACACTGTGGTGGTAGCCACCATGTCAGGACTTCTGATAGCTTAACTTGTTTTTCCGGTGTTTAAATCCATTATCTATGCAGCATCACAGCATAAGTAAACTTCATATTGATAAAATTCATGCTTCTTTTCCAGAGGAAGCCACTGAAATAAAATGTTTGGATTTTTCCACCTCATTATAGCCCATTTTTCACTCTTCAGTTACTTTTGCCTTCTCTTTCAGGAGAAGGCATACTGAATGACACCGGGTTTTGAACTGTACATGAATTATACATGTTGCTGATCTGAAGGAAATGTTGAATGAGTGACCAAATATGATTAGAAAATTAATTAGGCTGTGTCTGTGTTGACATTTTGGCTTGGACCCTTAAAGCAGTTTTGAACGAAATTCCCCAGTTGTTCATACTTATTGCACATTGTTGCGTAAAAAGAATGGGGTTTTTTATATACAAACTAGGTTTCTTTTGGAGAAGCTGAATCTCAAGCACTACAACAGGTGCTCACCAAATGTGCTCCATCCCATGCAAAGATCCTAACTACAATGCCCAAATCAAACATCAGACAGTTTCTAACTGCATGTGTGCCAGAGACATTTGGTCCAGAGCACCATGTTAGACCTACTCTGAGTCAAAAATTTCAGACCTCATTTATTGAGGATTTAGAAGGCTCAGCATCTAACAGTAGATCTATTGACCCACTCCTAATGCATCAAATTGCTGGACAACATGCACATAGCCTTTGTTTTCTCTGCATGTGTAGGACAGCTACAGCTAGAAAAGGAGGGACGTGCCTGCATGATTTTTGCAAACCATTGTGCAAACCCATGTGCTGAGACAGCCATTGCTGTGGTTGACTAAATCACAGCTACTATACCTTGTTATGAGATATGCCGATGGCTGCACTAACACTGCTACATGGCTACTCTGCAGCTCAGCATGCAGACCAGCTCATGCCTGTCCACCAAAGACTGTGTGACTATCCTCAGGGTACTGCTCCACATGTGCTGGACATGATTCTGCGGAGAGCTTCTTTAAGAGCAGGAAGATCACCCAAAGACACTGCTCCCAAGCCTGGGGCCTGTTCCGGTGCCCCTCAGAGGAATGTTCTAATGATGGCATGCAAAATTATACAACGCTATCAGATTTCAGCCAAATCGGACCATAGGTCATGTAGAACACAGAGATGTCTGGAAAACAGATGCTCCTCATAGCTCTGGTTATCTAAATGCATGTGGTTGATTGCCTTTTTCACATTAATGAATGGAAATCATAGGAAGCCTTCAGATAAGAGATTAAAATAATCATGGCTGCAGTAGGTCCAAGAGGTCCAGAGATGTTTTGCAAACACACTTGAAAATGCAACAGCTCTGTCAATATACATAATGTTCCCCTTATTGTTGTTGATGAGACATCCAGAATAAAATTCTGAGGCTTATTTTTAAGCCTATTCGTGGCTTAAAAGTCTGTTTTACAAAACAATCCTAACAAAAAGCACACGGTGTAGCTCTTTAAAGTAATGTATTTCCTATTCCTCCTTTTCACAGGCACTTTATAGTCCAGCTGTCTGATCACATAAAAGGAAAACCACTTTCATTGCTGAGAACTGCCTTTCATATGAAAGGGCATAACTCAATACTTTTCAGGTAGGTAGGGAAATGAATCTTTTCTCATTAAAAAATGTATTAAAAAAATCTGCTTTCATCTCACTCTTTTCTCTTTATCAACTGAAGTAGAGATGAGCAAACGTCCAACATAGGCTCAGTATTTCAGCTAAAAATCCACCAGTGTATTTGAAAAAGACAAACTTCAAACAGGCCAGAAGACAGTTTCTGTTTTGTGACACAACTTCCAAGGGCACTTAACCAGAGCACCCACTTGCTTGGCCAAAAAAAGTTTTAGTAAGCAGAAATGGAAGTTCAAGCATATATTTAAGTGCTAAATTCTAATGCCCAGCATTAAATGCTTGGCTGTCTCTACAGCCACCACACAGGTCTTTGCTTTCTCTAACTTCCAGTTAGTTCTACTTCTTGCATGTACTCATCTCTCCCTATCAGACACAGATACATTGTTAAGACTAAAATCCGTAACAGCCTGTTCAAAAAAATAGCATTATTCCTGCAGGATAGAAAGGCCTGGATAGTCAAGAAGCAAAATCTGCTACTGTGAGTTTTATTCCTGAAGAGTAAATGAGGGAGAAGTCAAGAAATTATTAATCTCCCTTAAAAGATAAACTCTGAATGCAACATTGAAATGCTTTCTGTCATTTCGCAGAATTTCATTTTCATAAAGTTGATTTTACTGCTTAAAACCTCAGGTAAATAAAAGGAAGGAAAAGCTTAAGTTTGTATCTCCTAACTGTCCCAGACCAAGACAAGTAGTCTTCATTGTTCTAGAGATACTCACTGAAGGTGTTGTCACTAGCCAGACATTCAAAGCCATCGTGTGGCTCAAGGCATTTTAAGGAGATATACAGATATGTAAATGTCACTGAGGCATTTTAAGGAGATGTACAGAAGCAGAAGGTAGTTTGCTCCAGTGCAACTCAAGAGTGAAAAAAGAGTTAGCTGTGGGTAAAAAAGGGCCTTTTGTCCTCAGCATTTCTTCAAACACACTTGCTGCATGAATGTATGCACTCTCTTGCTGCTTTCGAAAATGACTCTTAAATGAGCCAAGATAGTCCTATTGGAGTCAAGCAAAAATTAGTACCACCTAGTCCTAATGTGACCTCAGCTGGACTCCCATGTACTGCTCTGCCCACCCGTGGTTAAAAGAGAGGAGTTGAAATTCCGGTGGTTGCCAATGATATTCAGATAATCCAGGGAATGGAAAGCTTGTTTTACAAGAGGAAACTAAAAGGCTTTGGATTGCTTAGTCTAGCAAAAGGGTGACTGTGGGGGAATATGATTCATGTCATGTGCTTGGGCTTGTTCCAAGCTGTGTAAATTCTGAAAAGAAGGCCAGTACACATGTGCTAGCTGGCTAACGGGCAAGCCAAACAGATCAAAGTCATGCTGGAGCCTCTCCAGCAGTGTCCAGCTAATGTGGTTGCCTACCTAGCAAACCTTTACATTCCTTAAAACTCCTGAAAACTTAATATCTGAACTTTCAATCCCTTTGACAAATTCATCTGAACCTGAGGCACAGCTTCAAAAGATCCTGAGTCTGGAGCAGACTGAAACGAACCAACTGACAGGTAGAGAGACAGAATCAATAGTTTCTTAGGACAGCAGCAGTGGACACCTTATTAAAAATGCATAGTGAAAGTAAACATGCCTTAAACAAGGAAACAATGGTGAAACAGAGAGGTAAGGGAAAAGCAAGAGATATTTGCATGTGTTGAGTAAGCCAAGAACAAAAGCAGCTCTTCTCCAACTTCGATGAGCAAGAGCAATGTATTACATTTCGAACTTCTCCATTAAACAAAGATAGACTGTAGGTAGGAACAACTACATAAAGGATAAAATAAACAGCATACTATATTATTATTTCAGCTTGAAACAATCATAGTTTGAGGAATTGCACTAAGGGGAAAAAAAACAGCAATGTGGTCAGTGAATCCATCTGCCGACTATAAGTGCTACGTTTTAGATTTAAACATTTATTTTTAACTGTTTCACCAAAGTACCCATATAAAGAGATGGGTGTCTCTAAAGATCTCTACTCCTTTGCTTCCTGTAAAACCTCTGCCCTTACTTTGGGAATGGTGATTCAAAAGGCCTCTAAACTTGAGGTACAAGTCAAATATCTACAGTGAGTGGATTGAACATGATTCTTACAGTGAAGGATGTTCTTAAGTGCTATTTTTTTTTTAATCAATACATCAATACCTTACTGACTGCAAGAAAGCACTTACTATCATTATATTTTACACGTGTGCTGTGAACAACACTGTTTCTTGGTCCCCAGCATTGTAAAGTGTAGATTACTCCCACGTACATTCAACATTTCAACATCCCACTGAAACATTTCAGTGTAGTTAAGGAGCTGGCTTGGAAGACTGATGGAACAATCAAATAGATTTAACTTTAGGCTGTGTCATTCATAAGTTCTACAATAAAGTGTTGGGTTTTTTCCTCCCTTACATGTTATGAGGGAATTAAATTCTTTTTCAGTCACGTTTACTTACAGGAAGGAAGACAAAAGTTTACCTCTCCACAGACTGGAAGGACTTGTCAAGAATTAAATTCTATTTGAAATACTCAAACGTTGTTGTCTTGTACTTATGGTTTATAATCAGTAAGACCCGTTGATGACACTTTCTGCTGGTGGCCAGGGCTTAATTAGTAATAGGTATTGGTTGCAACAGCTTATCAGTAACATACAGATAGATTTACTTAGGGGGTGAAGGCAATTAGAAATGGTAAAAGAAGATTTTGTGAGTGTGAGAGGTGGAGGGGGTCCTGTACCACCTGCAGCAGGAGAACTGACAAGAGGGGTGGCTTCTATGTCATTTGTGAGAAGCGGCATGGCTTCTGAGATATGCAACCACAGCAGAGAAGAACTGAAAATAAAGAAAGAGCTCAAGCGACCCCATGTCTTTTGTCGTCATCTACAAGAAGCGCTGCATCACTTGAGTCAGCACGGTGATGTATGCAGCACTCCAGGTGGCTAAGAGACGCCTTCCTCCAAATTACTGAAGATGATAGCTTCTCTGCATTCCCACCGCCAAGGGCAGAGCATGCAAAAAGACTGAAATCCAGATGCTGGGAGCTCTCTACTGGCCTTTTCTGGAAATCTCCTGGAAATCCAGAAATCGTCTGGATTTCTACCAGAAAACACAAGAGAGTAACAGCTAACATACTATGTTCGTACCTCCATGAAGAGACCATATGGAGACTCAGAATTGCAGCCTGACAGTTTTTGCAGAGGTAGGGACTTCTTTTCAACAAAATCCTAACTCCTAAAAAAAATAGAATGAAAAGAAAAAAAAAATCAGAAAAAAAGAAACCCCAGCCTCTTCTCTTCTCCTTTTATTCAGCCCACTGGTATAGAGATGAGCCTTGCTTTTTATTCTGTGCTGTTTTGCAGTCAAGCTCTCCACAGGAAGCTTGTCTAATCTAACAACTGCCGCAGACTGACTCCAGGCCAGTAACTGGATCTGAACAAAAAGACCAGCGCATTGCTGTAAAAAGCCCCACTGAACTGTACCAGTTTTCAAGATCAGGTCTACCTAGCACCATAATTAAGGAACAGTTTTTCAAGTGAACAAGATGTATTTCAAGGAATGTAATGTATTTAGCACTTACAATATCCTGGCACTTGTCATTAAGGAGTGCGCCAAAAAGCACGATCTTGGCAGATGGACTGGATGATCCAGTATGTGAAAACCTTTCATTTATAACATCTGCAACAATGTCTCCATTCCAGGCATTCATGACAATGATCCTTACTTGCTGTATGTTGGATTAGCCATCCAACTGATATCCTTTCCAAGTATTAGCAGACATAATAATAACAGCTCATCATTGTAGCTGGCAGTAAGCATAAACAATAGGAGACGTTAATTATTACCCTTTTGGTTTACAGCAGCAGAAACCACCATTAAAAGAAAAAGAAAAAACCCTAAGTACAAAATAAATCTTCACTATCAGAGCTTCATTTCCTACCAAAAAGTGCCCTAAAAAGGAAAAAAAAAAAAAAAACAGAAGAACAAAACCCAACAATTGCGATCGTGCCACATGTGAGTTTTTTGTTTGTTTTTTTTTCAGTGAAGTACACAGCAATCTGGAAAAATATTTTTGCTCTGCCTATTGGCCACATTTGAAACTGTGTAATGTGCAAAGAACAAAAGGGGTGGTGATCTGAGATGTGCTGGTAGAAAGTGAGCACAGGAAGAAGGAAAGGATTTGCTCAGATTAAGTGTTTACCTATGTATTAGTAGTGACTCTGGGATACTAGTCTCGGTAAACTGGGACAAAAGGTTAGATTGCACAAAGCATAAAATACAGCTTCCATGTCTGTTAAAACACCCCAAAGAAGTAGCCATGTTATCTTTCGCTTGGTGTGACAGTAGACTAGTATCAGTTCTTCTTTGTCTTAATTGAATTTTCTGATTTTCATTATTACGTTAATATATTTGCTTTTTATGCTGCAAAGATTTGGGGCGTTATTGCAGGGAAGGCTTTCATAAGTGTAGTGATTTTTGCTATCAAATCAATTCATAGCAGTCGAAGCAGTGTTACAATCATCAAAAGCCTAAGGTTCTTTATCTATATCATGCTTCCCAACTTTATTACTATTTCTATGATTAGACATTTTTTGTCAAGGTTTTAGAAAAGGTAATAATAAGATCACATTAGCTCTAAAGTCTCCCTCAGAAAGATATGCATTAGGGAATCTTCTCTCAAAAGGAGACGTGATTAAAGCCGAGATTATAAGAATATACTAGAAACATTTAAGAATGATTGGGCTAGAATTGAACTTGAGCCATGTAATGTGACTTTACTCTGGAGATCTTTCAATACCAAATCTGTATCTTGAAATAATCCTGCAATAATTCTGTTCTAGCAGTTCTACCTGGTTTAGATTTTTGTAATCCTGAAGATGCCCGACCAGAGGTGTTTGATATGAAGGCTCCATAGAAGCAGTCAGGAAAGAATATGCATTAAAACCAAAATCTTTTATCCCACAGATCTGAAATGATACAATTGACCTGTCACAGTACAAACAAATTGCTGCTATACCACATCAGCTTTTCCAAACCCAACCTATGCGATTTATTGGATTGTGTGCTTGTGATCTCATCCTCTAGGTTTTGAAGGCTAATAATTCTTCATACACCTATTGGTTGAAGTTTCTAATAGCCTCTGCTATGCATCTGACATTTTAAATATACCAAACCTGTTCAATTTGATTTTTAATGCAGCACCCAGCTCTGCTTTTAAACAATATCTCATATTAACATTTGGATGAAAGTTCTTCACTTCTCCCTTCTCTTGGGATTCCAGGGTAGAGAATCTGGAGCACAGAGAGGCACACAGAGCAGATCCCCCCTGCAGCAGGGGCTTCAGCAGTGGTGTTCAGATTGGGTATCATCAGTCTGTTGGCTGTAAACAGATACCTCTGCACAAAGCTTGTTCTAACATGAGTAAGTCAAAGAGGGCTTAACAGTTTAAGATAGCACTGCCACTGAAAGAAGGGGTCCCCAGATTTCTCCACACTCCACAGCTCATTCCCACCTCTGCACTACTGCTGCCCTTTTGTGGGCACAGCTGCTTCCACAGCTACATGCTCAGTCAGACAGGTCAGGCCCTGTGTTAGCTAGACCCTAGCTGGGTCTGTTCCCCAGCCTAGTTCATGGCGTAACCATGCAAACATGTATGACTCTATAAAGCAGGGAGTGAGCAGCTGGGGACTAGTGTAAGCGTATTCTGGCTTAAAGTGTTCCTCAAATTACAGACTTGGCTATGAGCCACACATGCAGTGATGGCTACTCAAGCTGGTCAAATCCTGAAAAGACCCCTAGGAACATCAGAGGGACTTACTCTAGTGAGGTAAACAAATAGCACTATGTGAGACTAAACTCAATGCTTCTAGGTAATGCACGTGTGAAGGGAAACTTGGAAGCATTTGGGACTCTTATTCAGAGGTACACGTGCTTACCACTGGGGACAGCTCAAGTGAAAGCCTTTCTTCAATACGCAACTGTATGCAGAAACAAAACATGGCATTAAATTGCCTGAGAGCAGCTCTGAGAAAAACACCAAAAAAAAGCCACTTATCTATTGTATTAAAAGAAAACAGGTAGCAGAAGTGATGGCACCATCTGTCAAGAGAACACAGAAACAGAGGTTGTGGGTACTGAAAGGAAGTCAACAGGAATGATTAGAAGTACAGAAAACCAATGCACAAATACATTGAAGTGATTGCGATTGTTCATGTCACAAAGCAGACATTTAAAAGAGAGAAGGATAATAGTATTTAAAGTAAGGAATGGTACAGGCAAAGTAGATTAACAGCTTTGTTGAAACAGCTTTGTTCCCTGGCTCAGCACAAGACTATGGAGACATTCAGTGAAACTGTAAGGTAGCAAATGAAAAACTGATAAAAAATAACACTTTTTAGCACAATATGTAATTAGGGGACATGGTGCTGATGCACGTGGAGGGTCTATGGCATAATTTGAGGTTGCTTACCCCTCAGTGAAAGAGCAAGCTATTTAACATGCAGTGAAATGTAAAAAAGCATGAAGCTAGGAAGTTATTATAGAGCAACACTGATTACCACCAGCACTTACCCACACTAGCTAGCTATCTGTCCTGACTTGTAGCCATCCACATTTTGTCTTGCTGAGGTGCTCATAATCCAACAAACAGCAAGGCTCCCATGTTCTGAATAGTATGGGAGGTTTCTGTTCAAAGGAAGTCAAATACATTCACTTTATGTGATTAAACGTTTGCAAACACAGAATCATGTAGAGGGGGATTTCCTAGAAAAGAATGGTTTGCAGAGGGACTTTCACTGCAGACAGAAGAGATTCATCACCACAGAATATGTCTGTTTCAGAAGAGATAAACTGCCATGTCTAAAGGTATAGGCCAATTTCATCCACATGACAGTATGGAGGGGACAACTCCTGTTTTCCCACCGTTGGGCAAGCAGTGAAGACTGATACATGAAGTCAAAAATAAATCATTTTGGAAAAAAGATCTAAGGCGTTATTTGTCAGAATTAAGTAAAAAATCAGAACATTTCCCCACTTCATGGGAAAAAAAAAGCAAAATTTCAAAGCACATTGTTGACAAGTGACATTATGCTGTCACCTGCTAAAGACGAATGACTTGCCGAACACAACTACTGTGGATGCTGCTATATTTCACCGGTAGGATTTTGGCTCCCATCATCTCTCACCATCAAAACACATGTTCATGAGACTGTGGTTTAGCGTCGCAGCAGTGAGCTTTCCCTGAGGAGGGTTTTGCTACACGTGCTTGTACACACTGGTCCCCCACTGCTGTAATGGTGGGGATGGTGGCCCTCTCCACCACAACATACCCCTCCACAGATGCCACAGAGCTGAGTGCTGGGAGGAAACCCAGTCCTTATTATGATACACTGGAACAGGTTGCCCAGAAAACTTGTGAATGCTCCATCTCTGGCAGTGTTCAAGGCCAGCCTGGACAGGGCTTGGAGCAACCTGGTCTCGCGGAAGGTGCCCCTCCACATGGCAGGGAGGTTGGAACTGGGTGATCTTAAGGTCATTTCAAATCCAAACCATTCTGTGACTATATGATTCTATAAGTGTACTAGGCCCCAAAACCCTAAATAAAACTGTAATGCTGCATTTATAGTACAGGTAGAGAAGAGAAAGCCATGGGATACAGTTGGGGTACAACATAAAAACAAGAGATAAATTTATTTGAGTTTCTTAAAGCTAACAACCCCTTTGAAAGAAAGAAAAACCGAGCAGTTGCTATAATTTTTGTCACATATTTACTACTTTTTTTTTATTATTATTTTTTTTTAGAAGGAAGCAGTGACCCAGAGAAGCCCTAACAATTATGTTGGTTTCTCCCACTTTCAGGTCTTTCTCTGTCCTGTGAGCTCTGCCCCCTTGTCCTCTAAAACTATTTTGTTCTTTGATGAGCTGGCTCTTCCAAGCCAGCCATTCTTCTTCTCCTCAGTGTACTCTGCTGATTCCTCCTGCAGCCATGGAGGTCACTCTTCCTCCTGACTTGTCCAACACTGATTTATGGTAGCAGCTCCTTTGCTTCATTTTGAATTACCCGCTACTATCTCTTTATGCAGCACAGCCTTATGTACACTATTACCTCCTCTCTTCCTTAGCCCAATTTTTCATTTTAATAATGTTGTTATTCTTTTCTGTTAAGTGACTGTGTTTTGAGGTAGGGGTTAGGAAGGAGCAGAATTACTCAGTCTAGTTATGGTCAGATTTTTTACTTCCTGTATTGTAATTTTGAATATATCTTTTCTGGCTTCTCCCTTTTTTTTTCTTTTTGTGCGGGATACAGAGGCTCTATGGTAATTTTACCTATCTATATATCTATATGTCAGTCTTGTAAATATTGAAGCATCTTTGTTTTTATTAGGGCTTCAATAGGGCTGAAAACACTTGAGGGTCTGGGTACGGTTATTAGCATAATCACATCCAGATAATTTGATTTTATTTTGGTAGCTGTTTGTTGACACTGTGAGAACACAAACAGAAGACAAGACAACCATTTATCAAAGTCCTTGCAATTTGATACAGAGCAAAGCAATTGTCCATAGAAGGTTAGGACCTATTTGTCGAAGGGCTCGAGAAATCATTTTTGACTAGCAAGGTCAAAAACTCTAGGAAATGAACCAAAAAACAATCTAAATTTGCAAGGACATTTTTCTACAGAGATCTTGTGAGCTGTTTGCACAGAACAATTATCTGCCTGGAAGGCTGCAGAAGACTTTGGAAGAGTATGTTCTAGGGGGTTTATGATGGCAAAGCTTTGGAAAACTAGGTACCTGTATAGTCCTTATAGTGTCTGGGGAAGGATTTAGAATCCTTCTAAATTATCCTTTCCCTTTACTATTGAAATTTGCTTTAATCTCTGAAGGATGTTTTTATAAAACAATCTTGTGTTCACAGACTGCTAAGGGGAAGAATTATATCCAGACTGCCAGTGTGTTTGGTACACAAGGGGATAGAAGAATTACAGAACTGGCACCATGAAGCTGTCAGACCTCACACTTGAGGGGGCATACCCAGACAGAAGGGGCAGCTCACTTGGTACTAATGGTGTCTGTGCCAAGAACTGTTAAGGTTTCTTGAGTTTGTGGAAATGCTGGCAATAGAACTATAGTACCTCTATATTTGCTGAGTGAAAAGACAGGAGGAGAGCAAGACAGTAGTAAATCAGAACGACCTATTTGTAAATGTAGAGGTCATCACATTCATGACCTCTACAGCTTTTGTTAAGTAATATGAGCTATATAAAAGTACTCAGAATTGATCTTATTCTAGGCAAGTTTTTCTCTGAGGGAAGCTGAAGTACTGTTTTGGCTCCTAACCTCAGTATATGTCCTGTGACTGTTTTGAAGGAGAGCTACAATAAGCCTGTGAAGTCAAGCAGAAAATACTGGACATGAATGAGAAAGATAAAAAGAAAACCAGTGTTTCTTCACATAGCTAAAATAAACCAACACCTTTCACTAGGTAAAAAAAAATCTGCCTGTATGTCAACAGAAGCACAAGGTTCAGAGTTCATCAAAGGAACCAAAGCAGAGAAAAATGTTAAACTGCCTGACTTTTTCATGTCAACATGACTCGAATTCAATAAGTAAGTATGAGACTGACCTAATGAGACAGACGACAATGATATTTCAGGTTCGGTGGTTCTCAATAATAGCACTGGAAGAATGCAACCAAGACCGGAGACAAAAAGTTTATTTTTAGAAACACTAATAGTAGGGCAGTGATTAGAAGTAAGGATGCTTTTCTCAGGTAATGATTATCTTAACCACTAAGTGTAATTTTCAACATTTTGAGACAAGACTGTGTGCCAGAAGTTAGGACCAAAAGCAAATATAGGAACACACCTCTACTAAGAGAGAAGCAAATAACTGCTTTCCAGCTTGAGGAAAAAGAAAAAGCAATATCTGCTATGAGATTTTCTATAATGTAATTAAGAACCATCCATCTGCTCCTTTGGACAGGGAAAAAAAGAAAGAAGGAGCCCCAGAAGGAGGGTAGAAAACTTAAAGACAGGACATATAAAGGAAAAGACCAGCACTAGCAGGTAATGAGGGATGAAGAAGGACACTTCACTAGGGCCATGGCCAGACAGTGTCTAGAGGATGTAGAAAGTTCTTGACCTAGGTTTTTACTCCCAAGCAGGTCTGCAAGAGGAGGGGAACAAGTCCATGCCAATGTCAATCCAGTAGCTCATCATACAGGCCTTGACTTACAAGTAATCCTAAAGGATGCAGCTGTGGTATAACATGGTGAAATTCCACTCACATGATTGAGACTCTGATCTTGAGTCTCTTCCACTTTTTGTGGAAAGATAATGCTGTCAGAGGGTTTTATTTGGAGGAAAGAGAACCCACAAAAATACTAGCCTGCGCCTCAAAAAGAAATCCTATGGAATGAAAGACTGCTTCTGTGTGGCGTTTTCTTCTAAGCTTTAAGCGAATATATAGAGATTTTGGACTCACTAGAGACTTTGTAAAAAATTAACAATGCAGTGATCAATATTTTTGACGAGACATTAAAACTGTCTTGATCTGTCTGGCATCCTTGGTTTATTGAATTTAATATGAGGTTCAAACTAATCCGTCAATATTTTGTGATGTGCCATGTGCAGCTATTAAACCCTTAAACGTATACATCAGTGGAAACATTAATGGTGACTGGTACTGCTAAAAATTGGGTATTGCAGTGGGATTACTCCTAAAAAATAAATTATCTTGACCCCAATAAATGTAAAATATTGCTGGGTTTTTAGTAATACCCAGTGGGATGCAGAAAAGCACTCCTGTTGGTATGCTAAACTGTTCTGTGATCAATATGAGAACACGAGACCAGATAAATAAAACTGCCCATATAATTAATGTATCCTCTTCTCCCAGAGTATTGCATTGCTTTTCTGTACCTCTGAACTCCTGTGCTCCCACTACATTGCTGGAGCCATTTCACATTTTTATCATCTGCTATTTTGTTCTGCCTTCTCCCTTGTCATTGTTTTGTAGTGCGGCAGGGACAAAGGTAGAGAGAAATAATGTGGGTTTGTCAAATGGCTGTGACTCCGGGGGAAAAAACCCAAACCCACTAACCAAAACAAATACACTAGCTCTTATCTGTGACCCACTGTGAGAGCAATAGGAAGGAGACAGTGAGCTACCAACAGCCTCGTCTACATCGTATTCACAAACTGTGTAGACAAGGCCCTTAGTGATAAGGTTTAGTGGTGGCTGTGGCATTGCTGGGGTAAAGGTTGGACTTGATGATCTTAAAGGTCTTTTCCAACCTGGTTGATCCTATGATTCTCTACATCTATTTAACCCACCTGTGCAGCCCATCAAAATCCAAAACCACTTTTTGATACAGAATCCTAGGTCTTCTAACAACCCATACTATGCAAAATTACATTTGCCAACCAACATATGCATGTATCTTCCCTTCCCCCTTGCTTTTCCACTGACATTCCTTTGCCTGCATATTTTCTCATCTACGGGCTGGTAAATGAGTGAGTGTGCCTGCATTACTCAGCACATCTACTCCTGAAAGTGACGCCCCTTCATGACATTATATTTTGGGGGTTTTGAACAACCAAATCAGGGAAAATTCACAGATTATCAGAAGTGTCATCTCCAAAACAGTTGATTTCCAGTGCCCATTTTATCAGGTGAAATGACCATGCTTTAATGGAGTTGAAATGGTCATGTTTTAATGGAGGTGAAATGGCCAAGTTCAGTCAGATCATTGGTACTCCTGGATAAATAGCCCTGCCATGTTCAGCAGTTATCTATAAATTTACCTAATTCTCAGTGTAAATTGTACTGTGATACTGATTGCATCGTTTTGACCCACTGGGAGCAATGATAGCTGATGACTGCATATAGCTTGCAGTAGCTCTGTGAAAAGAAATGTATTGAAGAAAATCCTCTACAAGTAATGCAGATGAAGTTTGTTTTGTTTCTGTGTGCACAAAACCCCAAGGTGTATTTTCAGCATCTACTGTGCAGAGATAATGCCCCTCTCCAGAAGAGAAGGACTGGCTGCTCTGTGGGGCTGGGGTGATGGGACTGGAGGTGGCTCCCCAGGCTGGGTGGGTGGTAGGGCTGGCCCTTGCCAGCTAGGGCTGTCCCATAACCCCATCCATGAGCAGGGCACCTGGGGGCACTGGGGGCAGCTCCAGCCATGGGCATTGGACACCTCCCTGGGGATGGGCCAAGGCTGGGATGGGACCTTGTCTCAGCATGCCCCGACCAGCAGCTGCCTTGATGAAAATCCTAGCATCAGGGGGTTGGACAAACAGAGGCAGTACCAGGTTTTCCAGACTTCACTACTGGGAATTCTTATGAATTCAGAAACATCCTAGGATAAATACATTACTTAAACTCCTTTCAAAGCAGCAGTTTAAAAACTCTCTCATATATCTCTAAAAAAGTGTATCTCCTGCGTTTAACATTAAAGTGTTTACTAACCTCTGAAACAAAGGCCACTAAATTTCTGAAAATACAGGAAACTTGCTGCTGAAAGTACTTTGTCAGTTCCTAGTACAAGGTCTTCAAAGGTTAAACAGCTATATTTAAAGTAATTTGAACAGATCCATGATTGCTGGGAGTGTTCTGAAAGCCCTGGGCATGGGGAAAGCTAGAATGTTGCCTTTCTTAGAGACTGAAAGACATCTGAATTCAGTCCTTCCTCATCTGTGCATTTATTTTTGTAATTATGGTATCAGAGAAAGAGATTCTTGGGGAGGACACAGGTGCTATTTTGAAAAGATATTGCTTCTAATCTGGGAGCGAAGGTAGGGGAAGTTTCTGTCAGAGGGCTTCCCAACTCATTGCATGGATGACAAAAAACATAAGTGAAGAAGATATAGAAAATATTGAAGTATTGTACATTGCACAGTTCCTTTGTCCAATGTCCCATGAAGTGAAAACAAACACTCTTTGGGTTTTGTTTCTGGATCACTGTTTGCAGAGCACAGATGATGAACTGCTTTTCCTGCAGGAATGAGAGACAGTTGTGGTATATGTAACTGTGTAAACAGTGTGTACACAAGTGCATAAACAATCCATACCTCCTTCTCTACAGGCACATTCTCTCCAGGTTTTTCTATTCTGCTGAATGTGCAGTGTGGTAGTTGTTGTACGAGTTCTAAAGATCAAAAGGGTTTGAACTAGACTGTGCCAGACCGGGCACTAATTTGCTCCACCATGGAGCAAAAATACGTTTCTCCATCGCTTGCTATGGGGAATGAGTAAAGGAAGCTTCATTCTTCCTTCTGTTTGAAGACCTAACTTTGGTTTACTGAAAGAGAGCAGAATTTTGCCCTAGGTCTCCTGAAAATTCTAGTTCATTACCCTAGTCACTTCCTGCCATACACCAAACTCAGAGTTCACACCATCTAGTTGAAGGCATCTAAATGAGGTGCCACCATTGAAAGCTTAGTCACCTGTGGTTCCTGTAGGGAAAGTGGAGGAAGACAGCCCTCTAGAGGAGTCTGTTTTTGCCCTATGGATATATCAATTCCTTGCTGGAGATACCATTATAGGAAATATTAAGAATCTGCATTCTTTTTCAAGTATTTCGGTTAAGTAGCTAAAATGTGAGAACATTTTTCCAAAGCTCTCAAACAGAAATTCCCTCCCTGGGATTTTTGTTATCCAAGTCTTTGAACTATTGCTTTATGATGTTTTTAGTCACTGCCCAGGGTCCTCATAGATTTTATTGCAGGCTGAGGATTAACATGTCCGGTTCGCAGCATCCCATCTTCATTTACAACTTCAGGATTACTGAACTGAACAAAATGAGGAAGTCTTCATGCCCAGATCAGGGCAATGTGTGGACAAAGGTGCTGTTGAACAACCAACAAGGCTCATCATAAGGTTTTCTAGGGCAAGGATAAGGGAACAGTGGTATTAAAATGTGTATTATTCTGGAAGGCTTTTGTTTATTCCATATCCTCTATGACTCTCTCTTGTTTACAGGCATCTAAATAATGCATATGAATTTTATTTAATAATGAGAATAAATTTTAGTTCTGTTTCCTATATTAGCAACAGTAAATGGCTAGTGTTTGGTATTCCTTGTGCCAACAGTGGATCCCACAGAACAATATATATCCTAAAAGGCCAGATTAAATTAATTTGAGGCTCATCTTGCCCTAATGGAGTGGTACAAGATGGCAAAAGTGAGATTTAGGTCTAGAAACAGACTGAAAAGAGGAATAATACTGCTTGTAAATCATACCTCAAAGACTTAGTAAGTTTTTTCTTTCTGCATGGACCTAACTTGAAAGTCTTTTAATGAAAGTTAGGCTGCATGGCATATATGGCATATGGGAAAAGTACCCTGAAAGTTTTGATAAAGTAATAAAAGCTTCAAAGAAACGTACAAGTGCAAAACATTGCCAAACTGTTGCTTAGTCTGGGAAGGAAATAGTGATTGAGGGTATCTATCTCCATGGCCTGACTATACGTAAGTGCTTGCTTTAACATCGAGTGCTGTAGATGAGTGCTGGGGACTGATGCAGCTCTGTCTCAAGTTCAGGAAAACATTCCACTGTCTTCAGTGAAAGCTGGACTGAGGCCTTGATTCTGAGATAAGAGGATGGTCTTTCACACCCATGGTAAAAAGGCAGGCTGAGTTGTAATCAACTTGACTTTATTTTTCCTTCTTGTGGTTTTTTCACTTTGTACATGCCCTTGCAGGCTTTTATCTATTCGAGGAATCCCATGAGACAAGAACATTCATGCTGATTTTGTGGAATGGACTGAGAAGTTTCAAGAGGCTGTCTGAGAAGCGCTTTATGCTGCTGGCTGAAATCTGAAATACAATTCTACAAGAGAATAGGGAATTAGGCTAAGGAAAAAAAAAGACTTATACAAGAAACAAAAACATGGCAAAAGCAAGAAAAACACATTTACCTCTGAAGCCATGGGCATTACATTTTATTCTCTGCAGAGAGAAGGAAGAATTAGAATTCTACTTGGATATCTTCAATTGAAAGGCATGGAAGTAGGAGACCGGAAACAGATACTGATGACTCTAAATAATAACTTTTCTAGAAAGGGAATAGAAAGTTCATCCTGTAACACACTTACTTAGAAAACCGCGTAGCTAAAGTCACCAGCATTTCAAAAGGAACCTCATTATATGTTTGTCACTTGAGAAAGAAATTCCTTATATACAAAGCTTAAACAAAACAAAACAAAAACAAAACAAACAACAACCAAACAACCAAACAAACAAACAAACAAAAAAAAAGAAAATAAGAAAATATAGACACTGGATTTTATTTATCCACTCTTTTCTGAGCATTTCCATCACAGCAACATCTGAGCATCCATGGATGCCAGACAGACCTTCAAAACATCCACAGAACTTGCTAGAATTTCTCTTATTTACTCTTATTGGATATTATTATTTTCTATTACATCTTATTTCAGACTGGAAATTAACCTTTTCTTCAGATGTTTGGTGGTGGTTTTTTTCCACTTCCTATTCGTATATATGGAATGCATTGTGAAAGAAGAAAAAGTAGTAGGATAAAAATAAGTGATATTGATTTTTATTTGATTAAATCAAACAGCAAAAATTATGAATTTGGGTAGAAGAAGTAGTCTGTAGTCTGTTATTCAATTTCTGGGTGAGATTAACCGCTAAGTAATACTAAAGCTTGCACAATGGTCTAGAAAACTGCTATCAGACTAAAAGGATAATAAAATGTTTTGGACAGAAATCTAAACAATGATGAATAATGAATATCTAGTGATCTATAGTTCTGACAAAAATTTTTCTTTGAGGCTATGTGTTAGAATTACATGCACTTACACATGCTCAAAATACTGCAGTGCTCAGCATGATTTATGTACTTGATAAAATGCCTCATAGTAGCACAGAAATAGAATTGCACCAGGTGCATAACAAACAGACATGCCTCTTTGAAAAAACTCAAGGAAGCCAACTGGAATGGGAGCCAATGACAGCAGATGATCGACATGTTTATTTGGAAAGCAGCCAGAATGCCTCAACCTTCCTTAGTCACAACTATTGAAACTCAGTCATGATAGTCCCAGATTCAGATAATCCCAGTGATGGCTCTGTTATCAGGTGAGAGTAAGAGGGTCAATTTTCTCATTTCTCATGACTGTCATCATTGTTTGCTTCACTGTCTGTGATCAGATAAACCTAGCACTTCCTAAAGGCATGACCTAAGTTTATATAACTCGATGTCCAAATTAAAACACAGAGAAGTCCACAAATCCTGCCTCAGTTGACCCAGGCTCCAGGGACACCAGAAAATAAGCCAGTGATACAAAGAAGCAAGTTCATACAAAATCAAAGGAAAGGGGATATAATTCTTTGGTGGAGCTGAAAGACAAGAACGATTCCTCTTCCTAGTACAGCAGCGTCTTTCAAACATATAGCATGCTACGTCTTTCAGAGAGGTAGACTACAACTCTAAACTAAACCCTTCTCAATAATTTTTTACACAGCAAAGGAAAATATCTTTGAACATTAAGCTTCAAGTTCTAGATTTTAATGCAGATGTTCTAGACATAGAAGTAAAGATTGAGATATTTTAACTCATCAGATGGAAAAAATGTCATGCAACTGTTCTTTAAGAAATAAGTCTGGGTGGGAAGGGAAGTCATCAATCTAATATCAAACTATGGTCAATGGTAAAAAACAGGAGGACAGAATAAACCTATCAGGTGAGAAATAACAATTTCCCAGAATCTAAATCTATCATTAGAGTAACTAAGATTCATCATAGTCAAAATTACATTAGAGTAACTAAGATTCATCATAGTACAAAAATCTGATGTAAAGTTATCGCTATGTAAAAGTTTTAAGGGAGAAAGTAAGTGTCCTGGGCATTAGCTGTGAAGACAGTGTACTATTCGGTCAACTTGATATATTGGCTTTCAGAATTTATGGATGGTGAAAGCATTTCCTGATAAACAACTTGGGTAGGGAGGTACTTTATAGTGAGCACAAAGTACTGCACAGGACAGGACTGGAGAGGACTGTCAAATTGGAAGAGAAAATACAAGAACAAACAAGCAGATCTGGAATTGACAGAGGAAAAATAGCAGTCAAAGGTTTTACGTGAGCAGAGGAAAAAGTCTGGGGACCATGATAGGTAGGTGAAGCGTAGGAATCGGATAGCAGAGGAGGCGGCTCTCATGGAAGTACCTTAACCATGATATGGTGATTTTGCCTTGAAAACAGACTGTGGGAGCTGGGAGAGAAGGTTAGGAAAAAACAGAAAAAAATCACAAGGAGAGGACTTGCACAAGACAGGTGCAGTGAGGCTGGTAATGCACAAAGCAAACATTGTTCGTAGACAAGCTGTTGGTGTGTATTTCAGTTGATGTGTTGTGTTGGCTGCGAGAAAGGTATCAAAATGGAGACCCATTTAATGATGTAGATGAAACTGTTATAGCTGTACTTTTGTTGATTAGCATTTTAATGAGTCATAATAAAATATAATATGCGGATGTAATCTGTGCACGAATGCTTGAGGAAATGAAAGACTGACTAACAACCATTGCATAATTTCAGCATGGAGAAGTTATTGCCCAATTCAGATGTCAAAACCATGCAAACCTGGCCCTACTAGGTTAATGTTCAATTTGTTCTATTGCTATTTCAAACATCAAGGAACACAGGCAATAATATTTCTGATTTGACTATTTAACCTTTATTCCAGTAATTTCTCTTCTGGATGAAATGAAGCCTAGAGCTAAAGCAATCTAATTGAGAATAAGGATCTTCACCTAATTCTGTGATTAGGCAAGGACCCTCACATAATATACCAATATTTTCCCTTAAATCAATACTTCCAGGATGAAAAAAGCCTATTCCATAAACCTTTAATTCCTAATTTATTGAACATAGCCGTTCTCAAATCCTGAGTTCCTTTTGAACAACAGATAGCAAAGCTGAGTACTATTTTTTTGCCTTTTTTTTCTTTTTTGTAAGAAAATGCCAATTTACTGAAAAGTCAGTGATGTCTGGATTCCAACCACAGCACAGAGACCCCCAGCTGAAGTTGTCAGGTCAGCTCCTAAGAGCAACAAAACCATCCTGATTAAAAGAAGGGAACTTTTAAAATAATCCCCCCCCCCCCCCCCTTTTTCCCTCACAATATTTGATTTGTGTGCTCCATCAGAGTAGAAATGGTTTTGAAATCAATTTTCCCTACAGTTGGAAAGGGTTCTTTCTTACACTAATTTTCTTGCACAAGGGTATTTAATGTTCCCAAGAATCACATGAAGAGAAGAGAATTCAAAGTATCAAATTAGGGAACAGATAGTTGAGTAAATAGGGAATTTAAGACAAGGAGGCATTAAGCACACTCCTCTTACTTCAGGAGTGAGTCCTTTTCAAGGACAAGGGAAAAACAAAATGTACAATTCAGCTCCGTGACGGTAGGTGTAACATTTTAATAGCTGGCACGCTGCCTGTTTCTGATGCAGTCGTTCAAATAGGCAGATGCTGGATTGGATAAATGGAAGGGCATGTAAGGACACGGAGTCCAGCGCCTCACTGCATTTATTATCACAATATCTCACCAACTGTAGAATGTGGGAAGAAGGTTTGCTGGATGTTAAGATAGGTTTTATAATGACAACCTGAGGTGGAGGTTTTTGCTGTGATTTATAGAAATGAAAGTCACAGAACAACTGAAACTATTCTACACCCAAGTCAGCTTGTAACATTTACTGGTGGGAAAGCCTCTCTTCCCAACTATCAGCTCAAATTTAAATCACGGAAGTGATTTATGTTCTCACACAGGTCATCTTATACTAGCACATTCTTCACTAACAGGTGTTTTAAAGCCTGCACACTTTCATTATTTACACAAAAGTCAAACACTCTTTTTTTCCTGACTGGGTATGATGAATGGTGTGGCTGGTTAGAGACCCCAGGCCTCTGTTTCCATGTTCCATGTCACCCTATAACACCGAACTGGGAAAGCCTGGCAATCAGGAGACGATGATAAGAAAGCTCACCATTTTAGAGTGGAAAGATGTCAGATTTTCTTTCTTGTTTATTATGTTTTTGAGCTGACAACTTTTGTCTCACCCAAGCCACTGGAGATACGATATTTCTTTAAAAAATGGAAGACACTCTCTGGATATGATTCTTCGTACAAATTTGTTTGAATGCGTTTGAAAAGCAAAGCTAATTTTGACCCAGTGTGTATTCTGTTAGTCTTTGGTGGCAGCACACCACACGTTTTATATATTTATGATGTTACTGTTATTAAAAAATGTCTCAAAAGTTCTAACCATATCACCTGGTTTCTAATGCTCAGATTTGCAGAGCTGCAGAGCACCTGCTTGCACTGGGGCAAACTACGGTCACAAAGGGTACAATACCAGCCACCCAGGTACGCAAAACAGCTCCTTAGAAAGTATATCCGGACATATCTGCTGCTGCTGCGAACAACGTCACAGGTGTCCGTGAGTCAGCACTGCAGTCCATCCTTTTTTAACACACAGACCAAACCAAAAACTTCCTTGAGAAAATAACACGGCGTGCAGCCGCGGCTGCGGTGTGTGATGGGATCCTCCCGGCAGCTTGCAGAATGAATTAAAAAATGTTTATTTGCCCATGCAGCCCTGATTTTCGGTGGGTTTTTTTCCCTTTGGGGGGGGGGGGGATGTGTGAGTAATGACTGCTCTCTGCTACTTGATAGCCGAGGCTGGCAGCGCTATGGAAACGGGGCTGCGGGAAGGGCGGAGGGGAAAAATCGCTTAGCAACTGGAAGCTTTCAGACAGGGGAGGCGGGTTTAAAGCACAGCAGTGTTAAAAAAAAAAACAACAAAAACCAAACAACAAAAAAAAAACCACAAAAACACACAAAAAGGAAATAAAATTAAAAAAAAAAGAAAATAAAAAAGAAACAAACCAAAAAGGCTCAAGAAAAATCCACCCACAGTTGTTGCCATGAGAAAAGATGAGATGATTCAAATCTAGATCAGAAGAGTTCAAGGTTTAGAAGAAAAAGGGGGGGGGAAAGCATGACAAAGCCAATTAAAAATGAAATAACAGCTTGGGGGGGGAAAAAGTAGAAATATTTCACACTGATCATCCCAGATGCAAGAAGCTTCATCAATGCAAACAATAGCCCTAAACCAGCTCAGACTATTCCCTGTCAGAGCCCAATACTGTTCTGCAGAGCAGAGCTCCACAGGCATCATCTCCCTTGTCCCCCGAGCTTTGGCCAGGAGTCCAGAAGGGCCCAGCAGACACAGCCCCAGTTCCCTGCACATCTTCTGCCTGGCTCCTGTGGGCTTCTGGCACCCAGAGCCCGCTGGCAGAGGGGCTGGTGATCCTTGGGGAGCTGGAAGGAACAGTGCCCGTGCAGTCCTGCTTTTGCTTGGTATTATTTATAGGCTTTTTCTGGCATGATAAGGACTCTATGGGCAAGAAAGAAAAAAAAAACAAAAAGAAAAGTTATCCAATGTGCCAATTCACATTTTAGTAATAATTTTCCAGAGATGTTTTTCCAGTGCTCCAGGCACCCTAACACTTCATTAATACTGCAGTAAAATCTAGGC
The DNA here is from genome assembly GCF_028554395.1 of Pezoporus wallicus. NCBI lineage: Eukaryota > Metazoa > Chordata > Aves > Psittaciformes > Psittacidae > Pezoporus > Pezoporus wallicus. The sequence continues at coordinate 163,919 of NW_026636656.1, forward strand.
AACATTACATTAATCACTCCTGTGGGAACCCAGCCAGTCAGGCACCTCTTTTTCAGTCCTCCATCCTCAGCCTTCTCTAAGCACTGTCTCAAACAGACGTCTTTCACTGCGTGCTTGGAAAGTTGCCCAATTTGAGCTATTTTGGACTAACAAAGGGACAATTTCATCCAAAGACACAGAACCCCCACAGAGTCGCTGCCCTCCCCCTCTCTAGATTAATGGGGGTTGGGTGTTTCTACTGACCATTGCCCAGGCAGGAAAACATGAAAGAAGAGACTACGTTGGCCTAACCTTGCCTTTTAAAGTCAATGTAGAGACTGACAAGGAGCTAATTCATATCTGCAGGTACAAGGAGTCAGGCCCTTCCACAGTGCAGGGTCTAGCGACAAAGCTGTGACATTCTGCTCCTACCGCAGGGTTTGGTTTTGGCGTTGGCCTTTTTTAAAGCACAGAAATCAGTTTACTATTGGAAAAACCTGACCAAGCGCAAATCAAAATAGACGCTGGGAATGTGTCAGTCTGGTCAAATATCAGCTTAGTCAAGTCGCAGGCAGGTTGGCAAGCAGATTGGGATGGCATATTTTTTTTCCAGGCCAAGCAATCCAGCTGGCAGCCAGCACAAGGACCTTGCCCAAGCTCCCGGGGGCCCTTGCGCCCTGGGCAGCCCCGGCAGCAGCAGGTCCTGTCCTGCCTGGCTGCCTGCCTGCTCTTTCGGACCCTGCAGCGGCCAGCTGCTGACAGGCAGCCTGTGCTCTGGCTGCAGCCTTGTCACCTCCCAGGATTCACGGCTCTGCCTGAACCAGTGTGTTTTAGGGCTCATAATGCTATGGGCTTTTTGTGTTCACGTTTACCGGCAGCATTGTCTCCCCAGCAGATAATGCTGACTAAAATGATACTTTACAAAGGCACAAAGGAGTCAGCTTGTGACTGATACACAATACTGGTTAACAAGACGCATACAATGGTGGTATTAGTGGGAGGAAAGAAAAGCTCAACTTCCTGTCAGTCATAGGTTCATTAGAAAGTAAAGAGTTGTTAGCAGGGAGAAAGCTCTTTACATGCATGAAAATGGTACCAACTGGAGAAAAAAGCAAAACAAAACAAAACTATTAGAGGAAAAAATAATCTTGCTTTAATGCTGGTGGATCTAACTCAAATGTCTTCCCTCAAGTAACCTTTCTTAATAGAATTCTGAAATATGTACACTTAAAGAACAAGATCTGTGAAAACTCCATTTTTTTTTCATTAAAAATGCCCTCAAAGCATCTTTCATACGCATTGGCCAGGGGCTGATACCATCAACCTGAAGCAACTAATAAAAACTTCTTAACTTACACAAAATAAAGTGAAAGGCACGTTATCTTTTCCTTTTGTCTTTTCTAATGTTCTCCTAGAGTTTAGGGAGGTCTTCAGTCACAAAACGTGAGGAGGCATATAGAAAGCTTTAAACCCTCAAGTCACACACAGAGAGAAGAGGGTAATTGTTGCAAACAGTCTGCAAATCTTCAGTGTTACTTGGGTTTAGAAGTCCGAGAGCCATACCAGCATGCCCTGATAGCTAGGTGTTTATTTCATCTTTTTTCTTTCTGACAACTTTGTGCTCATCAGATGAGTTGTCAGAGCCTCCAGCACTGGACCAGGAGTCCTGCTCCGTTATTGCTGTACAGCATTTTTAGCTTACAAGGTGTAAAAACCTTATTGCAGTTCTGTTTGCCTTGGAGCAGAAAGGGCAAAATCACTCACATGATCATACAACTCAAATAGCCGTAGATTTTACATTACCCATGGAATAACGAAGCACACTCAGTCTAGGACACAAGAATCCTGATACAACTGTGAATATGTTGATTCTCTCCTCTCTCTACACTCTCCTTCAGCCCTCCACTTGAAAAAGTCCCAAAGGTAGGAAAATCTGGTATTAAAAACATTAGTGTAAGACATATGAATATTGTGAAGTGCATGGGCACTATCATTTACTGGACTGCTGGCTGCCAGTGACACCAGTGAGCTACCAGATTAAGCTAAATAAACTGTAGGGGTTAGGTTTGCTTTGCTTTGGATGCCAGATATTGCAGCAAGTAACATATCTGGTGATAAGGACAAGCGAATTACTTATTTTTTTGTTAAATCATAATTTCTTGGAGAAGATAGTGGTAGGATCTAATTTTAATGTGATTCTTGCCATTTATTTTCTGTAACAATATTCTAACTTATATATTCCCCTAGAGGACAGATAAAAACAAAAGTATGGAAAAATGAATGTGATACATGCGACTGCAGATTGCTGTAACAGATGCAAAAGCAAGCTGTATTTGCTCAGACCACCTGTTTTCTTTGCTAAATTTTGAGTTATTTCACCTTGCAAGTTTAACAGTCTTCACCAGAGGTTTCTTGCACCACAAAAAGACTGCCCGTTTTCTGCTTCTACATGCAGGGGCACTTTGTTGTTATGATTATCATCCCTGAGAAAGCCTGTGAAGACAAATGCATTGCCCTAGTACCATCTAGTGGAGGGAATGCTGGAGAGACATTTAAATGAAAGGAGAAGACCTTCTTTAAAGTGAGAGCCAAATTCATCAGGGCAGTGTCAGTTCTTTGGGGAAAGAAGATACAAGAACAAGAAATAGCTGTCTTCAAACTGTGCAGAGACTTTTTCAAGGCTCTCTCTCCCAGAGTCCCACAGAGATTAGTAAACTACCTAGGACTGCAATGCCTTTTAACAATACAGACCATCAAGCTTAAGAATATTGTGAAATTTTACTCTGTTTTCCAAAGAAATTTATAGGCAAACCACATGTCAGTGATGCCACCTGTTTCTTATTTGACAGCAACCATCTGGACAGCAAATATTCTAAAGGCAAGAAAGTCATTGCAGTCTGCAAGGCAAGATAGCTGTAATTCAAATGCCCAAATGTCATCTGCGATATGAAGAAATATATGCAGCCCAAGAGAGGGATGCATAAAATGGAAAGCTTGCCTACAGCAATAAGCCTTGCTTTAGGGGAAACAATGATTAAATATGTAATGTATAGACTTGAATGGCCTGCTACCCATCCTCTTTCTCTTTGCAATGACCACTAGACAACGGGGAAAGCCTTTCCAGAAATTAAACCGGCTTAGAGGTGGAGCAAGCAAAGCAATAGTAGCCAAAACCCAAGTGGACACACCTCATTGCCTCAGTCTTTCACGCGCCCAGACAGGAGTGAAGTAAACAGCCCATGCTTGCAGCTCAAATTCAGATGACTTCTGGCCACTGGCTGCTAATCTGACTCTCTCCTTCTTCTAATCTTCCTCCTCAGTGTCCTATCAGTCTTGTGTTTACCTTCACTTCTTTATTTCCTTCTATACAACTACAAGAAATCTAGAGAGGGACTTTTTACAAGGGCATGTAGTGACAGGACAAGGGGAAATGGCATTAAAAGAGGATAGATTTAGTTTAGATGTTAGGAAGAAGTTCTTTACTGTGAAAGTGGTGAGACACTGGCACAGGTTGCCCAAAGAAGCTGTGGCTGTCCCATCTCTGGAAGTGTTCAAGACCAGGCTGTACAGGGCTTTGAGCGACCTGGTCTGGTGGAAGATGTCCGGGGCCATGGCAGGGGGTTTGGAACTAGATGAGCTTTAAGGTCCTTTCCAACCCATTCTATGATTATCATCTTGTAATTATCATCTTACTTGGCTCCTGAGGTTTAAAATAAAATTAACAGAAAACACTTCCCCCCCCCCCCCAAAAAAAAAAAAAAAGTAGGAAGGGCACTAGAAGAGTTAAGTCCTGTATCTCATTGTAGCAGGACAGTGCTCTGAACAAGTAAGAATAAAATTCAATAGAGAGAATAGGGCAGTAAGGCAAGAATAGGAAAAACATTAGAAATTGAAGCATGTAATTTGCTTTTAGAAGGTGGAGTACTGATCCAGGCGGAATAAAAAAGGGGTGATTTTTAGTGCTGCTTGAGTAGCTGGCAGTCCTCCCATCTTCAGACTGAATGCTAATTTTTAAACTATGTAAAGTGTCTCCTAGGATCACAGAGCATATCTGGAAATGAGACCCAGGGGATGTAGAACAGGCTTCAGTGATGGGCACGAAGCATGAAGGAAGTGCCTCAAGGTAGCAGTGATGCAAACAAACAACCCTTTATTTTGCATTCTTTAAGTTCCTTGTAACAGCAGTGGCCACACTGCAGTGATCAAGAGAATTACCGGTGACAAAAAGATGAGAAAATTACTATCAGACAATGAGGTAAGTGTTCACTATAGGCCCTAGCCCCTAGCTGTTGCATACATTAGTTACAATTAGCATCCAATTAGTGTCCAAGATATTTTGGAATCAAACTTGAGTATCTGATGCTTTCATCAGGAGATGGAGTAGGTCTTTCCTGTATAATTCTCCCAGCCACAGGTATCACAAACCTGAGACTGTTATCTCCATGGCTGTGGCCTATGCTTCATCCTGCGGAGAAAGCACCATCTGACACCTACAGCAGACCCTCAGAAGACTTTAACTAGGCCTCCAGCTCCTTCAGCACCAGCAGGGAGTGTGCCTTCAGTGGCAAGCTCCACACCAGAGCACCTTGAGGGACAAGCCCAAGCCAACATCCCCAGTACTCTCGGTAGAATGTGATGATGCTAAAAACCCAATGTGGTTATCTAGACCAAAATACTCCCTGCACATGCATCTCACACATTAAATATGTGATTTTGTATGGGAACATTCATTGAGATTGGTGTCTCTGTAAACTGTGCCCCAAGACCTGCTTAGAGAGGTCTAGAGCAGATGGCATGGCAAGTCCTGACACTATAAGACTAAATGAGATGGCATGATCATGCTATCAATGATACCAACTGTGCAGCCATGCAATATCCCTAAGGCTTAGTCTGCAAGAGAAGGGGAGGGAAGTGCTGAAGTAAGCACAGGCAAAGGGAATGGAGGTAAAGAGCAGGAAGAGCCCATCTGTCTCTGCCATGTGATGAGTTCTATAGCACTTCCCTGCTGTGTCTGTAGGTTGCACTGCCAACTGAATGGAGAGCCTTATGCTATTTCTAGTGTCATGCTGGGAAAAAGAGAGGACATTCAAGATCAATAATAGAGCTTTGGCTAGGTTTACTGAGCGACTGCTGGCATGCACTGTGCTGCTCATTGGCAAGATCTGGGAATGCTACCAAAAGCCCTCTGCTCCCTGGGAATTGCCTTTACTGGTCTGGAAACTGCAGAAGAGAGTCCTGCATGAGAAGTCTGCTTCCTTGTCCTAACGTGAGTGACTGCATCTGGCAGGAGGAAAACACAGTGTTCCTGCAGAAGCCTGAAATCCCAGACAGCTCTCCCCAGAGTTGATATAAAAGGTGTCCCCCCTGTCTTGGTGCTCTCCCTGCCTCTGTTCCTCTGTCCTGAGAAAGGAGCAAAGGGAGTTTGTGCCAGACAGCATGCAACAGCCTCCTCAGTCAAACCAGTCCCTTTAGGATCCTGTCCTGCAAGTGCTGGCCTCTGACCCAAACAGCACCTGGAAGGCTCTCTGTGCTTGAAAGTGAAAAATGGCATGTTGTGCAATGTTTTCCTCTTGCCTGACAGAGATTATGGTGTATTTACCTTAGCCTACATAGTTAGCGCTCTCAGCTCATGGTTTCCCAGCATTTGAAACATTGGGCTTTTGGGCAGGTTATTCCAGAAAAAGCCAGTAGTAGAAACACGTGCAGTGTTTTGCCACTTCTTAAGCTCCTTGGACACCGAAATAGATAGCTTACTGTGGTGTGCTGTACACCACAGTAAGCTGCATTGTATCCCCAATTCATGCCAACAGGGGATGGACTTCTCTGCTGAGCTTCTGGCTCTTGCCAATGCCTGGGCTCAGTTCCGCAAACTAATCCACTCCAGGACAGCATGGACAAGACTGCACAAAGTGTAGTTCCTTCCATTCTAACACAATCTTTCAATGTTATCCCAGCAGGTTTCACACTCCCAGACATGCTGTACACATATGGAGCCTCATGTTACAAAGCCACCATTCTGGCAAGCTGCAGCACAGGTGGTACATAACTTCAGACATCCTGAACTGAGCAAAAACACATGAAAAGAAAAATTTTCCTCTGGACCACATAGGCACCACATGGGATGAGAGAAGTCCTAGGGCAAGGGCTACGCAGCATGGATCTGTCTGTGCTTACCACTTCGTCTTACCACTTGGTCTTGGCACTGAGAATTAGCTCTTGGCTTTCTTCTATTTAGAGGTGTAGCCATGGGGTCTCAGTAACCTTCTCCAGCCCTATCACAGCTACAGTTGTGATAATGTAATACTATTATTCATAATATAGCTCAAACTTAGAAAATCATTGTAAAATTAAGCCATCTTCCATAGGTACACATTCATACTCTTTGAAGGATATGGTTCAGCATTTCTGAAGAATAGTTTCATGTTGGTTTACATCCATATCCTGCATCAATAAATACATTCTAGGCCAAAGAACACATTCTTATTTCTTCTACATTTTGTTTTTATATTTGAGGGGATTGCATGTTGCCTTTTTTTTTATTAAGAAAAAGTGTAATGTGGTGTGCATACGGCTATGATATAGATGCCGCACTTAGAATTACTAGAAAGATCAAATTTCTGAGGCATTTCAAAAGCTCTTAATCTGAAATAATAAATCAAACATCATGGGTCCAACAGTGTTGTCTTTGTACTGTAACAACCAGAGTGAAATTAATTCATAAAAGTAGAGCCAGAAGAATTTTGCCAAATACCTATTTACCTTAAGGAAGAGTTAAAGGAATAAATTAATGATACTTTGGGAAGACATCAGGCTGATAGCACGAAATGCCCCTAACCAATAGTAAAAATCTACTCAGCTAAATGGATGCCATCTGTGTATGCTGGCATTTGGTGACATAAACAGCTTTTGATATATTTGGACTCAGAAGCAAAACTAGAACCTGTAAAGCTTCCAGAAATCATAAAGCAGAAAAAAAAAGAGCATGAATTCACACTTTTCAGAAACTCATATTTCACACTTGTAACCCAAACTTTGTTCCATGACTTTATGACAGAAACAAGAAGAGGGACTACAGTTACAACAGACAGAAAATGTCTTTGTCATTGACAAGGATTAAAGAAAGAAACAGGAGAAGATGGCTACAAGAGGCTCAGTGCCAGAATACAGCCCAATAGACAGCCGTGGTATGGATGCAGCCTGCTATAGGCTTGCCTGAGTCTAGGTCATCTCTATTACAACTGGACAGTAGCATTGTAACATAAAAACCGTGTCTTTCATCATAGTTGTTTGCATTTGAAATGTAAGCTTGTAGTAACTTTTGATTGACCCAAGAACCACCTGAAACTACCAGAGTAATATGTGTATTACCTATCTCAACTGAATGTAGTCTATAACGCTGATGTTAATATAGATGCTTGGTAGGGGGGAAAAGTATTTGGGCTTTAAAATAAAGAGAAGCCAGGAACTGGGATTTCCTTGCTGTCCAGTTGTCTGCTCTTCAACTGCACCAAACCTTTTCTCAAATACACATGGGGGACGTGAAGACTGGCAGTGCCTGTAACCTGCCTGAATCTCAGTGCTGTCTGAACCACTAGACACTTCTTTCCTTTGGGCTGGTAGGAGTTAGGTGGTGATAGACAGTGGTGAACCCAGCCATAACCAAGCGTGAGCTGCAGAGCAATGAATGTCAGATGGCATAAATGCTGAAAGCAGAAGTAGGTCTGTCTCAGATAGGTACCTAGACATAGATGAGATGTGTTACACTCATGGGGGCTTTTTGAAAACACAAATGAGTGGATTTTATACAAAGCACCAGGGAAAACATTTGAAAATATTACAATGTTGATTATCAGTGGTTTTGGAGGTAAGGAACAATTACTAGATCTACAGAGGAAATTAGACACTAGACTGCTCTGTTTTCCACTGAATACCTAACATAAAACGCTTTAATGTTCACTGCAGATGAACTGGGATCCAGGCTGCTATTATACCAGATAATTGCCAAGGAAGCAGTTGGCTTCAGTTTCCGAAAAGTGAATGCAAGTTGTAGCATTGTGAATGACACAGTGAAGGAACGCTCAATGAAAACGTGATTTATGGCAACTCAGTGTTAACAGCAGACATCCTCTTCCTGCTTTGCATTGATCTGGGTCGGAAAGTCCTAAGCAGGAGAGGCAATCTGTCCAAAAGTCTTCAAATATTGCATATTTTAGGTATTAAATTATAAAAAAGGTTTTACAAGGTATTTTGTGAAAATATTGACTGCCCTAAAACCCCAGTGTTGTGTGCTCTCTATGCTGAATAAACCACATAGTAATTTATGAACTTTGCGCTGAAGTCGTAAACGTAAATATTGACATAGTAGCTTTGCTATACTTCATATATGACTATGAAACATTTATCTTGGGAAAAACAATCCTTCAAAGCTTAAACCTTGGTCCTGCATGGTTTTTGGTCTTTTTTCCACTGAATTTTCTAAGAAGTCAGTTGGACACTGCAGGCAAGGGGACAGACATAATTTCTCTTCTGCCATCTGAAAGGATTTTATGGGGACATTGAAAATATGAAACGCTTTGTTGAATAATTGGCACTAATGTCTTTTTTAGGAGCATAGAGAGAGCATGGCAGTCTAGAGAACTTTCATCAAAAAAGAGACCCCATAAACAACTGCCATGCAGGGGATTTAGTAAGTACAATACTGTTTAAACAGATAATTTAAAAGTGAAATAGTGCCCTACGCATTCAGAAGGAGTGTTTTCTTTCTTACCTTCTGGTTTCCAAAAAGGACCTTCTTAAAATGTGGTTTATAATGTATCGTGCAAAGTATTCTAATAGAATAGCTGAAATGGATTGTTCTTCAGCTGAAAATTAAAGGGCCCCACCACCATCATCATAAATGCTGCATTACCTTTGAGGTTTTGCAGTCTTTTAAGGTCACCTCGCTTTAAATTTGAAACTGCTTGCTCACATTCAAGTCTTCCTGCCAGGATAACTCAATTCATTAACTTGCACTTATATGGATGGCTATTTTACTGTTTCTTTAACTGAACTTTTATGCTGGCTGCCTGCTGTGTCCTGAGTTCTAGGAGCACTTCAGAAAGTAGGCGCATGCTGTGAAGGCAGCTCTCTCTGTAAATAATGTTCCAATTAATAAGACAATTATACAGCACTGCAGTACTTTCTTGGTGTTCTCTATACTGCAGTGTTGTTAGTCAGAGCACAATAGTTAAGATAGCATCAACATTTTCATATAAGCCCTTCTCTCCAGAAGCTTAGACTTAGAAATTCCTACCACTCTGAAAATTCAGCATAGTGAAGAAGCAGAAAGGAATGCATTTTACAGTGTTTTATATAAAAATGTTTATAGATTACACGAGTAACATTAAAATGAGAAGCGGGGATTTGGTTTAGAGTCTTTTTATACAAAATGCTTTCTACCTTATGGATTGCAGGGCTAAAACCAGAATGGAAATATACCTTCAGTTACATTTTAAAATGTCTACTATAACTCTCCAAAGGCATTTTAAACTGAAATTTTACATATCATTAGTCTGTTATATGAATGGGCCCTGGCATGACTGTAGATTGGAATTTCTACTGTCCAGACACAACCTGTAAAGACCTGGGTAGAATTTAGCTGCCAAACACAAAAGATTCTGCACACACACAAACACACCTCTCCCCTGCACTGAGCTGCTGTGTCATTCTGGAGATGCCTGGGGTCTACAACCACTTTGCTCTTTTAAAGTTCCCCAAATGCCTTTGTTTGTGTTTCTGAACACAGAAATTGTTTCTGTCTAAACTGCTTGGTCCTATATCACATCTTAGCCCCAAAGAGATGCAAGACGTAGTGGCTCATTTTCCCTCTGGGTCCCAACACTGCAACTGAGTCTCAGACTATCCCCTCAAGAGTAATGATGCCCTAAAGGGCTATCAAAATCCCTCTACTGCTTTCTTTGAAAACATATGAGAAGATGATTTCGTCTTTTTCCCATATGACAGCTTTCTCATCAAATAGTCAGAGAACAATGGAAGAAGGAGGATGTCCAGCGTGAGGACAAGAAATAAATGAAAAGAGAAAGCAGGAAGAGCAGACCTTACAGCCCAATGGTTAGAACGTACATGGTAGGCAACAGTCCCGGGTCTCTACATTGATTGCAGATGCAGTCTTCCATCAGGTTGACCTGTAACTGAGTACATTAATATATACACAGATATAATTGGCAAAAATGTGATAAGAATCCTATGAAATACATTTTAGGTGCAATCAACATTAAAATTACTACTTTACATAAGGCCACCATCATTGTTCCATGCTTCTGTTGTAGTTCATCCAGCCATTGCGAACATTTTAATTCCATAAAATGTAGGTTGTCTCCCTTGTATATTTGTGCAAATTCCAGTGCACTGGAGGTCCAATACTCAGCTGGGATCCTTCAGCTCTGTGATAATATTTATCAAGTATCACATTTTCCTGTCTTGTGCACACATGTGGTTATGCATTTTTCAGATTACCCATTTGAAAATCCTCCTCCTTTCTATCCTTATCAGCTCTCATCATTGCGAGGTTTTTTTTTCCATTACTTAGATTTTACAGTATAAAATACAGAATACACACTCTTCTAGCCTATCTGATGTAAAATCCACTGGGGAAATACATGTCCTCAGCACCATTTACCTGATAGAGTGAACCTGACCATCAGCCAAGCCACATGAATTTGCACTACTGTTGTCAAAGGATGACGAAAAAATATAGCTGTTTGTGTGCCTTCATTCTCTACTTAGAAGCCTTCCAAGGTCAGCTACTAAACCAAGCTGTGACCTTCCCTCCAAATTCATCTGGTCTCAGTTTAGGTGTCTGTGGTGAGGGGGTCCACAGCTGAGCTGGGTGTCTTATTTCCCATTGTACCCAAAGCCGGCCTGAGCAGTTAGTTAAGTAACTGGTGTTTCAAGCTCAAGTGGAGTTGCTCATTATAGGATGAGGTGACTGCAGCCTATACACTACTGACTGTATTGCCCAGATTTCCATCCCCTGTGAAGATAACCTGGTTTATTTGTTCAGCTGTGCTGAGGTAAAGCCACTTGTGACTTCAGTGTTCCTGCAGGCTGCAGAGCAGGAGCAGACTGGAAAGCCACCTTCTCACAGGTGTATATTTATTCAGGTATTTAAATTGGATCAATATGGTGAAATCTTGAGGAGAGAAAGAGAGCTGTGTTTATTGCAGATATGAGAAAACAGAGAAGTTGAAGAACTAGCAAATCTCGCTAAGCTACTGACAACAACTCTCATGGCACTGCATGGCAAGCAAGGTCCAGAGGAGCGAAAACCAAAAAGCTGTTCTTTCCCTGTGTTGCAGAGAAGGTTTTTGCTATCAGCCACACTGAATGTTGCTGAAGTTCATCATGTTTCAGTACCTGGAAGCCCAGCTCAGGATATCTGTGCTACAACACCTGTGGGGTGCATTGTACTTACCTGCAACTTCATACTAATAGTATAGTCTGAATAGCGTATTTACATCACTTGCATGTTTCAGAGATGCTAGCACATGAACCTGGCACAGCACAGATAAGAATATAAGCAAAAGTAGAAACCATTTCCATCGTCTGGGCAAAGGAGTAACGCTAAGCACAACACAGCCAAGCTGCTTGCAGGGTGTTTCACCTGCCACCTTTTGTCCCCCAGCTCTGGCAGGACTGTTGCCAACACAGCACAGAGGCCTTGAGTAGCACTTATGTTCTTGCTCATTTTAATCAAGTGCAAAATAATGCCACATTTGGGAAGACAAAGTGTGTTAGTTGAAACATGACTTCGTGAGGCTACACGTGAAGGCGTGTCAATGGACAGTGAGAACCAGTAGCGATAGAATAAGGGAAAATATGTGCCATTTGCCGATTGTTGTTAATGAGTTTATTCTACCCATGCCTGCAAAATAGAAATAAAGGGTTTTGTTAGATTTTATGAGGTGCAGGTATTCCTTCTATTGGGTGCCCAACAGAGTGTAAAGGATGCGCACCGGTTTCAGTAGGGCCTGAAGCAGAGGAAAAGTGTTTGTTGAGAGGAAAAGGAGGAAGCACAACACAGCAGGAGACATAAATAGACCTCGGTAATGTGATCTTTCTCCACTGGAAACATTCCTCCTAATACATCGCCTATTCTCATTGCTGTCCAAGCAAAGGTAAGAAATGAATGCTTCTGGAGGAAGTAAGGTTTCTCCTTCATGGGGGTTGTAGGAAGGCGTGGAGGCACCTGGAGGGAGAGAATTTTCCACATGTGTGTGGCCATGGGGGAGAGGGTGATGGAGAGGAAGATGTGCCCAGGAGCCAGGCTCGCCTGCAGGCCTTTGGCTGGCAGAGATGAATGTCCTTGCTCTAGATTTTATGTGAAAAAAGTTGCGACAGGTAGAGCAAGTTCGGGAAGGAGTGGCCCAGTTTCCACCACTGGCTTCCTCGCCACCAGGAGCCATCAGGGAGCCATCAGGGAGCAACAATGGCTCTGTCCTTGTCACACTAAGCCCCTGCTGTCCTGCCGACAGGGCACTAATGACTAATGACTAATGATATCTATCCCTGGAAGCCAGGGCTCAAACACTATTTTGGGTGCCAACCATCGCAGTAATTTTACAGAGGGGTGTAACGCTCAGATCCTAATGGATCTCCTGTTATGGAGATTGATGTGGCTGGAAGTGCTGAGCAGAATGGCTATTTTTGTGCTATTCCTCTTACACAGCTGAACAGCTGGCTCTGTGCTCTGACAGCCACCAAGGAAAGTCCAGCATGGCTGAAGAGCAAGAGGACAGTGCACAAGACAAATGCTGCATGGGATGTTGCCATGCCCTAATGAGGTTGCCAAGATCCTTGAATTCCTTTTGGTAGTGTACAACAGAAGCAATAGAAGCAGGAGAAATAGTAAGAGAACCAAGACTTATATGTCTACTTTATAAAAATATATGTATATATTTTAAATAGCTTACTGTTAGGTTTCTCCAGGCTCCACACTTTGGGTTTTTCTGTGACATTACTTTTTCATTTCAGTGTTATAGTATTATTCTGGAAGCACTTACTATGAAATCTATAAAGTCATACAAGCTTTTTGAAGAAAGCTCTTCTGATGATCTGAGCTGTAAAGAGAGATTGTCATTGTAGGTCACTTGTGTGATTACTCTCCAGTGCTTTCCTTTGCGCAGGTTTAGCTCTAAGCCAAAGAGTTTGCCAAGAAAGCAAGCCGAAATGAGGGTGAAGACTGATTACAGCAAATTTATTTATAACAACCATAAAATTAAGTCTTATCAAGTGACAGCATTTTCCCGTGGTAATAGACAATTTTTTCTTTGTTCAGCAAAGCTAATTTGTATATAAAAAAATTCATGCTGACAAGTGAAGCCTAACAGTTGATATGTGCAAGACGACTTGCTTCCCAAGGTTTGGCGCATTTACTGCAGCTCTGAAAGCTCAGACAAACTGTTTACATGCCTAACCAGTGGCCCAAATGTAAGATGTTTGCAAACCTCATAATGTTTTCAGCAGCTCCATTTCAGGCTGTTGAAAACCATTAGTAATGCACCACAATAACTGGTTAAAAGAAAAACATACTGTTCAAACAAATCTCCATTAAACTGTCATCTTTATTTTCATACTTCTTTTACTGCTGTTACAGGGATTTGTGTGTTTTTTCTCCATTTTCTTCATCTACCCATTAGTAAGAGGTAGAAAGTGACTCCCCAGATGGACTTTTTCATGGTTTGAAGTGTACATAAATTGAGCTCTGTGCACAGAACATGGAAATAACACATGGTGGTGCCCCTTTTGTTTGCAATTAAGCAATGAAGAGTTGTAAAGCAAGTTCAGCTACAGCTCCTGCAAATATCACAATGATAATTTATGTCTGCTTCTTGCTCATAGGCAAATGACCCTCATCTGGGCCAAATAAACTCTAACGATTCTGGCCTGTACATTTGCAACAAATAAATGTCAAGGTGGAAGAATAGGAAGTTTATTAGCTTGAGATAAAAAAAATTAATAGCATCATAATGAAGCTTTCAGTATTTAAACCGTAAATGGAAACAAAATGTCAGAAAAATGCTAAGCAGGCTGTCAGAGGAGTACTTTTTAAAGGCCATGGAAGGACCCTTTCCCTTTCTCCTGTGTGGTATCCCATTACCTCCTCCCCACAAGACATGGAGTAAGGCTTTGGGGCTTCCCCCCTGAAAAAGTCAGTCATGCCTCACAGGAGAGATGATCAGGGTGGTGATGGGTGGCTGGGCTGTCCTGCAAGGCAGGAAGGCAGAGTTTGGCTGGCGAGAGAGGGAGGAAACCCAGCCCTTCTCCCAGGTTCCCAGCAAAGTACAAGGGGTGAGCGACACCATCACTAGTGGCAGCAAGGAAAAAGCCAGTGTTACATAAGGAACCAAAGGTCTTCCCCATAAAGGTGGTTAAGCATTGAAACTGTTTTCCAAGAAAGGTAGTGGATCCGTGGAGATTTCCAAAATTCAGTGGTGTTCATTAATCCAGTTGTCTGTACAATGTGAGGGACACCAGCAGCACCATGGCCTTCTGCTCTGCACTTTGCACCTAGCAAAAGTTTAGAGTTTAGTTAGTGTTAGTGTTTAGAGATGTTTAAAAATAATGTGCCCTGTAGCAGCATGACTCTGCTAAATATTTCTGGTGTCAAGCTGGCCTTAGCCACCTATGCCTCTGCAGCGCCTACTGAAAAGTCAGGCTATGAAGGTCAGAATATCCTATAACTGCGTAGCATCCATGATGCCTTTTAGCTCCTGCCAAGTCACTTGCTCGTGACCGTAGGGGGAAACAAATGCTTGCCCTTGGCAGCCGTGTGGCTTTTGCTATGCTACAGTATTAATCACATGCTAGGCATAGCGTCGCATACAACAGGCTTTTCTTCATCCACTCTGGTTTCATGGTAGCTCTTCTGCAGTTCTCTTCCCAGTCTTAACACTCCTTTCAGTACCTATCTCACTTCGGGAAATATTTAGCATAGTACTAACTCTACCTTTCCATTTTCTTGTGTGAAACTTCAGTCTAATTTTTAACAGATAAATTATGGGTGTCATACCAGCAGCTCCAAGTTACTTTATTAGTATTTCCTTTTACAGAAGAAAAAAATCTAGGCTGCACCAGGACAGTTTTCCAGGATTTTTTTTTCACCCCTTTGGTGAGAAAAATGTCAGTGCTTTCTGTGTAGGCTAAGGTTTGGTGACCAAGGTCAGTGATTAAAAACAGCTGAGAACGTATTTTTGGAAAGCAGTCTTTCTACCTTGAAAATTTTGCGGCATAAGCAGCACACTGAAAAGCATTTTAAAGTATGATACATACAGTTCACAGAGTGTAAGAAAGGCATGGTACTATAATGTTGGGAATGTCAGTTGTCATTGACAAATATGGAACTGGGCAAGAATTTATCAGTGATATGAAAGGACTGATCGAAAGAATCCAGTTGTCAGCATTAAAAGGTCATATATGCCTTAAAAGACAGCAAGTGACCAAAGAGTGGAAGGGAGCACCACAAAGCTCAGGAATATTGTCCTCCAGCACAGTAAATGTGTGTATAGCTACTGCATGGTTTTTATAGAAGCATTACAGCCCAGTATAATAGTTCTGTTTCAAGAAATATAAAAGAGAACACCCTTGCACGATGTTTTAGAATCACGTATTTGATTCAAAATATGTCTACAAAGCCCAATTTTGCTGTCCTACCACACTTCCACTCACAGTGAAGTGTGAGGCCATCATGTCTCACACATCTTTTTTTGCCTGACAGGTACGTGGCTGCGCAGTGAGCTGATAATCAAAGGCTTTACCTTGGAGAACCCATATTTTTTCTGATACCTCCATAAAAATGTATAATAAACATAAACCTTACAGAAATAATTCATGGTGGAGCCTATGCCTCCAGAGCAGGGGTTTGGGTGTTTTGGGGTTTCTTTTTCAAGGATGAAGACATTACCACTTAGTGGAAAGGCTTCAGAATAGAGCACACCTGGTGTCAAATCTTGGATTGGAAATCAGGTATCCTAAGTTTCCATGCTTGACATGGTAGGTATGATGAAAAAACAAGCGCAAGGTGAGAAGTAGCTTTAATTGTGAATGCAAACAGGCAGCAGAATTCTGGGTGTATGTGTGTGTTGTGGGTGAATTTCTGAAATTCTCAAGCCAAAGCCTGCCACTCACCAGCTGTAACTGGAATGTGCTGGTTATAGAATTCCATCCGACCTGATCTGAATTGAGCATGGCACATCTTGACTTCTCCGACTAGCAAACAGACATGAGACAAACCCTGCAGTTAGGAGGCTGATCACATGTTGTGCTTCTGCACACAGACTATTTAGACCAAGAAATTAGGCCCAGGTGCTGCAAAGAAGAGTTGGTGCTGGTGAGAGAGGTTCCCAAAATGAAGTATCAGTCTTAGGAAGAAGAAAGGAGCTTGGCAAAAAGAAAGCCTTGCCTGTAGGAATAATGCTGCAGTGGGGCAAGATGCAGGAGACCAGACTGCTTGTGGCCCATAATGTCTGAGACTGTTAATGGAGAGCAGCCCACAGCATGAACCAACCTGACTTTCTGCTTGACCGTCCTGGGCCAGCAGCAACCTCCCTGATGAAGGTGGATGGTGAGACCTTGCGATTGTGCTGGGGTCAGCAAGGAAGTGGGTGTCTCAGAAAGTAGAGTAAACCTCTTGTCTCTTAAAACCTTTTGTTTCTTATATAAACCCCAGTTATACAGAGCCACTGCAGACTGTTGTTCACTGTGTCTCACTCATGACAGCACCCTATTTACAAATGATCCTTTTCAGCCAAAACAATTCCCAAACCATATAAACGGCTGGATCTACGAGGTTTCCTTTCATGTTACATAAACCCCTTAGTTTAATTATACAGTTGCCAATGATTTCTTTTTTTCTCCTGACACATTACCATCCTCTTGCATTAATTTCCTAGGTGGCTGTGACTTGCTTTTCTAAAAGAAGCTGTACATTGTCTACCTCTGGAGAAATCCAAGAACTGACAGTCTGGCATACATCCCTGTCACTGTCTTCACTAGCGTTATCAGTAACACTGCTAATTTGATAAGCCTTAGATTTTTCAAAGATTATTCTAAAAACAAGCATTTAATGCGTGACTGAGATCTCTATTGGAGTGGGTGTAGAGTGGATTTTAGAAGGAAGGGAGGCTGTGGCAGATGTGTATTCGTGAAGTACCTCACCTTCAGCATCTCTTTAAAGTGATGTCCCGGTTGTATAATTTCTTCATTCTGCCTCACTCTTGAAAGCACATATCCACAGCAGACATTAATAATAAAGACAATTGGTGTGATTTTTTGTAAACACCTTCTGGTCCTGTACAGTGAAATTCCAGGGATCCAGACACAACTGGAAGCATTTATGTAGTTGTTATAACAAAACAATTGATTTTTATTTTTTTTTCTGGTAGGAAAATTATCTCACATGAAAAGTCTTTAAAATTGTCACTATTTGAGAGAGACACTGATTTTGACTGGAGACCAGCAGCCAGAACTCTGTCAGAAGTCAGAAATGACTGTGACTTCCACACACTGCTAAAAAGTAAAGTTTACTGTGAGATACAGTGAGAATTGCCACCCCTGTGAGAGCAAGTAAGATTTCTCTCCAGGGAACCTGGTTCTTCCTTACCAGGAAAAAAAGACCAAATAGCGCAGGTGCTCCCACAGGTTGCAGCTTTGCAGGCATTTTTACCTCTGCCTAGGCACTGGTCCAGTCCCCCAAGGTACTCAAAGAGACTCTGAACAAGTTATTTAAAAACAAGCAAGGAACAGTGACACACACAATTAAAGTATGAGTTTCTCTGCAGCCTTTTGAAAGCTTCAGCCCTCAGTGGTTGGCAGATAACACGTGAGGTGGTTGCAGAGCTGCCAGAGAGCTGTTGAGCAGAAAGGGATGTGGACTTTGCTTGCATGGCCCAGGCTGGCTGTCTTCTCCTGCAGATACTATATATCTATTGGATACTATTGCAGATATTGGAATGGGTTTGGTTTGTTCTTCACTCATAAAATGGATGGGCAGGAAATTCTCTTTCAGCCCATCACTACTTAAATTTACTATTAGGTTTCCACCGGTTTATGTATCAAAATGACAAGTTTGTGATAAGATGGGCAGTTCTGCATGATTTAGCAGGTTCCCAACACATATCAAACAGAGAAAAAGAAAATGAAACACCAAAAAAAACCCCCACAGGAATACATTTTTCGTTAAGGATTCAATATACCTTTCTTTAGGGATTCGGAACAAGGTGCAGGTACAACAGCTGGCCTAAGAAGAAGGCTCTGAGGATACCTCATAGTAGCCTTTTCAATACTTAAAGAGCCAGGTTGGGTGAGGTTTTGAGGACCCTGGTCTAGTGGAAGGTGTTCCATGCAGGTGCCCATGGCAGCAGGTTGGAATCAGATGAGCTTTAAGGTCCCTTCCAACCCAAACCATTCTGTGATTTTATAAGAGCTATGGTTTTCTCTGTAGACATCTTTTTATCTGAAAACAAAGTTTTCACTCAGTAGCAGTTATGATCAGCCGGTTTTTTGCCCCTCCCCACCCACACTTACAAAGACCCTACCCTTTCAGTGAAGAAACCAATCTCTATACGTTGGACAAGAGTGACATCTACTGTCCGTCACCACCACCAGCCGCCCCAAAGCTGATGCATCGCCGTCCCGTTAAGGTCCCACGGCAGCTGCCCCGTGACTTTCCCAGCTTATAAGGGCACGATGGAGGCAGCCACTGTGCATTTCTGCCCCTCAGGTCTTCAGTCCATGTTGTCAATTAAAACGAATGAGAGCAGATTAGTAAACACTATCAAATCACCCAAACTTCTCGTTGATGAACAAAAAGGAAGTTTGCAGTTGTTAGTACAAAAGCTAGGACACTTACAAAGCAGTACTACTAGCAGTTCAAACCAATGAATCAAGAAGGTGGGGGCCCTCAAGAACTGGAGATATGTAATCAGAAAACCAAACCCTTTCTATTTTGAAGAGGAGAATCTGGGTGTGAAACCAAACTCAAATATGCCACTTGGACAATGATTGATTTATTTACTTTTTATGTTGACACCAGATTACAACCAAATCTGTGAACACAAATCTCAGAGCTTCCGCATGAAGACCTGTGTGCACTCCCACCCTTGTTCCAGGGTGAAATATCACAATGCAGGCCTGAAAAAGAGCACTCCTACTAAGCAGAAGCTTGACAAATTTTTATCAGAAATCAGGTTAAGCAAATAAGTAATTTCAGGATATAAATTTTTGTTTAAAACCAGGCTGCTTTCTGCATGTGAATGCTGGTGGTAACCAAGCATATGCACACAGATGCACACATATACGTAGGCACACAGCCTTACATATCAAAATTCTGCATGAAAAAAAACAATGTAAAGGACCACACAATCTTGAGGCCTAATAAAATAGGAAAATAAAGCTATTTCAGCTTCAGTTTTGCGGTGTTCAAGACTCCTGAGAAACAGGGATTGGACAGACAAGCCTGGCTGGTAAGTGGGAGTCTCTAGCCGTGGTAAGGATTGGATGAGGTCTAGGATAGCTTTGCTATATCATGATTTGTCTTACCTGAAGCAATGGGATATTTAGATACTTCTTTGTCTTGAAATGGTGGCTGTTTGATCTTACCCTTTACTCTTACATCTTGCAGACTTCAGGGTCTGTAAGGTACTGGAATCAAGCAGGTTGGAAGGGACATCAGGAGGCCTCCAATTGCCTGCTCAGAGCAGGTTGGGCACTAATTTCAGGCCAGATTTCTCAGGGCTGTGTCCAGCTAGGACTTGAAAATCCCCAGGGCCTCTCTGGGTGACCTGTTCTACCACCTGCCTGTCTTTATGGAGAAAAGTTTTCACTTACCATGCACTTCCCATAAAACTTGTCTGCATGATATTTTAGTTTTTAACTGGAAAAAGACAGCAACAGAGGGAATAAGGGAAAACACAGGCCTTTGTGAATACCAGCTGGCCCATGGGCAAGGGGAAGAATGCGCAGACACCAGCAGACTGGCTCAGGCACTGCTCAGGACCAAGAAAGGTTTGACGAGAGGTGACTGTCACACCTAGATCTGTACTGCCATCTACTCTTCCACTAAGCACGCTCAGTGTCTGGTGACTGGTGCCTGTGCTGGGTAAGGATGTTATATGCAAGATCTTTATTTTCATCATTCAATGAAAGGACATAAGGACAAAGGCAGTCCATGGCAGTGTCTGCTTTTTGCCCAAGCTAGCTTTCACATATCGTGAGATGGGCTTCCTGAGCTTCAATTTCCTCCCTTCCCAGTGAGATCCATGCTTCACTTCCCTGCCTGTCTGCTGGTCACCTCTGTCTCCTTCTTGCCTTTCCTCATTAATGCTGGTCTTGTTTTGCCTAAACAGGATGTCTGCAGCTAAAGAAAAGCTGTTTGTCCTTAACTACTCTGAACTGAGCATGTAAGTAACTCACACTGCAAACCCAATAAGAGGAGGGCGAATGAGGAAATAACTTTGGAGGACTCAGCTGAGCTGCAAAAAGACCCATCAGTAACATCCACCCTCATCAGAACTCACACCCTGAAAGATAAGAGAAACCTTCAGCAGGCTGTAGGACAAACAAGGAAGGAGGATTTTCTCAGTGCTGTATCAGAGATAGATAGAAAAAAATGTCAAACTCTTGAAAGCTGAAGTGAAAGCAGAGAATAAAACTAAGAAGAATGAACTTCTAGTCAAGACAGACTGTGGGCCCTTGGGTGTGATATATGATAACCAGTCCCTGAAATATATGTTCTGCAGTAGTTGCCTAATTTGCCATAGCACTACAATCCTACTGAATCTGAAGTGCTACATATAAAACATATCAAAGATTAATGTACCTACTGCATATCTTCTTGTGCAAGAGCCCATGGATATTTTCAGCATTCTCCAATTATGGTGCTAGTTTTGTTTTTTCCACTTCAATAAACAATTACAAAACATGGGAAAATAAGCTGAAAACAGACATATGTCTTCAGAATATAAACATCTGTCTTGCAGAGCTGCCATGCACAGGAAGGTGAGCATCAATCCAGTGTGCACCCACCTACCTTGCCAGGTCCTGCAGGTACACCAGTACTCCCCTGGGGACAAAGGTGTAATACCAAGAGAAAAAACAGAGGCACTGGCATCACATTTTAGCAGTCTGAGTTTCCTGCTGGGCACTGGAAGGAAGTAGTCAGTGCAGGAAGGGGAATGAATGGCCAGAAGAATGCATGGTCTAGATGCTTCTGTGATGAAAATTGCCAAGCTGCCAACTCTCATGAGACAACTGCACCCTGCGAATACTACACAGAATCAAAGGAAAAGGAAAGTGTTCCCAAAGGAGAAACTGTGGGTGTGAATGAAGACATATGCATGTGTTGTGCATGTTTTAAATCACATCGATAACAATCAGTGAACACATTTCAGTGGCAGGCCTTTAAAATGTCTCCACTGCATGTATAAAAACTGTCATGTTCTAACCAACAAGGCAAATGGGAGGAAAAATAATGGGTTGGAGCAACCCAGATGCTATCATAAGGTGTCCTAAGCTACCAACCTCATCAGGAAGAAGTACTAAAGGTGACTGGATTATAATTTTTAAATACTTCCACAAAAACATAAGAGCCATGCTAAATGGGCTCTCTCTCCTTATAGGAGAGACACTTACCAAGAAGTTGAAAGGGTGGAAGCACAAACTAGAGTCATATTAAAATCTAAGGACATGATTTCAACTGTGGGCATGATTCATCTTTGGAACAGGCTATCAAAGGAGTAAGAGGATTCTCTTCAAATCAAGATTTGCCTCCAATTAAAAAAAAAAGGAAAGGAATAATAAAAAAAAAAGGCACTGAATACAAGTTACTGGGAATTCTGAGCACCTCCCAGTACTCCAATTCATTCCTGAAGCTCTTTTCCACCTCCTCACAATTTATCAGATTCTTTTCCTGAACTGCAAACACCAAGCCTGAGATGACATATTCAAGTAATAATCTTGTTTTAATACAATTTGAATTACAATGGCAGAGCAATATCCATTCTTACTCAAAAATACCATACAAGAGCAGATAAATACCAAACAATTCATAAAAAGAACCAAAACAAACAAAAAAACCCACAAAAAATGAGCAATAAATTTTATATCCTTTATAGATTGACAGGAATTTATAAACAAAATGCGGAAAAATCTTCACCTATGTGTGCAGGGGTAAACTGGGACTTCTGAGAGCATCAGCTTCACACCCCTGGTCTGTCCATGACTCCGCATATGCCCTTTTCAAAGGTGTTTTTGCATTTTGCAGATTGTACATTTTCCATGATGCGGAGTACTGAAATTAAGACTACCTGGTAGCTAGTCACACAGTAAAAAGTGGTTTCAACTCTTTCTCTAAAGAATGGTGGCTTGTGTTAGCTGTTACTCAGGGATATGTTGACAGCTGCCAGTTTGTTTATGAATATTTGTATTTAGAAGTCCAAAAGTAATGTTCACATACAAGGAGGCCAAACTTATTTACACCACAAAGAGTTAAGGAGAACAGATTGCGTATGACCAGTAAGCTGAAAGTCATTCATGTGAAGATGGCAAATAATGAAAACATCAGGTAAAGAAACAGAACAGACATTTTAAAAGTTATATTTACTAAATAATCTGAGTCTGATTCACTACATTACACAGTACATAATTGCTCATGTTTCCAAGTTCACATCTCTTATCATTATGAGAAAGTAAATAATAGCTTCAAATGAGATCTGAAATTAACTTCAGTGTTGGAAAACATTCAAGTTCTTTCCAGCCTCATCTAAACATTTCCCTCTCAAGATAATAACTTTCCTATCTGTTCATAAAAGCTCGTAAATATTTAATTCAAAATCAAATCTGGAATGCTTATGTCTTTGAAAGTGTTTTCTTCAGGGGGAAAGAAATAGGAAAAGAAAAAGAGAAGCACGCAACTCGTGTAAAGATCGCCACATTGAAACAAGGTCAAAGTCAATGGAGCACAGTTAACCCAAGAGTCAAAACCTGTTGAAAAGGAAGAGGGAGGGAAGATTAAGCAAAATGTGTAAATAGTGGCTCAGCTAGCACCATACACAGGAAAGCTGAGTCAACCCATAAAATCGTTAACTTCCACACCGTAATTACCCTGGCACCTTTGGATAAGCCCATGCTTCTCACAGTTCAGTGTGCAAAGCAAGTAAAACACCTGTTGTAGGGCAACCCACAAGGTGTCTGTGCCCTTCTTCCCTCTCCAAAAAGAGAGGAGATTCCTGCTAGCCCCTTCTTAAGGGTTGGCCATCACATTCAAGGAAGTACTGGTCTGTCTTCCACTTTATTACCTGGATATTAGGGGACTTCAGAATGCTGGAGGGAAGGGATGCCACACAGAGCAACCTCAACATGCTTGAGAGGTGGCCAGTGCCAAACATGAAGTTCAATAAAGCCAAGTGCAAGGTCGTGCACCTGGGTTTGGGCAATCCCAAGCACAAACACAGGTTGGGTGGAGACTGGATTGAGAGCAACCCTGAGAAGGACTTGGGGCGCTGGTTCACACTCAACATGACCCAGCAATGTGCACACGCAGCCCAGAAATCCAACCATATTCTGGGCTGCTTTGTGACCAGCAGGTCAAGGAGGTGATTGTCCCCCTCTGCTCCAGTCTTGAGACCTCACCTGCAGTGCTGTGTTCAGGTCTGGAGCCCCCAACACAAGAAGGATGTGGACCTGTTTGAGAGGGTCCAGAGGAGGGATATGAAGGTGATCAGAGGGCTGGGGCACCTCTTCTATGAAGACAGGCTGAGAGAGTTGGACTTGTTCAGCCTGGAAAAGAGAAGGCTCTGGGGAGACCTTAGAGCAGCTTCCAGTACATAAAGGGGTCTATAAAAAATCTGGAGAGGGACATTTTACAAGGGTCTGTAGTGATAAGACAAGGGAAGAATGGATTTAAGATGAAAGAGGGTAGATTTAGATTAGATATTGGGTAGAAGTTCTTTACTGTGAGGGTGGTGAGGCACTGGCACAGTTTGCCCAGAGAAGCTGTGGATGTCCCATCCCTGGCAATGTTCAAGGCCAGGTTAGACAGGGCTTTGAGCAACCTGCTCTAGTGGAAGGTGCTCCTGCCCACGGCAGGAGAGTTGGAACTGGATGAGCTTTAAGCTCCCTTCTCACCCAAACCATTCTATGATTCTGCATTTTCTTCATTCCTTTGACCTCTGTACAAATCACTTCAGGAGAAATTAGTATTGCCCATGTAATATGGTCAGGATAGTTTGCGCATCAGCCAGTTCTCCTCTCCAGGAAAGCTGTTCTCCAGCCAGGTTGACCTCACAAGCACATGGTTGTAGATACTATTCCAGCCACAAGACCCTGCTTGTGCCCTGACTGTGCAATTCTTGCTCTTCTCAGAGTCAGGTCCCTCCCTGCAGAAATGGCAGCTAATTCAACCAAGCTCCCAGTTTGGAGCTCTTGGGTACCTTTGCCCTCCTTGGGATGCAAGTGGTTGATTGCAGCTCCTAGCACCCACCAAGCCCTCTGCAGTGCAGTTTCTTCCAATTCAAAACACTGCTCACTCCTCACCTCTCTCCCCATCTTCCACCTTTCCCATAGTGTGCGCTGGCACTCAGGGACATATTCCTTCAGGCGAGCACTGCAGCGGTGCTGCTTATCCCTGCCTGAGTGCTGCTGACCTTCCTCTCTCACTGAAGGCTGGAAGCACCTGTAACAAACCATTCCAGCCAAATAGTTCAGGTTACAGGCAGTCCCAACCAACTTTGTGAGTGACATAGGGCAGGTCCCCACATCCCATGCAGGTGACAGGCCAGACAGGAAGATAACTGACGAGGGACGTAGCAGCCAGCTTGCAAGTAGGTAAGAGGGGTCAGAGCTGCTCTTGCTCAGCACCAAGGAGCCCACACTGCATTCGCGTGGCAGAGACCTGGGAACAGAGGCAGAGCATTTCCCCAGCCTGCTCAATAGCCTGGGCTGGTTGCTATGGCTTTCCCAGACAGTCTCACTGCACAAACCTGTGGAATTTAAAAGCAAACTCTGCCAGCTGGAGTAGGGTATGTAAGGAACAGGCTATGAAGAGGAAAGAAGACAACACCAAAGATTTACAGGTAAAATGCATATTTTGATTTAAAGATGTGAACTTAGAGGCAGGGCAGAACGGAGAGAGATGAGCAAAGGGTTACAGGATGATGCAAGCATAGAACAAATTAAACTTATCTGGGATGCATTCAATACTCAAGTTAAATGCACATACTCTTTCCACATGAAAACACATCCCTGAATTATAAAGGGTAAGGGAAGCAGGTCTCGTATCTTCATCTCTGAATATATCATTTGTGTCTCTTAAATCTGAGCTAGTGGAAGAGTCGAACACTGTGAGCCAAACCTATTTAATTTATTCAGCAACACATCTGTGTGAAATATGGTCCAATTACAGGCATTAGGTTACTTTGCCATGGCTGCAGCCATTTGGCTTTTATTTCCAGCAGGCTCTAATTAAATTATCACAATGCAGGAGCAGACAAGTTTCCCTTATACGTGACTGCAATTAAAGACATGGAATCACAACATTTTTTAAAGTGAGTCCAATCAATTGGTTACAGTAAAGAATACCATGTAATAGAGCAGTGACTCCACCATTAAGACTGCAAGAGGGTTTCTATTTCAATATGCTAGTTCCCTTTTATTACGAGTTCTGCTCTTGGATAATTTATTTAAAGTTCATTATGTGTCTACAGCATATATCATTTACCCTCAGCTTGGGCTGCAGAAGTCCCATTATGGCCAATTACTTAGTGTGATAAAATCTGCCACAGTACAAACTCTGCCTTAATTAGATTTAAGTTTCTTCTAAATTCTATTTGTAATTCAGACAGCAGAATAATAAGCAAACAGCGAAGACTTGTTGTCTCCTTTCTTTAGTCCCTGTGGTAACCTGTTAGGTTGTATGCAATCTTAGGGCAGTGCAGAACCAAGAACCCACACCCCTGTGCTTTTCTTACAGTATTTGTCCCCACTTCCCAGTGCAGGGCCTGTGGGGTGGTCTGGCCTGTGAGTGAGTTCCTTGACCCAAATACAGCCCTAACATCACCCATAGCAAAGGAGACGGCTCTGAAAGCACCTGATAGCATGTGTCTTTCTACAGGAACTGCAGCAGCTGAGTGCCACTGCCACACTCTTCCATCATCATAGGTATTTGCTCTCCAGCCCCTATAGCTTTGCTGCAGCAGCACACTGATTGGTGGAATAAAAGCTGACAACAGCCCTACAAAACCACAAAGGAAGTGATGGGGGGAGCAGCACCCAGCCATGCTTTCTTAATAGCTATGCACTGTAAATACTGAGGCGTGCACAGCCCTGGTGCTTCCAGAGTCAGACAGCAAGCTATAACCCGATACGGCAGGATGGGGCCTTTGCTGTTAGCTGGGTTAACCATTAGCCACACCAGATGCTTCAAGTTTGTTTGGGGATACCATGGTACCACTGTATTACCTCTTTACTGAATTATAGCCACTGGATTTACTCAAGCCATCCGCTGCACCATCCCCAGCCATGAAAAGAGGTTTGAAGCTGTTTTGCTCTTTAAAAACAAATGCCGGTGTTTGGCATGCTTCTCCTCAAGCTCCAGCTTCAGGTTTCAAAGCATTTTAAATATGTTTGAACCAAATGTTCTACACAAATCTGAATTCAAATCCTGCAACCTGTCTCTGTGTAATCCCACAAGTGAGTGAGGGTAGAAGCTATATCAAGAAAATTCAGAGTAGAACAGGAAATAGAAGCGGTGATTCAGTAGGATCCATTTTAACAGATCCAGGTTACAGTAATTTGAGGACGGGAATCATCCTGTGAGAAGTTACATTCCTATGGAAAAAAAAATGCGCCAGATACTTACTCATTTTTTTCCATCAAAACGTTTGCTCCACTTTAAAAAAGAAAGGCGGCATTCACACAAACGCATGCACTGCATGCCATGCTAGTGGTTTTTTGCCATGTGCTTCAGTGGCCCCATATTTTCTGTTGTAGAGACTATATACTGGGCTACCTTTACTTCCCTTGAATCCTGCTCAACTTCCATATTAAAGCATGCAACTGGCTGCTTTGTAAAGTTGAATGCATTTATTCTCATCTTTCAGAAAACTTCTATCTATCTAAGACTAATGTCAATGCAAACCACCATTTTACAGGGTGAGAAATTTACATAGTAGCTAATGACAAGCCTAAAAATAACCTATTTCTTTGCAGCATCAATCTTGTTAGTGAACTAAAAGAATGAAGTATTCCTCTATCAGTTGTTTCCAAGGAGCAGGGAGAAAAATGTTAACCGACTCCAGTATCAAAAAGAATATGAAAACATTTCAATATCTGCCTTGTTTTCCACTTAACTGAGAAGGCTGCAAGTAACTTCCATGGAGAGTTACGTTCTGGACATTCCTCTCTATACTTTTGGTCAGTAGCACAACATGACTATGTTGACTCCTTATGAGAGCAGAAAGTGAACTTTCAGGGGGCACACATCACACACTGTAGGGCTGGGAATCCCTTATATTACAACTTCACTGTGTCTGTGCAGATCCTTCCCTGAAAATATGCATTTTAAAATAAATTACCTATCTCTACCTAGATTTGATAAAAGGCCTCTAGATCAGGATCAATTCCTATCAAAGCAGCGAAGCCTTTTCTTATTCAATAAAAGGACTTTAATAGTGGCACTAATGGGAAGTTAAAAGAAAAGATCTGGTTATTAGTTGTTTTTAATGACCTATGAGAAGGTCTTATCTGCCAGAGAACACTAAACATTTTTCTCTCTCTTAAGCACCAAGGGAAAAACATGAACGCAACTAATGACAACTTAGCCAACCCCACCACCTGGCAGCACGCTGAAGGTGATTTTCTCAACTGCACTGACGTGCAAGTTGGTCTGAAGACTTTGTACCTCCCCATTATGTACAGCATTATCTTCCTGGTGGGCTTCCCAGGAAACGTCATTGCAATTTGTTTTTACAGCTTCAAGATGAGACCTTGGAAGAGCAGCACCATAATCATACTGAACCTTGCATTCACAGACCTGCTTTACCTCACCAGCCTGCCCTTCCTGATACACTACTATGCCAACGGGGAGCACTGGATCTTTGGTAACTTCATGTGCAGGTTCATCCGCTTTGGCTTCCACTTCAATTTGTACAGCAGCATCCTCTTCCTTACCTGTTCCAGTGTCCTCCGCTATGTGGTGATTGTCCACCCTATGAAGTTCTTCCACATCCAGAAGAAGCGGTGGACAGCAGTGGCTTGTGCAGCCATTTGGGTGATCTCACTGGCAGTTGTCATCCCCATCAACTTCTTAATCTCTTCAAAAGAGGAACAAAACAGATCCTTATGCCTTGACCTTACCAGCTCTGAAAACCTGGGCACAATCAGGTGGTATATCTGGCTGCTGACCAGCCTGGGCTTCTTCTTGCCCTTGCTGACTGTGACTTTGTGCTATGTGCCCATTATTTACACCTTGGTTACTGGGCCCCACACACGGGCTTGCTACAAACTAAAGGCTCGCAGACTTGCCATTGTCCTCTTGGTGGTCTTCTACGTGTGCTTCCTCCCCTTCCACATCTTTCGTGTGGCTCGGGTTGAACTACGGTTGTGTCCATTCAGCTGTCACACGGAAAAACAAATCCACTCTGCTTATATCATCTCCCGGCCACTGGCTGCACTGAACACATGTGGAAACCTCCTGCTTTATGTTGTGATTGGAGGTAACTTCCAACAGGCCATGCTCTCTCTTTCAAGGTGTAAGTGGAACAAATACATCCAGCAGACCAGGAGCAACAACTACCTGACCAAGTCAGAAATTACATTAAAGTTATGAGATAATCCCTTGAAGAAAATCCCAGGCTTTGGTGCTGTAAGGTCCTGGAAAGGCAGGTGTGTTGATATGGTAGCAAGAATTGCAACTGGCTTCCTCTCCCTGCTGTAGCACACTTCTCCAAAAGCTGTCTAGGGAGCAGGTTTATATACACCTCTATTAGCAACCAAAGAAAGAGGAGTGAAAAGATTAGAAAGCCACCTTGAAGATGAAATCTAAAACCAACCAACCAGCCCGACTGTTTCCAAAATAATCTGGGAAACAAAGGGTGCTCTCACTCCAGGCTTTGCATTTGCTTACAGAAACATGGAGAGGTTAGTACGGACATGAGAACAACTTCCATTGATTTCATTGTTGTCACTGATGTACTGCTTTGTTTATTATAGCCAGAGCAAAACACAGCAGATACTGTCACGGTTGCTGAAACCCTGAATTACCTAGAAGGCACCTAGATAAATCATCACTTTTCAAATTAGATGGACCTGATGAACTTCAGCATAGGGCACCAAGGAACTGAATGGTGAAACCTCAGAGCTAGCCTAGGGGAGGATGAGAAGAGTACCAGAGGAGAACATACATGGTGATACAAGAAGGTATAGATACATATATCCTCTTTCTCTCTCTCCATATGTATATACTCTACCCTGTTCTCATGAGACCTCACCTGCAGTACTGCATTAAGCTCCGGAGCCCCCAACACAAGAGGGACACAGACCTGTTGTAGTGAGTCCAGAGGAGGCCACAAAGATGCTCAGAGCGCTGGAGCACCTCTCCTATGAAGACACACAGGGAAAGCTGGTCTTGTTCACCATGAAGAAGAGAAGGCTCCAGGGAGACCTTAGAGCAGCTTCCAGTACCTAAAGGTGCCTACAAGATATCTGGAGAGGGACTTTTTTACAAAGGCATGTAGAGATGGGACGGGGAGGACGGGGAGGGGGGGAATGGATTTAAGATGAAAGAGGGTAGGTTTAGACTGGACATAAGGAAAAAACTCTTCACGATGTGGGTGGTGAGACACTGGAACAAGTTGCCCAGAGAAGTTGTAGCTGTTCTGTCCTTGGAAGTGTTCAAGACTGGGGTTTTAAGGAACCAGGTGTAGTGCAAGGTGTCCCTGCCTATGGCAGGGGGGGTGGAATTAGATGATCTTCAAGGTCCCTTCCAACCCAAACCATTCTATGATTGTAGGATTCTATGATATATATTTATGTATATATAAGTGTGTATATATATATATATATGCTAAAAATGGAGGAACAATAAATCAACAGGCACATTAATGTACATCTCAGAAAAATACTGAAACAGACAATCAGATTATAAGTCTATGGAAGATGAATACAGATGAGTACCAGACAGTATGGATCTATCAGCTACATATGATGCCAGATCATTCTGATTTCCTACTACAACAAATTAACAGGCTTGTACATGAACTCCAGAAGAAGTTTTGACACTGTCTGAGATGACATGCTAAGGAAACAGTCTGGAAGAAACTATTTTTGCTGGTGCTCAGAGTGGAGATGATTTACTGTCAGAGTAGGGGGAGTCACTGAGCTGGGATTTCACCAGTGTGCCCTGCATTTGGCAATATTCAATGTTTTCATTAACAAATTGGAAAATGAAATAAAGTCTGGTTATTATATTTCCAGATGACATGAAGCTGAGAGGACAAAATTAAGTTGACAAATTGCAACTACGGTCTCAAAAAAACACAGGATGCTATTAGACAGTGACAGGTGCAAAGTTCTGCGTTTAAGTAGGAGTAATGAACTGTGCAAACACAAAAGGAGAAAAGAAAAACCTACTTAGGAAGCAGTTCAGCAGATAAAGAGCTGCAGTTACTGTGAATCACAGGCTGGACAGGAGCTGACAGTTCCAGTGAGCTGACAGTTTCTGCTATGGTGAAAACTGCAGATGCAAGGCTGTGATGTATGAGTAAGAATATAATGTGTAAGATTTGTGCAGCAGCCCTTACACTCTTTGCAGTGTTGTTACTCTCCCAGTTGGAGAACTGTGTCCAGCCTTGGAGATTGCCCATCAGGAAAGACACAGAAGAGAGGAGTGTGACAACAGCACTCAGTGAAACGTCCCAAGGGGAAGGAACTAGACAGAAAACCAAATAGTATTCAGACCCCTCAAGGGTGGATGTCAGGAAGGACTTTCTCTCAGGGCAGGTGATGACGCCCTGGAAAAGACAAGAAGCGTCTCCACTGCCGCATGTCTCTGGAAGCAGGCTAGCCAGACACTGAGCAAGAGGGACACAAGCCTGCCTGACCTCTGGAGGTCCCTTTTGGCCATGAGGCTCTGCAATTAGGCATACATGGTCGGCAACACTGGTGATAGTAAAACAAGCTGGAAGCGTCACTGGCACCAGGGCTCATCCTGCCATACTGCTACAGGTCTTGGGAGCCTTTGGCAAGCACCTTCCGCTGGTTAGCACTGTGCTCAGTGTACACAGGCACTCAAGTAGGACAAACGATGACAGCATAATGTTTAACATGCTTTTGGGGTATTTAAAACACTTTATTTGGTAAAGACCAATCATCAGATACATCTTTGAGAAGCAGTGCCACAGGCCTTTTGACATGTTTTCTACTTTAGATTGTCCTTTTCTTCATTGCTGTCAAAGTAGGAATTTTACCGATGGCCACTAGATGGTGATCAACCGTGGTCAAGCTACCTGGCTTCACATACGCATGGTTGATTCAAATCAACAAGTTACACAAACGCACAAGACAATTCACATGAAATAAATCTTTTCTGATACTGACTCATCGACAACTCTCCAACATGGGCAAAAAGTACAAATGCACCACACAAATTCTTTTCCTTTTCTACATAAGTAAAAGCACAAGATGTGTCTTACCACTTACACGTACACACCTGAAGGAGTGGAAAAAAAATTATCTGTTTTTCCTCTCTCAGAGCATTTTTAATTCTTGCTCTCAGAAGCATTTCCTTCTCAACCCTGAACCGAGCTTACCACGCATGAGCAGAAGCTCTTCAATACAACTACACATACAATATAAAATGGAGCAGCTAAGGGTAAAAAGTGTGAAATGGAAGTGTTCAAAGCTTTTCCTCTCTAACAGCAAGAGTGACAGTCCCACAGTTTCAGTGACAGGGAGAAGGGGGACTTTTTGCCTCCTCCTCCTCTCTTTCCTTAACATAGGTGTTCTTTGGTTGCCTTTTTTCTGTCTCACCTGCTCATCCACCACCTCTCTTCGTTCAGTTTGGGCTAAATTAGCTGATTTTAAAGTGCTGAAGTAGATTAGGGGGTGCTCTTGGGAGCCATTGTTTGCTGGTGGGGCAAAAACCTCCAGAAGGGCAGTCACATCTTCCAGTAGCATACCTGGCTCTGGAGAAGGAGAAAAGGTCAACCTCAACGCAGGCATTTTGAAGCACTCAAGGTCTGCTCGGGTTCTCTGCAGGACTAAGAGATCATTATCTCATGCAACTCATTCCTTTTGCTTACTGTGAAGCTCGATAGCTTCTATTTTTAGCAGCTGTTCAGTTTACTGCTGAAACAAGGATAAGTGCTTCAATTGCAGTAAACAGGAGACTCTTTCCAAGCTCTGTACACAGTGTGACAACACAGCTACATAAATTACTACACTATTGCAGGTTAATTCACAGCATGGTTATACTCCAGTAACCAAGCTTCTGTCAAAAGTCTCTGGTAGGTTTGTCTGCAAAGACAGTCATGTTGACTCAAGTACCCACCAGCACGCTACTCTCTGCCTGTGACCATAGAGGGACCAAGAGAATAACTTTGCAAGGTAAACCTCTTGAGGGTTGTCGACCCTGCTGATACTAAAGTTGAAATTTTGCAGTCATGTCGAAACTTATTCTTCATAGTGACTCATGTACTGCTACAGATTGCAGCAGAGCTATTTTCTACCCTTAATTGTCTGGGAAGGCAAGCAGCAATTTTCTTTCTTTTCTCCCTAAATCATGCAGTGGAAGTAAAAGGCCTTCCTTGTACTCAAAACCTCCCAGAAAGCAAAAAGACTGACTGTAATGTTCTGCATCAAAAACATTGCACAAAATCTGTCCTAATCTGGCTGCATCTAGCTGTCTTTCAAGTGATTATGTGTCATACTGAAGACCTAAGAAATGAGTGTGAAAGAGGCTGCATGTAGCATCCAAATGAATAGCTTGGTAAACACTTAGTAGAGAGAAAGGCTAAAATAGCTTGAGATACTCTTACAAGGTCTGTGTTCGATATTGATGTGAGACATGGCTGCAATTATATCCAAATGTAATGGTATGCACAGTTGGAATGCTGCTGCTTTAGCTGGACAGTGTAACTACAGTAGTGATCCACCACATGAAGTAGAGGGTATTGCCAGACTCACTACTGAGTCATTTAGACCTCAGATTGATGCTGCCATTTTGCTGATAAGGCTAAGCAAACAGAATAAACTTTGAATGACTGCTTCCATCTGTCTGTTTTCTATCCTGAAAAAAATGGTTAAGTGAAACTAAATTTTAAAGCAGAAAAAAAAACCAAATGAACACACCGCTATTCAACTCCTACCAGCTCCAAACTGTATTTGCTTTTCCCTGCTAGCAGAAAAGGAAAAGAGATGTAAAGGAAAATACTTTGTGTGTTCCCTTGAATCTTCCTTATGTTTTGTGACAGTAGAGGCATTCAAAGGTGCCAGTTGATGCCACTTCAATGTAAAGGCCACATAATTAAGCCTAGGAGGGAAAAAAAAAGATGTTTACCTGAAAGAAAATATATTTCAAGGCCTGTTTTCTGAATAGTGACTGGAAAAGAGAAGGACTTTTGACTATAGTGTTTTGCTGAATTGATGCCCTGGCCTACAAGCTGCTGCAGTGCAGAGCAAAGTGAGTTGGATGCCTCCTAAAGTAGGAGAAAAAAATACATCCCTGCTTTTAATCAGAGCTGTGTTTTGGGGCCCAGAAGCAGACAAAGTAAAGTTGGTAACCACTGAGCTACATGTCTTTCCAAAATAAAATTTAAAGCTGAAATGCTTGTTTTTTAAAGCACACAGAGGGAAAATTATTTGCTGCAGGCAAGTTTAATGTGGAGTATGTTTGATTCACCATTGCTAGAGCCTTAAAAGGCATTTGAATTGGAAGGTATTTTATCTTCTAAAATCTTTCTTCAGTTTCTTTGCTCCCAAAAATGGTTGATATCACTGATTTCTAAACCAAATCAGAAAGATTTGTCCTGAGAGTGATTGCCCTGAAGCTACAGTACTGGTGATGCTCTCCACTCTTACAAAGAAAGAAAAGTTCTGAGATTTTGCTGTGGAAAGATGTGTTTTCCAGATTACATTATGAATTTCCTTTTACTTCGTAAAATAGTGAAAGAAGATAAGATGAAGAAGAAAGAAATACAACTTTGTGCATAGACACACAATGCCACACTGAATCCCAAAAAGTCAGGTAGAAGATCTAGTACCTGGAGATATTTTCCTTTGTGAGTTTTCATTTAAACACGGTTGCATTTCTAGCATGCTCCCTGCTATCCAATCTAGCAAACTTGATACCAGGTTGCTCAGTCCTTCCCTCTCGCTTCACTGCATCCAGCCTGTTCCTCAAGACCCATCAGCTTTTTCTGAAAAACTGTAAGAAAATTCATTCTGTCCCTTCTGTCATGGTTCTGCTAAAATCCCTACGGTTCCTGTTAACTCCAGTCAGCACGAGCTAGCTGGGTGCATCCTACGGCACTTTCAAGACAATTTCAATGTGTCTGGTGGAATCCGTATTCTGGTCAGTGGATCTGTGGCAAGGTTTTTTGGTATTACCACAAATTACCCTGTGATATTCTCAGATCTCTCCTTCACCTTTCAAGGACTTTCACGGTGCCGGCCACTGTGCAAAGTGATGCCCCAGACCTGCAGCTGACAGGGCTAGAAAACACCTTCCTTGAGGTGCCTCAAAGGGCATCCAAGGTAAAACCTCCTGCTCTGTTCTTGTTATAGTTAAGATGGGCAAAAAGGAGGTGACTTGGCACAAAGCAGGGAAGCATTATGGGGGGATTTATTTCCAGCCCCAAATAATCCCAAAGGAACAATTTTCTACTGAAAGAGCCAGGCTGGCCCAATCACTTACGGCCTCAGCAATAATGAAGAAGAGCTAGCATACACTGGCATACAAATGCATTGTGCAACACTTTCCAGCAATAAATCTTTTTGAAAATTCCCTTTTCCATTTGCTTCAGGATGCTTTTTATGAACGGGAAGTTATCTTCGCAGACAAGGCAACAGCACCTGCCTACAGCAGTTTCCTCACATTTACCTTTCTGCTAGTAAGCTGCTCTGAGATATTTATATATCACCCCTATTTTACAGGTGATGAAACCGAGGCACAGTGGAGTTAAGTGACTTGCCTCTGGTCACAAAGCAAATTAGCAGCCAAGCAGGGAAGAGATCAGTTTCCAGCCCCAGAGCTTTTACAAAGTGCATTTTAGGCTTAGGGTAAGGTTTTCAAGGGAGTCTTGATTGCTCAGTTGTGGCACTTCAGTAATAAAAGCTGAGTTAGAGCAGTGTCTGCGCTACTCAGCCCTGGTTCATCCCCAGTGCTGTACCCTGCATCTGTGAAAGGAGCACTTCTGTTTTCCTGCTGAGAAGGTTTTGGGGGACCAGATCTTTATCACCAGCTATTTGGCTACCTCTGCGTGTGATCTCAGCCGAAAGCCAGTAATTAGCTGTATTCATCCCCTTTAGAGGTTTGTATCAAGTATTTGTTAATTTGCAGGTTAACAAGAAATATTAATAGCATACAGGGTAATCTTTCAGGCTGAAAGGTGTGCATCATACCACACATTGGGAAGTTACCCTCCATGGGGTGCAAATGTCAGAAATAGGTTCCATATATAGCGAGTTGCCTTCACAAGGGGTAAGTACAACTCCTCACCACGTACATATGAAGATGCTGGGAGTGCATATGGGTTCAGCTAGCATGCCTCAGAGATGGGGCCAGACCCATTCCCAGTACACCCTAATTCAGATCCAGCAGCCCCTGTTTTGCCTTCAGATGTTGATGTAGCACTTTTCTTCTAGTGGCAGAAAAGCTAATGGAGTGAAGATCACAGACTCACAGATGCAGATTTATTATACAACTGCTAAATTTCCATCCTCACTTTGACTCAGCATGATTAATACAGCCATAGTTACTTATCAGAGCTAAATATTTGGCCAACAAACAGCAGTGAAAATCTAAATCTGTCCCTCTACCAGAACAAAATCCTAGCAACATAGCCCACATCCTTTTTCCCAAAATGTAAACCTGAGTCTCACTAAAGAAGGGTAAGGACAGGAATAAGGCATCTTTGGCTGGAAATACCATAGTAATCCTGCAGTAATTTCAGGCTGTGCCCGAGGGGCTCCAGCCTCCATACTCGCGCAGCTGGACTCTGCAGATGCTATAATTCAAATTCCCACTAGAGGGCAGACAAAACTCTTCCAATAAAGTATCATCCTGGAAAAGCGGTTAAGTATGCTGGAAAGCTGGGTCTGGTTTGGAAGAGGAAGTCTGCGCTGGAGAAGCAGCAGGGAGCAGGAAAAAGAACAAAATGATGCTCATACCATCTGCGAGAGCAAGGTGGGAGCACTGATCCAACTTTCTCTAAAGAAATACAATACCTGGTTTATACTTTTAAATCAAAAAACAGCTAGAGAGACTATGTGGTTATAAACACATAAATCATAAATTAAACACAGCTAATCTTGCCCCTGTGGATGTTATCTTAGAGTGATAAAAGCCAATTAAGTATATTAAACAGTTAGAAAGGACAAATATAGGGAATTAGAGTTTATCCACTTTTGGGCAACAGTGAATTCATCCTCTTCTGACCAATGAAACATTGAATGGTGTTTTTATCTCTCTGTTTTATTATTGACCACTCTACTGTTGCAGGAAATAATGGTTTGCATTTTCTTCTTGCTGAAATGCAGACAGGTTTCTCTGAACCTTGATGCAGGAGTAGAAAGTATGGCTATAGGCACCAACATAGAATCATAGAATCATAGAATCACAGAATCAACTAGGATGCAAAGTCCTTTCAGATCATCAAGTCCAACCACTACCAAATGACTGCCAAATCCAGCACTAAATCATGTCACTGAGGGCCTCATCTACACAGTTTTTAAACACTTGCAGGAATGGTGATTCCACCACTGCCCTGGGCAGCCTGTTCCAATGCCTGACCACCCTCTCTGTGAAGAGATTTTTCCTAATACCCAATCTAAACCTCCTTTGGTGCTGTTTGAGGCCATTATCTCTTGTCCCATCACTTGTTACTTGGGAGAAGATACTGACCCCCACCTCACTACAACCTCCTTTCAGGTAGCTGTAGAGAGTGATAATGTCTTCCCAAACCTTCTGTTCTCCAGACTAAACATGTCTTCCTCTTCTTCCCTGAAAGAGCACATCCTTCTCCAGGTCAGCCTGACTGTCTCAGGCTGCTCCCCACATTGCAGATAAGGCACAGGGAAAAGATTTTCTCATCATATATCAGAATTCTCCAAGGCAGGCTTTCACACTGGCTCAATAAACCCAATGCTAGGGAAGCCAAAGCAATTCAGAGTTTATTTCTTAACCTAGTCCCAGATCTACAAAGACGGCCTAAGACCCAGAAGCATCACCTGTGCAAGCTAAATGCCATTTTTGAATGCTGAGCAAGAATGTGGTTCAATCTTCTTAAATGTAACTTGTTTGCGTTGACAGAGGTAAGAATCAAAGGCCCGTCAAAGAAGCAGGGCTCCCAGCTGCATTCCTGTGGCTAGGACACCTCCCGCAGCTAGGATAATTAAAGGCTGAATTAATTCCATTTTGGAAGACCAGTATGACAATGTTTGTTACCACAAGCTCTATGATATCTTGCTTCCCTGCTAAATAGAGGTGGGATTTGGAAAAGAGGCAATGCTCTTCTGTTCTGGATGGGTCCCATCTGCTGGTCCCACATGGGTTTGTGGGTGGTAATGACTCTCTCTCCAATCAAGTGAGTCAATGAAACTGAGTGAGACATGGCACTACAGGCAGTAGTCTCCACAGCTGTCACATCAAAAGCTAAATAGGAGGTGTGCCCAGAGAAGGATTAT
The DNA here is from genome assembly GCF_028554395.1 of Pezoporus wallicus. Lineage (NCBI taxonomy): Eukaryota > Metazoa > Chordata > Aves > Psittaciformes > Psittacidae > Pezoporus > Pezoporus wallicus. The sequence continues at coordinate 201,851 of NW_026636656.1, forward strand.
GTTTGTGGCCCTTAATGAGCCACAGAGAGGAGCCCTTCAGGCAGTGGCATGTGTTTTCACTGCATTAAAGCATGTGAATCCATTGCAAAGGGATTTTCACAGCACAATATTGGGACTGAAGGAATAAGCATCAGTCCTGAAGTACAGCCACAACAAATGATGTTAAATTATATATTCTCTATCTGACTTGTACTGTAAGGCGTGAATGGTAGCTCTATCTGAACATTAACATGGGCTAAGGAAAGGTACCTGGAATTTGGTGCAGGGCTGCATTTGGTGTCTACTAGACTATTTCTCCACCCTGTAGCTATCAATACCTTTACCACCTGCCCTTGCCATGGTAACTAGGAGAAATGCTTCAAGTGATGTAGATCTCATGCAAAATCTCCTGATTTCATCAATCTGGAAAAAAAAATAAATAAAAAAGTAGTATTTGATTAAAGAAAGAGTTATTGTTATACAAAAGTCTTTGACAGCAGGTGAAAAGTAGAAAATCTCTTTTCCAGGGATTCAAAAAGCTGGATTTGGTAAGGAACAGATGGATCTCAGCAGCTGTGCTCTTTCATCAATTAGTTGCCTCAGCGGGGCAGTTGACGTTAAATTTTGTGCAAAGAAAACCATTCTTGCATGAACTAAAGGTATTTAAATATAGAGACATGACCTTTATTCTAGGACCCTCTTACCTATTTACTTTTGAGGTCTTTGGAGAAACTGGATGTCATTCCATCAGTTTAAGAAATTTTAAACCACACCCCTGGCTTCAGCTGTACAGTAACTCCTCCTTGTTGCTGCCTTTCTGGGGTCCATGAAATGCATCATCTCATCAACACCTGTTACAACCCTAAACCAGAAAGGCTCCCAAGGAGGATGAGGTGGAGATACCAGAGAGTGAAATACCATACTAAGCAACTTCTGAACCAGGTCTTCAAAGAAAGAATAAACTATATCACTGCTGAACCCCTCTTTCTATTATTTGCACATCCCTTTCTGGTAGAGAATCTTTTGATAGCATTTTTGATTCTTTGAGAAGTATGGAGGGGGGGTTCAGCAGAACTGCTACCCTGGACTTCCAAGGGCAGACTTTGGCCTGTTTAGGAGCCTGGTCGACATAGTCCCCTTGGGAGGGAGTCCTGAAGGGCAAAGCACTCCAGAAAGGTTGGACATTCTTCAAGAAGGCAATCTTAAAGGTGCAGGGCGAGGCTGTCCGCATGTGCTGAAAGATGAGCCAGCAGGGAAGAAGACTGACTTGATGGAACAGAGAGCTTTGGCTGGAACTCAGGAAAAAACAAATAATTATCCTTGGAAGAAGGGGCTGGCAACTTAGGTGAACTACAAGGATGTTGTGAGGTTATGCACGGGAGAAAACTAGAAGGGCCAAAGAGCAGCTAGAACTTAATTTGGCTACTGCTACAAAAGACCTAAAAATGTTTCTGTAAATACATTAGCAACAGAAGGAGGCCTAAGGGGAATCTCCATCCATTATTGAATGCTGGGGGAAACATAGTGAGAAAGGATGAGGGAAAGGCTGAAGTACTTACTGCCGTCATTGCTTCAGTCTTTCATAGTCAGATGAGTTTTTCTCTGGGTACCCAGCCCCCTAAACTGGAAGACAGGGATAAGGAGCAGAATGGAGCCACCATAATCCCAGGGGAAGTGGTCAGTGACCTGCTACACCACCTAGACACACACAAGTCTATGGGGCCATATAGGATCCAGCAAACGATACTGAGGGATCAGGTGGAAGTGCTCACCAAGCCACTTCCCATCACTTGCCAGAAGTTCTGGCTAACCAGGGAGGTCCCAGCTGACTTTAAGTTGGCAAATGTGATGCCCATTTACAGAAGGGCTGGAAGGAGGATCCAAGGAACTCTAGGTTTGTTAGCCTGACGTCAGTGCTGGGGAAGGTTATGGAGGAGATCATCTTGAGTGCCATCATAGGACATGTACAGAACAACCAGGTGATCAGTCACAGCATGGGTTTAGGAGAGGCAGCTCCTGCTAGACAGACCTGATCTCCTATGACAAAGTGACCTGCTTAGTGAATGAGGGAAAGGCTGTGGACTCCATAATCTTAAATGCCTTTTCCAACATAAATGATTCTATGTTTGTCCTCTACCCTGGCACACATGATAGTTTACTGCCACTTAGCAAAAATATCAGCAAGTTACCCTTGCTGTGCTGGAGACTTCAGCTTAATCCAGTTGCTGCCGTGTTAATCCTGAGGGTTATCTGTTACCAACACTTGAGGGAGAGAATTAAGAAAAATTGCCCTACCCAAGATGAAAGAGATTAATTTCCTCCCTGAATTATGTCTGACTTCTCTGTACTCGGTTTATTTGGGAAGAAATCAGACATGCTGATTTCAGCTAATCAAGAAATCTCTGACAGAATGCTAATTGCTGAATCAATGGAATCAAAATGCTTCATATGAATGCCTTGAATCTATCAAAAATGTTGATACAAACCAAGCAGACCACACGTAGGCTAGCTACGCAGCTAGCCAAGCAGTCCCACATGGAGAACAGGGAAGATGGTGATGGCGGGATATAAAAGGCTGCTGAATCATTGATCGGGAAGGTGCAGCATCATCCAGCTCCTTTCTTGTGATGTTTCTCTCTGGAATGCTTTGGGAGGGGGACACTAGAGTCACAAAATTTGGTATTTTGCGTCTTTCTTCAGATTTTGCACAAACACCGTTGCTTGTGGAGGTGGTGGCTGAGCTGCTACTCCAGGCACAGATAATACTGATGGGAGTTTCTAGGAAAGAAGTGCAAGGCCCAGCTCTAAGATGTTTAGCATGACAAAAATTTCCATCCAAGTCCAGATTATGCAGTGAGATCACCCTTACTATATTCAATAGTGATTTGGGCAATGGAGTAGAAAGTATACCCTTTAAGCATGTAAATGACAAGTGGGGGGACTGCCCGCATGCTGGCAGACAGCATTAGATTCAAAGCAATTTACAGGAATTGGAGAAATGTTCTGAAAAAAAAACAGGATGCAATACAATGAGCACAAATGCAAAATTTATGTATGTAGGAAAGTAATCAAAACCCCACAAATCTGGACTATGTGTTTTGGCAGCAGTACTGCAGTAAAGAATGAAAGGGCTACACAGATCACAAGCTGAACATCAGTCAAATATGTTGTGCTGTTGTGAAAAGGGCAAACAGTAGAATGGGACATAGAAATAAGAGCACAGACTGCCAGGCAGGATGAGTAACCCTTCTGCTTTGGTAACGTGTCTCTGACACTGCACTTCAAGGAGGGGGACCTGCTGGACAGGGAGCGGAACAGAGGTTCAGGGAAAAAAACAAAAACAAGAAAGAAAAGTTTGTTTAACTGAGAGCTGTTCCATCTAGGAGAAGCACCACTGAAGGAAAGATGATGGTCACACAGGTGACCTGTATCCAAAAAACAGAATGCCCCTGGCTAGGAGTAGATGGGAAGATGTTGGACATGCGGCAGCATGTAGAAGAAGAGTAGTTTGGTAGGGAAAAGGTTTTAGAAGTTGGAAAAGCATCTGCTGGGACTGCCACGGATATGACTGTGTCTGGGGCAGGAGATGCACATCCTGTGGAGTTTCCTTCTACCCCACCTCCTGCAATGTTGTGGGCAACCCCCCTTTGAATCATGACAGAGGATTTCAGGAGAGACAAGCATCTCACTGTGTGCACTGAAATAATCCCTCAGAGCAGGGAGATGACTGTGCTCAGCTTGTTGCAGTGATGGTCCCACAAAAGCCAGTGGATTAGCTATTCTGCTGGGGTGGATTAACTTGGCTCCAAATCCAGTGGCAATGCACCACTTTACACCTCCTTAAAATATGGTGTGCAAAATCTGATGCAAAAGCCTGGTTAGCAATTCCCTCCTCAGGCTGCTGCAGGCCATCAATCATGCCAATAAGCAGCAGGAAATTTGTATGTTGACAAAATGCAGAGTAGTTGATAAAATACCTGGCTTGACCACAAACAGCCTGAACAAGCAGGGCATTGTATCTGACCAACTATTAAACTATTCCCATTTAAAAAATAGAGAGCAGAGGTTAAGCACACAGAGCTTCCTCTAACAGTCTTGAGAAGTGCAATCTTCTCTCCTATGGTTACGTGATTTCTTCCCTGTTTCCCTACTTTGCAAACTTTGATAAACACTGACAGTATTTAGATTAGGGAGTGCCAGCTCTGAGAGAAATGACAGGAAGACACTAGATCATTGTTCTACAACCCTGGGCTTACAGAGCATTTGCTTGTGAAGGTAGCCAGGTAAACTGTTTTCTAACTCTCTGCTTGGGTAGAGATGATACAGGGTTAACCAAGGTACAGGGGGGTTGTACAGGGGGGTTAGAGAAATTGGCTTGCTTAAACAAAAGTATTGTCTGTACCTATCATGCCTACTAAGCAGAACAAAGGCACTATCCATTGATAAGGAAAAGCAGACACCTGATTCTATTGACAAGGAAAAGCAGACTGGTTCTACTGATAAGAAGCTATTGATAAGGAAAAGCAGACGCCTGAAGGGGGAGAAGCAGATGGTTTATGGCTGGGACACCGACCAAACCCTAAGGCCATAGGTGAAGACCAAAAGGTGAAAAGTTCAAGAAGAGGAAGACTCATTTACTTCATCTTGAAGACCCCTACCCACAGGAGGAAGACTCAGTTACTTCATTTTGAGACCCCTGCCCATGACCAGAGGGGGCACTGCGCAGGCGCAAAGGACCTTCTAACTCATTGTAATATGAAACGGGGATAGGACATGAATATGTATAGGCGTATTGTGCAACCTTATGAATATATATAACTTTAGAGAATAAATGTAGAGGGAAACAACACTGAGGCACGCACGACTTTGAGGAATTATCCCCGTGCGTCTCAGCGCTGAATAAAAAGCATACCTACTTTACAACTTTAACGAGTTGTGGAGTCTATCCACATATCAGAGGGAGTGAAATGCCTGCCCTTAGCTTTTGCTTTACTAGGTATTTGCCTAGTAAATACTAGACTTAATATTTACTATTGAATATCCTATTCAAAGGTACTGCTCCAGCAGAAGCCAGTTCCACTGCAGATGGTGGCAAAATGTTACTTTCTGCATTATGTGACTCTAATTTTCCAATGCTTGATAATTTTTGCATTTGGACTACATAAGCCAATGCAGTCAGTCCACTGCTTTGTCTTCAAAATGACAGAATGACACTCATATTTAATGAACTGCTGATGTTTTAACAGAAACTTGTGTCCTGGTGGAGACAAAGATGATACATCAGCATACAGCAGAGATCCCTAGTTGACCCAGGTGTGACGGGTAAGCCCAATGCTGTGTTCAAGTCCTGCAAACCTCAGAGGGAAAAGATCTGACCAAAGATAAGGAGCAGCCCTGAAGCTCTTGGTGCAAGGTAGCATAGAAAAGTAAACGAAGAGAAAGCCCGGGAAGGGAAGAGCCCCTCCTTTTCATATATTTGATTTAGATGAGCATGGAATAGCCAGAGGAGAAAGGTTAAATTAAAAAAAAAAAAAATTATAAATTCCGCAGGCTCAGTTTGCATAATTATCTCTTATAAGGCTGTTTCAACTGTCTGTGCCTCCACCCAATCTGAATAGTTGGAGAGCCATTCAAATGCCTGAGGATAATAACACTTAGCATTTAAGCATCATTTAAAGAGCACAAGACTTTTTCAAAAACAGAGAAGCTACATGAATCTCTGGGTGAGGCTGGCAGAGCAGCCTTGGCAAAGGGGAGTGCAGAGGAAGCTGCCTATGTGCTGCAACGCTTATAGAGGGGTTTCTCTCCAGGAAGGATGGAATAGGAATAATTTGGGATGAGGAGCCTGAACACCTTCTCTGTTTGCTTAGCTTTCTTCCTGAAAGCAAGAGGCTGCCCCCAAAAATACAAGATATTTGCAGTCAAGTGGTGATTTGCTGAGCATTTCCTTGAGGGTTTCTAGTTCTATTTTGTCACTGTGGTCAAGCAACCTCCTAATTTCACTTTGACTGATAATTATTCCTGCTTATTCCTTTATGATAGTAAAATTCCACCTGATAATTACCTTACCTTATCAGAAACAAGCCCTGGTAATGCAAACAACTAATTTACCAGTTTATAACGTCAGTGATTGTGTGAAGAAAAACATTAAAAGAAATAAGGTTGGGAGGAAAATGATGCTTTTAAAATATGAAGTGTATCTTACATAGCTGAGCTCCCTTTCATCTCCTCCTTGTGGCCCCCTTCGCTGCAGCCCCACTGGGAAAGGTTAATTTCCAAAGCAGAGGAGGAATTTTGGCAGGTGGGATCTGGGCAGGGAGGGAAGAGGGATGCCGGTGGGAGCAAGTGGCATCGGGATGGTGGTAGCAGGACTGCAGAGACCAGTGCAGTAACAAAGGGACCCGGTGTCCTTCTGCCAAGAGCCAGGCATTAGTTAAGGGCTGAAGAAATGGCATCTGGAGAATGGAAAGGCTCATCTTTGAGTGTGTATATTGCATTCATGTGTAGAGGGCTGTGACGGTATAAGTCACTTTCTGAAGACAAAGCTTTATTAGAGTGGCCTAAGGCAAAGGGCAGGTGCCACAGCACTCTGCAAGCAAATTACAAGAGCAATGGCAGCACAATAGTATATATCAATGACTGAAAACTTGCTTATAAGCTGGAGGCCACATGAACAGCACCCTTTGCTGAATCCTGTACTGGCACATTACTGGGAGCCAAGAAGGCTGCTTGTCTGGAATTGAAAAAAAAAACAAAATAACAAGGCAGCAAATTGGTCCTCTCTGTTTTCAGTCTGAGCTGGCTCATTTTCAGGAAATGCCCCATTACCTTAAACAATTACAACTCTTGTCGCATCTCTGATGAGTTTAGTTTGGCTTTTAGTGTCTGCTGGGAAACCTTTAACTGGTGCAGCTGCTGTGTTTAAAGCCACTTCAAAGCTGGGTGCTCCTGCGGTGTTTTTTATTCACAAGTTTATGGTCTTGTCAGTGCTCTACCGAAGTACCTGAGCATACATTGGTTTTGAGCAGGCAAACTGTCCCACTGCCTTTTGTCTCCCCACTCCCTACAGGGTAACTCACCTTCTGAAGTTCAGCGATCATCTAAGGGCTGCAGAAGATTTTATCTTCTATGCCCTGCAGTCGATGAGCACCAATTCACTTTGAGGACTAATATTAACCATAAATAGTACCTCAGATCCATACAGGCTATTTTTGGAACTGTATCACACTACTTCTGCTCAGCAGCACTGTTTATATTCCAGATTATATATGCAATTTTCCTAAGGTAAAATATTCCTTTCCAGAGGTTTTCATTAACAGTCTCTATCACCTACATAATTGGATAGCAGCATTAAACTGTGATTAATTTAGAGTTACCATGCATTTAGGGATTAAAAAAATGCTGTCCTTACCATTTTGACTCAGGGGAGAAATAGAAAGGGAGAGCCGGAGCTGATTTCCTCATGTGATGAAGATGCACAGTATCATTCTCAACAAAACAGAATCTCCTGACCATGGTCTGATAACAACTGTAATTAGGTATTCAATCACACACAGAGGAAGATCAACCAAACAAATGTATGTCTGCTAAGGGAAATAACCCATGGAAAGATTATATGTTTGCTGAACTAAAACTTATAATGAAAGCTCTTAACGCTCTGGAGCTTAGCCCTTGCCCAACAAACTGCCTGTTTTCTTGCATAATTATAAATCAGAGCTATTCTTGATGCTTCTACTGCACCACACTGAGTGCTGTCATGTCTGAAGGTCTGACTCCGAAAGGATTCTTTCACTCATGTCCATGGATTTTAGGCCAGGTTTTATCAGACGAGAATGGCCCCTGCACTGGAGAAGCAGTTTGTGGACCCTCATGCCTATGAGTCCTAATTGCAGTCAAGTTCATTAGTGATGCTGAGACACCACAAAAAGCCCTGCCAAGACTTCTTCTGCTCCAATGCCCACAAAGGAGGCCATTTGGAGGAAAGAGACATTGTAGGAAAAAGACATTGTTTTCAATAAGCCACAAATCATAATAGAAATATTGGACTTCGTTCTCCACATCTGTATTTTAGACTGGAAGTTTTTGAAACAGATCGTCTAGTCCAGGTGTGTAGGTGTGTGAACTCATCTGTCATCCTGCATATCCTCTTCACCCTGCCATCACAGATACAATATGAAAAGATGATCCCATCTGCGTCATGCGCTCTGTGATAACTGACCCAGCCTATAGTAAAAAGCTTTAAGAGGAAATATTGAATTATTAATCCTGACACCAAATCATTCCAGTTTCCTTTCTATACAGTGACTAATAGCAATATTTATATACACACATGAACCCTGTAGGATTTTATAATGGTTGCTTCAGGAAATGCACAAATAGCTAGCCTTTTGCTGTTGGATTACAGGTCTTTGCAATTCTTATCAATGCTCATCAAATTAGAGAAAATAACAGCCCATCAATCCCACCTGCCTGGAAGACTGTCGAAACAAGATTTGAGTGCTGTCTCTAGAGGGGAGCACTGCTGGGACTGGCTTCAGCTGAGGGTGCTGTTTGCCAGTAATGGTAAGAGAAACACCACTCCACAGCAGAAACCCACATGCAACCTTGCTGCCAGCTTGAACTGGTCTGCCTTTGCTGTCCTTGTCCCTGGTCAGTCCCTGCCACTGCAGCCCACACATCCATGAAAGGAGCCATAGCCTTCACCAAAGTGCCAGAAAACTAACCCAAGAATAAGAAAACTGTTTTATTTTCATCAGCTCACTTATCCAACACATCCCGTGATTGCACAAGCACTTGGGCTGTTAAAAACATGGTTTAGGATAAGAGGAGGGAGGTGGTGCTGCCAACTCTTTCAACAGCAGCCTGCAATTAGAGTCACTTAAGCCAACTGTGAAACTACAGCGTATTTTGATTTTCTTCCAATGCTTGTGGATGGCAGCAGGGCAAGGGTAGCCTTAAAGCACAAAAGAAGCCATGTTTTCGGTAAGGATCAGATTGGCCTAGCTATAGGCAGACTTAAAAGGTCCATGGGCATGAGGTGGAGAAACTAGTGGTAAAGAGAAAAAGACCATAGACTGCAGAGTTGAAAGTCACACTGCAGGATCACCATTTATTCACAGAGATACTACATGATGCCAAGCAAGCATTTTTAATCAGATATTTGCAAGGCACTTGTTAGTTTATCCATAATTTCCCAAGTGCCTGACACAAGCCCCTGCACCAGTCACATGGCTGAAAACAAAGCCAATGTTTCCAAAGGTCCATGTGAAATGAGGAATGTCTGAAACCCTGGTGAAGGGTGCAGGGAGGCCAGCAGAGGCAGGAGCCATGTGGTCTCTACAGCTGATGATGAGAAAAGGTTTAGGAAAGCTAAGATGTATGTCTCGGTCTCCCTGTAGAGCAGCTCTGCATAAATGACCTTCCATTAGACACCCTCTCCTGAAACTGGAAGTCTGAAAATGGAAGTTTTATTTTCTTTTCCTGTCCAGAGTCAGATACTCAGAGGTGACTCCAATGCCTGCTCAAGATCCCAGTGCCCCAGATCCCTGGCAGTTCTGGGCCATGGTGCTGGGAGGGCCCATTTTTCCTTCACATCAGGCACTGCCACCACTACGGAAGGATAAATACCAGCCACTGGAGCACAGGGGAGCACAGGAGCACACCCCTATTGCTTAGGGGTATAATGGATTAAGCAGTGGATGCATTAAATGATCCCTAACTATAATTAGCTCCCTCTGTGTTTATAACACTGCAGCCTCATACAAATGGTTTCTAATGACACATGCAGTGTCTAGAACAGGGTAATAGCTATCTAAACAGTTGCTGATCCCAGAGCTAGTACAAGACAGTGAATTTTACAATTATTGAGAAACTTTGGGCATTTTTTAAAACTGCTCTAGGCACTGACCTAGAGAAAAGCTTGGTCAGATGAGACCAGAGGTGATGCCTTTCCCCTAATGGCAACAGATAGATAATGTTCTAGTTGTCAGATATTACTGCTGCCCCAGTCTTGATTATCCCTGTTATCACTGTTTCTCTGCAGTATGATTAGCAAAACAGATAGCCTTCTCCCAGCTCATGCCTACGGTACAGACACTCACAGAGAGTCAAGACACCTTCCAAAAAATATTGTTATCTGTGTGGTTCTCAGTTATGTATGTTAACTATGCTAACATAAGAAATGTTCAGAAATGAAAGATTACTCGTTTAATACCGGATCATAAGCCTCATCAGTGGATAAGACCTATAAAATGTACCATGGCCAAAAGGCTGCTGGCCACACTGGGCAGCTGGGCTTAGGGATTGAAGCCTGCTGTTTCAAAATTCAACATATTATGACTTTTGTTTTTTCTTTTTAAATAATAATCTCCTTTGAACTTGTTCATTGAGCTGAGCATGATGATGACACTTTTATTCAAGAACAGTCCTTTGGTTCAAGAAGCATGGAAAATCACAGCTCTTGTGAATCATGAAGCCCAGAAGCAAAGACCCAAAAGAAGACAAGTTTGCAACTTCCGCTACCCCAGTAACAAACAGCCAACGCTAATTGTAGATGTTCTATTCACCAAAACTGGCAGAAAGTATGCCACAGTTCCTGAAAAGCACATCACGCCAAAGGAAACCTTCATTTCTTGCATGAGATGAAAACTGTACTTCATAGAAGTTTGGTTTTAATGAAGGCAGTGTATCAAAACATTTTTCACCTGACCTTGAAATGGCAACACGCCTGATTCACTTTGGTGATCAGGTTCCACTTCACAGGAAACAGAGAACAAATTTAATTTTCTCTTTTATAAACATGCACACACACACACACACACTAATTTAAATGTGATCTCCTGTGATTTGAATACTACAGGTCTAGCTCAGCACACAGAACTGCTGCCAGCAAAGTGCAATCTGCTCACTGAAGGCAAGACAGCATGAATGGCAGAGGGCAAAAGAGATCTCGTCCAGCCACCCAGGTCTAAGAGCTGAAACCTGAGCCACTAACTGAGGTTTTCTGCCGTTCTCCTAATTTATGGCCACATGGAGTCTTAGTCTGCAGGGAGTGAATGTATATGGCTGCATAGCCATATAAAATACCTGCTTCACTGTAAAGAAGACATAAATACATTTCATTTGTAGTGCTCTTTGCTCAAAGCAATATCAAAGGGAGAAGCAGAATTGCATGTTTTCAGGTAAGCAATATTTCTCCATTTTTGGTTTGGAGGGTTCAAGATTTCAGTGGAGAACTGATCATCAGTGCAAGAAACCTAAACATGATGAATCAAATACTCTAGAATTTTTTTCTAACTTTACTTGAAATATACCAGTGAGAGGCATAAAAGTGGATGACAGCGGTATCACCAAACAGCAGAAAAGCAGAAAAGAGTGAAAACTCATGAATGTCACTAGATTTTGTGAATGTGAATCTGGATTTGTTTAAAACAAGCTTCATGGCCTTTACGTAATGCATCTTTAACTGTAAAGCCGCTATACCAGAGCTAACAGTTGTGTTAAAAAGCATCAGTGTTTTAACCAAATTACAGGCAGACTGTTTAAATTTCTCTCTGGAGTGCTTGTGAGTAACAAAGTGATACCCATCTTTCTGACTGGTTATGATCAAATAATTCCGTTGTGTCCCAGCTTTCCTGATTGGCTTTGTCAAGGAAAATTTGTCATTTCTACCAGACATTGGGATAATGAAGAAATATCCATATAGGTAACATGCTAAATGCTCTTAACAGAATCACATAAAAATGAATTCTATACACAGGGTTTCCAGAACTGCAATAAGGTAGAATTATGTCTGTTGTTTTGTTTTCTTTTGTTTTTTCTGATGTGATGACTTCATCTGGATGTTCAATATAACACTGACTGAGTTTAAAGACTCTGTTTCTGGCACAAAAAAAAGGGATTTGGTGTTGATAGTACCCTGTCTAGCACTTTATGAAGTCACTGAAAAATATTTTCTCACATGGAATTGGTTAGGATCTGGAGGAGTAGTGCTCACCTAAGATGTTGAAGACATACAGTGGCATGTCTCCTGCCTCACTTGAGGCATCCAGGTCTGAACCAGTCACCTTGGGCTGCTTTTGTCGTCAGTGGAAAGAAATAGGTATGCCTCCAAAAGAGTAAATAATTTTTCATAGAAACCTCACATATGGGAAGATATATTATGTCCTGGAGGAACCTACCTCTCTCCCTTGATGATGAAGGGGGGCTTTAAAGAGGGGCTTAGGATGACTGGCTTCACTTTAAGCACCTAACTTTCTGATATCTGAAGTTATATAAGGTGATTTTCATCCTTGCTTACCACTGTTTCAGCTTAAAGCACTACCAAGAAAGGTTATGTCTTGAACTCACTGAGAATAGATCCAAATTGGCTATGGTAGATGAGAAACCATTTCAGAGACAAGTCTATCTAGCTGAAATTCACACAGAATGGGAAGGAAAACCGGTGCTTCCACTCAATATCTGTGCATTCCATCTTTACTCTGCACGTTGAGTAGCAGTCTTTAAAAGCTTAGCTGGACCTTTTTTTCTTGTTTTTAATAGCTTTATACTCTGATGACTCCAAGAGAGCAACCTCATATTCATGGAACGAGCCTTGATTGTCAGGTTATTGGAACATCAGGTCCTGAGATCTGTATTTGAACCTGCTATCTTTTGGTTTTCATGAAACAAGAACAGCACCTCTGGTTTCATGAGCACAAAAAAACGATTAGCTCAGATTATTGTAGATAAGATATGGGTACAGTTCTACTACTGAATAAAAAGCTAAGACTAATTCATAGTTTTGCAAAATCTTGCCCAAACTCTCTCTATGTCTATAAATATGTGCTTTCTACTCCTGCAGATTTCCAGATAAGCAGTAATTGACTTCTTCAAGGTAGGAGTTCAAATAGATCAAGAGAAAAAAAATAATAATTATCAAAATAAAAAATAAAGGAGAGAGGAGGGTGAAGTTAAACATTTCAGTGGGGTTACCTAGGTCAGACCTGGGTATGTTGGCAAATCCCCATTTCTTTCCTCTATTATGCCTTGTCAAACATATACCAGCAGCAAATGATGTAACTGAATGCATTTGTCTCAACAAATCAATTAAAACTAAACACCTGATTTTTTTTTGTAAGCTTTGAGAAGATCTCTGCAAACATGGCATCTGAACACACCAGCAATTTTACTACTCAACCAGGCCACACAGACCCATTTACAACCTGCAAGAATGAAGATTTCTCAGAGGGGAAATACTATCTCACTGCCTTTTACAGCCTAATCTTCGTGCTGTGCTTCCCAGCGAACATCATGACAATTTTTGTTTACTTTGTCAAGATGAGGCCCTGGAAAAGCAGCACCATCATTATGTTCAATCTGGCTATCACTGACCTATTATATTTAGCCACGCTTCCTTTCTTTATACACTACTCTTTTAATGGAAATAACTGGATTTTTGGAGACTTCCTGTGCAAGTTTATTCACTTTGGTTTCAACTTCAACATGTACAGTGGTATTATCTTCCTTAGCTGCTTCAGCGTCTTACGCTTTTTTGTAGTTGTCTACCCAATTAAATTCTTTTTTGTTAAAAAACGGAGATGGGCAGTGGTGACTTCTGTAGTTGTTTGGATGATTTCCCTGGCCACCATCAGCCCCCTGGGCATCTTGATTGCCACAAGGCATACGCAGAACAAGACAATCTGTCCTGACCTGTCTGCTGCTGCGGATCTTGAAACTAGTCGATGGTATAACTGGCTGCTGATGATGTTTGCCTTCCTATTGCCCTTGATTACTGTGACTCTGTGCTACGTGCTCATTATTTACACCTTAGCCACTGGGCCACACACACAGGCTTGCTACAAACAGAAGGCTCGCAGACTTGCCATTGTCATCTTGGTGCTCTTCTATGCATGCTTCCTCCCCTTCCACATCTTTCGAGGAATTCGCCTGGAGATCCGAGCACGACCGGTTAGCTGCCACTTGAATAACTTGATCCATAATATGTATAATATCGTTAAACCTTTAGCAGCATTAAATACCATTGCAAACCTCCTGTTCTATGTAGTGACAGTAGACAACTTCCAGAAAGCAGTCCTCTCCCTCCTCAAGTTACTGAGAAACAGGTACTTGAAGAGATTGATGCCATAAAAGTTACGGAAGAAGTGTCCAAACCTGCCCTCAACTAGCCAGGTACAACCTCCCTGCCATCAGGGTACTCAGATTAACCCTTCCAATGCCAAAGGGGAGTTAATCTGTTCTGTGTTTTGAGTTACAAATTGATCATCAAAGAGAAAACTTATAAAATAAAAAGCTTTAAATAAAATACTAAAAAAATTAAATGTGAAACTTCTCAGTTTTCTGCATTTGCTTCCTGAATCCTTGGTGTATCTTTTGGAGAATGCACAACAGTTCTAGAAAAAAATATTTGCTTATTCGTGGCTGATACAGATTCAGGGTGGGAGTAATTTAATTTAATTTTAGAAACTTAGAAGATAAGTGTCTAGTTTAAGCTGGGTGCCTGCCTTTGACTCATTTCCTAAGCAATGGAGATGGATAATCTATGATTTTATGATTCTATAAGACACTCCAGAGGGTTCATCACACTTGTCTTAGACCTGTGGGAGGTTCAACTCACCTCCCTGGAGACATTCTCAGTGTAGGTGTATGCATATAAGCTAATCACCCCATCCTCCTTGTACAATTTCCCAATTAAGTTGAGAGAAACAAGCAGGTTTAGAGTGTGATTCACCTAATTATTCTTCATGCCTGCATTTGGACAAGACAATTCATGACCTAGAAGTGCCTTTTTCTCTCCATGGACCATGGGTAAGGTAAGTAGATCAGACATGGATGCAAACGTTCATGCCTGTTACATAGCTGAGGCCCAGCTCGAGTACAGAGTGCAATGGAACACTCTCCAAAGGTGGCTAAAAGAGGGGCTTACGCAATAAGACCCTATTAAGCACTTCCAGCGATCACTAAAGATTAAAGGTACAATAATACAAGACTACTCCTATAAGGGTTTTTCCATATGACTAGATGTGATTTCTGGATTAATTGTAGTCCAGAGGTGAGAAGTGAATGAATGCATAAATGTGCCATATCCACAGAATCACGGAATAGTTTGGGTGGGAAGGAAACTTCAAAGGTCATCTGGTGCAACGCCCCTGCAATAAGCAGGGACATCTTCAACTGTTCCAGGTTGCTCAAAGCCCCATCCAGCCTGACCTCGAATGTTCCCTTGGGTGGGGCACCTACCACCTCTCAGGGCAACCTACTCCGGTGTTTCACCAGTCTCGTAAAAAATTCTTCCATATATTTAGTCTGAATCAACTTTCTTTTGATTTGAAACCACTACCCCTTGTCCTATCACAACAGGTCCTCCTGTATTTCCATCTTTCTTGTAAGACCCCTTTCAGTAGTGAAAGGCCACAGCCAGGCCCCTGGAGCCTTCTCTTCTCCAGGCTGAATAACCACAGCTCCCTCAGCCTTTCCCCACAGAAGAGGTGCTCCTGTGAGTAAAACACAGACATGGGCCTGCTCCAACAGGTCCATGACTGTCTTTTACTGAGGACTTCAGAGCTGGATGAAGTACTGCAGGTGGGGTCTCACCAGAGCAGAGCAGAATCACCTCCCTTGACCTACTAGTCCCACTTCTTTTTATGCAGCCCAGGATATGGTTGACTTCCTGGGTATGAGCGTACATTGTTGCGCAAGTCCGCTCTTTCATCCACCAGTACTGCCAAGTCCTTCTCTGCAATCCACAGACAATACAAAGTCATTTTTGCCTGTTTCTTTACTCATTGAAGCTCTGTTTGGTCACACCAGGTGAGGAACAGCTTTGGATAATAACGCATCTGATGGGCAATATGGGCTGTCTCACAGGAAAAAAAAAAATAGACTTGTAGGAAAATACGAGTCCAGTATTTGCAGATCCCGTCTAGAGAGGTTCTGGGTCCCAGCTTAGGTATCCCATCCAGCAGCAGCACAAAACTATGAGCAACACAGTATTCAGATCCCAAAAGTATGGCCACAGAGTGAACCCTCCAATACACTTTTATAACAGCCTTATTTTATTACTTTTGCTCTTCACTCTGAAATGTCCCTTAATCAATGGCAACCGATGCTGACACAAGGCTCTTATCTTACCCTTCTCCCTGTCCAGTCCCTCTGTGCGTGGCCTGGTATTTAAGTGGCTACCAGACCAAGATCACCAGAGCACCATTTCCAACAATGTCTGAGTGACTGGCAGACAGCCTGTGACTCCTCCGTGGTATTCACTACCCCTCTCAAGGCCAGTTTGGGGAGAACAACTGGCAACAGCAAGCAACAGGCATGCCAAGGGAATCAGAGGAGATAAGAAACTATCTCTGACATAGGAAGGAACAAGGGAAAGGAAGAAGATCATTTGTCTGGAATAGGGTGGAACGCGGGCTGTGAAGGAAAAGTTCTGACAGAAAGCATAGGAGGGAGACATTTTCCTGCAGAAATAGCCCACGTGATTTTAATCAACCCCTAGGTATTTATAAAGGTAACTTTTAAAACTTCTGCACAGTGCAGCATGATCTCCCCTGTGATCACTATCCATCCTCAAACTGAGCTAGGTGAAGAGGGAAGCTCACCTAATGCAGCCCTCGGGAGATGTTGCCTAAGGCAAACATAAAAAAACTGTAAAGAAAATGCCTCCCACCCCACACACTGTCGATTTTGCCAGTCTTCAAGGGGCAGCGCCATCTTCTCTACTGAACTTACAGCGCTGCTCGCAAATGCTCCTTCCCAAGGCACCAGAGCTCATCCACCATGAGAAGGCAATGCTGAACATGGCATCTTAGCTGAGTTTTTGGGGGGCTTTTTCTTCAGTTTAGGGTTTCATATCAACTACCATGGAGGTATTTTGAGTGAAATAAGGTTGGTAAGTTATCCTTCTAGCCTTTACCAGACATGAGTTTTATTAACATCTACTTTGTGGAGTCTGGTTCTTCTGGTGTTTGAGATAGAAAAGGAACTGCCTCTTTTTTTATGAAACAATACAGGAGCAGGTTTTGCTTTAAATGAGGATCTGTATTAATCCCTTTACAGCTCTCTTGATGTTTTCTGGATAAATTACTCGGCACATTCACTTCTTACATTCAAGCTATGTACTCTTTCTTAAGTACAAGATGCCTAGAGCATCTTTAATATAGCATCATTGCCTGGAATGGTCTGGGCAGATAACCAAGAGTTGGCTGGCAAGGGGATGAACCAGATCTTGGTTTCTCAGATTTTTCTATAAACTCTGAAGAACAAACCTATAAGCTACTTCAGTATATATGGTACGTTTACTTTTTTCAATAAAATTCATAATAAAAAGAGATCCTGCCTGCTTCCCTGCCCCACTATCAATCAATACTTGACTTACACTATCATGTTGCTCTGTACTACAATAGCCTGCCTACTTCATGTGTCTTCTGTGCATATGTACCTTCATTTCTGTCCTACCTTTGAGTCCTGCTTCCCCTCTGCATGTCTATCAAGCTGATTGCTACAGGGCCATAACTGTGGGCAGGTTCATCCTTAACCTGGTATCGTATAGTGTGACATTAGCCAACCAAAGACAGTAGTCATGGCTGCTGTGGAGTTGTCAGCATCCATTCAACTCTCCCTTCACCTCACTGCAATTCATCCACAGCTGAGCTAGGGTCAAAAAAAGAGGAAAGACTATGGAAATGTTACCAAGAAATTGCTACCAGCTGACATGGCAGGGAGGTCCAACACCAAAACTTGATCCTCATATTTTAAGGTTTACATTAGCACAGATAGGGAGAAGAGCTCAGCCATATTCATAATTTACTTGGTTTTTTTATTTGACACCTCTGAGAGTTATATTTGCTTTTTAGCTTTAATTTTAAATGTTCTTGTATGTTTGTCAATGCAAAGGCTTGAGATTTTTTCCAACAACTTTATATATGTTTGCCTTCAGGATAAAGAAACTAGACATGTTGAAAAAGTAATGGACAGGCCTGTATACTCCATCTGCTATGGGTAGGGCACCAATCTTTAAATAAGTATCATACTATGATCGTTTATTGCTTATGTTTGCAATGTTCTCAGAAGACCAGAGCATTATCACATCCGCATGCAAACCACAGAGATGTAAAGTAAAAAATATGTTTTACTGTTCTCAAGAAAGTCCCAGATCCATATCACTAGCCTCAGCACCTGCCTGCACAGATGTACAGCAGGATGTGATGTACTGGAAGAGGACAAGAATGATTCCAGGCTTGAGAGATGGGCCAGTGTGAATCTCACGAAGTTCAACAAGGCCAAGTTCAAGGTCCTGCAACCCCCAGCACAACTACAGGCTACATAAAGGATGGATTGAAAGCAGCCCTGAGGAGAAGGACTTGGGGGTGTTGGTTAATGAGAAGCTCAACATGACCTGTTCTGACATGAGACAGTGCTTGCAGCCCAGAAGCAAACTGTATCCTAGGCTGCATCAAAAGGAGTATGACCAGCAGGCTGAAGGAGGTGATCCTGCCCTCTACTCTGCTCTTGTGAGATGCCACCTGAAGTGCTGTGTTCAGCTCTGTGGCTCTCAACACAAGAAGGACATGAACCTGTTGGAGCAAGTCCAGAGGAGGGCCACAAAGGTGCTCAGAGGGCTAGAGCACCTCTCCTATGGAGACAGGCTGAGAGAGTTGGGCTTGTTCAGCACAGAGAAGAAAAGGCTCTGGGTTGACTTTATAGCAGCCTTCCAGTATATAAAGGGGCCTACAAAAAATCCGGAGAGGGACTTTTTACTAGGGCCTATACTGCTAGGACAAGGGAGCATAACATTGATCTGAAAGAGGATAGATTAGATTAGTTATGAGGAAGAAATTCTTCACTGTGAGGGTGAGACACTGGAACTGCCTAAAGAAATTGTGTCTGCCCCATCCCTGGCAGTGTTGAAGGCCAGGTTGGACAGAGCTTGGAGCAACCTGGTCTAGTGGAAGATGTCCCTGCCCATGGCAGTGAAGTTGGAACCAGATGATCTGCAAAGTTGTTTCAACCATAACCACTCTGTGGTTCCATGATTCTATGACTTTTTCTCAGCAATTTCAGAATTTATTTGGTGACTGATTTCTAGCAATAATTAAAACAAAAATATCAGTTCCTAAAATCTTTCCTTCTGTAAGGTAAATAATAGCAATCACTCTTGTAAGGCAAACGGTAAGCCTGTCTTAGGAGTATCACTGTGTGTACTGTTTTGCAGGTGTTCGTCTCATCTTTAAGATGATCTTTGGGATCTTTACAGCAGAATGAGAGCAAAGGCATGTCCAACTAGTCTGTTTAAGGCCATCTCTGGAAGATTAGAAGGTAGTATTTTAACCCAGTGGGCAGATCCACCAGCTTTATCCCTACAAAAGGCTCAGCTATCAGAAATTAGGACTAGGGAGGAATGCTGTAGGCTCAACAAAATGTCAGAGGGTGAAACATGGTTCTCCACCTGTCTATACCAAGTCACCTTCCAACAGCCAGTAAAAATAGCGAGAAACCTTTTTTACACAAACATAAGAGAAACCCATTCAAGGAGAAACTCAGCTGGTGCCAGCATCATGACAGTGGCAGACTGTCAGACATTGCCTGTTAGTAATGTGGGGCTCAGGGACTTTGCATCTGTGCCAGTGGAGAAGACGACAAAACTAGTTTTGCCTTACCACCAGGTGTTCAACACTTGCATCTCATTTGATCCCCACCTCCAATGAGAGAGAAATACCTATTTTTAGGATGATTAAAGATCCCAGCAGATAGTCCAAGACTACCTAAGCAAACAGCCTGTACTTACTACAGACCTCTATGAGTGTCGTGTGGGAGTGCATAAGGGACAATGAAATGGGAAGGGGAAGAAACCCATCTCAGCTTCCATGAGACTCTCATCTTCTCTGAACTAATATGACACCAATCCTCCTCCTCTCCTCCCCCCCCCCCCCCCCATTTCTTTGCTTTTTTAATATTAATTTTTTCTCTGGCAGCCTCTCCTCTGGGATACCTTTGCAGACTCCACAAGGAGCAGGAGTTATGGCTCCAGCACATCTGCAAGGAGGGAAGGTTTTGCACACAAAGACTTTGTGGAGTAACCCACAAAACCAACTCAGGTGGTTACATTTGGTTTAGAAGTGTAACCACACAAGGATGCACATTAAAAATGTTCCTTGGTCTTGCAGCAGCAGTGGAGAACTTCCTCCAATTTGTCAGCTGTGTCTATTCCCAAGGGGTAAACCTAAACCTCAATTAAACATACCATTATTTATTATTTATTATTTAAGCACTTTATTTAAAAACTATGACTGCCAGTAAACTTTCTTTTTATATATGTACAAATCCAATGCAAATAGCTGTCTAGAATATCCCCACAGATTCATCAGCAGATTTCCACTTTATAAATCCACCTAACCAAACATCAACCTCAGTGGCTGCTAATGGTTTGTATATGCAAACCCTGAGGAACGGAGACAAGGATGACTTAACTTGCAAGCACATGCACTAGGCTGAGATCATGAAACAGGGGTTCAGGCATTAGCTGCAAATTATGCTGAATTTTGAATCTGCTATCTAAAGCCTTCCCAAACTCCTGCGACTTCTTGGGCCAACATCACAGGGATGGTAAAAACATCAAAAATATCATGGATTTGTATAGTAGAAGGAAATTAGGGTGTTAGGTGTTTCTGAATTTTATGTATATCTGCCAGTGGAGGTACAGTGGACAACCTCACCAGTTTGTAGCTTTTATTCTATTGTTACATACCGCAACAGAAGGTGTAGTTCCTACTGCTCTTCAAAAGTGACTGGAGCAAGCTTAAACCGTCTGAGTTTAAACCACAACAGAAAGCAGTCAGTTTAACTCCCACTCCTAGTCACTTGGGAGATTCCTCATGAGATACAGAAACATGGGAGCAACAGAAAGGCCAAATGGCTGCATTTGTATCACTGTGTTTCTCCTCCACAATCCACAGCAGGATTGAACTGAGTACATCAGCAGGGGTGATCCAGCTCATCCCAATACCAGCAGGGCTGACAACTAATACAAACACAGAGGTGCAAAACTTCTCCAAGACTCACCAGTGCAAATCAAGCCTCCTTGTCTTCAGCAAACACAAGTGCCTGATTTTCAGGCTGGCTCCCTGGCTCCAGAGAGGACTGGGGGTTCAGGGATGTCCTCATGCCTTGCTTTTCTTGTCACACAGTATCACAGTATGTTAGAGATTGGAAGGGACCTCGAAAGATCATCTAGTCCATCCAGCACACAAGGCAACCTCCCTCCTTCCCTGCCCAGCCGAGGCCATATATTGGAGTTGAGGGCCTGGACCTTATGCACAAGATGCTGGTGTTCTGGGAGAGAGTGTTTGTGGAAGGATGACACACAGACCCAGGAAAAGCAACACATAGGGATGTACCAGAGCTCGCTACTCCTCAGAGGTTCCAGACTGATCTTCCTTGTACCTGCCCTTCCTTTTATATATGATAGAGAAACAAGCCTGTAAGTTCAAAAAGAAGTCCAACAACAGGAAAATCTTTGCCTTACATGAGTCTTGGGAATGATTCCCAGCAAATGTGCATGTGGAAAAACTTTGCCATGGGGAGTCTTCTCTGGGAGCGGACAATATTGCTGTGCAGCTCAGGAGAGGTCAGGGACATCATGCCACCCATCAGCCCAAGAAGGAGGGATAATCTGGCTGTGAGCCCAGTACAGAGCCAGGTTGGTGCTGCTGATTCACCAATAAGTCAGTGCCAGGCAAGTCTGAATACTTGTCCTGGAGCTGACTGACCCTCCCATTTCACCAGACAGAGTCACTTTATCTCCCCCTAATTATTTCCCCTGCCATATTTTATCCTTTTAAAATTGCAAGCTCTTTGGGGCAGATGTCTTAGTGAGTATTTGCACAGCAAGACCTGAATCCTGAATGGGCCCTCCTGGCATTATGAAAATCCAGTCAAGGGCTTCAGCCATAAAAATGTAAATTATGTTGCTACTTATCATTTGTGCATATAGAAACACATAAACACACATATGCAGATAAACAGGCACAGGGAAGCAGCGCCTAATGCAAAAATACAACTCTTAAAATAACAGAGCTATGTTGTGTTTACACCTCTTCCTTTATATTCATTTATATTGCTTTGTATATAAATGAATATACATTTTACTTGTTCCTTTTCTTTCCTGAAATTTGACACTGGGGACAGAAGTTGGCTGAAAAGAAATCACTTTTCAGGACAAAAAGCAATTGCTTCAAAAGTAACCGCAGCAATGCGCAAAATCTCCTGAAGCAGTTTTCGAAAGTTTTATACATTCAGACATAATTTTCTGCTATATAAAAATTAATAAGATTTTACTACTGATTCAAAGACCAGTCTCTAAGTATGCTGTTTTATTTATATTTAATATCAGTAGCACCTGGCTATTCAGCTTCTTTTATTTTTATGCCATGGAAAAAACCTGTATTTGCCTGTATGATAAATGATAATGTTCTGTACTAAAATGGATTTGGATGTGTACTTAAGGATAGGCTATTCAAGTCTGGGGCATTTGCTTGTGTAAATTTTGATGCAAATTTATATGTCAAACATTACATTAAGCTGTATCACCCTCTTAAGGTGACCAGTTTTGCCCCATGTACTATGAAGGAACTGGTTTTTTCTCCTCTGAAAAGAATGAAGGTGTCTGTCATCCTTTTTTGTTTTCTTTTAAATTTTCTTTTCTTCTTAGCAGTCATTCTGGGTAAAATTTTCTCAGCTAACTTCAAATAACATATAGGCCTGGCACTGAGATAGCTATATAGAGTGTTTTTATAGTCAGCAGGGAGAAATGGGAGCTTGAAGGGTCCAATTAATCCCCCTCCTAAGGTGGGTCAGATGAACTTTGCCATCGAAGTGCCTGTACAGGGAGTCAGTGGTGTCCACACGTTGGACTTCAAGGCTGAAGCTTTCGCACAATGAATCTGCTCCTCTGCATCTCATCTGTAGGCTGATTGTTATTTCTATATGAGAAGCTTGGCAACAAAAAGAAGGGCAGGTTTTGATATTCTGACAAGTTTTCAAGTATATCTGCAGGGCACTTCAGTGATTTTTTTATAATGATGTCCTCTAGATCAGCATTATCTTCAGGTAACCCAGTTTAAGAAGTCTGAATTATACTCATGTGCCTTGCTGAATGGGAGGCTACAGTTATGCAGAAAAGAGGAATACTGTATGTCTCCTCTAGATGTATTTTATATATTAAGACAATGTATAATAGAACACATGGAACTGTGAAGAACTAAAAATAAGTGTAAAAACTTTTAAGGACAAGACCCAGCCCAAATATATGGTACATGATAGTTGCCCCAAGTTCTTCCCCCATAACCAGTCCTCAGGGAGGATCCCACCCTCCCTTGTACACACACAGGGAATGACTCCCCATTTAAGGGGCTGATTCACTTGTGCAAGCCAGTACTGGTGGGACCCTGCTGCATGGGGGAGTGCAGGGAAGGCCAAGGGAGGGGACTGTGCTAGCTGGAGAGACCCCCTCTGCAATCCAGCCCATCAGATTGTTGGGTTCATTGCAATTGTGCATGTAAATCCATGCTCAAGATGGGACCTAGTGTCTGCCTACAGCTCAGAGGGTGGAAAATCAGTGGCCAAAATGTTAAGTCCCTCCATGAGAAAGGCATGTACCCTTGAAGATGGGGAGAAAGGGCTCTTTCTTTATCCATCCACAGCTCTGACCCATCGTTTAAGCTCATCCATTTACTTGGTCCTGCTTCCAGTTCGTGGAAGGTGGTAGGAACGTCTGAAGGGATTTGTGCTGGCATGAAGCATCCATGGAGTCTCATTTCCAGGCACCTGGACATTCACAGGTTACATGTCTGCATGCAGACAACACCAGGGAATCACAGAATGGTTTGTGTTGGAAGGGGCCTTCAAAGATCATCTAGTCCTACATCTTTCAGTAGATCAGGATGACCAAAATGCCATACCTGACCTTGAACACTTCCAGGGATGGGACATCCACACCTTCTCTGGACAACCTGTTGCAGTGTACTATTCATACAGGGAAGCTAAGCTGGATGTGACTACATCATAAAGCATACAGAAAAGCCCAGCCCTTCGGCTTAATCTGGTGAGACCAAAGGCATTTCAACCTATCTCTTGCAAACAGGCATAGCTCACAGTCCATACAGGGGAACAGGGTCTGCAGTGTTCCCTGCTATTCCAAGCTGCTTTGACAGACACCAGCCAGCTCCCTACCTGATTCTTTATCTGTCCCTTCCCCCCAAAAGTTGTGGGGAACCTCTTCTTCTTCCTGGAACCCTTATTTTCAGGTTTGCCTTCATTAATTGCTTGCACACCGTGTAATCCATTTTGTTTCTATTTTAACGAAGATTTACATAGTATCCATCTTTCATTTCTGAGGCAGTGATCATTAGTCACAAAGTATGTATCTCTATAAATACAACCATGTGATTGTCACACTGAGGTGTCTGGTAGAGGGTTTTCCAACACAGACTCCTGACAGGGGCTGACTGGGGCCCCCACTGACTGCTTTCGCTTCATCACTAAGGTTATTTGAGTATAACTACTGACTTGGTGGCAAGGTCAATGGAAAAAGGACCGTTGCAGTGATGAATACTGATCTAGGAGAGCTCCCAGCTTGTATCAATATCATTCATCCCTTCATGCAGCTTCATCAGGACTTGCTCCTCGCACATGCTTTGCAATCACCAGCAGTAGTGGTTATGAGAAGATGTGGCATGTGGAAAGTACCATGCCAAAAGCATCCCTTGGAGCAAGAGAGTTTATTTACCTTATTCTGGAAGGACAAATGTTTTGTTAAATTTGGCTGCAGCTGTCATAGGATAATTAATGTATATATCTTCCATCCGTGACTGTTATTTGAATAAGTACCTTAATCTGCCCCCAAAATTGCATGCCAGTTACCTAGATTTGTCACCAAAAGACAAATGAATCCTATCTTCAAAGTCATGATTCATATGCTACCCTAGAAAACCAAATGCTAGGCTTAATTAGCTCCTGGACTAACTGCTTAATTTTATTAAAAAAAAAAAAAAATTATATCCTCTAAAGCGTTCCTAACCAAGCATCTGGAAGACTACTGCTCATCTGAAAGGTACTAATAAGCCACCAGCAGCAGATAAGTAAATAATAGATACGGTACAGGGGCACACAAGCTCCCTCTGGTACGTCACCAGAGTACACACACACTTACTGCAACAGGGATGGTTCTTTTTTCAGTAAGAAATGGACTTGAAGGTTGACCAAAAGGGTCCAATAAACACATTAAGAAACTAAATATTGGGTTCACTGGTATGGACTCAAATCACAGACTCATGGGTTAGGGTTGGAAAGGACCTTAAGATCATCTAGTTCCAACCCCCCTGCTGTGGGCAGGGACACCTTATGCTAAACCATCTCACCCAAGGCTTCGTCCAACCTGGTCTTCAACACTGCCAGGGATGGAGCATTCACAGCCTCCCTGGGCAACCCATTCCAGTGCTTCATCACCCTAACAGGAAAGAATTTCCTCCTTATATCCAATCTAAACTTCCCCTGTTTAAGTTTGAACCCGTTACCCCTTGTCCTATCACTACAGTCCCTAATGAAGAGTCCCTCCCCAGCATCCCTATAGGGCCCCTTCAGATACTGGAAGGCTGCTATGTGGTCTCCATGCAGCCTTCTCTTCTCCAGGCTGAACAGCCCCAACTTTCTCAGCCTATCTTCACTGGGGAGGTGCTCCAGTCCCCTGACCACCCCCATGACCCTCCTCTGGACTTGTTCCAACAGTTCCATGTCCTTTTTATGTTGAGGACACCAGAACTGCACACAATACTCCAGGTGAGGTCTCACAAGAGCAGAGTAGAGGGGCAGGATCACCTCCTTCGACCTGCTGGTCACGCTCCTTTTGATGCAGTCCAGGATTTGGTTGGCTTTCTGGGCTGCCAGCACACACTGAAGCCAGCTCATGTTCATTTTCTCATCAACCAACACCCCCAAGTCCTTCTCCGCAAGGCTGCTCTGAATCTCTTCTCTGCCCAACCTGTAGCTGTGCCTGGGATTGCCCCGACCCAGGTGTAGGACCTTGCACTTGGCATGGTTAAACTTCATGAGGTTGGCATCAGCCCACCTCACAAGCGTGTCAAGGTCCCTCTGGATGGCATTCCTTCCCTCCAGCCTATCAACCGAACCACACAGCTTGGTGTCATCGGCAAACTTGCTGAGGGCGCACTCAATCCCATTGTCCATGTCAGCGACAAAGATGTTGAACAAGACCGGTCCCAACACCGATCCCTGAGGGACACCACTCGTTACTGGTCTCTAGATGGACACTGAGCCATTGACCACAACTGTTTGTGTGCAGCCATCCAGCCAGTTCTTTATCCACTGAGTCACTTGAGGTGAGTGATCCCTCACGTACCCGCTGCTCGCTCGGCGCAAACTTCCGCGCCACGCGCTCAGGGCGGGGCCATCCCTCCTGGCTCCGCCCCCTGTGGGTCCCTGCTCGCCTCAGCGGGGCTGCGGCTCCTGGGCAAGGCCTGGCGGGGGCTCGGGGCTCCCTGGGGGGCTCTCGCCACTCAGAACTGAGGCTCCTGCACGCGGGGTTTGCCTCGCTCCGGAGCTGGTGACTCCTCTCTGGGGCTGCTCCCCTCGGCACCGCTGAGCCTGGCTAAACCTTGGAGCAGATCCTCCTGGGAAGCATCTGAGGAGCAGGAAAAGCAACGAGGTGCTTGGTGACAGCCGGCGTGGCTGAAGGTGCAGTCCTTGCCTGAAAGGTGGGAACTATCTTCAATAAATTACTTAAGGAATTAAGAAGCAAACAGCAAAATTTCCCCAGCTTCAGCTCCTCTGCCAGCCTGCGCCTCACTGTCGTTCTGTTCCTCTTCCTGTGCTTTTCCTTCTCATGTCACAAATACTTCAAACATTTATTTAGCCCAAATACTGGAGAATTGGAGCATAAATACATGAGCAGGAACACTGCTAATTTTTTGGTCAATAATTCAGTTCCTTGGATCGTCAGGATAAGCTACACAGCCTTGGAGAGTATTCATCCACTTGGGAATTGGATTACAGTCTCATAAACCAGCACAGCATGCCTATTACCACCTAAATAAAGCTGCCACCATTCTGGAACAAATAGGTGGAAGTAGTCAGTCAGTGAGTATCTGTAGTTGAAGCGAAGAGTAATAAACTGGCATACAGTTCTTAAGAAATTCTTCACAAGGAGGCAGATTTAGTGCCCTGAGAGCTAGGCTTTTACACATACAAAACCATACACTCATCTTTTTTATCACTGCCTTATCTGAAGCACTGTGGGCTCTGTAAGGGAGGGATCCAGGTGCAACACTTTCTGAATAGCTGATGATGACAATGCATCCACTATATCATTCTCTCTCACAAGAGGATACCCGAGAAGTTTCTCAGCATTTATGAGCTATAAAAGGAGGTGGGTTTGTGGCAGCTGCCCAAGATTGTACCTGGCTCAATAGAAAATCCTGGCCTGGTGAAAGATAAGTTCTTCCGCAGTGTCAGCTGGACCCTGTTCTGACTCCACTGCTGAACCACTGAACAAGTCAGTTTAACTTCTTTGCACACGTATAAAAGGGTACAGGTTCATCTTTGCAAAAATCTGTGGGTAGGCCCCTATAGACAGTGATTTGTAACTGTGATGTGCTATCACTATTTTTTCTCCTGTGGGTATGGGTATGAAATCATTCACCCCATAGTAGCCATGGGGGACCACACATCTGGAAAAGAAAGACGCACAACCCATTTAAAAGGGCTTTTAACTAAAAGACCAGCTCTTTTCTTTCCTAGAAGTGCTCATACAGCTCTTTCACAAGGAGCATCAGTTAAGACCTTCTTTCAGGACCATGTCACCTTGGAAAAAGATCATTTAAAGTCTAGCATTAGCTTACAAGCTCATATCTCCAGCATCTAAGAGCTTGGGAAGAGGCAGGCTTCCCTCACAAGGACCGGCTTGGCCAGTGCACAGACACCAATAGGGCACACGTCTGCTCCTCCCTCCCCTCTACCTTCTCCCTGCTTCCAGCCTTTTAGTCCTGCTGCTTGCCTTGTGCCAGTGAGTGACAGACTCCCTGTGAGACACTTTTCTGCACATAATTGCAGAAAACTACCTTAGGAAAAGCCTCACCTGTAGTTTTCTGCTGTTGGAGTCACAGCAGAAAGCAGTTAACCCAGGAGTTTGAATAAAAGCCAAGCCTGTACAAGCTGGTAGGGAGTATAGGGAGAGGGACAGAGACACATAGGGGAACAGGGAAAGGGATAAAGCCTCCTCCTATCAGAATAAAAAAGCAAAGGGGAACCATGAAATTGACCCTTCTGCCTGCAGAGAGGGATGTGAGTGAGCTCAGACAGTCCCCAAGCAAAGGATGGGGATTTCTGCTGTATACAAGAAGGTGGTGTTACTCATGTCTGGTCACTCTGGTACCTTGGATCAGTACCAGACAGCAGTGTCCACTTTGGGTGCCCACACTTCAAATGGATGCTAAATGTAGGTTTCAAAACAGTTATGGGAGCAAACGTACTGAAAAATTCCTGATGTTCAACCTGTTTGGCTTAACAAAGAAGGGGCTATGTTGGTTAGTTCCATTTTAGGTGTAGCTTCATGATGAAATCACTGCTAATTGAAATCTATTTAATCCAAAGAACAAATGAATAGCAAGCACAGCTTCTGGCAGGAAACTAAATAGGTTGATTCCCCAGTACTTGAGGTGTTTAAATAAGGCTGGATGCCTTTTTAAAGGCCATGTCATTGCTCAACAGGAAGTTATAGGCTTGATGTAGCACTCTTTTGGTTCAGTTTTACAGTGTGTAATACACAGACCCTCCTTGCCTTTAGAATTCCTGGAGGACCAAAATCACCAACAGAAGGTGGGTCCTGTTGTTGCACTGGTGTGTCCCCTGGGCTCCTACGAACCAGGCTGCACATGCAGCAGTTTGTGCCCAGCTTTGCTCCCTAGCAGTGTGAGAGAATTACATACCCTTTACACTGGTACACCTAAGTAGCTGCCTGGACAGCCGTGCATGCTGTTGCCACTGCTGGGGAGAGAAAAACAGTGGGTATGGAAAAAGCCAGTGCTGCCAAAGCACAAGAAGATGGAAACCATGCCATGGAGCCATTCTCCCACAGTACACACCATGAAAATCTCCAGCAGGAGCAACAACCTCTCTCTTTCCCAGCATATCCAAACACGTCCCATACTGCAGCCAGGATGGTGACAGTCCTTCAGTGCTTTGTGCTCTTGAGTCTCTCCAGCTGGCATACATGAGGATTGATTGTATTTTCAGTGTTAAAGTAGTATTCAAGGTGTTTGAGCAAGTAGGTGCAATTGGCAGGTTGCTATTTGCTAAAAGGTGTAAGTGATGTCCTGGTACAAGTTAGTCCCCAGCTGCCAAAGGGGACGTAGGAGCAGCCTTAGTAGGTGTGAGACCCTAAAAGCAAACCCCATTCCACACATGCTTTCTCCTCCATGCTGCAAAAGGGGAGGCCAGCAGCAGGCACCCCACCAGCCTAGAGGCCACCCTGCCCTCCCACCCTCTTCATCCATCCCAACAAAGCCCAAGTAAATTGTTGGTTTTTTTTCCAGATGTCTAGTCACACTTCTCCATACTTATCCCCATCCTATTTTGAGCATCCTGTTATGAGCAACCTGGTCTAGTGGAACGTGTTCACTGCCCATGGCAGGGGGGGTTGGAACTAGATGATCTTTAAGATTTTAAGACCCAATGTGCTTGCAGCTTTTAACAGGGCCATAACAAATGCCAGCAGCATTTTGCCTTTTCTAAATCATGTCTGCTGCCTGACAGATGAGCCTGTGGCAGGATTGTGGGGTATTATGACACCTAGTGGTCACTCAGGTAAATCACTACTTCTTTCCAAGATCGCTCCTCCCAGTTTAAGGCTCCAAAAAGGTGCAGGGGTGACCACACCTTCCTTTGTTCTGGAGCAAGGTGAACACATGGTCAGCTTCCAGCGATAATGCTGTACTCCAAGCAAGCAGATCTCAGCTCATTCCAAAACCTGTTTGTTCATAAACATATTTAGCCAGCAAAGCAATAATTTGTTAATTAGCTATCTGCTAATCATAATCAGGAGATAGAGATGCTATCTGAGAACACCAACAGAACTAGACTGATGTTCCCTGTAAATACTCTGGAAGGTTTCTCTCTTTTCCCTCTCTGTCTAGCTCTAGCAGAAGCAGAAGACAAAGGGAGCAGAATTCTACCAGGGCTTAGCAGCATCAGTAAGCAGGACCCAGTACAGTTGCTTGCTGGAGCAACTGGAGTGACTGATCTCAACTTCCATGGCTAATTTTGGGGAAGGTGTTGGTGCTTTATTGAGTGTAAATGCAAGTAGAACAATTGAAATCCAAACTTAGAAGCAATGATACCAGGATTGAGATACACTTAGTTTTCCCCAAGGAGAGCCAGTGGTATAACCAGAAATATTACTCACTGTTTCTCAGATGAACTGTTCTTTCAGTGACTGCACGGTGGGGGTTGCTTTCTTGAGTACTGAATTCACTCCACTCCCACTCATGTCAGCTTGGCTCACTGCTGATTTTAAGTGGTTTAGCCCAAATTGCCTTTTTCTCCCCTTGTGAGTGCTCTTGCCAGGAAATCTTCCTGAAAAGCACACCAAGAACAAGATTGCTCAGGTTTACAAGACACTGGGAGAAAACGAAGTATGAGCAACAAGGTAGCTGCTCCACGTTGAACATCACAGTAATAACTGGCCTGCCAAGGAGCCCTGACTTTCTCAGCTCCTTGAGGATGATGTGCTCTTCAAAGGCCTCTTTCTGGAACTGAAATAATTCTGTAGTCTTAGTGTACTGTCTTTGTTTTTTGTATAAGTTTCATTAAAGGACAGATACTGAAGAACAACTGTAATAATGCATCAGGAAAAATACCCATAGACAAAGCTTTCATTTAAACAAGTTCTTAATTTTGGCACAAAGCTACTATTCCTCTATGCTACAAAAGTCAGTGCTATGAAGTTACCACTTCTGTATGTTCATATATCCCTTGTCTATATGGCACATCACTGAGCCCAAACTATCGCTTTCCTTTAATCTCACTGCTGTGTTGATTAACCCTCTACCTCCAGGCTGTGCCAACTGCTAGGACACAGCTTGAAATCCTCTTGTTCCCTGAGATCAGAGGATCCTTTGCAAGAAAAAAACTGCCTCTCATCCACACATCAAAAGCAATGATATGGAGCAATGGCGAAACTTAGGTGGAGAGGTTGGGTAGTTACTGGGAATGTAACGCAATGCTGGAGCTCGCATACCTTGCTTACAGGCCTTGAGGAGAAGATGTGGTGCCCAAAGCATCTCCATTTCCAGCAGAGGAAGAACTGGGCTGCTGTAAAGACATCCAGAGGTTGATCCAGTCCAAGAGGAAATACTGTGCACCTCTGTCCTCTTACAATCTGGTTTGCCTATGCATTTTTTAAGCAGAGGCACCTAATGTAGCAGGGCCACCTGCTTTAGATGATATAGTATGGACAGTTAAGTAGTTCTAAGTTTCCCAAGAGGAGGGTCGGGGAAGCTGGGCTTTCTCAGTTTTAAAAGTGCCAGTGGCCAGGAGGTGTACTATCCCCTTGGCCCAGGAATGTTTTGGAGAGAGGGGTGCACACATTCCATGAAGCTGGACACTGCTCATGCTGAGAGCCTAAATAAGCCTGCTCTTCAGGAGGGGTGGCTGCTGGGGCATGAATGTGGCACCAGATCCCCACTGAACTGGAGATGGTCCTAGCAGGAGGGACCACTGGGCTCCAGAGGAGGGCATGGCACCCAGGCTAAGCATCAGCTCACTTCTGCATCTGTTCTTGTTTGCGTTTCCCTTCAGCCTGGTGCACAAGGCTTCAGGCAACTGTGCTGCTTGGTGAGCAGCTCAGATGCCTCTGCCTCAGCAGCTTCTGATGAGCCAGAAGACAAGGCAAATGGCTGGGGGAGTGGGAAGAAGCTTCTGCTGTCCTATTCTAAATTGCAGTTGCAAGGTTGTCAGCCTCAAATCCCTATTTAGGCAGACTGGCTCCCACCTTTAATAAGAGGAGGTGCGGAAGAGTTTCTTTAACTGTCTCTCATCCATGTCTAACTGTGAGGGTTTTTAGCCCATTGCAGTGCAAAGTCAGAGATTAATGGTGATTTATGCTAAAGTTGCCGATACTGCATGGAGAAATCCTGGAATCAGTGGCTGTATGGCTACTGCAGAAAGCCAAAGGGCTTAAGAAGCTGTCCCTGTCCCAGTGTAAAGTTCCTCCTTCCTCCTCTCAGTGTGAATATTCAGCTTCTGTTTCAGCACATCAACAACAAAACCATGTTCGTTTAAACGTAGGACCTAAAAAAAGCTAGGAGGATTAGACAGGTTAATAACTGGTTAAAAGGGTGGTGTCATAGTCAGGGGTTTGGGTGTCTTGAACATGGGACCCAAGCTTGTAGGCCAGGTCTAGTGGGGGCTGGTGGAGCTGGTCTGATAAAGAAGGGAAAGAGCAGTTTTGGTAGGAGGCTTGCCAGACTGGTCAAGGAGGCTTTAAAATAGATGTGTTGGGGGACAGGGGCATCATTCCATTCCAACACACCCAGTCAGTTGCCAGCACCTATAATAAATGCTTGGAGCAATGTAGATATATCCCAGCCGCTCCAGCCAATGAGCCGGCTTCATTTGGAGCTTGGCTCAGATGCCTCTATACAAATGCCCGTAGCATGGGGAACAAACAAGAGGAATTAGAGATGTGTGCACGTCTACAGGGTTATGATATAATAGGCATCACAGAAACATGGTGGGATGGGTCCTACGACTGGAGTGTTGGAATGGAAGGTTACAGGCTCTTTAGGAAAGACAGGCCTGGCAGGCAGGGAGGGGGAGTTGCCCTTTATGTTAGGGATAGGCTGGAGAGTATGGAACTCTGTCTGGGGACAGGTGAGCAGTCCACAGAATGTTTGTGGGTCAGGGTTAAAGGGAATATAGCTATGGGAGACATTACTGTGGGGATCTGTTACAGACCGCCTGATCAAGGAGAACCTGCGGATGAAGCACTCCATAGACAGATAGGAAAAGCCTCATGCTCACAGGCCCTTGTTCTCATGGGTGACTTCAACCACCCTGACATCTGTTGGAAGGACGGTACGGCCTGGCACAAGCAATCCAGGAGGTTCCTCGATTGTGTAGAAGACAACTTCCTTCTGCAAGTAATAGAGGAGCCGACAAGGAGAGGTGCCATTCTTGACCTCATGCTCACCAACAGGGAAGGGCTCGTTGGAAATGTGACGCTCCAGGGCAGCCTTGAATGCAGCGATCATGAGATGCTCGAATTTGAGATCCTCAGGACAGTGTGAAGAGCATGCAGCAAGCTCGCTGCCCTGGACTTCAAAAGAGCAGACTTTGGCCTCTTCAGGAACCTGCTTCAGAAGGTTCCATGGGATACAGCCCTAGAGGGCAGAGGGGCCCAAGACTGTTGGTTGATATTCAAGGATCACCTGCTACAAGCTCAGGAGTGTTGCATCCCAACTAGAAGGAAGTGCAGCAGGAGGGCCAGGAGACCTCCTTGGATGGATAAGGAGCTCCTGAGGAAAATTCAAATGAAAAAAGAGGCTTATAGTAAGTGGAAGCAAGGACAGGTGGCATGGGAAGAGTACAGGGATGTTGTCCGAGAAGCTAGGGACCAGGTTAGGAAATCTAAGGCCCAGTTAGAATTAAACTTAGCTAGAGGTATTAAAGATCACAGGAAGGGATTCTACAGATACATAGCAAATAAAAAACAGACTAGGGAGAATGTAGGCCCCTTCAGGAAGTTCTCGGGAGAACTGGCTGCTCAGGATTTGGAGAAGGCTGAAGTTCTGAATGACTTCTTTGCCTCGGTCTTCACTGGCAAAGGCTCTGACCACAGCACCCAAGTCTTGGAAGGCAGATGGAGGGACTGTGAGAATGAAGACCTTGTGCCCACTGTAGGAGAGGATCTGGTTCGAGACCATCTTAAGATCCTGAACGTGCACAAGTCCATGGGTCCTGTGAGATCCATCATCCTGAAGGAGCTGGCAAATGAAGTTGCGAAGCCGCTGGCCATCGTATTTGAGAAATCATGGCAGTGAGGCGAAGTTCCTGATGACTGGAAAAAGGGAAATATAACCCCCATTTTCAAGAAGGGGAAAATGGATGACCTGGGGAATTACAGACCAGTCAGTCTCACCTCTGTGCCTGGCAAAATCTTGGAGCAGATTCTCCTGGAAGGCACGCTAAGGCACATGAAAATCAACAAGGTGCTTGGTGACAGCCAGCATGGCTTCACTAAGGGGAAATCCTGCCTGACCAATATGGTGGCCTTCTATGATGGGGCTACAGAACTGATGGACAGGGGTAGAGCAGTTGATGTCATCTACCTGGACTTGTGTAAAGCGTTCGACACTGTCCCACACGACATCCTTGTCTCTAAATTGGAGCGACATCAGTTTGATGGATGGACCACTTGGTGGATAAAGAACTGGCTGGATGGCAGTACACAAACAGTTGTGGTCAATGGCTCAATATTCGGCTGGAGACCAGTAACGAGCGGTGTCCCTCAGGGATCGGTGTTGGGACCAGTCTTGTTTAACATCTTTGTTGGTGACATGGACAGTGGGATTGAGTGCGCCCTCAGCAAGTTTGCCGATGACACCAAGCTGTGTGGTTCGGTTGATACGCTGGCGGGAAGGAATGCCATCCAGAGGGACCTCGACACGCTTGCGAGGTGGGCTGATGCCAACCTCATGAGGTTTAACCATGCCAAATGGAAGGTCCTACACCTGGGTCGGAGCAATCCCAGGCACAGCTACAGGTTGGGCAGAGAAGAGATTCAGAGCAGCCCTGCGGAGAAGGACTTGGGGGTGTTGGTTGATGAGAAAATGAACATGAGCTGGCAGTGTGCGCTGGCAGCCCAGAAAGCCAACCATATCCTGGACTGCATCAAAAGGAGCGTGACCAGCAGGTCGAAGGAGGTGATCCTGCCTCTCTGCTCTGCTCTTGTGAGACCTCACCTGGAGTATTGTGTGCAGTTCTGGTGTCCTCAACATAAAAAGGACATGGAACTGTTGGAACAAGTCCAGAGAAGGGCCACGAGGATGACCAGGGGACTGGAGCACCTCCCATATGAGGACAGGCTGAGAAAGTTGGGTCTGTTCAGCCTGGAGAAGAGAAGGCTGCGTGGAGACCTCCTAGCAGCCTTCCAGTATCTGAAGGGGGCCTATAGGGATGCTGGAGAGGGACTCTTCATTAGAGACTGTAGTGATAGGACAAGGGGTAACGGGTTCAAACTTAAACAGGGGAAGTTTAGGTTGGATATAAGAAGGAAATTCTTTCCTGTTAGGGTGGTGAGGCACTGGAATGGGTTGCCCAGGAAGGTTGTGAATGCTCCATCCCTGGCAGCATTCAAAGCCAGGTTGGACGAGGCCTTGGGTGATATGATTTAGCTTGAGGTGTCCCTCCCCACGGCAGGGGGGTTGGCACTAGATGATCTTAAGGTCCTTTCCAACCCTAACGATTCTATGATTCTATGATTAAAGTCCGTGACTGTGGCCAGGAGAGGAGCTTTTGCACAATTAAGCTCAGAGATGGTTTAAGTGCTGTAGTGCCTCCTTGCCATTAGTGGCTGACTCCCAGCTGAGGCACAGGGTCTGGATGTCTATTAATTTGGATACATCAATTAGAGGCTGAGAGCTCTGCTGGGCCAGATCCCAGTCCCCATGTGTCATGTAGATATAGCTATAGCTGTGTTTCTGGCATTTGTGGAGAAAAAATACATTTATCATTGAAAACACCAGGTTAAATTTTATACACTTTATTTCCATCAAGGCTCTCTTTGTAATGGGTAACATTTACCCAATGAGAGTGCCTGGTATTCCTCCAAATCTGAGGAGACCTGCACTTGAGCTAAAATTAAAAGCTGGTGACTTTAATGGTTGGGTCACTTTTGAAATAATAACTTAAAAAATAAATCAGTGTTAGGGGAACTGCTAGAAGAACTTGGGAGAAAAAGTCATGCTATAAAAAGTACATTACAGTACTTAAAAGGTTACCTCGGTCACCTTAAATGAGGGAATCTTTCAGGTTTAGGTCCCATCAGTGTTGAGCTGGTGGCGGCATATAAGCTGGTAGGACACAGGCACATAAGCCTGATTTCCAGGGGGGGGTGGGAAGGAGGAAAGCCCATGGTGCATTTTGCTGGGTGAAAATCTGTGGATGGAGCCCCCAGAGCATGTCAGAGTTCAGAGCAGCATGCTGCTGGAGTAGGCAGGGAATCGGGAGCAGGGACTTCCGGGTCCCCTCACTACAGGCAACAGCATCCCCTCCACAAGCAGCCCATGGGTGTCCTTGGAAGATACCTCCTAAGCTAATTTTCTTCTGGCATATTATCTTCCTCTACGATGACATGCCTGTTTATCAAAAGCATAGACTGCTTTCTAAATCCTTCCTAACTCACTGCAAGCAGCTCCACCTGATGTCTCAGCCTTTCACCCACCAGCTGCACCCACCAGCCCACCCCCCCAAGGATATAAGGGCTTATTGTGGGCTTTTTTTTCATTTAAGCAAGCTTTTGCTAAGAAGAGGTATCTGAGGCATGCATATACTGTTCTGTAATCCTTTACCTCCCACACTTCCCTCTTTCCTTAAACCAAGCTGTTAATAAGAATGCTGATTACTGTAGCCAGAATTTATAGCAAGAATTTGCAGGAGCCAAATATAAATTTAAAAAAGTGGCAGCAGCATGATCAAAACACAGCTCTGCTCAGAAAGGTTTCTGCAGTATATATTTTCCACAGTTTACCTATCACAGCTTATAGCCATAGATACAGTTTTAAATGAGTAGGCCTGTTTTTAAAGATTTCCTGCGTTACAAGCATCAGAGACAGCATTTCATATCTCAGCACCTTTAAGTCTGCAGTAGCTGTGAAGTGCCAATATGACTATCACATGTAAATGGCAAAAAAGGAAAAGTCCTACTGAAAATGATGAATGCAAGTTCACCTCCATATAGCTGCTGTTTGGGAAGGAATTGTATAACTGGGTGTCCCCCTGAAATGGCAAGTACAAGATGGAAATACGGAAAAAATGCCTTTTCTTCTTCATCAAGAAGAAAAGTTTGATCAGGGTTTGGAAGATATGCTTTGGTTGGTCTTGCCTGCTTTGGGGGGTCACAGCCCCCCAGCCTCTCACTGGGGACATGGGGTGGGGTGATAGGGAGCAGTGAGCTGCCTGCAAAGTGAACAGGCAGCTACAGAAATGGGGACAGCCTTGTGTGCACACACGTGCATCATAGGCACCGAGTACTGCAGACAGTGTGAGACCACAACAGGTTTAGGACATGGAGTTAGCAGCAGCGCAAGCTGAGCTGGTGCTTGGTTGCATCACGAACTTCCAGTCACCTCTGCCCCTTCAGCTTCTGTTCAAATGTCTTCTGCTTCTCTTTTCCTTACCCTTTTCCTGCTCAGACTCATGGTGGCACAAGTCTTGTCAGTGGTAGTGGTCAGGCTGATGCCCAGGATGCTCCTGGGGCTCTATGGATCCTGAATCACTTACTGGGAGGGATGTCCAGAGGCAGCTGTAGAGGCTCTGGGCTCAGTCAGAGGAAAAGCTCCACAACCACCACTGCATGTCTGTCAGATGGTTGCCATTACCTTGTGCATGCTCATTCCGCCTCTTGTGCTGAAACCTCTTCTGGGATCACTTCAGCTCAGCTTTTCCTCCTCACCGTGAAGTGAGTGGGAGCCATGGACCAATGTGTACCATCCCAGAGAACTGCACAGCTTGGCAGGGTGGCAGCATCCTGTGGTTTGGTTTCATTTCAATGGAAAATAGCACAGAAAGTATCTTTCAGTGACGCTTTTCCAGAGCTACATCTCCAAAGATACCTTCCTGTGTCAGTGGGTTACCTATGTGTACCCCTCCTGCCTTTGACTAAACGTCCTGCCAGCTGCTGGCTTCTGGTTTTGAGCTGCTGCTGTTGTATCCCTGCACTGCTCAGTCCCAGGTGAATGTCCCTGCCTTCTCTTGTATGATGCTGTACTGCAGGCTTGTAGGCATTTTCCTTTGTAAAGTTTTTACAATTTGCACCCAGCATAAAAACTTAAACACATTTTAAAGGTGCAGTTTGGCCTAAGTACATTAGTCTCAGCTAAGTGCAGAACTACTTTTTCAAAAAGCAGTAACCCATCACCGAAAGGCTTCTCCATTAGAAGTACTTACACTACTTGTGCATATTTAATACAAAATTGACAGTGGGTAAAATGACCGTTACATCTCTCAATTAAATTGACATATGCAGGTTGTGCAGATCTCCTATCACCTCTGTATCCTCATTCACTGCTCACTACTAACCTCCATCACACAGAGCCTCTCCTGATGGTTTTCCCTGTAACGAAAAACAGGGAAGAACACCCCAACAACCTCTGACTCCTACACCATAGGCCATTTAGCACATGTGCCCCGTTCAGGTTGGAAAAGCCACGGACAATGCAAGTGATGACAGCAAATGAAAATAAATACTAGCCATGTTTCTGAGAGATGGTGGGGTTTATATTGTTGCAGTCTCAGACTTCATAGCTAAAAAAGCATGAGGCATGACAGTGCATTTATTGTTTAAAGATCCATTTCAGTCAGGGGATGACAATGCTTACAAAGGCAGGGAAGATGAAGCATGTGTTGAGTTCGTTGCTAGGAGCATGGATCACGATGTTTTGACAGTCTGTGACGTTAAAAATCAACAGCCTGCCAATGGCTTTCTGCCATACCACCAGTCTCTCCAGATAGGAGATAGGGTGATTAGTCTCAGCAGGGAGGACCTGGGCCTCAGACAGGGTGCAGATGGCAGGGTGCAGACAGGGAGCAGAGGAGCAAATGGAGAGAGTGCTCAACAAGCGAAGAGCAGCTATGTGAAGGGACCTGCCACCACAGACACTTTTCTGCTTTTCTGCTGTATCAGCTGCTCTGTGGAAATCTGAGCTCCTGAAATGCAGCAGCCTCACTATGCTCTAGTCAAACTTCTTGTTTCTGGTCAGAGAGACGCCCAGAAGCTGAAGGAAGCTGGCGTTACTTGTTTCTTCATAAAACTCGTATGGGGTTGTGACCCAGATTCCTTCATCTGCACTACTCTTTGTACCTGTTGCTAAGCTTCAGGTGCAGAAACTCCAGGGAGGAATGGAAATCTTTGCCCTCCAATGCTGTCCTCTTCAGAACAGGCATCCGCTCGGTGTGATGAACATACCTATCTTTTGTGGGATTCTTCCCTAGGTTGTGCATAGCTCCCACCAGCTGTTCAAGCTCTAGGGCAAACACCTCTGGTGTCTCCCAATCTGCTGTCTGTCAGCCCTATTGTCTCAAACTGGGCAAATCTGCGAGCTGTTTCCTGCGGAGGAATGGAGGATGCAGATGGCTACATGAGTGGTCTAAAGCAGGCCAGGTCCAGACTGAGGTGCTGTTGCCTTATTAATGTTCTTCCTAGCACAGGTCTGACCTGGCTTTCTCCTAGACACTGCCTGAGGGTAGTTTAGGGGCTGGCACAGTCCAGGAGCTGCTCCTAACAGGTTGCACAAGTAAAGTCAGCCTGGTTTGGGAGGAGGAAACAGTGTCTGACCATGTGGCTGGGCAACCCAGTCTCCTGCAGGTCCAAAGTGCAAGCCATGGTGCAGGCATTATTTGTGCAACCCCTGCCCACCCATCCTTCTCTCATGGCACCATCTCATGTCCTGCTGCAACAGAGCTTCAACCCTCTGAGCTGGGACCTTCCCTTACAAAAATGTACCTGCCATTACCTATGTTTAATGGCAATTCCTGCTTACACTATAAATTCAGACATCTGCCAGGACTTTGCAGGACCATG
This sequence comes from Pezoporus wallicus, assembly GCF_028554395.1. NCBI lineage: Eukaryota > Metazoa > Chordata > Aves > Psittaciformes > Psittacidae > Pezoporus > Pezoporus wallicus. The sequence continues at coordinate 241,698 of NW_026636656.1, forward strand.
TTAATGTGCTCCCACAAAGCAGCTGCTGTAGACGCAGGAATTGAATCATCCCCCAAATGACATTTCATTATAGCACGCTGGAGAGCCTGTAATGCCATGCATGTGCAACACATTCAAGATGTGGCCACAGAGGAAGATCTATGAGCTACAGTGAGTAGATAACTGCTGTGCAAATGAAAACAGTAATAGCCCATTTCTATACCTCAGACATCCTAAACTACCTCTTAGACAAAATGCTTTCGTAAGACGAACTATACATCAAGCCCTGAGCCCTGGGTTTGAAGCACAGATAAGTAGGTAAGGGAGAGCAACTTCTTCCTCACCTTGTCAGAAATCATCAGCAAGAAAATGCCACCTTGTTCACTCATGTAAGGCTCTGGCACTAGGAAAGGCCTTTTTGGCTCTTCAGTGATGTATATTCCACAATAGAATAGACTATGTGTTTACACGACATCCTCGTCTCTAAATTGGAGAGACATCAATTTGATGGATGGACCACGCGGTGGATAAAGAACTGGCTGGATGGCCGCACACAAACAGTTGTGGTCAATGGCTCAATTTCCATCTGGAGACCAGTAAGAGCGGAGTTCCTCAGGGACCGGTGTTGGGACCGGTCTTGTTTAACATCTTTGTCGGTGACATGGACAGTGGGATTGAGTGCGCCCTCAGCAAGTTTGCCGATGGCACCAAGCTGTGTGGTTCGGTTGATAGGCTGGAGGGAAGGAATGCCATCCAGAGGGACCTTGACACACTTGTGAGGTGGGCTGATGCCAACCTCATGAAGTTTAACCATGCCAAGTGCAAGGTCCTACACTTGGGTCAGAGCAATCCCAGGCACAGCTACAAGTTGGGCAGAGAAGAGATTCAGAGCAGCCCTGCAGAGAAAGACTTGGGGGTGCTGGTCGATGAGAAAACGAACATGAGCCAGCTTCAGTGTGTGCTCGCAGCCCAGAAAGCCAACTGTATCCTGGACTGCATCAAAAGGGTTGTGACCAGCAGGTCGAAGGAGGTGATCCTGCCCCTCTACACTCTGCTCTCGTGAGACCTCACCTGGAGTATTGTGTGCAGTTCTGGTGTCCTCAACATAAAAAGGACATGGAACTGTTGGAACAAGTGCAGAGGAGGGCCACGAGGATGATCAGGGGACTGGAGCACCTCCCGTATGAAGACAGGCTGAGGAAGTTGGGGCTGTTCAGCCTGGAGAAGAGAAGGCTGCATGGAGACCTCCTAGCAGCCTTCCAGTATCTGAAGGGGGCCTATAGGGATGCTGGAGAGGGACTCTTCATTAGGGACTGCAGTGATAGGACAAGGGGTAACGGGTTCAAACTTAAACAGGGGAAGTTTAGGTTGGATATAAGAAGGAAATTCTTTCCTGTTAGGGTGGTGAGGCACTGGAATGGGTTGCCCAGGGAGGCTGTGAATGCTCTATCCCTGGCAGTGTTGAAGACCAGGTTGGACAAAGCCTTGTGTGAGATGGTTTAGTGTGAGGTGTCCCTGCCCACAGCAGGGGGGTTGGAACTAGATGATCTTAAGGTCCTTTCCAACCCGAACTATTCTATGATTCTATGATTCTGTGTTGACCAGTGCCTTGAACACCTAATGACATGGAAGGCAGGACATCCTAGGTTTGAACTTGCTATTCTGTGGCACAGTTCTTCTTCAAAGGGCTTTTCTGTCTTCAGACTTCTGCTCCCTAAAAACATGATGTTTATTATTTCTTAATACAAGCCATATCAATTACAGGAGCTGAAGAATTCAACTTGCCAGTTTTCCTGGAAACCTCCTTGATATTCATTGCTTTCTTGGCAGATTGCATGCATTTGAATGCTGATTTACAAGGTAGAGCTTAAAACCAGCATGATATACTTAGCCAGTTGGAGAACAGGACAAAAGGTCTCATTTCCAGTTTTCATAGAATCATCGAATCATAGAATAGTTCGGGTTGGAAAGGACCTTAAGATCATCAAGTTCCAAGCCCCCTGCCATGGGCAGGGACACCTCACACTAAACCGTATCACCCAAGGCCTTGTCCAACCTGGTCTTGAACACTGCCAGGGATGGATCATTCACAACCTCCCTGGGCAACCCATTCCAGTGTCTCACCACCCTTACAGGAAAGAATTCCCTCCTTATATCCAATCTAAACTTCCCCTGTTTAAGTTTTAACCCATTACCCCTTGTCCTATCACTACAGTCCCTAATGAAGAGGACCTCCCCAGCATCCCCATAGGCCCTATTGTCTTATTGAAAGGAAGCCTTAAATGCTCTGTTTTATTACAGCAGTTCTGATAAGGGCCATGTTATGCTAAATAACAGCTTCTGTATTAACCCAAGTGTAAGTTTGGGAGGTACTAAACCTAATGTGGCTTCCACAAAACAGAATCTAAAGTAAGCTATGTAGACAAAAAAAAAACCCAAACCAACAAACAAAAGCCACATCTTACTTTAACATCCTGTCCTCACCCCCACAACCCTGGCTATTTCTGACAGACTCCTCTGAATCCAGTTTTCTCCCCACACAGTCCTCCTTCCAACCACCCTGTCAGCAGAGTCATTAGATGCTGGACTTCTCAAAGCAGGAGATGCAGTGCCATTGTACTGGACCTGCTTGGCCAAGGCCTTTCTCAGTACTGAGGATGCACTCGTGTCCTCCTTCAAAGCTATTATTTAGCTTGTGGTTTAGGTTCAGCCAGAAGCAGGTTACAGAGCTATGGTCTCACATGTGTTTTTTGTGTCTCAGCAGGGACCAGAGATGGTGACTGGAACAGATGGTTCCATGTTGTAAATCAGCACCTAGAGTAAAATATGCAAACATAAGATTATTCAGACCTTAATGTTTGGTAGGGGAGGGGCACTCAAGTCTCTTCATAGTCAAACTGATCCTCATGGAAAAGAACGGTATTGTTTTCCCTGCCATTTTTGAGGTCTGTCTCATGTTAGACTGATCCACCTGCAGGCTTGGATCTTGTGTTTGCCAGTGCTTAAGTCACATACTTGGAGATGGAGATCTCTGAATGCTCAAGTGCGAGAGCCACATACCAAACACCAACCTTGAAACAGCAGCTTGTGTGCAAGGAAATATGTCTCTTTGTGCTGGATAATTTATTTTCACTTGAAAGCAAACAAGATTAAAAGTAAGATCTCTGTGGCAAAAAGAACATGAGGTCCAAAACAAAACCCCCTCCACATGCAGATGAATTGAAAAGGGCAATCAATTAAATTCATAGACCTCAGGAAACTCAGGTATCCAAACTTATTCTTTGTTGAGATGAGCATCTAATAGGCTATTGTCTCCCTCACAATCCCTCAGCACAGCTGAAAATGGTGTGGAGAAGGTTGCTTACCTGCTAGTCACCAACCTCCTCCCTGCCCGTCTTCATCATTTCAAACCTGCTGTTTCAGGGCTCAGTGTTACAGGTCCTACTGGAGCCTTCTGCACTCCCCACCAACTCCTAACTCAGCAATGTAAGTGCCACTCTAGGAGCTGGGTGCCAACTTAGGCATTTCAGTGTGGATACCGCAAACCCTTTTGTGTCAGTGGATGGTAGTTACAGAAATATTCTGCATTTGACCTGGCACACTGCCTTGGCATTGGCTTTTCCACCAGAGGTCTATTCCTATATGTTTAGGGTACAAAAGTCTACAGAGAAACTGGTGACACATCCCAGTCATGTAATAATAGCCATTAAAAGTCCTACAAATGAAATACTGATTTTCATCTCCCGTACAGATGAGATTTTATTTATTATATATATATATAAAATAATGTAAAGTGCCTCAGCACCTTTCTAAAGAAAGTATCTGAAGCTTATTGCAAACTTAAGCAGGGGATATTTAGGTTAGATATTAGGAGGACATTTTCCACTATGAGGGTGGTGAGGCACTGGCACAGGTTGCCCAAGGAAGCTGTGGCTGCCCCATCCCTGGCAGTGTTCAAGGCCAGGTTGGATGGGGCTCTGAGCAACCTGGTCTAATGGAAGGTGTCCCTGCCCATGGCAGGGGGGTTGGAACTGGATGATCTTAAGGTCCTTTCCAACCCAAACCATCCTGTGATTCTATAAAATAAAGACATTCTGCAAATGCTTTACATATTTTACTTTTTCCTTATAAACTTGTGTTGGAGTGGCCATGCTGACACCCAGATGGCTTTCTCTTTGTCAGGTTAATTTGCCTTCTGCATGAGATACTGTGGCCATGAGCCACCCAAACTGCTGTAACTGTTCCCAAGGGGGTGACATCCCATGTGCAATGTCCCACCAGCCCCCAATGTGACAAAGGGTCTGTTAATGGCTGAGTCTCCTCTGTCTACACAATTGCAAAAGATTAGCATTACCCAAACAGAAAAGATAAACTTTGGGAGTTTGCCAGAGACGTAAACAATTAATAAACTTAATTGCTTTCCCTCCTCACTGAGATCCCAGTATTGTCAGAAGGACATCAAGGATTTCTCTTTGTTTATTGGAATTAATTTACTTCTTCCTCAAATGACAACTGCAGCTTGGCTAAAGCAGTCAGCCTCACACTAATTTATTTGTTCAGTGAGAACCATTCAGCTCCCCACAGAAGTTACCAAATTAAAAATTGTCAGTTTCTGTAATGGCCTGACCTTTTTAATCTGAAAAAGTTCAAAGTCTGGCCCACTGGGTCTGAAAAGAAAACTGCCAAGAGCAGCTGCTCACGCTGGAGCATCAACGTAAATGTTCGAACAGGTAAATAGTCACTGGGAAAGGCTGGCAAAGTATTTTGCAAGTGGAGCAAGAAGACAAGGTGTCATGTGTAGAGTAAATTAAAAAGGAAATACCATTTTAGTGATACCTCCTTGGGAGAAGACAGAGCTCAGGTATCAATCTAATCAAACCCAGACTCTGGAAGTTAATGTATTCTATACACTGAATTAAAAAAGGGAATAACCAAAAATCCAAGCGTGCTTGAACAGCAGCTATTAACTGTCCCTCACCTGCTTTTCCTTTTTCATCAATGTCCTTATTCACCAGTTATCTTTAGCAAATTTAGGCTTTTGTAACACTCCGAGCCATTGTGGTACGGTCGATACAAGTGTATCCTTGGAGACCAGCAGGGTTTGTGCTTGTTGTGTTCTCACTGCAAGATGCTGCTGGAAGAGATACCCTGAATCTTCACACTCCCCTTGTTCCCTCGTGTCAGGTACCTGAGCAACCACAGAGGAAGTGGGGGTCAGTTTAAGCCCCTTCTCCAGGTCTTCCCGTGTTTGCCATCTATCTGGTGGCCACACAATTGCTGGCAGTAAACAAATGCAGGTAAAGATGGGGACTGCCTAAAGCAGTGTGCTGTGAGGCAGATCTTGGGCTGTTTGCTGTCACTTGCTCTGATGTGGATTTGCTGGAAGGGTCTCAGGAACAGATGACTTCTGATGTAAACTTACTGATACATTGCAGCTTATATTTTGTTAATGGTTTTCCCGTTAATGACAAAGATTAAAAACAACAGCAGATAAATCCTTGTCCAGAAGAAAGGTTGGAGCTCTCACAAGCAGGCAGAGCACAGAGAGCAAATCTGAGGGAGGAATTCATGCAGTGTTTTCTGCAATGATGGGGTTAATGCACACAGCTCCTTGGGATTTATCTCACATCTCTGATGAACAGAGAGAAAAAGATGCTGTCTCTCTTGCCTTTTCTAAGTCCCTGATAAGTTTCTCAGGGACTAAAGATTTTCTTTTGGCCTCCTGGCATGACAGTTACCACAGAGTTTAAATAGTAATTACTCCATGGGATGCTCTCGGCATCGACAGAGAACAGCTTTGGTCCCTTGGATATTATTTTTTTAATCAGAGATTCAGTCATTTTACTAATATCTAAGAGGCAAAGTTGAAAATTACATGACCATGCACTCTAATTACACTATTTCTGGTAACAGTGGGGGGTTTCCGAGGTTTAAGTATTTGAACAAAGATTTCGGGGGGTTTAACAATTTTTGCTACAAAAAGGAGGGCACTGAGAATAGAGGATCAGCAGAGAGCTTAGTGACTAATTACAGCCTAGGAAATACCATTCCTGGTCCCTGAGATTACTCTGTTTTGATTACTGCACTTCAGGACCACATTGCTGGCTCTACAGACCTCTCTGAAAACATTTTTCCAGTGGAATTAGGAAGTCAATAATTGATGTCACCAGGCCTCCAGCAATTCCTGCCGTCTACCTCGCTTTTTTTCTCTGCATGGTTCAAAATACGGAATACAGTTAGCTTTTGCTTACTGTGAACACTTTCTTCATGAAGTCTGATTTTGTCTGCCTCCTATACATTTGACCAGGTGTCTTGCATGCCACTGTTGGCTTCCCTCCTTCCTGCCTTGTGTCACTGGAGCTTCCTCCCCAGAAGCAGGTCCAGACCCTTTCTGCTCCCTCCACTGGGACTGTCTCAACTGATGAACTGTAAAGTCAAATGAGAAAGTGAATGGCTTGCAGGGAAGGTCCATGGTAAGTGCATGCATGCGAATGACACATGGCCTAAGGAAGATTTTAGTGTGCAGGGAAGAACAAGACATCCCTGTGGTGTACCTTTCTTTCCATCAATGAAGCTGCATAGGGGTAGACATCTGATGTGGTCTCAGGTCTTCCTTTAATTCTGAGGTTCTGGTGTTATATTGGGGTATACTTCAAAAACCTCCAAGGGACACCCCTGAGGGGTGGTGCACAAGCACAATGTGTGTGATTTCTTCCACGCTGCATCCCTCACCCACTGTACTGAGACCTCTCCATTGAGGGATGAGAAGGTACTTGTGGTTTCAGGCAGGTTGTGTTGCTCACTGCTAATTAACAGTCTCGAATTAACTCTCCACTGGGAAGCGAAGTCAGATATGACGTTGCAGACCTTAAAACATCTGTCAGCTTGAGGTCCCCTATCTGGGTTTTTTGTGAGAGCCGGAGCAGCGCATTATATGCATGAAGCAACCATAACCCCAAATTCCCACTGGGCAGAAGGAACCCCTTGAGCCTCCAACCCCATCCCAGGGTCACCCTGCACCTGTGAGCAGGCAGCTTTTCCTGCCTGCTTTAAGAGAGAGTGTATCAATACTCACTATGTATTTACAGCCTTGGTGTGGAAATGCATCTTCTCATACTGCTGTATTATTTATAGGCTAGGCCAAACACTGGGATATTGAAGTAAAGCTATGAGACATTTTCAGTTTCAGAAGCAGCTCATAAATAAGAAGTTCAGTTTTATATTTTAAGAAGAAACATTAAAAGTTCTTGTCCTTGAGTCTTACAGGGAAAAGCTGCACAAAATACACTCCACAATACTGCCATAATCTATTAACCTGATTCTTCCAGCTCACCCAGCTCACCTCTGTTGTAAACCAACTTGAGTCAGGGTTGTCCTGCCAGCAGAGGGGGAGCCAGGTGGCTGCTGCCTCTTTTGTGGAAAGGGCAAAATAAGAGGGATGGTTTCACTTAAAAAGTCACTTGTCTCCCTCTGCAACAGCCATCTCTTGCTCACCTCTACTTCCTGCCACTCTCCAGTAACTGACCGCAAGGAGGAAGATGTCCACCTAACTTCCAGATGCTGCTTTCCTTCTCCTAATCTGGGATTTCTGGGGGATGGGTTTATGAAACCAGCATTTGCTCATGATGAAGGCTGGCTTGTTTCCAGCAAGAGAGGAGTTGGGATGGTTTACCTCAAAATGGCTGTGGTATCCTTCAACACCAACTGTGGGTCATCTGCACACTCCTGGAGGAAAAACCACCACAGATACAAACTGGGCTGTAGCAACATATCTTGGTTGATAACACTTTTTATGGCTTCTAGAGTGGGTGCCTCTTCACTCATGTCTCCCTGCTGCAGACATCCAGAGTAGTAAATGAGCCTGAATTCTTGCATGCTATTGAAATATAAGCATTAAATCATTGTAATTATACCTTTCTGGCAGCTGCTAGGGTGGCAAGTTTGATTTTTGAGCTTCCAAACCAAAACACAAATAATGAGATTTTTGCAGAACTAAAAGCCCCCCCCTTCTTCTTGACAATCGCTGCATGTAGCTCAGCCTTGCTTCCTACTGCGTGTAAATAATAATGTGGCTATCAATGCATTTTTGCTGCAATTTCTAAATGCAGTTGGAGCAAATTAAATCAGAAAAGGAAGTTGTAGCACTTCACATTTTTTCCGTATATGGTTTCATGCTGTGTTATACAGTGTTCATCACATTCTCTGTACCTTATTTGCTGTGAGATATCTGAAATTCTTTGTCTTATCTGATTTATGATTTAAGATTTTGACCTTTTCAGCTTCCTGTAATTTCACTGCCAGCTCACTCAATATGCCTTTGTTTATAGACTTACAGCAGAGAGACCAAGCGAAGACCGGAGCTGCTTATGTGCTTTAAAGACAGACATTTCTGTTTGCCAGAATTTGTGTATGAAAGAAGGAAGCAGTGACATAATTACAAAAGTTTTTAAAGAACCTGAGAATACAGATGAGAAAGGGGATTAAACACCCTTCCAGCATGACTTTCTACTAAAAGAATGGGCTTAAAAGCAATACCTTTCTGTTAATGGCAACCTGTGTGAAAAGCAATTTCAACACTAATAAAACCTGATTTTTCAGCTCCATGGTGAGAGCAGCAGAATGGCAGCATACATCTCAGCACTTCCATCAAAATGGTTGGGAAGGCAAATGAAGCTACTGGGATGCTGTGTCAGCTTGCCTCAAGTTGTGCTCCGCTGCTGTGAAGAAGGTTGCAGAATGAGCTCTGGGCCCACTAATCTGTGCTGGAGACTAGCTGCTAAATTTATTCAGGGTACTAGAGACAAGGGCTGAGTGTGAATTGCAGAAGACCCTGGTGACACAGAGTGACGGCAATGAAATGACAGATGAAATTCAGCTTAGATAAATCTAAAATGAGGCACATGGGGGTAAAACACCCAATCTTGTCTTTCCATACACTTAGCTGAGTTCTGTGTTGTCTATTGCTACTTGGAAATGAGATCTTGCCATTAGAATAGATAATTTTATAGAAATGTCAGATTTGTGCTCAGAACTAGTCAGAAAATTTCAAAATTGAACTCTAGTAAGTATTATGAAAGGAATAGTAAACAACATGAAAAACATCACTTGTATTCACCATACGTATGCACTTGTGTATTGAGCACTGCGGGCAGCCCTGGTCCTCCTGTCTCCAAGGAAAGATGCAGCAGAATAAGAAATGCTGCAGGCAAGCTCAGCCAGCATAATCAAAGACATGACACTTGCTGAAGTCTTACGCTCTTCCGCCTGGTACAGACAGAGATGAAAGAGAGACAAATGATAGAGAACTATGAAATCAGGAGTTGCATGAAGATGGGCAGGGACTTGTTCAGTATATCTTCCAGGATAAGAACCAGGCATGCTTAAATGAAACTGGAAGGTGTCCAACTCTAAACAATCAAAAAGAGGTAGTTTCCTGTTTTGTTCATGAAACTTTCATCACAGTTCAGCTAAAAGGTTCTAGAAGTTAATACTTAAATTCAAGGAGCTGCTGGGTAAATTTAAAAAAAAAAAAAAAAAGACTACAAAAAGCTCTGTTAAATTCAGAGATGATAAATTTGGTCAAGAAGTCCTTGACCTGAAAATGACTGGCAGCTAGGAGACAACTGATCATATATATATGCTTTCCTGCACTTACAAAAAGCCTCTTGGTCCACTACCAGAGAGAGAATGCTGGTCTAGTTGTCCCTAGTTCAGCTCTAAAAATCTATTTTCAATGTAAATCTTAATAGTTTTTTGTTCATAGGCTACTGTTGGCAGACAGAGATGAGCCAGGGAGATTTCTCAGTTATGTTAAAGAGGTAACTGTAACCTTGGGTTCATGCAGTGGGCATAGCATCAAATCAGATTAAAATTAGAGTCTACAGATACAATTCATCTGCTTCAGATTTCTTCAGTTTCCCTCCCTTTGTAATACAGAGAAATAAAGAGGCAGATCGGTATGTCTGGTTTAGGTGGGTGTCCTGGTTTAGGAGATGAATCACCCTCTGCTAGTGCCTACGTTTCCCAAGCCTGGGACCATATGACTCAACAAGAGTGCATATTTTGCCCAGGAGTACCAGAAATACATATTTTCTACATATTCATTCCTTCAGACACTTATTCCATTTTGTGATTTACTTAAGTAGGTTTCAATGCAGCATAAACAATGTTGACTGATAAATCCTGCTTGGAGTTTATAAAGATGCTTCTTTGAAACAAAATCTGTCAAAGACAAGTCTGGCTCAGACCCAGGTGAAGTTTAAATGCAGCCCATGATCTGCTGAGCTAGCTGCCCAGTTGATCCAAACAGAAGATGAAACATCCTGTGATCATTTATCTAAACCTTTATTAAACTGCAACTCATTTATTTGCCTTTTAATTCTCACAAATATACAGCTGAGTAAAACCATGGTTGTACAATTTAGATGGTCAGTGCTGAGGCCACAGTCTGAAGACTTGGTCACCACATGACTCACTACAGCTGGGGTGGCCACAGCTCCCATATAACCCATCAGTTATTGGTTTTGTGTGTGTGTGTGTGTGTGTGTGTAGAGCAGAAATGCTTAGAGATACCCTTATGCCCCCACCTCCTCCATCTATATTGAGCTGGAAGGCAGAAGCTGAGAGAAGTTCCCAGTTCATGGATAGCCATGGGAACTAAGTGCTTATGTGATCATACCAGAAGTCAGTGACTCACAAAGTGAGAGAGAGAAAGCAAAGAAAGCTCCGAGACCAGCTAAGGTCTAAAGAAGCTAACTTGAGATAGGGACTTGCTCCATGACTTGCAAAAGCAGCTTGATGCAGAGGAAATGATTTGCTGGAAGAGGCATTAGTCCCTGAGAGGGCATTGACGAAAATCCTACAGCATGCCTAAGAATGGTGGGGGACTGGGGAAGGAATTTAGTATGCCTTATTCTACCTTCATCTCTGAAATGAGTCGTGTCTTACAATGTTCTGCATGCGCATTTGCTACCACCAGCAAGCATTTAAAGAGTAGAGACAGAACAGAAAGCTCACAAGGCTCCATCTTTTGGATGGTCACTGTCAAGCTAGCAAGCCATTGCTGAGCTTTTGGCAATACTGCAGGTGAAGAAAAGGTCCTGCTCTCAGCAGTTTGTGCTGGATAGAGGACCATTACTCTGTATCTGGTCCTTACATAAAAATATCCCCCCAAACCAAAGGCAGATGCATGGCTGAGCTCTCTCAGACTGGTCATCCAAAGCATGTGAGTCTAGCATGTAGGAGTCAGTCCCGCAAATGGCCATCAGCAGCATTTTGACAGGTACCATGTGTGTGCACAAGTGGGCATACAGACACAAGCATACACATATTAACCCCACCGCTCCCCAGTATCATACCTAGAGCCATGCAGCATTAAATTATTCCAAAATGTTCATGCTTTGTTGGCAGTAATGATCTCTTTGCTGAAACCCTGTCCTGACCATGCATCTGCAGGCCAGTCAGATTGAAATGTTAATTATAGTAATGATAAAGTTTTATTTTGGTCTGTTGCTGATAGATTTAATCTGGGCTTGTTTTGGTTTTCCTATTTAACATCCAGCCACTGATTAGCATGCATATTCCTGCATCCTCTTAGTCAGAAACATTTTCACTTCTGTAGCTGTGACATTGTCATAAGCATCAATAGTCACAGATTTCCAGCCTCAGAGGTGAAGCAGCAAACCTTATGCTAAATTTACTGTCGACAAAGGGAAACATTGATTGTTCTCTGTGTGGTTTGTTTGTCTCTTGTATGTCATGCCATGGAAGTGAAATTCCAGAGGGACTGCTGGCTGACCTGGCGTGTTTTTGGCAGAGCACAGGTGGTTTTATATGACCCTGCAGACCCTGCTTCAAGACCCTTCAAGATACTGGGCCTGAGGATACATTAAACACTCAGTACAAAGATTTCTGTGTAAGACAGAAATCACCAAAACGGACTGCCAATTATTTCCTTGAAATCTGCATAGCTAAACAGATTTTTCAGGGGATCTCCACACCCACACTTGCTTTTTGCAGTGGGTGTCTTTTTGCCTCTCTGATGTTCACGTCTCCTCCCTTCTCTCCTATTTCTTTGCTACCTCATTTATTACAGTGGTTTCAATCACCATCTTTGTAGAGTAGGGTTCCTACATCAGCTCTCTCGGTCCTTAATTTTTCCTCTCTGGTCTTTGTCGCATCTTCAAATATCTCTACAGCTATCCACTTGGAAGTCTTACTTCCATTTCAAGCACAGTCTTTCCAAAAGGGAAATGCTGCTCCCTAATCCTCTGGCACAGCTGATGCTCTACCATCTTTAAAGTACATTTAGGGATTGTTTCCCCCTGAGTATGAACAGAGAAGGAAAGGAGCCATTTCTGGGGTGAGATTGTTCTTACCTTATTGTAAATTGCTAAAGCAGGCCGGATGCTTGTGCCCTAAAAGCACATTTGCCTCCACTACCTGTAAGGAGATCTCCAGCGGTCGCATGAGGGGGCTGGCTGTGAAAGGAGTCTCACTCAGTATGTCTCACAGTGAAGTGGTGAGCTGTGTACCCAGGTGGCCAAACTCCTGCAGCAAAGCCCTTGTCTGAGCAGGGCAGGCCTTACTTATTCTTGCCATTATGTGTTTTCAGCACTCTCTGCTTTTACGGGACAGAATAAGATTTATGAGTCGTTGACTTACCTCCATATTGTCTAATCTCACTTTTTCATATTCGGAAGTTTAGGGATTACTCACAAATTTCTTAGGAAATGCTGAAAGGTGTCACACCTTGTATAGCCTCTGCAGGTAAAATAGAAATGAATGTGAATGAAATCTGAAAAAGCAAAGCCCTTCTCCAGCAGAATGCAATACAGCAGAGCAGTACTGAGTCTCAGTCTTGCTGTTAACTGTGGCATAAACTGCACATTACAGTACAACTTTCTGATGTATTTCTGGAAATGTAACTATGTATGTGGAAAAAAATTATCTGTCTTCTGGTGGCAAAATCCATTTCTCCTTCTGCAATACAGTAATATTTATCAGCAATACAGACATTCATTTCATTTACCGTCTTGCTGCCCCCTGTTTCGTAATTGCTTTCACCAGAGTGCAGGACCTAGAAATGTAACAACATTCAGTTTGCTCATCCATCACTCACGCTGCCCTGCAGTTCATTTAATTTTGTGCTCACAACTGGTGATGATGATGAACTCTGAGCTTGCAGACCAGTTCAAGTGATGCCCCCGATACTACAAACAGTGTGAGAGCTATTTGAATGCCTTACCATAAGTCTTGAGAGAAGAGACTGTTGTCTGGAGATCTGCAGGTATGGAGACATCTGCACAGGGTTTACGTATATGAAGCATCTATTCTGAGATCTCCATCCTTCTGGAGCAGCAGCTGAAGGTCAGGTGGGCAATTTCAGGGCACCATGTACAGCACTGGATGATTCTGTTCAGCAGCCTGACAACCCCCTCACGGAAGAAATTCTTCCTAATATCCAGTCTAAATCTCCCCTGGTGCAGCTTGAGGCCGTTACCTCTTGTCCTATCACTTGTTACTTGGGAGAAGAGACCAACCCCCACCTCACTACAATCTCCTTTCAGGTTGCTGTAGAAAGCGGTAAGGTCCCCCCTGAGCCTGCTCTTCTCCAGACTAAACAACCCCAGGTCCCTCAGCTGTTCCTCATAGGACTTGTTCTCCAGACCCTTCACCAGCTCCATTGCCCTTCTCTGGACTTGCTCCAGCAACTCAGTATCTTTCTTGTAGTGTGGATCCCAAAACTGAATACAGTGAGGTGCAGCCCCTTCTTCCAAAGCTCTCTGTTCAGCCAGGCCAGTATTCTTCCCTGCTGGCTTGTCATCTGGCATGTATGGGTGGCCTGGTCCTGCACCTTTAAGACTGCCTTCTTGAAGAATGTTGAGCCTTCCTGTACAACTTTACTCTTCAGGATTACCTCCCAGGGGAGGTCAACCAGACAAAGTCTGCCCTCTGGAAGCCCAAGGCTGTTCTGCTGACCCCCATCCTTATTTCTCTGAGAATTGAAAACTCTATCATTTCATGATCACTATGCCCAAGGTAGCCTCTAGCTGCCACATCACCCACAAGTCCTCCTTTGTTCACAAACAACAGGCCCAGTGGGCACCTTCCCTGGCTGGCTCCCTCACCAGCTGTCAGGAAGTCATCTTCCCCACACTCCTCGAACCTCCTAGACTGCTCCCCCTCTGCAGAAGTTGTATTTCCAGCAGATACCTGGTAAGTTGAAGTATCCCCTGAGAACAAGAGCTAGCGATTGTGAGACTTCTATGACATGCTTATAGAGTATTTGATCTGCCCCTTAATCCTGATTGCATGGTCTGTAACAGACTGCCACCATATCTGCCTTGTTGACCTTTCCCCTGTTTCCTACCTATAAACACTCAATCCTATCTAACTTCATCACTAAGCTGTAGACAGTCAAAACACTTCCTAACATACAGATCTACCCTACAGTCTTCATTTATATGCAGACTTCAAGTGCAAACCAGCAGTACAGATGAATTCAGTTAAAGTGAATGGAACTAGAGAAATAATCAAATGGGATACTGAAATGAAAATGAATTCTAGAAAGGTACTGGTTACTATAGGCTCAAACAGCCCCTGCTTACAGTGGTGTTTCTAACCAGTAGCTGTTTGAGTCTAAGGTGCGGTGAAGAATAATTAAGAAAACAAAACCAACCAGAACCTCTGAGAGTTTCCTTTCTTCTACTACGCCCATTAAATGCTGTCTTTGTTGTGTCTCAAGGGTAATCTGTCATGCAGACTATGTATTTTTTCACCTTTAATATAGCTTTCTATGGTACTTGGAAGAGGTCAGTTGACTTTGAGCAAAAACGGATTGGTCATGATCACTGCATGCTAGTTTGTAACATCATGAACTTCTCTCTTAATCAGACTCAGCTCCAGGGATGTACCATGTCTGCAAGGCTTGTTGTTGGGATAATCGAGAAATGTGAAAAACAGTCATGGAACAGGGGCCTGGATTACTCTTGGAAGAGGCAGAACTAACAGGGGGTCTGAGTCACTCAGTAGAAGATAGGTCAGTGTTTCCTCCTTACTCATGTCTGTCCATGCTCCTCCATGCTCCCATCCCTGCCCTAATTCACTGTATTCACACACTTACATGGAATAGTATGTCTGAATAAGCAATCAGATCCTCTCAAGGCCCAGGCACTCTCAAAAGATACAAGGGCATGCATAAGAGGCTTACAGTGCAGCAACAGACTGCAACCTCTCATCCTTCCTCACAGCAGCTCATGAGATTATCCTGACAATTTGGACTGGCCTCAGTGCCGCTGGAGTAGGAATGAAGTCCAATGAATTCACTACTGCTATTTGCATATTTAAGTCTTAATCCAAGTATGGAAATTCTGACACCGGGTCACTTGAATTACTACTGGTGACTATTCAAGTCTCGACTCTCCTGTCCTAATTCAATCTGAGATAATGCCCAGCAAAGTTAATTGAAATCCAAAGATTTGGTACTGGGCCCAAACAAAATTAAATTGTAACTTATATCAACATGCTTTTACTCCATGTATATATTGTTAAAAAAACATAATTATGGTTACAGTGGATCTTTGCTAATGCTTGAAACTGGTCCAACAGAGGCATTTTTAATCATTCTTATGGCTATGTAGACAAGATGGAACCTTTAGTGTTTCAAAAACGCAAACAATATTTATTTGTTGCTCCTAAGTAATTCATGGACCCAACAATATTCAACAAAACTTCCTCATTTTTAACAGATTTCTTAATGAGCATCATTTTACAGAAAACCACCAACAAATAAATATATGAAAACAATGATTTTGACATCACAATGGTTAAACACAGTAAATAATTCATTAAATTGTGCTTTACATCAATGAAAATCCCTAGGTCTATCTTGTAAATAGGAATAAAAGTAGATATGGTTACTCACGATACAATCTCTTAATAGCAGAGTTCACACACATTATTGCACAAAAACAGAAGGAAAAATCCTAAAGAATAAAGGAATTTACAGCCTATTAATTTACCCTTTCATCTTAAATATGGCGACTCATGGGAATCTTGATTTTTTTTTTCACTTCCAACAAGCTAGTGATACGGCCAAGAAGAAATTCAAGGACATTGCAGGCTATGGAACCCATTTCCCTCCACAAAATTTAAACAAAGAAAGTACTACAAGAACCAAACTGAGAGAAGTGTTTCAGTGCAAACTGGCTACCTTTTCTGAGTACGCTTTTGCCACATGCAGGAAGAATACAGCAATTTGCTTCAGCAGAATAATGATTTTATTGTGATTGCTCATCTCGTACAGGGTAGTCTCCACCAGCCTGGAAAGATATTCTTTATCCTAGACCAAAAAAGTATAATTCCAGGGGAACAGCAATGGAAGAAAAAAAGTGTCAGTGTGAAGTTTTATAACATCAGTGCCCATAACTGATACAAGGCTGCAGATAGGAAACAAGAATTCACTACTGCAGAAAGAAGCATGTGTTAAATAGAAAGCCAGCTTGAAAGCCAGTCAAATCTGAAACATCTCCAGCTGCAAAGGTGATGTGACCTACCATTTGGTTTGGCTGAATTGATATGCTGCAGTTAGGAAGTTTGATTGTGGATGTGACTTCCATCGCTTGTTTGTTCTGTACTTCTCCTTTTAGTGAACTGCAAAGAACTATCACATGTTGGGTAGAATCCATGGCAAGGCTATCGCAGCCTCACTATTAACACAACCGCAGTGAAGAATACCTACCATCAGAAATGGTGTTTTTCTTTCCCCATAGTGAAAAAGTTTTTTATTGTTAGCATTGTTGAGTAGGGAAGAAAGGACAAATTTTCATTCCTTAATGAAGTATGGCCCATAGGCACTAGGCTGAGCTCTTGGACTAGGCATCAAATTACCAGGAACAAGTTTTAATGACACAGCAGGTTTCTCTGTCTGCTCCAAGCCTACACTGAATTATAACTGGAAAAGGCAGCCGGTACTGAAGATGTGATAGGAGAGATTAGCAAGTACATCTCCATTACAAAGAATGAGATTTGTTTCAGCACCACAGTAGCAGAAGCCAAATTGCCTTGTTTAAGCAACAAAATAATGCCAGGAAGATGGACAGAAATCCTATAGTCCTGTTGCTCGTGAAGATTTTGAAAGAAACACACTGTGCTCTGATCTTATATGAGCCAGTGTAATTACAGTGAAGCCTGTGCTGTCAGAGCAACAAAAACCTGGAATAACAGAGATATTAACAGGGACTTTATTTTACTATTGTATTACTTTATTTCAGGCATAGTGCCCGATAGGAAAAAAGCTGCAAGCCTGTGTCTTAGAAGCCTGCCTGGAAGTATTTCCAAGTTGCTTTATTTGTTACGTGCCAGGAAATTCTGCTAAGAAAAACAGTATTGTTGGCACAGTGAGTTTGCTGGATCTACTGCTGGAGCTGGGGAAGGAGGTGCCAGGTCCTTCAGTCCCAGAGCCTCTGGGCAAGATCTCCCACCACGACAACTACTCCTGTACATCCAGGGCTATCTATCTGCTACACAGCCTGCAGGGAGAAAAAACCCCAAACAAACCAATTTTAACAAAATCCCAAGCGTTAAGGCAAATCCCATTACCATAGATGCTACAGCACATTAAGAGCTCTTCAGGACCCTAATCTTGTCTCCTGGGAAATGACTGATGAAAAGGTCAGGCATTGCATTAACGAACTATTAAAGCTAATGTAAACCACCCAAAGATTGTTTTGATTTTCTTCATTAGGCTTTGTTTTGTGTCAGGCAGAAGGAGCAGTCTGGAGAATGGTTGGTGTGCTTAAATAGCTGAAACTGATACTTAAGAGTCACCGGTGAGGCTCCAGGGAACCATTGCTGAGCTCTGTCTCCTCTCCCCTGAAAAGGTAACACTGCATTTTCTAAATGAAGAACGAGTCCCCTGTTGCTGTGAGCAGCATGGAGAGGTGGCCCACTGGGGAAAGAGGCAGGGATGAGAGAAAGGGGACCCTTTTTTTGTGATGGGGGGGGAGGGAAGAAAATATGCTTTACCACAAAAGATGGGCTGGGACTGATTCTACTTTCTCACATATCTTCCTCCTTAATGTGAACTTGGCCTTGCATCTTTTCTCTCATGTGGCTGGCTATTCTCCTGCACAGCTCTTCCTCTGGCCCTTCAGGGTCCCCCCAGCACACTATTCCTCCTCATGGAAGCATGGAGAGCATCTGCAAATCCTGGACACACAGTATCAGGTGCCAAGGCAGGCTTCCTCTCTCTTGCTGCAGGGTCTACAGCAAGATGCAGCAGTGGGCTCAAAAATAGTGAGATGCAACAGCTCCTGTCATTCCTGTGTCACCAGCCAGAAAGCTCCTTGCTTCCATAGGGCCAGCGCAACCTGCAGCCCTGGTATCAGCAGATAAGATATCAGATCACTGTGTATTACCTGCATTGCGATAAAGGTGCAATAGTATCAGTCAAGCTTAGCTCTTCATGGCCTTCCTGTCCTGCAGCCAGGGCGAGCTTCATACCTAGATTGTAAACATTTCAATTTAAACCTCTGAAGGTTGGTGTCCATATGTGAGTGAGGTATCTGAGCGCCTCTTCCAGGCTATGGAGATCCAAGCAGCACCATCTGGGGAGTCTAGAGAGCTCCTCACTCTTCTCTAAGGCAGATATCCCAAGCAGGAGAGTAATGATCTGCAGTCCTGTGTTTTCCTTTCTGAATGCAGAGGTGGGAAGAGATGCACATAATCCACCAGTGGAACAGGTATTAGGGATCATAACCCATCACTACTCACCCCAAAAGTATCACACTGACAATCAGGCATAAATCAGCATATTGCTAATAAACTACATTGATAATGAAGCATCATCTCTACAGCCCTCTTCACTTCTTAACAGCTGTTACCATATTCAATGTTTAATGTATTATTGTATGCATTAACTTTCAACAAGATGGGTTAGAGCTTATCTCTGATATTGTGTATAGGTAAGTAGCAACAGCATTGTCAGAAGAAGAGAAGATACAGCATGCACTAAAAAAAAAACCAAAAAACTTGGAAATGAAAAGACAAATACTGAAATTCAGCCTCTTTTCTTCTGTAACTCATTATTTTTTTTTACCCACTGGATAAAAACCTTGAATTTTGAAAATAAATGAGAAATGTGCATCCACATCAGGTACTCCAGTATTTCTAATTAGCAAATCTGTAAGGTAAAAGCCATTCATGCACGCAATAATATACTTTCAGCATCTTGATTTAGCAGCCACGTTGAGGCACTTAGAGAAATTTCCTCCTAATGCTTTACATTTATGCTAGAAGAAGGAAAAAACCTCTCTCAAAAGATCCATGGTACACAGGACCCTCTTTTTTAAAATTTCACTATTGCAAATGGAACAACATAAAATCTTGGAATAAAGAGATGCAGCTTAACCACAAGAATGTAACATGTGGAGGAAGAACCCACTGAATCTTTTTCTAGACAAGGAACAAAGCCAGATAAAGATCTCTCATCATGAAACAATAAATTTACAAAGAATCTTCATACAGAGTGATAAATATCAAGACTTTCCACATAGCCATTATGTATCCTAAAAAACTGAAAGCTGATTTTTTTTCTAGCCACTACTGTAGTTAGAGAGAAAACCAACTTAAATTGTATTCACTTGGCATCAATGTATTTTAACAGACGATATCATAACCCTGCCTACCCTCACAGACAATAGATCTCCAGGCTTTCAAAGCAAATCTGGAAAATGTCACACTAGTATTTCAGCTTTTCCTGCTCTCTCTTTCCTCTTCCCTGTAGTTTGCTTGCCCCCTCTGCACCTTTTGTGAACGCGAAGGCTGCTTTCATTGCCTTCATCCAGATAATCTCCATGATATCTGCCTAGCTGTTGAATGGACCTCATTTCTCAAGGCTTTGCCTTTGCCACACATGCTCAGAAGGGTGGCTGCTACCTGGCTGGTTTTGGTACTCTCAGCATCTGCAGAGAAATAAGCTAACCCTGCCACCACCTCACTTATAAATCATCTCTGACTACTGGCTAACAGAACAGAACAAGCAATGCCCTAATCCCACATTTCCTAGGTCTTTTTTAATCACCTCAGCAAATTCTTCCCTTAATCAAAACACAGCATGTAGAAGCTCAATGTGCTTTCCTCCATTTCATTTACTAGAAAGCTATACAGTTGCAAAGGACAGTATGAAACAAACCAGCTCTCACGTCACAGAGGAACCAAACCAGGTATTTTTTTCCAATAGATGTCTGCACAAGTTTTGGTAGCTCAGATTGTATAGAGTACCTCTGTTAATGCAAAGGATATAGCTCTCTCTTCAACCCATCCTCATAGCTTAGGGCTTTGAAGGAAGTCTTTTTGGACAGGAATCTATTCTACTGTGATTGAATAACACTAATCAGTGCCTATTGAGAAAAAAATACATTCTCCTCACTGGCAGAAACCAAGAAAAACTGAGACAAGGAGGGGTAGTTAGTTGTCAGATGTGGTCTCATTTACCAAAGCATCGGCCTTCCTTGGCTAATTCCCAGGTAGCCAAGTTGCACAAATTCTGTGATCCTCTTCATCAGTTAGTCAAGACGGAGGAGCATCACCACCTTGCAACCTGACTATTATAATCTTCAGTAATGGCTACTTCTGCTGCCTCTCCCCTTGGTGACTGGTGAGCTCTCTGCTCCCGCAACAGCCGCCGCTCTTCTCGCCTCTTTAGCCGGTTCTTCTGATGCTCCTCTTGCTTGGAGTACTGGAAGCGCTGCAGGAACAGGTCCTTCGCATATTCATACAGCTGTACGTCCAAGAAATTCAGCTCCTCTATCCGTTGCCTCACATCCTCACCTATGTCCACATTGGAGGCCCGCGTAACGTTGAATTGAGTGAATGGGGAAATAAATTTCAGGTTGAATGTCCTCTCAAAGAGATACTGCGTTTTCCTCTGAAATTCTGTGAGCCCAAAGAAGGCCATGTTTTTCAGATTGTTCTTGGCGCTTTGGAGAAGAATCATATTTCTTTCACTCTCATTCATAAAAGTCAGGTTGTAGCATCCCACCAGGCTGAGGTCTGCCAGCATGCGCACCTGGCGGTTGTTGGCCAAGTTGTAGCTGCAATCCATGAATTCCTGTAAACTGACTCCAGACCAGTCGTCTCCTTCATAACAGGTAGGCAGCTCGTCTGGTGTTGGACTTCTTCCATCGCACATATGAAGGGAAGTTTTCCATGTTGCACCCCTCTGAACATGCTTCCATTCACTCAAGTACCGTGACACCGGATCCCTCAGCATCGTGATGTAATAGAAGTTCCTGAAACATAATTAAACACAGTTTTAAGATTCAGTGGATTTCACTTCTCTATTCTCCAATAAATCGATTACCAGCCACCACCCCTCCTTAACTTTTCCCAATGTAATACAGTCATTTTAAGTGACTGCTTCGGAGACAGTAAAAAGCTTAAAGCTTCATAAATACTGTGGATAAAATACAAGGTAAACTGGGAGAAGGAGAGAGAGATCAAAGGAAATAAGCAGCTATCAGAGAAACGGAATTACTTTGACCTATCAACTGTTCAGTGTTAGTTACTTTATGTAGAAGCCAATTAACTGGAGTGTACTCCCCCCTGCTTTGAAATGCTAACCCTCAGTAATAGTAGAAACAGTGGGAAAAAAGCTTTATATAATCTTATCACTTCTCTTCTGGACTGAGACATGCATGTCTCACACGATGCACAAGATGATAATCCACACAGCGCTTGGTCAGAATGTAAGAGAGACACGAGCAATTTCATGTGGAAGCTGCAAGCACTAAAAATAACACCATGTGCAAGACTGTAATGAGCCACCTACTTAAGAAGGACCCTACTATTAAATGGGTTTGAGTGAAGATAATGAGACACCTAAAATCCATTCTTATGACTTAATTTTAGACAAGTGCTTGACGGAAATTAGTTATAATTGTGTAGTACAAAAGCATCTGTTGATATAAAGATTATCATTACACAGCCTCACCTGTCAAGAATACAAAAGAGACACCAAGAAATATTGATTTGAAACAGAGCAAATAACTGCAGACCTCACATTGTCAGTTCATCTTTTAGCTATTGAATTCAGTTTGTACATCTATTTATGGCAATCTGAAATGGACTGCAATTGAGTGTGCTTCGAGCAGGCTTTCACAGATTCAAGATTTTTACTAAGAAATGTTTTATTCAATAACAACTCACCTGAATTGCAGGGTGATATCATAAAGACAAAGCAAAACCAAAATACGTATGATTTCTGTCAGCTAGAATAACCAGCAGAAGATTCATGACTAAAATTAACACACGGTCTGGTACAAAAATAGGCTCATGAGTTTGCATGACTCATCTGACTGCAGACAATACATTAATAAATCATGAGCCTTAAGACTTCCTAAGAAAAGTCTGATCTCAGTACTTTTTCTGAATCTAGTGAAGGATAAAGCAAGTAAGCAGGAGGCAAGCTTGCTGACGACAAGTTAGCCTGTAAACAAGCCAACACTTTGTGTTGGCCATCTCATACAAGAGCTAGCTGCAGTTAAATGAAAAGTCTCAAAATCTGTAACAATCTCCAAGACAGTTATCTTTCTTTCCCACGTACCACCTATTTTCTGCCACTAAAGAGTCCCTAAACCTTCCACTAAAGATTCTCCGTAAACCTCCCATTTGTCCTAAAAATAGATATTCCTATAAAATGCAGATACATTCCCCAGTTCAGACCAAGCAAAAGAAATCAGGGCTGAATGCTTTGTCCTTATTCAGTCTGAGTTTTATATATAAAGTATATATATATTAGTATAGTTTCTGGAAGAAGGTTATGAGGTCAAACTACATACTATGTTCTGCTGCAGGGTCATTTTTTGAACTACTATCTAATGGAAACATCTGTTTCAAGAATTATGTCATAGCTGAAGGGCTACAGGTGGAAGGATATAAACTAGGGAGTACTGTTTGGAAGCCACGACTTGTGATGATACTCTGAAGGATGATATTTCCAAACTAACTCATTTGGAGCCTGGGTTTCCTTGCTGCTGGTCACACATGACCAAACTGCACTACAACTGTTTTGATCCACTTCAGTTACTTACACAGCCCACACCAACAGTGAACCCAAGGATCGTGCAACCATTCAGACAGGTATTTCAAAAATCCCTCTTGTACTCCTGCAGAACAGGAAGCATCAGAAACCCTCTTGTGTCCTCTGCAGTATAGTTCCATTATGAAAAGTACTATCTTTAAGCACTTCAAGCACAGATTTCCTTTCTTACACTGGATGCTCATCTTGGCTCTGCTTTGCATGTATGAAAGCATGTTAAGAATTGCTTTCCAACTGGCAAAAAGTGGGACAAAAAGCGGATGCATTTCACTAGTGTTGTGCAGATAAAGCAGCCCAACTCTCAAACGCCCATTAGCTTTCAGCATAAGACACTGTTGTTGCAACACACAGCGGGCACTGGTAGCAATGTGACAGAAAATGATTGAAGCTCCCAGGGAGCAGGAATGAAAAAAAATGATGGACAAAGATTCAGAAGCAGTTGGCAACATCTACATTGACAGAGATATGGTGTTGGCTTCGCCCTCGTAATGCTGCCCCTCCCCTCTTCGGATAGTTTTTGATGTTCATATGTGGCAGCAGATGGGTTTAAAAGTTGCTCTTGACAATTATTTGTACCTCTAATAATAATTCTGTCTTTCCTCACCCATCTCCAGCAGACCCAGTCAGGCATGAGCAACAACAATTAACAAAAATACCTACTTTGCATCAATCATTTCCATTTCATGCCTGGATATGTAAACGTGTTTGATGGGCAATAAACATGAATGTAAAGCAAATGCAGGGAAATGAGAACAGCACAACTTTGTATAACATCCGCAGCTTCCCTTATGCAGACTGGGAGAGAAACTTCCGCAGTCTGTTGCTGCTACTGCTTGTGACTACCTTATGTCTGCATCTGTTTTCACTATCCTGATCAATTTGCTTCTGGTTTGTGTTTCTTTCAGAGAGTTGCCTTCTTGTGTTATCAGCTGGCTGGCTTCTTCACCTGGTAGGCAACCTTTAACAGCAGTCTGACACATATTTAGTTTCTCAGGTGCTAATAACTAAAAGCACATCTGTCCCCATCGCATTGAAAGTTTACAGCCTTCTATTTAACCTTTTGTTCATGACTCTCCATCACTGTTTTAACCAGTCTGAGGTTGCAAGACCTTAAGATTTCTTCCACCTGATCTGGGCACTGTCCAGATGACACTTATTATAACACAGAGTACTGGGGGATGCTGTAAAGCAGTTGTGGACAATTTTTCTTTTAGGGAAAAGGATGTCATGCCTCTAAAATGATATAAGTAAGAATACATAGGTCATGCATGTTTGCTTCAGTTGGAAAATCATAAAAATTATCTTAGGAAGTCTTTTAAAATGTTGACATTTATGGTTTAAATATAGCAGAGCTCAGTGCCTAATACAGTGTTCACACTAGGAGTGGCTCAGGAGTCAGCTCACAATAAAGACAAGAAGCCACTCATAAAAATATGAAACTGGGGATGACCTTCAGTCCCTCTTTTCATCACTGTTCAGTAAAAGAACATCAAGTCAGCTATATACTGAACATGCCTGTTCACGTCTGAATACAGATGTGCACTTGCTCTCGCCAGTGTAAATGACCCCTCCTTGTGTCGCCTATGCTCATGCTTACATGGCTACGTTAAACTCCACACCTACCCACTGTAAGAAATACTCAGCAAAGAATTAAGTAATAACTTCTGTAACCCTCTTTCACAAAGTAAAGTCATCACAGATTTATTGGCTTCATTTCAACAGATGCCCACCACTGACTAACTCAAACTGCTGTCACAGACAGCCTTGGTTCTTAAACGCTAGCCAAGCTCAATACACTGGCCTGTCAGTGAGAAGATGCTTTACACAAAACATTCCAAATTATTTTAAAACAATACAAATTTTATCTCTATCTAATCTATATCTGTATCTATGTCTGTATATTAGCATTTGTGTGCCTGTGTGTGTGCAAAAATTTACACTGGAGTCTGGTCATAAGCTGCAGTTGTCAATGACAGAAAAATCACAGTAACTGCATATTGTGTATTTGCCAATGCATCTTGTGGCTGTCTATACAAACAGACATGTACGTACAGTTTAGGTTACTTTTCAAACAACACCAGCCCACTAGTCATGGTGTTAGCTCTTCCTGAAAGGGAAATTCATACAACTTCCCCAGATCAATCAATCTCTTCTCGAGCATAATGTACTGAAATCAATGGGTTATTGAAGTTGCCACAATGGGACAGCTGATTTTTTGGATACATGCTAAGCACCGTGATGATCACAGCAAGGGCCTGATGATCCATGCTAGGGCCCGACAAGCACTGGTGTGAAGCACCGGGCTGTACACTACACTATAAGTAAAAAGCACTTGGGAATTCAGAAGGCTCTAGTCCTATTCGCATGAAATCCAGTGTTTTCATCAGCATTAGTCAAAGAAAACCCTTAATTAATAGAACAGCTAAAATGAGCTTCTAGTTATAACCTAAGAACATGTATTTCTTCATATTATAAGGTATTTTAATACCTTATATTTAATACTCTAATAATTTAATACTCTGCTCTTACATTAGTCCTTCAATAGTATTGCTCTGGTTCAGAAATTAATTTCAGAGGAGCAGACTCTGCTATTAGCAGAGGTGATCCCAAACCAGGGCATTTTGCCTCTTCTATCACCATGGAACAGACGTCCCAGCTGAGGGAGATTTCCTAAATACGTGAAGGATCACCACACATAGAGAACAAAAACATCCTATAGGGCCTCCTGGGGAAGAAGGATGAATGGCATATTCATAAAAAGAGAGCAGCACACTCATAGCAGCTGATAGTAGAGACAGAGGAATATTTGAGGTGGAGAAAAAGAGTCACTGGAGAATATTTTGGAAGATACTAACAGACGGAAGAAAGAAGAATCAAAACGACTGAAAAACCCAGGTGCATCATAAAACCATCCACGTTCTGCTTCTTCCTGGTAGCAGGGAAAATAAAAGCCCTGGCCAAGTTTATAACCCAAGTTGAGACAAGTAGCTAGCAGCTTTAAGGGTGGAAGTGAGTGTGCACCCAAAGAAAGGTCTGAAATACCCAGCAAACCCAGCCTAAGCAGCACATTTCTGTTAAAGACAAGAGGTTGTGGCAAGAAAAAGTCTTGAGAAGGACCTGCATTGTGTGAACAAAAGTCTTATGCTTCCCAGTTTTATCCTGAAGTCCAAGTTCTCAGGGGCAGTAACATAGTTAACCCCCGATCAGAAACCTCTCATCAGGCAAAGCATCACCAGTACAGGTAATGGTGAAGAGAATCATAGAATCATTTAGGTTGGAAAAGACCTTTAAGATCGAGCCCAGCTGTTAACCCAGCACTGCCAAGTCCACCACTAAACCAAGTCCCCAAGTGCCACATCGACACATCCTCCAAATAGAGTAAACAAATGAAACAAAAATAAGGAGAATGCAATACATGAACAATTAGGGAATAAAAGCATTCAACAAGGATGGTGGGGGGAGGCAGAAGGCAAAGAAACATTGTTGGGCTGATCCAAACTGGTCGAAGTCATTCTAGAGTAATGCAGATGTATCAAGTCATGGCTGGCAGCATTATTGTGCAGAGTGTCACTGCATCTATGTTGTGCTTAACTGACAGATAACCTGCCCAACATAACAGGAACTGATTGGATACTTCTTATTCAGAACAACAGCACTTACAAAAAAGCTATGAAACAGTGCACAAACTACAGGCATGTCAATGGGGCTGCAGAAAGCATCATACAGCTTATCCGCCAAGACAGACAGATAAACTCTATCCAGCCCACAAACTTTTGCCAAGATTATGTAGCAACAGCAGATAGGTTTAAGCTTAGCATCTGTCACAGGATGCTAGCGATGGGAATGGTTTTCTAAGGAATCCTTTAAGAAAGTTTGTGGCCTTAATACAATTATCTGTCCTCTCAAGTTGTCATGATGTCCTGTCAAGTTGTCATGTCTTTACAGGTCTTTTACTGAAAGAACAGCAAACACCATTAAGAACTCAATGTTTATCCACCCTTACCACATACATCACCCATTCAGCATGTAGAAAACACACTTAAATGGCTGTTTTCTCAGAGGATCTGAGCACCCACCACTTCTGCTGTTCATAACTGGATGATGAACACTAGGCTTACTTAAAACAGTGGCTGTAATGTCCTGTAGATACTCCATATTAAAGGAGACTTGCCATTGACTTCAGCACAATTAAATAAAACAAAAAGCCAAACCAGCTTGCATTTTGAGGTACATTTTAGATATGTCTCACTATTCCTCTGAAATTTTGTCCCTTGGCTCTGAATCCAACCAGCAAAAAACCTTTCCACTGTTTCCCATTTCCAAATTGGCCACAAGCTTCTGTTGGTTAACTACCCCTTTTGTTATCCCAGTGACATACAGTGCAGCTGAACCTGGTAGGACATGCCTGCTCAGAGAAGGGACTAGGTAATGCTTCCAGGGTAAGAGATCTAAATGCAGCGGTCTAGGTATAAGCTACACATCTAAGTAACCTCTGAAGCCAGCAAGGAGCTGCTCAACACAGGCAGTGGTTTGTATCTGCGGAGCAGTGCAGCTGGCCAAGGGTAGGTGCCAGCTCTGGCATGAGCTGTATCACTTCAGAGGCTCCCTATGCATTGCACTGTGTACCTTGACCACAATGGGAGCTTAAGATACCTGCTAAGCTAGAGATGCCTATGTTGTAGGTGCCTCTACCTGCAAGGTGAACCCCACGCCTGGAGTCAAAGCCCCTCACCTGAACAAACATATTCACAGAATGCAAACTCGAGTCCAACCTCAGAAACTGATGAGTAACAACATTTTGTAATGAGCAAGGAGTAACTACAGAGCACCTCCATTCCATGACTTTTTGTACCTATGACATATCTATCAGTTATGTTAGTATATTTCTTTCTAAGCATGCTTTTAGAGCTGGACGATTCCCAATATAAACAAAAGTTTTAAGTAAGTTCTGTATTATTTCATACAAATCTCCAAACCAGCAGTTAGAGAAATGGTCTACCATAACTGTGTTGTCCTTGCTGATAAAGCAGTGCATCAGTGAGACAGGGGGAGGGCTTGGAGTCAGACATACGGGATTGCTTGGAGTCAGACAGCTGGATTATATTTCTGATCCTGGAAAGCAAAGACAGTTGCTTAGGAAGTTACTTGTGACGATACAGTCTGTTACAGGCAAGAGAGATGTGTTTGGGCATTGGGAAGCACTTAAGATACATGAAGCCTCACATTTCATTGCGTGTTCGGAGGAATACTCCCCATCACCAACTTAATTTTCTTTTACAGCAATTTGTTGCTTTATGATTTATTATAACCTCCCCATTTTTTCTGTTTAGAAATTACAAGCCCTTTTTTTTTTCTTTAAAAATACCCTCTGAAACATCAGATAAAATCCTGTATCCATGCCATCAGATAAACCTCAGCAAAGCTTTACAGCACTGTTTTATTCTTCTTTTTTGCATGGCTGTTGATCAGAAGGTTAGTGTCCCACACCTGATTAAAGAATAACAGATGACAAAGGGTGTCTTTAGAGATCACTCACTCTCTGACGTCACATGACATCTAACAGCAGCAATCTAGGCTAATGAAGAAAGGTAGAAGAAAGAGCAAACCTGCAGCAACACAAATGCTGCATGTACAACATCTGGAATTTCTTCACCTAAAGAGCCCTTGAAGTGAGGCCAGGGCAAATTCAGTAATGGCGTAGAGCTATGTGAGGATAAGAGAAGAGGAAGAGTGAGCTACTGAGTAAGCTATTTGAACATTGCACTGGTTTAGATTTATCCTATATAGAAAAAGATGAGTTTGAAAATCCAGTGCTACAGCTGCACTGCAAACTATGGTAAAAAACACATTTGTAGAGACTTTTTCCTTAGATATTTTAGGAATGAAGACAACTGGCCTGGGACTATGCAAACTGGTAACTTTCTTTAAAATGCTTTTGGAGTTAGAACCTGTGATTTTGTGCTTATTACTTACGTGATTTTGTATTCATTACTTTTAAAAGTAATGAATAACCATTACAATAATAATTATGCTTCCAATACATCACATTGCCACACACCCTTCAAGCAGTGAAAATTATCTCAGGACCTACTGCTGGAAAAGGAAACTGGAAGTGCTGAGACTTTTTTTCTTGACACAGAAGAATATAAATTCATGAGGATATGGATTTTAATGAAGTATTTCAAAGATGCTAGATAGGAAACAAACAGTAGCCTTCCAGTACCTAAGAGGATTTCAGTGATGTGTACGGTGGCATAATTGAGATGTATCAGCCAGAAACTGAAGAAGGGGAGGGTAGGAGGAAAACTATTATCACTGTGAGAACAATAAAGCATCAGAAAGCTTTCCCCGAAGAAGCTCTACACCCTCCATCCTTAGAGGTTTTGAGGATCAAACTGAACAGAGCTCTGAGCAACCCCATCTGCGCTTCATAGTCACCCTGCTCTGAGCAGGGAGTTGGACTAGAGACCTCCTGAGGACCCTTCCCACCCCAGGGGATCTGTGGTTCTGCAAGACAGTGCACATTCTTCTATCACCAAATGTACAGTCCTGTCAGAAAACACATCAAAACAGAACCAACTCGCCAGCTAGATCATACCTGCCCTCCCTTGTTCTTTCCTGGCTACCCTAGCCAGAGTACAGGGAATGTGCTTTGTCTTTTAAGAGGCTGCGTGTTTT
This sequence comes from Pezoporus wallicus, assembly GCF_028554395.1. Classification (NCBI taxonomy): domain Eukaryota; kingdom Metazoa; phylum Chordata; class Aves; order Psittaciformes; family Psittacidae; genus Pezoporus; species Pezoporus wallicus. The sequence goes on from NW_026636656.1 coordinate 271,456, forward strand.
TGCATATATTTCTATCTAGGGCTATAACACTCTGAATCAGCATACCCTGAATTATTGAGCAACTTCATGAATATTTATTCCAGTGACACTTCGTTCAATATAGAGTCTCTAAAAATTGGAGATGACAGTGCAGCAACTGCATGTCCCTAAAGAAATTAATTCTGTTCACAAGTATCAAGTCTGGATCTTGAACAGCTCCTAGCTAATGAAATGATATAGCTACCCATGGTTTGAATCCCAGCATTTTAGAAGACACACATGAATAGCATATGAATACGTGCGAGCTTTCTGAGCTAATATACGTTTTTCCTGTGTGTTATCTTTATGATTTAAGCATTAGTTTTTTGAACACAGAGCACAAAGTTAGGCATCTAACACTGTATTTAAACATGTAGGTAAGCTCAGCCTCATTGCCAGTGAAGAAAATACACCGTAGTAAGAGCTAAGGATGCTCAGATAGCCAGAAAACGTGGTCTACTGATTTAGTTAGCAAAAGGAGGCTCTGAGCCATCACAGTGCCCTTCCTTGCCATCACGGTTAACAGCACTCTATTATCCCCCTCATAAAACATCCTTGCCCCTTGTGAAATATTCTTTTCATGCTGCTGCTTCCACTGTAAAGAGCTTGTGAATGTTGCTTCTCACAGTTAGGAACATGAGTCTCAATTCTCAGACTAAACCTGGTCTTGGACTACTTACATCCAGTTGTTCTTGAGTTAACACTGCAAATACATCAAAAGGATTTATACATGTAATATCAGAGAAGGAGAAATGGCATTTAAGTTGGAGATCAGAGAGCAATCACCTCTTGGATTTCATTTTACAAAGCTGAACTAGTTGTTATTGTCTCTTCTGATAAGAAAAGCCAGAAATGACCACACTGCAGTCCCACAAAACCTTTGGGTCACACTTAGATTACTTCACTCCGAGTTGTACCCTGAGTTTCCCAACTTCTTAGCTTTCCATGGCTGGCTTTTAATAGGAGGCTCACAAAAGTAAGATGTGTTGCAAGATCCTGAGATTGGCTCTTGATTTTTATCATCCAAGCAGTCCTTTACCGGCATTTGAAATTTCACAACATCACATTTCAACATACATGTCTAGACTTGAGCAAATTTCATGAGGCCTCCACAGGTGCCTTGTACAATAAATACTTCTTATGTCCATTGGTAGTGTATTCTCTGACACAACCTCATGTTGCATTTGTTTTTTTTATGAGATGCGTAACTCTGGAAACTCATACTCACTGTGTGATACCGCACTTTGCACTACCAAACGTCATTCCACCCCTTTTACTGAAGTCCTCAAGGTCATTAAGCAAATTCCATTATACTTCGGCTTTTTTGTGCCAACGTCATTAATGAAAACAGGAAATAGGATCACAGCTAAGACCAGCCCTGTGGAAATTTATTAATAACTTTCCTTTAAACCAGAAAGTTCCTCTTTTAGCACATCCTATTTTGTTACCATGTTTTTGCCCACCAGCAAATTCTTATGCCTGGCCTCATGTTTTCTGCCTTGTATAATAACTTTGTGGAGTCTGCTCTATGAAACACTTTATTGAAGGTGAATTTCCCTTCTCCTATCAGAGGGAGATGCTGGGTATTTACACTTCTCAGCCCAAAGGCTGAGAATGGGGGCCCCAGCTTTGGCTGTGTGTAAGAGAGAGAATGTTTAAGATGGGGAAATGACAATTTATCTGAGAGCGAAATGGTCTGGAATAGAAATGCACAGATTAAACGATTTGATGGAAAAACAGATCTGCCACTTTCCATCAAACAGACTTGACGCAAATTGTAAATCATTTCTTGATGAGACACAAATCTAACAAAGTTCTCTCCAGAGACTTTTGTTCTTTGCCTAAATTATGTCAAGCTTGGTTGTTCTAAGTGTTCTTTAAATTGCTGAAAGGAGTGAAGTAGTAAGTGCCTTGCTGAAAGAAATATAAATATAAAATGCAGTAATAAATCAAATAACAAGAATTTGTTGTTCTATCAGGCACTTGAATAACAAAAACCTTGCATCTTGTAAGAAATGGTGTATGAGCACACACAGGAGGAAATACTGTTCAAAAGCAATAGCTACACAGTGTCTTACAAGATTCTTTAAATATACTGTATGGAAGAACTCTGTGCCAGGGAGAATAATAAATCCTTTGTGGCCAGGACTGGCAAAGGAGGAATCCATTGCTTGCATCGCCCCCATTCTATTTCATCCTTATTGTGCACAAATCACTGCTGTGTCTCAAAAGAACCACGAAAATCTGGGGCACACGCAACATCTTTACTCAAAATGTTGCTTCTCCTGTCCCGGCTATGCCACTGCACAGAAGGGAAAATGAAATAAGGATGCATTTGCACTGCTACTACCTGCCTCTTCCCAGAGCTGTCTCTAGCCCCAGCTTGAGGAGGAAGCACTGAACTCACCTTTCTCAGAGAGATGTTATGAGTACAGGGGAGACAAACTAAGGGGATGACCCACAGTATCAAGTGGCAGCAGAAAACAATGGCTGGCCAGAGGAAAGAAAAGAAAGGTGATGACAGGCAAGGGACAAGAGAAGAACAACCCTGGAGACATTGCAGCACCAGGGACATGCAGCTGAAGCTTGTTTTGCAAGCTTAGCCTAAAAGGGTTACAGAAACCAAGTTGGTAAGGGACCCTCCTGATGAAGTCTGAAGCTTATAATCACAGATAACAGTTTAGCAGGACAGGATTCATAAAACAGCCCTGATCCACAAAAGACAAGCCACAGAAACCTTCCTCACTATCAGGCTGCAGACTCTGAGCAGCTGCCAACAAGGTTAGAGCAAGACCCTGTATCAGGAGGAGTCTCCATGGAGCAGGTGACTGCCTGGGCAACTGAACACTTCTCCAGCACTGATGCAAAGAGATGTGGTCAAAGAACTCCTGCCTATTCAGTAACTTACTTACACAGTGTAAGGCCTTTCATAACAATTATAAAGAAAAAAAAAAAACACCCACCAACCCTGCATACTTTCATGCAGAATTGTGAGAGATCTGTTATCACAAGTCCTGCCTGCCTGCAAGGATACACCTGATTGGTAAAATTCAGTTTCAGAGAGGCCTGAAAAGACAAATAACATGTAGGCAGACCCTGAAATGTTCATTTATATTCCTTCAGTCAGATTTTGTTAGGTTTGAAAGAGACAAAAAAAATAAATACTTGTGTTAAAATGTTTACTTTCATCCTTTTCCTCAATTTTGAAGGAGCTGTTGCTATCCCATTTTATTCTCTGCCTAGGTAAGACAAGCAGCACAGACATCACCAGTGTACCTCCGTAGCTGGCTTCATTGGAAATCAGTTTGTGCTGCAAGTGGCATGTACCAAGGCTCTCTCCCTAACTGAGCTGTCTCTGATTTACAACTAATAGCTCAGTTGCAGACGTTCATTTCCAAATCTGGGATGCTCAAATGAAAGTTCTATGGCATGTTTCACTGCAATGCATTGTGAATCAGTACAGAAATTCAGCTCAATTAATAAAGTAATTAGCAATAAAGAGGCCCAGTAATTGAAATCCCTTTGAAAGTACATCAATTTATTCTCTCTAAGATTTGCCTCAAGTCTTTATTAATTCTGACATCAAGCATAATGACCATAAATTATAAACGATCATCACAAAATCCAGGCATCACAACCATTCTCTTATCCTGCATGACGAGTTTCTAAAACGTCTAGGTTTGGTCATAATTTTTTGATACTTGCCTCCCATAATGTAAGCACCATGACAATACGCATATTAAATTATGCATTAATATGCATATTAAAGAATTACAGGTGATTCTACTGATGAAAACATTCTAATAGTAGTCTTTCCTCTTCATTCATTGAAATGACTCACAAAACCTAAGGAAATTGATCAGCTGTAAGATAAAACCACTTAACTTTGTTTCTCCTAACATTCCTCTTCTTGTGATATACTGTACATACAGTTTTTCCTTAAGACATTAAGCAAACAGATGACAGAGTGTTTCAATTGAGTACTTACAAGACGCACCACTAACTCCCCATTTCACACTGCACTTTGTGTTTCTACTGAAATACTTGATAGCATCTAATCAAACCCAGAGATGTTTGCTATGAATAATACAACTCAAAGCTATAAGCAAAATCTCCATCTTCATTGGCCTAACAGATTTCTTCCCACGTCAGTTGACGCTACATAAATGTATATAAATAAAATTTCCACAAGGGGGCCCTCTTTTCTTCCTAAATCTCGGCACAAGCTTAACTTGCTTTCCAAAAATTTTCATCAAGCTTTTGCCTACAAATCTTGGAAAAAAAGTTTTTACCAACTAGAATTGAGTTTATGACAGGATTTTATACAACAGAACCTGTAACTCGAAAGGGAATCAGTTTTTATATACAATTTCCACTATATACTATATACATATGGCATTTAAAGAACTTTGATAAAGCTTTTCAAAGTTTACTTCTTGCAATAACCAGCTAAAATGAGACCTTTTACACACACACTCACAAACACACACACACAGAGTCGGCTCACACTGCCCCCAAGATGCGGTCTGCCTCTATGTTATATTGTAATTTGTGTTTGTGTAAGTGACTGATTTCAGCTCTGCGTGAATGCATCCCATAGGCACCACAGTTAAGGTACAAATGGTATTAAAATTACCTACACTCTCAATTCCCAGCAGTTACGAAAAGCAAAACGTGTTTCAGATACGTTGTCATTTGCTTTAACATTCCGAATGTTTTATGGAGACAGCGTTACAAGTCCTCATCTTCTTAACTCACTTGTAGCTCTCTGAGGTTTTTATTGTTTAGCATACCTTTGACCTTCGAATACCTAATAGAAATTGGACCACTTTCTTCTTCTGATCTCAGATCTTAACAAATCAAGGCTCTGACACACATGCCAGGCTGTGCACTGCACTGTACCACTAATGGCTGTGGATGCTATGCTCTGAGACAGAAGGTAATAAGGTGAAATTGAGAAGCCTAGGCTTCTAACCTTCAACTTTTATGAAGGATTCTTTACCTTTCAGGAAAACTAGCAAACAATTATGTGAATTCAGCCTTGCTGATACAGTACAAACCCACCGATCCGCTAACTCATTCAAGTAAATCTCGATCTGCAGTGCTAACTTTAAACAAAGTTTTCATGACTGCTCAGCAATACTGCCATATGATATGGTCATGTTTAGCCAATGTCGATGACAGAGTTAAGGCTGCTGCAACACTTGTGCATTCAGGTGCTGATGGGACTCCATGTGAATTACTGGGTTCAGCAGGTCTTTTGGGATGCCTTTGCTCTGCAACCTTCCTCTGTAATGGACAAATCCTAATCAGTGGAGGAAAAGCACTTTCCAATCCCTTCAAGCCATGAACTGACTACTCGAAGCATGACATTTGATTAGCCTTATTATTTCAACTCAGTTATACATAAATATTGTTAGGGGCCATGAAGCCATCCAGCCCTTATTAAAATCCAGCTGCAGTCTCTTGAGCTGATGTTCCCACTCTTCCTCCTTTTTGTCTGAAAAACAAGGAAGAATTTCTTTTCTTTGAACTGTGGGTTATCATCTTTGTGATTTTATCATTGGAAATAACCTTCTCCTCTTACATTATTGTAGCAGACTGTTGCTGTACCCCCTCACACATGCAAATAAGTCAGGCTTCCTAGTCTTTCCCCACAGAGATATCTGACATTGAGACTCAACATGATGTAGCATCTTTCTGAACTAAAGGGCAGGGGAATAGTGTGTAGGCCATTATGTTCAAATGTATCTCTCACAGAAATTAATGAACGTCTGTGCAGACACTGAACATGAATTCAGGCAGCAGAAACAAAACCCATCTGAAATTGAGCTTAAGGTCTAGGAATACCTAATGGTATGGATCTTTATCTTTACAAGTTGAGGATTTCTTCCCTTCCTTTGAAGAGCCAGAGCGCTCTTCGGGTCACAAACTTACCTTGCTCTAAAGGAAATGGGTTGGTAACAGGGCTAAGAAAGATATTTCTGCATTAAAAAGGAGCAAAGCTGCTGATGTGTACCCTAAGTAACATGAACATTTAAATATGAAACATTCATTAAGATTCATTTATAGACTTTATACATCACTTTCTGTTTCACATAGAATATTACTGTCAATACGACACAGCGGTGATGCAAACAGGGAAGCAAAATTCAGGTTAAAATAATACCAAAAATTTTTTTTCTACAGTGGTAATGATTTCAGTGTTCCCATCTTTTACCTAATGAAGGAGATTACTTAGCCTGGGTCAATCTTATTTTTGATACATATAATGAATATTACATTATTTTACATAAATTAATACCTGAGAATTTAAAAAAGAGAAATAGTTTCCTGAGCAACTGAGAATGTGCTATCTGCTTAGTAAAAATAACCAAAAAATGAAATGGATGCAAACTAATCCAGTTTTGCTTTTTTCCCTTTGAAGATGTTCCTTTTCACCAGGCTTTTCCTAAAGCAATTTTTTTTGTTTATAATTGCACAATTTCTCATATATGACAAAACTATACATCCCAGTAGTCTCACGAAGTGCTGTTCCGCACCTGTATCTCTGCTATACATCTTGAGATAGCAGCTGCCGTATGTTCAGGCTAAACTACAGCCCTACTTGCATGACAAGGAATTTTGTATGCACACAGACCTTTACTCGTGACACTTTAATTTGCTCCATGGCCTTAATAAATAAACTGGCATTAAGCATACTCATGCAAGCCACAGCCCTAAAAATAACTCACTTCAGATGTTCAGACATTTTTCCTTGTTGTTTCCAGTAACAACACCACTCTTACTGATAGGAACAATGATTAGTACAGGCAGGGATTTAGCATTGAAAAACCACACTTGGAAAAGCAGCAGGGATCTGCAGAGGTGTAGCAGGGTAACTGAGGACCATTCCCTAAGCATTAATGGGAAAAGCCTGGCAGTGAAGCTGGGCCGCTGCGGTGAGTGGGTAAGTAGGCATAGGCAACCTTCCTCATTTATTGTATCAGCATCCAACAGTGGGGCCCACAGGTGAGGGCTGGGGGCAGTGGCCACCAAGCCGCACAGTCTACCTGAAGTCCCCGGCGAGACATTTTGCTCAGAGGCCAGAAATCCGTCTCCCCCAGGCAAGCACCACTTCCCTGACCAAAGTCTTCCCTGGCAGACACCAGCCTACCTTGTCGGAAGCAGAGCGGCTGGTAGGAAGGGACAGTATAGACTCCCCTTCTCCTTAACTCCATAAAGACAATCATAACTTTGCCCTAACTGAACTGCTTTTTCTTTTTGTCCCCGTATTCTCGACAGAATAGTAAGAAATGGTTATGACAAATGTTGTACAAACAGTTACAAACCAGGCAATGAGAACAATACAAAGTGAAAGTTTTTCACTCTTACATGCAATTCTCTGCATTTATTGCAAAAGGCTGGCAAACTGAATACACAGAACAAGCCAAAGGCCTACGAATACAAATAACCCAGAGACTGAACCCTGAATTAAAAAAACTCCAACCCTATTTCAAAGGAAAATTTATGTGAAGTGCCTTGGAGCAAAAGATCTGTGGATAAAATTCTTAAACTGATGAACCCTGAGCACAACGTCAATGCTCAAACTGGGAAGACAATGCTGTGGTTCATCAGAGCTACAAAACCTGCAGTGTTTCTCACTTATGTGTGCATTTTTACTTTTTTCTTCCTCCCAGCTTCCCTCTCATTCTTTGGCATCTTGTTTTCTTTTCTCTATTTATTTTCTTCTTTTCCCCCTCATTGTTTGTGTCCTCACAGAGCAGTAACATAACTTTATGCCTGGAGGTGCTGCAGAAGAAACAGCCTTCCCCTGTGCAATGGGCATTTGGGCTGATACAGAAGAAACCTGACTTTTTTTCCAGGTAGGGTTAAGCCCATTTGCTCCTGCACCATGTTTCTCTGCACACTGAGCTGGCTGCAGAGGAAAATCGAGCGGGAATGGGATGGCATCACTCAAACCCTGTGTCAGCCATGGAGCTGTGCCTGCCGCTTTCTGGGGTCAGAGCAGGGGCTTGAGGTGTGTTGGTTTAGGTACATGGCTGCTTCCCACAGGTCATTTTCATAGCAGTGCCCTCACTTGTGCCTCTTCCTCTACAAGCGACTGGGATAGGGATTTTTGTCTGAGATGTCTGAATTTACGCTCATTGAAACTGGATCTACCCTATTTTTGCATCAGATTCTCTGAAGAATCAATTTAAATCCCTTTGCATAAGCTATAGTAATGGCAGTTCAGGTTTTCTTAACAAATCTGAAAGCCAGAAATTATTTTGAAAACCTCAGTGTAACTTTCAATGCCCAACATCCTATAGCAGTTATTATAATATTTCAATTGGACTCTGTTCTGTTAAAACTCACCTGAACTTGGCTTTAGCTTTCTAAAAAGGCTTTAGAAGAATCAGGTTCTATAAAAACAGCTGAATGAAAAATGTAATTTTAAGAATGAATCCAAGAGGCTACTCAATTATTTCACGTAAGATAAACCCATCAGGAGCTATTAAATACAGAGACAACTTTGTGTTCGACACTGTCCCACACAACATCCTTGTCTCTAAATTGGAGAGACATCAATTTGATGGATGGACCACTCGGTGGATAAAGAACTGGCTGGATGGCCGCACGCAAAGAGTTGTGGTCAATGGCTCAATGTCCGGCTGGAGACCAGTAACGAGTGGTGTCCCTCAGGTGTCGGTGTTGGGACCGGTCTTGCTTAACATCTACACCTGGGTTGGAGCAATCCCAGGCACAGCTACAGGTTGGGCAGAGAAGAGATTCAGAGCAGCCCTGCGGAGAAGGACTTGGGGGTGTTGGTTGATGAGAAAATGAACATGAGCCGGCTTCAGTGTGCGCTCACAGCCCAGAAAGCCAACCGTATCCTGGGCTGCATCAAAAGGAGCATGACCAGCAGGTCGAAGGAGGTGATCCTGCCCCTCTACTCTGCTCTTGTGAGACCTCACCTGGAGTATTGTGTGCAGTTCTGGTGTCCTCAGCATAAAAAGGACATGGAACTGTTGGAACAAGTCCAGAGAAGGGCCACAAGGATGATCAGGGGACTGGAGCACCTCCCGTATGAAGACAGGCTGAGGAAGTTGGGGCTGTTCAGCCTGGAGAAGAGAAGGCTGCGTGGAGACCTCATAGCAGCCTTCCAGTACCTGAAGAGGGCCTATAGGGATGCTGGGGAGGGACTCTTCATTAGAGACTGTAGTGATAGGACAAGGGGTAATGGGTTAAAACTTAAACAGGGGAAGTTTAGATTGGATATAAGAAGGAAATTCTTTACTGTAAGGGTGGTGAGGCACTGGAATGGGCTGCCCAGGGAGGTTGTGAATGCTCCATCCCTGGCAGTGTTCAAGACCAGGTTGGACGAGGCCTTGGGTGATATGGTTTAGTGTAAGGTGTCCCTGCCCAGGGCAGGGGGGTTTTAACTAGATGATCTTCAGGTCCTTTCCAACCCTAATTATTCTATGATTCTATGATTCTAACTCCACTATGCAAGAAACTCTCAAGCCTTGAATTTTTTGAGCAGTGGAGTGTATTTAGGGGTATCATCATTACAAGCCTAGCTTGTTCTTGTCTTCCTTGGACACCTCTACTGTTGGAGACAAGGTATTAGCCTAGATGCATCTTTGGTCTGACTCAGCTTAGCCATCCTTGTTCTACTTCAAGCCACCCATGTAGTTGTACTTCTTTTTCTTAACATTGATGAGAGAGGTATCTCACATGCTGATGAGTTAATTCAAAGCAAAAAGAAAAAGAAAGACAATTATCTGTGCAGTTTTAGTCATAAGCGTAAGGAAGAATTTGGATGTCAATGCCTGCCATAGAAGATGTTCTCTCACCTTCAATGAGAAATCTGTTTTCTGTTTTCTTAAAAATGGATCTCTCAATGTGGGTGTTACAAACAGCTGTTCTTTCTCTACCACCTTTAAAAATGAACGCTTTCCATTCACTTACAAAAAGACTATCAGAAAATACATTATTACCAGGGGTTGGTAGGAGGCACCATCAAACAGCATGTCAGCTCTGAGAGAGAAATGAACCATGGAAACAGACTGAATGCGGGAATCGATCACCGCTGAGGTTCAGCACACAGGAGAAGAGCATCGCATCGAGGCCACAGCGTGGAAAAGAAAGCTGAGGAGATCTTCAGGTAGGCTGAAAAATGGCTCAGCCCCCCCTGACAACTCCACCACCATCCAGTACCAGGTCTCCATGTGCCTAGGTGGCCTGGCAATGCGAACGTGGCCCACTGCAAACACGGGCAACATGAATTAGCTATCATACATACCAGCCTATGCTGGTTTTATGTGCTCACGAGTGCCAGAAGTGAGAGAACAGATGACACTTGATGGGCACGGGGTGATGTATAGCAAAACCACCTATTCTGGTACAAAGTCTTCTGGCACAAAACCGATTTATCTGCTCCTCCTGAACAGCTTGAATTGGCACAGTGAGTTTATGCCACAGTAGTAATTTGCATAATTTCTTCACCCCACTCTTGAGTGTACTAGATCTAAAGCCAGTCGGAATGTGTTATCCAGCAACAGCCTCAGTACCCAACCTGTTAAAATTGTGCAGTTAAATCCAAAGGGGTTACCTTGGATTTATGAACATGTACCCACATCAGGATGATCTGCTCACTCTTGCTGCCCTGAGTGCTTCTTCTGTGTCTGTCCTAACTTACCTAACCTCTGCAATTCTTCCCACATAATATACATTTCCTCGCTCCAGTGTACTAAAACTATATGAATGAGGAGAAAGCAAATGACACAACTGAAATACTAAATTCCTTAAATGCTGAATATCACACATAAAATTTAAAGTAGTACAACATGTTTAATAACAATACGGTGTCAATTCCATCAGAAAGTAAAGGTATAAAAGCCTCCATTACAAGGTGATATATTGCCTTCAGAGCTAGAAAATGCCAGAAATAATATTTGTGCAGCTTTATTTTCCCATTATGATACCCTATTTATTTGCAATAAAAATGACTATTTTTTCCACAGGACCCCTGCTTTGTTCAGCACAGAGAACAGGCAGTGCTCAGCAAGTGAGATGCCTGTTCAATATTTCTTTTTATTGTAATCTGAAAGCCCATAGTTCAGTGTTTTATCTAGAGCATGTTGCACAGACTCTGCTCAGGGTACAGAACGTCACATCTCATCACTTTTACTATCACAATCATCCTTGCAATATATTGTACTTAATTTTTCTTTTTGTTTAGTATTTCCTGCAACTCCTATTATAGGCATATCTTCACATATTTTCCCACTGAACCTTCATTTCCTTTGGGTCAAAAGGAAACAGCACAAAAGAGTGGGGACAAACTCCCTCCTCAAAGAGGCATGAGGCCCAGAGCTTCAATGGTCTCATGGGCAATGGGAGAGGCAAGCTTGAATCCCTCAGGCAGTGGAAGAAAACGAAGAAATGCCTCTCACTTCCTACACACCACCGCCAGCTTTTGACAAAAGCAGCTGTGACTACTATTTGGTGTGGCACTCACACCTGCAGGTGCTATGCATGCTGCCCTGAGTGCTTCCTCTGTTTGTCCTACCTTACCTGAAGCAAAGTATTCCCCACTTAAGCTCCATAAGGAGGACTTGTGGGGCCTTTCAAATCCCCAAAAAGCAGCCAGCTCTACTGCACATCCACAGAAAGAAAACTGTTCTTCCTAAGTAGCTTTACTAATCACAGCAAAGGCTTCCTGTGATGGTGGAATCAGGCAAGCTTTTGCGTATGAGACTGCCAGCCTTGGTACGCACTCCTTATGGCGTGGGGTCTCAGACTACTTCATTACATACCGACATCTTTGCAAATCAGGCCAGCCCTTTTTAATTCCATCTGGAATCCTGAGCTTGAGCAACAAGATTGTAGAATACCAGCATCTCGAAGATTTAGTAGTCTACCTTACAGTCTTGCTGTGTATGCTGATTGAAAGAGCGCATGGCCAAGGATGATGGAATGGTTATTGGTATGAAAATACCATTACTACTCAGCGATCCATTCTCTCTCTTTCTTTTGTTTGGAAACGTCTGTCTCTTAATTTTCATTCTCTCAGGCAGTTCAAATCTTAATAAGGCGATGCCTGACATTACTAAGACAACAATGCAGTTTTGGAGTCATTAGTAGCAGACACTAGGAATAACTAGGACACAGGTAATGGACAATTAAAAGACTGATGTTCACAAGGCATGGCTGATTTTTGTTCACTTATTTCTCATCAAGAGATATATTCTTGAATGCCAGAGCTGTCTCCAAATATTTTATAGGGAAAAAACACCCAATAGAAAAGGAATATTTGATACATCCGCAAATAATACAAATATTTTCCTTTTTGTTTACTAATCTAGAGGATGTATGGGTGCAATATATTGTCATTTAACCAACAAGTAACCTTAACATCCTTTACAAAGAAGTACTTTGTAAAGTACTTCTACAAGGCTACAAGGAGACCTTGATTTTAAAATCAGCCTACCACTTTATATCCACTAATAATCACAACTTCACAAGCAAAGCTACTTGATGACAAACAAGAGTTTGGTGAGATGGTATGAGGGACCAGTTGGCTGTCTTGTCTCCATAACTACCCTGTACAACATTAAAGACAGGCCTGTGCACTTTGCGGAAAAAAGACAGGCTTTAACCACCTTGCTGAACCAGGACTTCAATTATTTGTGGACATTTAGAAACTGATTATCTAATTCATTATGCAGAGAGACAGTTGTGAGCACAGTAAGTTAGCTCAATGATAGGTGGACTGTACATGCTCTGAATGAAAGTAATCACAGTTTTATTTTCTCCAACAGGGTTTGACTCAGTCAAAGCACAAATAAGAGATGTAAATATGGGTACAGAAATAATTACCGAAATATTGCTGCAGTTGTGGAGATACTTTGCATTTGTTTATGTTTGAAATTTGATGGCTTCAAGCCTCAAGTCTCCCTGAGACATCGACAGGACAGAGAAGCAAAGGCTGTGGGAGCCCTGATTCTGTCCAAATGCCTTCAAGAGTCCAGAGTGAAATACAGAGGAGAAAGGCTGGGTAAACCCAGTGAGACTCTGGGTCCCTGACTCATCAAGCAGTACCACCATGCAAGGGTAAACCAGGAGACGGCAAACCAGTGTGCTTCAAAGAAGATATACACTCCTTCAGTTTCATCTTTCAGATAAAACGGATGGGGTTTTGCCTTTAAAATATTGAAATATGTCCCAAATACAATCATATGACTCTGTGGGATACACTATTAAAGATTATGAACAAGATTATGTCTGATGTTTGATTTCTTCTTTCTTGATTAGAGCTAATTTTTCTCAGACAGTCAAAGATTTTTTTTGATTCTTCAGAACCAATATTTCCATAAAATCTTTGCTTGCTTTTATTTCCTCTGGTCTTTGAAGTCTGCTGGACACTACCAAACTTCTGAATGTCTCCTTTTTCTTAAACCTTCACTAAACTGAAACACTAATTTTTGTGAGATCCCTTCTAAACAACTATTGCCCTGATCTATAGATTCTGTTGGCCAGATATCCTCTTACCTTTCCCAGTCATGATCTCAGAATTGTTATCCACGCATTTTGCTGTGAACCACTGAAGTAACTGAGCTCTGTAAAAGATTTTTGGCTTAAATACCCTTGGTCTAGAAGCTGTGGGAGTGCACTCTGCCAGCGCACTATGGTGTAGTACAGATTTCCATGGTTTGAGAACAGCTGTGCCTGGTCTTCCTTACCCTTTTGACATTTTATTTTATTAGTTATGTGAATGAAAACCTTCCTCTGGAGAATCTGGCACTGGGAATGGGAACATTTATCTAAGAGAGAAAACATGTAACTTACAGGTAGGCAAACACACATTTTCTTCTTAAACATTAGCCTCCCCCATTTCTAATCTATCTTTTAGGATGAAAATGGTTAGTGTAAACACATTCAAAATATCTTCAGTTTAACATACTGACTTTTGACTTCTCTGGACACCTGCCTCCTCTGACAGGACTTTTAGGGTAAGACCTATTTCACCTGCTGTCAGCCAGTGTTAAATATCTAGTCTCATTTACGTGTTTCTGTTCTCTCTGCAGTCAACAGAGAAAGGGGGGTACCTCCAGAGGTAATTTATCCCCTCCTAAGACAGCTGTTTGAAATATGGAATGAGTTTGTCTCTGAAAGTGTGCTCCAGTTGAGCTCTATACAGATTCCAAGCCCCTGCCACACAGCTGTATTTACTTTGGCTTTCAACTCCCTGCCACAGCCACCATCACCATCACCCTGTTTTTGATGTCAATGAGGTTAGATCAAAGGCACCAAAATGACTGACAGTCAGCACACTGAGTACTTAACTGCCAGTACTTAACTGCTTAGTAGATGCTTCCTTCTTTTCAGCAATTGGTGAGCAACATGGTAATCAGTCAGTCTTCAATGACCAGCTGGTGAAGGCATTTTCCCCAGATGATGTGCATCACATTACTGGAAAAATTACTTGCTTGCATAATTTCTTTTACGAAATGCTGACTTAAAAGATGGTTATCTCTTTGGCATTTAAAAACCTGAGTGCTTCTCATCCTGTTTCACGGTTGTGCTGAGTTCTCCAGCTTCATAAGTGTGGCTGCTCACTGATCCATTAAGTCATCGGTTTATTGCCATATCATTCAAAATAAATGATGGTCCAATTCATTTTCAAACTTCTTCTGTGTTGGAGCTTTTGCCAAGACCTGTTCATTACTGTTGCTTGGCAGGGGACATTATGATACTGTTTGGCGTGTACTTCGTGAATGTGGGGTTATTCAGTCCCTTTTGCTTCTGATGAGAACCCACAACACTGAGGGATTTCATTGAGAAGTACAGAGGTGGACTGCCAGAGCCAAAAGCTTGATACATGATAGCATTTTTGCCCATAAACTGTAAGAACAAACACCAAGAATTTTAGAAATAGGGAATGGAAATTAAGCTTTTAAACATGTTTCTAGATTCCAGTAGAAGGCGGCTGACTTCTTGCACAGCATGAACTTGCAGGGATTTCAATCACCACAGTGCAGGTATTAGAGGAGTGCAATCAATGTGTACGAACTGCTGTAAAATCTAATATTGTCTCATAAATCCACACAAAAAAAAGGTAACATTTCTCAGCTGTTGACATGGTCGCACAGACTGGTAATTAAATGATGGGGAAAAAAAACAAAACAGCAATTCATGTCAGGTCTGTAAATATTGCAAGGAGGAAGTTATAATGGGTCTACTTTGATCAATGTTATTGGATGCAATGTTATCTAGTATAATATACAATGGTTAAATGCTTTAAAAGATACCAAGTGAACTAATTAATTGTGACAATGACACTGAGTTGGAAGATTCCAATTAACAGCATGAAAACGATATAAAGATAATGAAAAATATAATAGAAAATTGTATGGGAACACATGAAGAAAATAAATTCTGAAACAAGTATTTTATGGGATGAAAACATTTTAGGACTCACAAATATGGAATAACATGGGCAGTGCTTTTTACATATACACCCTGGGGAAAAAGGGGCAATTTGTTGCTTTACACTCAGAAGCACCCCATTTTATGGTTAAGACTTTGTTGACTTAAGCATATTAATGGCTGACCCAATGGCAACATTTTGTAACATGAAAAAATGCTAACAAGCTGGAGCGAATGGCAGCAAGTGTTGACAGGACAGTAGCCAATCTATGAAGCTGAGCTGTATTAACCCTTGCTTCTTGAGCCCTGAAGAAAGTAGAAGTCAACTACAGCAGTTTGCTCAGGTTGGGTGTGGAATATCTCCAAACATGGAGACTCCACAACCTCTCTGGGCAGCCTCTGCCAGTGCTCAGTCACCCTCACAATGAAAAAGTGTTTCCTGATGTTCAGAGGGAACCTCCTGTGTTTCAGGTTGTGCCCATTGCCTCTTGGCCTGACACAGAGCACCAGTGAGAACAGCCTGGCTCCATCTTCTTTGTACCCTCCCTTTGGGTATTGTACATGTCAGTAAGATTCCTCCTGAGTCTTCTCTGATCCAGGCCAAACAGTTTCAGGTCTCTTAGCTTGTCCTTGTATGTCCAGTGCTCCAGACCTTTAATTATCTTAGTGACCCTTGACTGAACTTGTTCTGGTATGCCCGTGTCTTATATTGGGAACTTGGAACTGGATACACCACTCCAGGTACTCACCAGTGCTGAGTAGAGGGGAAGAATCATCTTCCTTAAAATCAACAGTTGTAGGATGGGGTCCCTTAAGAATGGTGCAATTTAAAACTTTATAATTTAAAGCATACAAACAGAGCATGGAAATAAATTGATTACGGAAAAGTGGCTAAGTAGTAAGGAAAGACATGACAATAACTTTAAACCCCTGTAAACTAAAGAGAAGAAAAGATACCTGGATGGTGGAGGCACTATTTTCTCTGTGAAATGATGGCAACTGCAGTAACTTAAGTCACCTGGAGCTGTATTAAGCATAACCAGACTTAAGCACTGGGAACAAAGACACTGGCACTAGCAAAGGGAAAAACAATGTTAGAAACTGCAATATGTCTCTTCCATTTTTAACTTCTAGGCACACGTGTTGCTTCTTTTCTGAATACTAGCAGATGTCAGCACCCTGCAGACTGGTTTCTCAGTGGAGGAGAAATCAGAGTGGATATACTAAAGGCAAATTGAGTAATTTACATTTAGACACTCATCCTGGAGCAGAGATTGTCATAAATAATAGGCAGGTGATCCCTTCTCTCAAGACACTCAGCCAAACCCCAATGCCCTGTTCCAGGGAGCAACTTCAATCAAAGATACCAGCCAAAAGCAAACTCTCGGCCTCTCACACAGCGATTCATGCCCTCATCAGAAAGGTGTATTAAAATGTCAGCAGGAAAGAGATGCCAATCTCTGTGTTTCCTAGCGCACAATGACATTTTGAAGCAGTGCCACCTGGTGACACCTGCCAAACAACACTCCACTGCTCAGCAGAGCGTGCACTGCTTCAGAAATACCTCAAAGGAGAACACCGAACTGAATGAAACCAAAAGAAAAAAAAAAAAAAGTTGATTTTTTTTCTAATTCCTTGTCAAGTTTCCACATGCAAAAATCTTCCTTTTTTTTTTTTTTTTTTGAATAGCAGGCGATGGGTTTAATCATTGGCATCAGTCCCTGCCTGCTGGCACTGTAATTTATCTCAGCAGAGTGCAGCTCTCCCCTGTGACAAGCTGCCTGCTACCAGAAGTTATGAATTCTCTCGCTAACAGTGAGGGTGACCCATAACCAGCAGTATAAACTTGGTATAAAGTGGGGTTTGAAGCTTATGCAGGAGTGATCACACAGCCTTCAAATGCTGCAAACACCCAAACACAGTCTGGAGCAGCATCTTCTCACACGGCCAACACAATGGTTTTGTGGTGCTGGCCACCACCAGTGAGACTTCTTGCTTAGAGGAGGTGGGTCAGCTTTCTCCTGGTTCAGATACTACTCTGTCAGAGGAAATCACACCCTCATTCACTAGTATTCATGCCTCTTTCTAAAACAGCTTTTTTCTTTCAGATTCAGTTCTACATCAAACTATAAACTGTGAGTATAAGAGAGCCAAGAACCTGCAGGCTGAGAGGCAAGTCAAAGCACTACCTTCTCCATAAGCATCCTAAATACAGCATTGCTGTTACACAAAGTAAAAAGCTATTTCTTTAAACTGTCATATCCGTCAGCTGCTGCAAAAGTAGTCTTTTATCTGTCCTCTGGATCTATTTTTACCTGCCTATTCCCAAGTATCAAGATTGAGCAAGCAGAGAGAAATCTGTTGCTGGTGAAGGTCTGTGCAACTGAAATTCCCCTTCGGTCCTATGTATGCCACCTTCTCTGTCCACTGAATGATTGACATTAATTACTTCAGTCACAGCATGGACACTAGCTCCGGTGAAAGGGAAAGGGATTAAAGTAGGAGCAAATGGAGGAAATGTTCTGTGGGAGGATACGACACCTCCAGACTCAACAGCAGCTTCTGCTGGTGCACTGTATGCTGCTAAAATTGATCCCCATGCTAGACCTACCTGGATATTTGTATGCATCCAGCCATCACAGGGTTTCAAGCCCAAGGAATGGATGTGTCATCCCATCCAAATGGGATAGAGAGAGGTGAAGTAATCTCAGAGTCACACAAGGAGCCTGTGGGAGAGTGAAAAACTACATGCAGCTTCCCTGTGTCTTTGGTCACTCCTGGTCCATCGTCAATGCCTCTTTCCAAAACTAAACCACTGACTACATAGAGACAAAAAGCTGCTTTTCGTTCCTAATATCCTGACTAAAGAAGAGACGGTTGATGAGCAAATACTGAATAGTCATACCCAGAGTAATTTCCTTGCACCGTTCATAGACAGGCATGAAGTCAGAAGCAGGCACCACCCCACCTCTTTGTGTTTGTACCTATCACAGATGATACATCCACATGTGAAGTTTGAAACACAGAAGAAAAATGTGACTTCCCTAACCTACTTCTCCCTGCCCTTTAGCGACAAAACTGTAGAAAGGAAGCTTGATAAATGTTTCAGGTGGGTTGGTTATTTTCCTCCATCTTCCAATTTACAAATCAAAAGACTTGATCATAAAAAGATTAAAAGCAGCCCCCAAAAAACGGAACACCCAGTACACATGCAAGTAATGAAGCCATCAGGAAAGAAAAATCGCTTGTCAAGCTTCCCTTAGACTTCTAGTTTTGTGTTGTTTGTTTTGTTTTTTTTTTGAGAAACAAATGTTCACTGATTTGGATGTGGGAGGTGTTTTTGATATATGCAACCCTCCTGAAGCTGAGGGCAAGCCAAGAGAAGCCAGAGCACCACCATGAGAGGTTCAAAACTCTTTGGCCATTTTCCTGTTTCTCTTTAAAGGGGGAGGAGGGATGTTCTTCCTATTTAAAGAGCTATTAAACCAAAAAAGAAAGTTAGAGTCAATCCATGCTCTGGGTCTAAATATTTTAAAAGGCAAGCAATAATACTGAAAATATGTGGATGCATATATTCCATCATGAGTCATTATGCTTTAATATTTTGGTATCTGGCAAATCACCATCTACCCTGTGAGATAATTAAGTTTAAGAGTCATAACGAATGTAAAATAACACATAATGAAACAATCCAAAAGCTATGCATTCATATTTTAGTTCGAGTATTTTCTGATTACTCTCTTGCAAATTGTCAGCTACCCAGTGATAGTAAAATTGTTTGAATAATTTTAAGAGAAAAATCAAACACATTAAGTTTTAATAATGTTTTATGAGACTCATAATTCTTTGGGATGTAATAACCTCTTATCCTACTGTGATTAGTCACTTGGATCCATCATGATGGTCCCCCGGTACTCAAAACAATCTAAATTTTGAGTAATACTGGAAAAGGTAATAGAGATCCAAAATTAATACAGTCCTTTGTGCTTGTAATGGTATCCCTAATGGAAGCTTTTTTTAAAAAAATCATTTAAAATAGAATAAGGGAGCAAATTGTGAAGAGTCAGAGGATGACATAATTTGCAGGAGACAACACTCTGATGGGACCCTGGTACAAGGATTTAATGGTTATCTTGAATAATCATCATTCTAATGATAGTTGTCTGAAATGACACTAGGCACTGAAACTCCCTTCCGTCAAGGCCAGCAGCAAGAGGCAGGAAGACAGTAAATCCCTTTTCAGCTTGATGGAGTGCAGGGAAATCTCACATTAATGTTAGCAGCCCACAGCTCACCGAGCCCACCATCCCGGGCAGTGGGAGGCACTCCGTATCTCACAGAAGACCAACGTGTTCCCTTGTGTTCTTGTCACTGGTGCTGTTCGCAGTCACATTTATCAATTTAATACCTTGGCTAATTTCACCCGAGAATAATGTTTGTTTACATAAATCTATTCGCCATGGTAAAATAGCTAATGCTCGAGCATTTCAAATGTTACCCTATTAATGGGAAACAGGACGGTGAGAGTAGACGTCCTATAGAAAATTACCACACTCTCCAATTGCGGGTGTTAGTCCTGCCTGTCGGTAAGTGGTGATTAACACCCCACTGGCTGCAGCTGTACTTCTCAATATAGCTTCTCTGAGTAGGAGGATGCACAGAGAGTACCTCATTATTACGTCTTTAAAGCTGTAAAGCAAGGAATAATGCAAAATAAATCCTTTAAACTAAAGGTCATAGACCAGAATATGTCGGCATGAACAACTGCTTGCACCTTTTTTTCTGATAAAGCCACAAAGATAAGTGATTTATCTGCTTTTATTCTGTTCCCTTTCATTTCAGGTATGCAGAGGCCACACAACTGGATGCTAATAATTCTGAGCCATAGCAGTATGTTTTTATATAATGCCAGAAGAAAAGCTTACAAGCTTAGTTAAGTGGCTACTCTGCTGGCTGAGACAGCAGATCTGGCATTAGCTATTTCCCCTTCTTGCCCCAAGATGTTTTCACTGCAAACTGGGAGAGAACAGACCAGTCATCCCATTCCCTCCATACTTCCAACACTGTCAAGTTTCTTCCAGTTCAAGCCCTTTTTGCGTGGACATTCAATCCATAAACTGACAGGTAAAACCTGGCTGTATTGCTAAGCTATAAAATCCAATAACCACAGACTTATATGAGAGAAAATTATTGCCTGACAATGCAAAGAAATCCACATGGTCATCACCTCTATAGATTTTGTTCTTCTTGCGGTTAATGCTTCTGACCAGGGAGGAGGTTGGTGGCTACCCTCAATCTCCACCTCTTGCTGTCACATAAGCTCAGAAGCTGTGCAGTTACACAGACAAGGGCAGATGACACTGCTTCACGTAAAAACCTAGCAGTGCTTTGGTGTGATCCCATCAGCTCCCTTTCTAGCTGGAGTCTTGGGCAGACACTGACAAAGAAAAATGAAAAGATAGAAAGAAAACCTGAGTGTTGCTGGTGAAAGAAGCACAGGCTGATTCAGAAGTACTTGGTCGAGAAAGACTTATAATCAACTGAGTCACTGCAGAACAAAGCAAAGTGATCACATCTCCTGCTGCCGCAGGAGCAGAGGCACAGCACCCTTTCAGATCACAAACGCCTTGTAAGGCAGATATGCAGCCTGAGTTGTTCCCAGAAGATACCACCTCTCACTGTGCAGAATTATCCCCCAGGCACAGGGTTCACCCACGTTCAGTCTGGCCGAGCAGCCTGCTGAGAATCCTGCCAGGAGGCAAATAGGGAAAACATCCACCTCGCATTTTGGTGACTGAAAGGAACAGTACAGTGGAGGCTGAGCAATGGTTCTGAGAGCTCTGCAGAGCTGCAAAATGATGTCTCAAGACCCGGTTGGAGTACTGCAACATTCAGGAGGTGAGGGAAGATTTCCTGCTTGCCTTGCTGCTCAACCAAAAAGATGCCAATGATACTACTCCTGACAGGCTCTGTGATCAACCAACATCTACCTACACCATAAAACACTTTGTAGCATTACTGTAACTTTAGAAATTACCATGTTTCTATAAAATTCACAAACCACTGCTGAACATACAATCTGAACATACAATCTTGTTTCCAACCTGGTTTGCTCAGAGAGCAGGCATAGGGGGTCCTCCTGGACTAAGGATCACTCTTTATCAGCTCTTGGGCTGAAGACTTTCACTGAGATGAAAAATTGCCTTTCCACAGTGAAGCAAAAAACACCCTGCTGGGCCTCTGAAAGACTGGCTTCTGCCACCTCCCCGGGTGCCATTGGTGCTGCATGAAGAACAGCCAGCGAAAGCCAAATTCACGTAAGACTGAGGTATGGGTTGAAAGAAAATAGGCAGTGCTGTGCTGTGGAATTCTGAAGCTAGATGGAGGACACCACACCACTCCTTGGGGGTGGTTTTTATTCACCAGGTTTACTGGCAGATCCTGGGACCCTCAAGGAGCTGCAGAAGCCAAGGGCACCAAGTATCACTGGAGACTGGCAGACAACTCTCTACTGCCCACCCAGACTCCCAGAGCTCCCTGTGTGTGATGCCTCTAGGCCAGGTCAATGAGGGTCTTCTGTAGGTAAGGAGCTCTCCTTTCCCCTCATGTGAAACCTGGTAGTCTGGAGAAGACACAAGATGAAAGAGCTCAAGGATATGATGGAACCACCACTTAGACATGTATCCTGCCCAGGCAAGCCATTTAGTGTATGGCATGATTTAGCTTTCTGAATTGAGGTTTATTATTTGCATTTCCCTCTAATGCACATGGGATTATGCCTGGATACCTGAGAAGTGACCTTGCACTCTGTAATCACAATTGCCTGTTAGGATAATTAAACTGTCACGTAACAGAGGGAAGCTTAGGAATGCAGGGGACAAACCTGATCTAAGAGCCAAACCTGGACTACTGAACATTTTATTTATCTACTTTCTTCCTTTGTCAGAGATCAGAGTAGTCTGAATTTAACACAGCTGCTCCTCAAAGTCATTACAGATAGAAGCACAGAAATATTCATAATTACAAGAACTCATCACATCTAGAGAGTTACAGGAAATAGAATATTTTTGCTTTTAAATACTTGGGAGACACTCAGTCTGGTTATGTCAGAAGGCTTTAGATTAGATCGATAATTCAAATACGTCAAATTTGCCCACCTGCAGAGATGCAGTACGACTAAGATTAATAAACATGTCACCAGAAAAAGCTTATGTACCAGACTGCAGATTTGCAGTTTGAATTGTTCAGTCATTTTTTAGGGAAAAAAGTCCTTATAGAACAAAAATGTGAGATTAAGTTCAGAAGAAAGAGTCTTGACTGCAGCAGTCCTTATTTACACTCAGGAAGTATTTGGGGAAGTGAACATACCCTGTTTCCCAGCACTGTTTCAAACATGGACATACCAAGGGGACCTCTGGGCTCTTCTCAGGCAAATGAATTTACCTTCACTGAAAACCTGTCACTGGAATGCAGAAATGTGAAGGAAAATCTGAAATGCATATAGCTGCATGTGTTTTGACTGAAATGGTGAAGACAGACAGGCAGCAGCAAACCCCTTCCTTCTGAAAAAGCCACACAAGAAGATGGCAGAACAGGCTGGGAATTCACCCCACACTACCACCAATGGTCAAGGCCATTAAAGAGTCCCGAAGAGAATTTACAGACATCCCAGACAACTGGAGGAATGTCAGAGAAATCAGTCACTGACCATGGCAATCCCCTTCAAAGCTTCCCTGGCCATATTGATGTATTAAGTCTGTCTTGCTATTACCATGTCAGAAGCTTGCCCCTAAGCCAGGGTCTGTGCTGAGGAGGGATGCCAGTCCTTCCTGTGCTGAGCTGAAGTTGTGACAGCCAAGATTAGTGGAGATAGTCATGCTCCTCCACCCCACAATTCCTTGCTGAAGCAGTGTCAGACTAGGCTGGCAAGCAGCAGGACTGACAACTGAAAAGAGAAGGATGCTGCCATCCCTATCTCTCGTAGGTATTTTTTTAAGGCTGGTGGGGGTACACACCAAAGGCCTCCATCAGTCAAATTCAGGCCTCTTCTTCTATGGCTATTCTCACTCAGTTTGACAGCCACAAAAACCCTTTTTTAAAAACATAAAGCACAGACTGTGATGCTGCCACAGAATCTGAGCCTCAACCATTCCATGTTAGGGTAATCCTGTAGGGTAACCACAGCCAGTGAGGAACCAGCCCTGAGGAGGTGCCACTCGCATCCAAGCCACTCTGGTGCAGGCTGCATGGAGATACTCTACACGTGATTAATGTATATTAAGTATGAGTGTAATGTTTTCAATCCCATAAAGCATGACTATGCCTTATTGCATTAAAGGCATGGTTTGCCATGAGCCACCAAGTCATTATGGAGAATACTCCCCACCTGAAGATGAGCCAAATCATTTAAATCACACCTGAACCTTGGCATAATTGCTGCTTTTCTCATCAAGAAAAATGTATAATAACCAAATGAATGTAATGTTTTAAAAAAATTAAAGATTACTTTTTTTCCTTAAGAGCTATGATTACATTTTTAAATTAAAAAAGGGAAGGGAATACAATTTTTTGAGTGCTTCCGTAATTTCACTCAGATCCCAAAATAATTAATGACAATATAGCAACTTACCTTGGAGTATGACTATAGACTGTCCAAAACAGTTTAACACTTTGTAAGTCTTCTTGATACTTTCACAGTCATTAGCTGTAACTCAATAGTATGCTCCTGGGAGCTCCACACCTAATTACCTTTCATAGGTAAGAAAACTTGTATTTAAGTACTCATACTAAATGCATTCTCTTGTGGAAGAGTATGTCCCAAAGCTACATTAATGGTGGCTTGTTGATGTATTAGAACAAAAACTACAAAAAAAAGGAAAAAAATGCTGACATATTTCTTAAAAAGAGGTACCTCCATAATACATGCATTGTTCATATTTTCCATATGCACAGCACTCAACTAAAAGATTTTCAGGAACAGCCTCATTCTATGACATGGCAAGAAACAATACAAAACATTGGTTATTGAACTGCTGGCATGAATTTTTACTGCATATAAAGAAGCATTAAATTGCGTCATGTGAGTTACCCAGCTGCCTTAACAAGAAAAAGTGCATATGATCATGTTATTTTAACTCTGCAAGATGGATTCTTCATAAAGCCATTCTGCACAGTGTTTATTTATTCATGTCATGTGAAGCACAAAACTTCCCCTGATAAAAGGAAAGCACTGTTCAGAAATAGTTATGGTTCACAAAGTTTAAAATACTCTTTAATCAGATTTTATTTAAACATACTAAAAGTTAAATAGATGCTTATAATATGTTTGACAAATTTTCTGTAGTGTCTAGTACTGGATGCTGTTCTTGCTTGGTACTGCCTTCAGGAACAGACTTGCTACCTTCACACCATGAGAGTATGATATAGGGGATCAGGCCCAATCAATCCAGGTGATTGATACAGCTGTAATGTTAATGTTACTTTTGCAGCAGTCCTGCCTATGTGAGAACAAATACAAACAGAAAACATAACTCCCAAGCAACTGATTGCATAGAAGGGGCAAGCTGCTTTCCTACTACTTTCTAACGAAGTTTCATAAGCTTTACTCAGTCACCACAGAAGCCTAATCAGTCCTACCAGAGATGTAAGAAAAAAAGGGAAGCTGTGTCCAAGTGAAGCTCAGCAGGAGCCTGCTGCTGGGCCAGGGCAGCGAGCAGGCTTTTGGTGAAAAGCCTGACGGGAGAGGGAAGCACTCAGTAGCAACTCGGTGCAGTGTAATTTATCACCGCACAGCCACAGGCTGTGACGTATGGCGCACCTGAAGGCAGCTTGGTAGGGCTCTATGAAGATCAATGATACACCAAAGAATACCATTAAAAGACACATTAATCTTCCCCTAATCAATAATGGCCTTAAAATGATCTCCATGACACACTATTCTTACAAGCACTGCTGCTGCACTTCTTCAGCTCACTTGTCATCCTCTAGCTCAAACCTTATTACTGGCAACTACTTCACGTGCTCCCCTTAGTGGAGGGATTTGGCTTTCCTTGAAACTTAACAGATGGAATGAGGAAATATAAAAGTGGCAAAGTGACATCAAGTTCAATAAAGATATTGAAATGTGTTCAGCCTCTTCAATAACCTCTGATACAAATGGTGCACATGGCAAGTGATTTTTTGTGTCTTTTATCAGACCAAAACAGTCTACTCTTACACATCGTTCATAGATTTCAACAAGCGATTGCCAATGACATTCAGAATTAATGAAAAGCATCAGAATAAAAAGCAGTTGGGGAGAAAGAAGCAGCACACTAAAAATGCAAAGCTTGATTTATTGTTTTGTGCCAGTGAAGTGTTAAGTGAATTTGCGTTCCCTCTATCAGCAGGGATCCTTGCCCTCCTGAGATGAGCCTTATAGTCTGCACGGAAAGCTGAGGGTTGTTCCCTGATGCAGGCATGTGCTGAAGCAGCATCTCGAGGCTGCCAGAATCCCATATGTTTCTTGATCAGCCTGGCTAGTGTCCAGCCTCCTCCACAAATGGGAACTGCTAGTGGCCTGTGTCCTTGCAGCTCAGCTGCCCTCAGGATTCTTGCTAGTGAGCACCCTGTAATGTAATGTCAATGTAATGTAACTGTAATGTTAAAGATCTCTCTGTGGTCAAGAGAACACTTAGAACAGCAATACTTGCTTCACACCTTCCTCACTTTTTGGAAAGGTAGGTAAGCAATTCCTTCTCCCACACACAGCCATCGCTGAAGCTGTGGGTCCTCAAGCCTTCCACCAGGAAATGATCTTTCCAGGCAATGCAGTATTCACTCCCTGAAAAAAACAAATGCTTTGGTTTTGCTTTGGCTGAGAAAAAAACAGATGCTGCTGTTGGCAGGGGCAGGAGGACTAACATGTTCAGAATAACACATCCCAGATAAATCCCTTTTATTTCTGGTGATCCTTCCACATTGACTTGACCAAGCTGTATAGCCAAGATACCCTGACCACTCAAGTGAGAGTGACATTGCTCATCTGCCTTATAATGTGATTGGTCATCATTGCTGAGCAGTGTTTACCATCACAGTCAATAACTCAGGAGCCATTTTGGAAAGGCCTCACACAGTCAATGTTCACTAATAAATCTGAGAAACCTCCTGCCCCTATGTATGGCACACAATTGTCTCTAAGTTCATGACATCTGATTTACTGCTCTTTGGCACTGACTTCAGGATGGATAAAAAGTCCTCTGCTTTACTACGTAGCTGGAATTTAGTTCTGCTTCATTAAAGGCATCACTCTGGCTAAATGAGTGAGATTTCATTAGGAACTTGACAGATACACGTTTGGTAGGGGTCATAATCATGATATGATATAGCTATTTTTCCTGCACCTAAAACATAGTTCCACCCAATCTCCTAAAGATCTGAACCCATTATACTGGGAAACCCGAACTCCGTGCATAAATTTGAATCCAAAACTGTGCTTGAGAAAACTACTGCTACAGACTGAGCTGAAAGGCTGCACCCCTACAGCATCCAGAATTAGTAACTTTGCAACTGAGCTTTTGCCCAAGATGATTCTTCCATCTGATGCTGAAAGTTGCGAGAAGGTTTATATATACTTAAGAAACAATTATAGCTAGTGATGCAGAAATAATTCCCATGCCAAAAATATTTCAGAAATTAGGAGAAAATATAACTTGATTTTGATTATAATTAGGTTTCCTGTGGTTAGTTAAATGTTTTCTCATTTACCCTTTCATTCTACCAGTGTAATCAGTCACCTGGTTCTTTATGAACTATGCACCTCAGTGTACATGCAAAACTGGCTGTAGACAGTCTCAGGACCAGCTTCTGCAAATGGGATGCCCCAGGCAGGAAACAGGCATGGGGCACATACATATTAAGAAAAATAATAATAATAGTAATTAAAGAACAAGGCTCAGCTCCACTTTATTGCTTAAAACTAATGTAGTTATTATACCAAGCAACAGGACTTTAAATTTCTAATTACTGTATTTATTTTCCTAAACAGATTTCAAAATTGTTGCAAAAACCTGGATAATTGTTTCACATGAGCAATTAAATATTAAGACTAAATAAACAGTATTCAGTGGATAATTATGTTGAACTATGCAATTTTTTAGGAAAACAAAGATGAGTCAATAGTTTACATTTTCTGGCCTTCGGGGAAGAAACCATTTTTCAAGTTTCTTATTAAAAGTGGAAGGATTTTTCATGTCTTGTAATATTCGGATTTGAGCGAGTTCAGAGAGCTGCTTGCAAACAAGAGCTGTATTTGCACCAAACGTAAAAACTCTAAAAAACATTTTTCTCTGCTTAAAGAAACTACTTCTAAGAATCCTCAGTGAGATTTTATTTTCTTTTAAAGGGAAAGGTTTACTGGGAAGCTTAAACAGGGTATAAGAAAAAAAATAACTTCTCCAAATCTTTCTACATGTTTCCATTCCATTCCAGCTCCTCTGCTTTGCAGGACAAATCAGTAAGACATATTCACATCTTCAAAGGAACATACAAATGGAGCAGCTCCAGCAAATAGCCCATTTAATACTAGTAGGTAAATTAAGATGGGTCTTTGTGACTAGGTAGTTTGCACAGGCTCTCACTGAAGCTTACCAGCAATTAATTAGCACTGCTTTAATTCAGAGACCGCTACCTGCATTCCCACTTGACACTGTATTTCACCTGTACTGAAAATACAGTGCAATACAGCTTTGGTTTTGTTGCACAGAGTGGGTAGGAGAGCATCCACCCCCTATTGCTGCTATTGCTAACATCTGGCATCTGGCAGTGCAGTTTCAAGTACTTTCTCCTATGCTGTCCTTGACTCCAAGCATCCAAGTGGCATTTTAACCTGAAGTGTTTGCTAGATCGACATTGATCTTTCATTGTGGTCTCTCGCTTTGAGACTGGAAACAAATGAAACCTTTTTATTTAACCTTTAATTGTTAGCTGGCATGACAGCAGCATCATAAATTCATGCCAAGCATTCCCTAGATAATTGTATTTCTTTGTGCATCTACATGTGTTCATTCCAATATATTATCAGTATTAACCAGCTGTTCTCTTTACCAAGTACAGGGAATACAAGAAATACTCTAAATGTTCATGTTGTCACATCTAATTGCTCAGAATAAACCTGACAATCTTCTAGGGAAATGTACTGCAGGTTATCACTGAGGGATGTCTAGTGAACAGTCAAAACAGAGCTCGGAATGGCAGAAAACACTGGTGTTCCCATCTAGATTTTAAATACCACAGACTTTATCAAAACTGGTAATTGCAAAATTTTGATAGATATTCCTCCCTTTTGGCTGCATGTGGAGTTGTGGCTCTACATGAACACAGCCGAGCAACTCACCTGGTATTTGCAATTATTTTTCATGGAGAGAAAAATTTAAAGCAATGCAATATCTTACAGAAAGCAAAATTTTATTTGGGAGGTGTATATGACAGCCACTCATCCCCTAGAAATCCAGATGTGTTTTACAACTAACAGCTTTGTAAAAAGGAGGCAAATGTCAGAGCCAGAAACCTGTGAGCATAAACAGTCCCAGACAATTTATAACTCTGTACCATAAATACCTGCTCTATAATTCACTGACTGAGACTTAATGAGAATATTTGCAATTAATACCCATAAGAAAGATAAGGAGTGGTATAATGCGTTTTATACTTTCCAACGACACTTTTCAAGGACAGCAGGGAAAGCTTCCTGACAGGAAAAAAGCAACAAGAAATATTGCACTGACCTACCAATTTCCTACATTCCCATCAAAGTAATCCATGTGTAGAGACATTAAAGAACAATTTGTCCTAACTGACAGTTTCTAAATAACTAGATGCCTTTTAATTGCTGGCATCATTAACCTTAATAGTATAATTGTGTAGCTCCAAATAATAATAGTAATATAATTTCCTCTCACTTCTAAATCATTCAGCAAAACTAGAAAAAAAATGACGTGCAGAATAAATTCTAAGAAAGAAGAGAAAGGGGAAGAAGTTCCTATCAGATAAGAACAGGAACTTTATCAGTTTTATCTGCCATGGCTCACAACCTTTCAGGAGGATTTGCACGTAAAATTCTTTAGACAAGTAATAAATATTAATAATTGCCAACTGCCTATAGGTTTTAAGTGACCTTTTCAAACAACATGTCAGCTCACCCCAGTCTGAGGACATACTGTGGAACACCATATAAAACCAGCGTTGTCTTGAATGATTCATTCCTGTGCACACCCAGGCTTCAGCAACACTACCTGCTAGAGTAACCTCTACTGAAGACATGTTGACATACTCCCTTATTGATAAGTTTAACCATGCATACAAAAAGAGTTTATCTTCCCTCTCACTAACAGCCAAAAAGGCCTTTCCTAACTTGCCTGGAGTTCCTGGACGCACAAGGTTGGGTACTAGTCACCACAAGTTGCTTCTGCACTCAAGAGAGGGAAAAGTATCTCTGAAAGGCAATTCATACTCACTGATCTGAACAACCTTCTGGAGGTAGTAGATGGTTTAGTCTGTACCTAGTTGGTGATGAGATGCGTTTGGATTAGAAATACCTATTGTGTACGTTGAAGGGAAAGAAAAATTAATTCTGTCAGATAAACCTGAGTCAGTCATAGTCACTGGTATAAATAACCAAACTGTTCTATTGTTTATGTCACAGCCATCTTCATGCAAAGGGAAGAACCCAATAGATCATTTTGTTCTGTGTTAGGGAGTGTAATGTGGCACATTGTCTGATTCATCACATAAACATGCGGGTAAAGATCAGCAGCCTTCAAGGAGAGACAATTGCTCAGTATTTAAATACATTCATGAGTAATTAAATATAGAAGCCATGCTATGCAGTTCTTTATGTCACTGAAAACCAGAACTAAATGATATAACCTGAATATTAATCTCTGGGAGAAAACCTCCTTAGAATGCAAGGACTGAGAAAGAATAGCCTCCTGGATAATGTATGAGGCTGGTCCTCGGCTCTGTTCCTATTTTGGCCATTGTTAAACTCTTCCAGTTGTCCTGTCCCAGTCTCTTCATCATTTCTTGACTCTTTCCTCACACACAAAACAGGGATAATCATAGAATCATAGAATAGTTAGGGTTGGAAAGGACCTTAAGATCATCTAGTTCCACCCCCCCTGCCATGGGCAGGGACACCTCCCACTAAACCATGCCACCCAAGGCTCTATACAACCTGGCCTTGAACACCACCAGAGATGGAACATTCCCAACGTACAATGATTCTTAGTTCCTTTAGGCAGTGCTTTGAGACCCATTGACAAAAAGTTAATCACTACAATGAGTTTTTTTACAGTAATTACAATTATCCTTAAAGACAAAAATGCAAACAAGAGCATAGTCCTTAAGCTTTGAATTCTAAAGTATGCCTTGCAAAACTAATTATTTAATGGAAGTGTTAAAAATTCAATGAAGTGGGAAGCTTACAAAAATTATGATTCTCATACCTTCAACTCTGCATTAAGAACACTGTTTCTTCAGTGAGGAGCTGCATCCAACAGCAGTGGACACTTCATTTTGTATCTGTATTCTCTGATGAGCAGTACTATACTGTTCCCTGCAAATGTCTTTCCAGAAAAGTTTATTTTGCTTTAAACCCTCACTGATTCCTATAATATTCTAATATTGTTGCCTTTCAGTTTGGTTTGACCCATGCTGTGGCTTCTGCGTCTACCTCATTCTGCTGCACTACAGCAGGCTGCTCTCCACACACCTTTCTTCCCTGAAGTAGAGTATAACATGATCAATACAAACCAGATAGGCACTGTTGTATCTTCAGATGTGCTATTTTAATTCTTGGGACAAAGTCACTAAGCTTCAAATTTAGCCACAGACATACCTAACTAGAAGAGTTACTGCGTGGTCTGAGGACAGGGTATGCACTATCTAGGGTACTTTGAAAGGGGTACACACTAGGGTATTTTGAAATTTAGCACTTGTGCTGAATATTGCGTTTTCCTCCTCCATGCTCAGAGGTGATGCTTACATGGGGGTATTGTATTGTGGGAGAGATCTATCAACAATCAAGAGGATTTGATTTTTTGCCATGGTATATACACATACATACTTTGATTTTTGAAAAGACCAAACCAAACCAACTTTTGAGTAACAGATGTTACTGTAAAGGCTCAGCTCTAACAAAGCTATTTCCAGTGCACCATGAATATTCTTGTTAAAAGGGACATTTAAACACTGCGGCTCTCTAGAGCTGCCTTGCCGATATCTATGTAGGAGGAAAATTATGCATGAAACTCCCAGCAGAAAAGTTGAAAGCTTGAGACATCCCATAGACAACCAGTAGTAATCATCTCATCAATCACCTCCAAATTTTATCCAATCCACTCTCATAAACTGTTATTTAATATGGCTTTGTCTGGAAAGAGCCCCTAGGAGAGCTCCTGCTTCTAAACAGGGAAAGAAAAAGAAGCTCTGTTGTTAAATTTTTATGCTAAGAAAACAAGATTGAACAAATAAAATACAATTAGCAAATCTGTTCAGTGTAGTGAAATCCAGCCAACCCTGCTGCTTTAAAGCTATCTTCATTTTGTCTTTCTCTTGTCTTTTCATAATTTTTCTGTCTTTCTCATCTTTCCATAAATTCTGAATTATTCTCCCTTTAGTTTTAGGATAATTGAACATGGGCATAATACTTATGCATTGGGGCATAAATATTCCTGTGTGAAAAACTCTGGAAAGGTAGGGCAGATTGCATTTCTGCTTTGCCACTAAAAACCTCTTTCATCTTAATGTTTTCTGCAGACACCCGTAGGGCTATGAGAAGAAAATAATAAAAAAAGAAACACGAAAGTTGCCTCTTATAAAATGCTGATATCAGCAGACTGCCACTTTTTGTACACGGAGGTGATATTTTCATCCATTAATACCTCAACCAAGTATTATTGCTTTTTGTCACCTACAGAAGCTATGTCTTATTTTTAGGCTGCAGACTAGAAGTTACATATTGGGAGATAGCTGTATAAATTGTATTTGCTACATGCTGCATAGCAAAACAGTTGACATTTCCTGGGAACAAGTCACCACACTCAGAGAGCTGTGTGTTACGATTGATATTCAGAGATGTTGTTCATTAGGTTGCGACAGCTGTTGCCAAGTTTTGCCTCAGAATGCACTGTAAGGGTGAAAGCACAGCAAGATCAAAGGTAAACTTTATGAAAAATGACTGCTGTAGAAGACTTATAAGTGAGAGAAGTTTGGCTAGTAAAAATCACGTAAGACTCCAGGACCAGGTATGTGAATCTCACCCTAAAACAAGCTCATCTTCCCTGAGATGAAGATGAACTAGAAAACTGATTTTGTGGGATGTCTGAACTGAAGAAGATTCCCAGTTCTGTGAGTGATCACACAAAAGGAACTCTGCAGGGATAATCACGATCAAAAATATCTGTTCTGTGTAAATGAAGTTGATACCATATGTTAAAAACATATTTCTGACAGTTACAGTGAGCAATGAGCAATTTTGCTATTGATGTACTTTAAGAAGTTAGTAAAAATAAGACTTCAAAACGGAGGCTACAAACAGGATTAAACTTTGAGGAAAACAAATCTACACTTCCAGAAGCTCTTGCTTAATTTGGTGAAAGCACAGGGACACCTTCTCTCAAGACTATAGAGACAGACTATTTGAGAATCACGTCTCCTGCCTCTGGGTCTTCTATTTGCTTATTAAATATAGGTAGGGTTATACCACATAGCTTCACAAAGGCCTAAAATAATTGCACCGTAAAGCTGTTCCCAGGAAACAACGGCAATTCATGAGACTGAGCCATGTAGCAGTTTAATCAGTGTGTTACTGACTGATAGTCATTCTTGACTTTTGCCATTATAACCAGAATTTCTCAACTTCTTCTTTCCTTTGCACATGACTTATCAGTTTATATATACATATATATTTAATCACTTGTGAAGAAGTTTACATTTTGATGCTTGTGGATCAAAGCATTCTGCAAGCACAAGGTAGATGTGTTGTAGGCTTCAGTTACTTAAGCTGACCAGATGGCCACATTATCCAACTGGCTGAATTGTTCTTACCTGTCACAGAAAGACTGATAAAAATGTAATATAGAAAATTAAGATGAAAGAGGAGTTAAAGAGAAGAAAAAAAAGGGATACTGCTTCAAGTTGTGCCCAAGAGAAGGCATTACACCCATTCTCCTGCGATCACTGACAGTATTAAACTGAACAGCTGTGATGTGGCTTGCTAGTCTCATTCTCTGTTAGCATCCCTGTGTTGACTGGAACTTCATCAGGGAAAGTTCATCATTCCCCATCCAAAATAGTGGGATAGTAAATAGCAAACAATTCATAGTCCCAAAAGGATGGCCCTTATTTCAGAAAGCAGCATCTCCATTCCTATAGGAACACTGGAATATGATTTTCCAAAGGATGTATTAACCAATTATGTTCAGCTTACTGTATTCTGCTAAAAGCTTATAATATTCAGCTCACAGGTTCCTTCTCCCTCTTTCAAAAACTATGCCTACTTCCACCAAGGTGTTGCAAAAACAACAAGCTCTTTGCAACAAAACTCAGTGTCCCTTCTAGCTAAGTCACATCAAAAGACCAGCCAGCGGTCAAAATCAATGAAGGTCAATCAAATGCAGCTAGCACTGATAAATCTCAGTGGTCTTCAACAATGCTACAAGACGTTTCTTTCTTCTAAGAGGCAGCAGGTCACTAACATCATAAATTCTAGAGCTGAACAAGAATGAATCACAGTGGAAACTGTGGTTCAAAAGTAGCAGTCAGGCTCCTTAAGAAAAACTTAACAGGACTAACAGCATGTATGACATGCTCTCTGGCCAACATACAAAGGATTCCGACAAAATCATTTGCCAACCCTTGGAGCTTGGATCATACAGAGAAATAACGTAAGGAGAACTAAATGGACCTCCTCTTTTAAAATTCAGTTTACACATTCACTCCAATCTTCTGCTCTTGTTTCCATCTTTTCTGCTAAGAAATATACCTAAGCCAAAAGGGAAGAATTCACTTTTATGGCCCAGTGTGATCTAGTTTGGTTTAAAAACTTCTGATCTCAAAAACCATGGTAACAAAAACCACAATGTGGCTCCTGTTTACTTAATGCACTATTTCCCCAGGAATTCTAGCACTATAATAATTTCTTGATTTTATTGCTTTGGAGATATTTCCCTTTTTCAATAATTCTAACAGAATTTAATTGTTTACATAATTTTTGCCTTCTTTCCACTAATGTTACCAATCAGACCTATATGATAGGAAGCAGAGTCAACATTTTTATGAACACTGTTCCTCTAATAACTCAGCACTGGCACGCTTTGGTCTTTTGAAATAGGCCAAAAATTAGACTGTTCAGGAAAGAAACATCTGACACTTCTGCATGTCAGGTATAAATACTCCTTCTCTTTTTTATGGCCACTGTCAGCCTGATGGACAGAGCAGAAGGTCAGCCACCTCCTGCGAAACTCCCCCCACTGTGGGGGTCCACAGGTTCCCCTTGTCTTCAAGCTGCAATGGCAGGGACGGGGCTTGCTTGGGATGTGCAGATGAGATACTGTGGGTTTTGGAGCATTTGGGCCAAATCCTTTTTTGAAGGTCATCTGTTCTTTGTAAAGCTGGGTCAAGAAAGGACACATCTCCATCTAGCTCCCTCTAAGATGTTAATCGGGAAGCCTCTATGGCTCCTGGATTGCCTTGTCAATTGCCCTTCTGGAGGTAACCTTGTCTCAGGTTGTCCAGGGCTTGGCAACAAGTGCCAACTTATACCTGAATTCTCCAACAGTGCCTTGAACTTTAATCCTTCTGACCACTGAATGAGAAAGCAATAAGCCCTACTTTTTCCCCTGGGGTCAAGCATATCAAATTGATTAAAACATTAGGTTGTCAAGCATTGGAGCAGGTCGTCCAGGGAAGTGGTTGAATCACCATACCTGGAGGTATTTAAAAGACATGTAAATGTGGCACTTAGGGACATGGTTTAGTGGTGGACTTAGAATCACAATCACTTACGTTGGAAAAGACCTTTACTTCATCAAGTCCAACTGTTAACCCAGCACTGCCAACTCCTCTTGTTCCATCACTCGTTACTTGGGAGAACAGACCAACCCCCGCTTCACTGCAATTTTCTTTCAGGTAGTTGTAGGGAGTGATAAGGTCTCCCCTGAGCCTTCTCTTCTCCAGGCTACACAACCCCAGTTCCCTCAGCCATTCCTCACAGGACTTGTTCTCCAGACCCTTCACCAGTTTTACTGCTCTTCTCTGGACACTCTCCAGCACCTCAATGTCTTTCTCGTAGTGAGGATCCCAGAACTGAACACGGGATCTGAGATGCAGCTTCACCAGTGCTGAGTACAGGGGGACAATCACTGCCCTGGCCCTGCTGGCCACACTATTGCTAATACAGACCAGGATGCTGTTGGTCTTCTTGGCCGCCTGGGCACAATCTGGTTTATGCACTTTGGTTAAGCTATTCATCACACCACCTTTTGGTGGCGGAGAAGCTCTAATTTCTACATGACCACTTCCAGGCACTTCTGTGGTTTCTAATACATCGACCCTTTTGTCTTTGCTGCAGCATGGATCTCCACCCCCCACCTCCATTGAGATGGCAGACTGAAAGACCTCATTAGCATACTGTCCCTCAAACACTGGCGAGCTGCCCCCAGGCTTATCTCTAATGAGCCTGGTTTTATCCCTTTACCCCTTCAAATTTAGTTTAAAACTCTTGCAATAAGCCCTGCTAACTCCTGCGCAAAGAACCTTTCTCCCCAGCTCTCACCAGCAGGCCTGGTGGTGTGTAAACCAGCCCGTGTACAAACCCCCTGAAATTCTGCTGGTGACTCCAGGCGCAGTCAGGTACTGATCTGCTGGCTCTTCCTGGTTTGTCCCTCGTCATTCCCTGCAACTGGGAGGATAGAGATAGAGGAAAACACTGCTTGTGCTCCTGCTCCCTTCAACCGTCATCCCCACAACAGAGGAAAGGAAGGCTGAATGGCAGCAGCACATGAATGACAGAGCTCAGCACCACTGAGGAGCTACATCAAAACTACTGAGAGGAAATCTAGAAACACCCAACAGGAATTTAGTAAGTAGCATCGTCACAATGCCACTTTTTTTTTCATGCGGAGAGCAAAGAAGACAGGAAGAAATAAAAACAACCACTGTGTATCTTTTTCAGTCTGCCCAGAGGTCACATTTCTGCTACATTTGCTTTCCCTGAATTTCAGACAAAGTATTGTGTCATGTCTAAGACCTGCATCAGAGTTCCTGTTTAATTGGATGAAAATCTGAAAAAATACATTCTGACTCCATGGCACTGGCAATCTTTCTTTGATCTTTCCCTAGGGAGGAAATTAACTTTTAGTATTTCTTCAAGATATTTATATAGCTTTCCACCTTCCAATCATAGGCAAAAATCCTTAACTCTAGTGCCAGTGCACGCAAAACTAGGCACGCTTAAGGTTACTCCTATGGCTATACAGTGTCTTATCTAAGCAGTTTGCTTCATAGTAGATAGACTCCTTGGAGTGTATCCTTAATTTCCTAAGATTTTACTTGCTTCTTACTACTAAACAATATTTTTACCAGCAGTTCAGACACTTGTTCTCATTGACCGGCTAACAGCAGATTCATGTTTCTTTCTTTGACTTCTGCAGTTCCAAAAAAACCTGCAAGAATTAAGATCCTACCATGGATGTGGCAGAGGGGGGCTGGAGACAAAGAATGTTCCTCCAAAAGAGTTTAATGGCCCCAAAGAGGGCACAAGGAGAAATGGCTTCTCCTCCAGCTCACAGGTTGAAATACAACCACCAAAGTGGTGTGGATGCAGAGCCTGAAATTCTCATTTAGTTCCCTACATGAAGTCTCCTTATCCTTGACTTGAGAAGAGCAAGATGAATTTCACTGATGGAAAATTTCAAGACAGTGCTTGATGCATACTGGCTTTATAATTAAAAATATACAAGTGAAGAAAAGATGGTCATAAAATGTAGCCTAGGGCTATATCTAATACATGATGTTGTTTTAGTTTCCTCCTTACATTATATTTTTATCATCAGCCCAGGGAGTTCATTAAATCTGTAAAGCTGTTGGAAGTTATCTGACAGCAGATTGTATTACTAGAGAGAACTATCGATCCAGGCTACTCGATCCCATTACAACACACTTCCATAAAGCTTGTGAAAGGCAGCAATCTGTTGCTTCTCCACTGACTACAGTTATTTCTCATGGATGGAATAATGAAATGTTTTCTGATGTATAATCATGACAGATTTTATCTCGAATGAGTAAAACAAGTAGAAGTCAGTCATAAAATATAGCATGGCTGGAATCAAAGGAAGCAAACTCCTCTGGTCTTCCATCACATTGACAAATAACCAACACATTGTGCAGCTCCTTGTATATGACATTAAATCTCAATCAGTTGTTTTACTACTGTGAGATTAAAATGGAATTATTTATCTGGGATATCAAAAAGGACACTGCATCATGAACTCTAAACTTCTTTGATGCAGTTTTGATGCAGTATCTTTCCCAATAAGGACTAAACTATCCCAAATGGACAAATGAAGATGCAACATATGAAACCTTCACCAGGGCAGGGAACCATCGCTACAATCTTAAAAACAATTAATAAACAGTGTTTATGTCATAGATAATTCTTATAACTGGAATTCACTGTCCTGAAATCCATGAGGAGGAACCCAACTTAAGCAAATTTGTAACATGAAGGACTCAGAGGGACTCTTTCACCAGGTTTTACATAATGAAATACCAAATTATATGTACCAGTTTATGTTACTATATTGAAAGTTGGCAGAATTGTATCCTCCGAAAGCACTGCCATACTTTCATATGATAATTTCAGTACTCACAATTTAACCAAATGTGCAGATTTGGGGCTGAGATTTTCAAAGATTGGAAATGCATAAAATTGTGAGGTTTTTCTTCTGGAGAGTCAGTATTGGAGAGAAAAAAAAAAAACCTTTACTCTCCCTACTATCAAGCTCACATGTGAGAATTTAGAATTCACTTCATGGAAAAGCCTGAACGTGATCATGCGTTGCAGCAAAAATGCTGCTACCTGATGTTGGGAGCACATGCATGTTGAGGTGTTCAAATTTGGCAATGTTATAGCAATTCTGTAAAACAGTTCACATATGCCAATACATGCAGGATTGCCTACCTTGTGGGGGGAAGGGCAGTGACAGAAAAAGAAGGTCAAGGAAAGACTGGGAGCTTGCTTCCACACAGACCTTTAAATTTAGGGACCTCACAGTAATGCTTTGCTGGCAGGAAAGAACCTCACAGTTCTTCAGCATGGCTGCTGCTGTGCTCACTAGCAAAGAGTTACCTGCTGCCTCATGAATTAAGAAAGTCTGGTCCCTGTTGTGGATGCAAAGGACTCTTCTGCACATGACTTGTGCGAGACAGTTTGCATCGAGTGCTGTATTTTGGCATATTGTCCCACCTTCTCCCTGCCCCCTGCCCAGCACAGTTCTTAATATTTAAATTAAAAATGCAAAGATGGCACACTATAACCAGTGAATGAAGAATTCTGTATGCAACACGTCATCCACCATAACACAGATTTGGTCCTTGTGGACTATTTTACTATAATCACAAAGATAAGCTTGTGTCAGGGTGAATGTATGTAGTAGGCACTTGTCAGTTTAATACCTGGACTAGAAGTCATACATATGAAAAAACTAAATTAAAACAGCATGAGACAGCCATACCTATGGCACTTCTTGACTTCTACATGCTTAATTTGACACTGTAACACTCTCCTGAAAGCCTTTTTTTTTCCTGCCTGCATGCATGTCTACCTCTTGTACTATTACAAAGTACATTGCACTTTAATTGCATCCTGTAAATGCCTGCTCTATATTGAAGTACTGCTTAGAAAGAAGCATGACAAAATCTAATCGAATTTGGGAAAAGATGCCCTATAGATGCACTGTATGACAGGAATCAAAATGCAATAGAAGTTGCCTCATGTGAGCTTGTGGCATCAAGCAGCATGAAGGAACAGAAGTTGCACACCTGGGCTAAGGCTTGAGCTCCACTCAGATCCATTCCTCATGGTCAGAACACACTTGGGGGGAGCCCACACTACAAACCCTCCAAACAGAGCTTTCCACACAGCTACTTCACTTTATGAAATACATAGGGATAATAATCTGACATCTTTCCACCTCTATCAACTTTTTCCAGCAGATTCACTAAAGAAAAACAGGCTGACAAACATGGTACAAGCACACAGCCTGGAAATGACTCTGATAAAGTGCTGTTGAGAGCTGAACAGAACAGGACCTGCAATCAATAACAGAAATGCTACAATTTGACAAGCAAAGGACAAGCAAATTTGACATGAAAGTTGGCTGCAGAGAATTCACACGTATGTTATGCAGCACGGTCAGTTCTATAATTAGAGAAGTGGAGAAACCTCCTTTATAAAGGTGTCCTTAGATATTACAAAATCATTTAGTAAATGGATTCTTGATACTTTTGCACGGGGTGGTTGCAAAGTTTAGATCACTATATCAGAGTTTGGTTTCTGAAAACTTGAACTCAGTGGCTGCTCTCCACTGTGCTTAAGAATTAGCTGAAGATGAAGCACAAATAATACTAGCAGATCTACTGGCAATAAAGCAAAAGGATGTAACACAGTAGATCTTTTTCTGCCATTAAAAGTGCCCACTCCTTCTATAATCTCTGGACTGCCACATTAAATTTTTATTTTCTTCCTTGGAATGTAGTTTCTTTGTTTATTAGAGACCATATAAAAGATAGGAAAATAAAGAGGAACTCTCCCTTCCCTTCTCCAACAATAATGATACAGTGTCCCTTTTCTCTCAAAAAAGGCAAATGAGTAGGACCGAGTGAGGATGTGACACAGACAGTGCAGCAAAGATATGAAATTTAGTCTTAGGTTGGATAAATGGAGCAACAATTAGGGGAAAGAAAACTTTGCATCTAAATACTGCATCAATGGCAACACCAGAACGTAACCTAACATTCTGCGGTTTTCCTTTTACAAAAACCAAATAAACCTGCAGAACTTACATAAGGCTTAACTGAGAGCTGGAAAAAGGTGTTAGAGTGAGGGATTTCAGAAGTTAAAACTGTTTAGCTTTTCAAAATAAGACCAAGAGATTTGATTGCAGCAAAGCTGTACCTTTTCAGGGAGAAAATACCAATATTATAGGCCTATTTAATCTAATAGGAAATGACATAACAAGAACCAATGACTAGAAGCTGTAGCTAGATAATTTAAATGAGAATTAATGACTCTATTTCTAGCAGAGAAGGTGATTAACCTTTGAAACAAACTACCAAAGGAAGTGCTAGATACTTCATTTACTGAAATTTCAAATGAAGACTGTATGACTTCATAGAAAATACCCTTTAGTCAAACAGGTCAGTGGGATCTACAAAGGAAGTTTTTCTGTGACTTCCTTTACAATGGAATCTACTTCACTACTTAAATAAGAATAGTACACTCACACACTAACACCTTCACTTTTATAAAACCCCAGGTCCTTCCAAAGCAAGATAAGCTTCAGTGTATTTTATAAAGGGATTAAAGAACCCAAGACTGAATTGGTCCTCTTCACTTCTCTTTCCACAATAAAAGCAAGGCAGGATATAGCTCCCATTTAGCATTTTCATTTAGAGGGCACATTATTGGACTCCCAATAAAAAGAGCACATTTCCTTGGTGGATCCCATACTGTTGTTAAAACCCAGCCCCGTTCAGCCACAGACCTTACTGAAAGATAACTAAGCTGTCATTACAACAGTCAGAAAGCTATAAAGGTGCCAGTCATGTAAACTGCCCTGTTGCCTAAACTACTCCTACCTCTAAAGGTGCACTCTTGTCCACGTGGAAGGGGCTGCAGGTGTTTGGGAATAATGACAGTGCTCACCAGAGTGATGGCAACTATGTCACTGATGCACCACCTCACTCCTCTAATCTGCCACAAGACCCAGGAGGATAGAGATGCAGTTACGTCTTAGTTTTTTAAAAGTGTTTCATTTAGTAACATACAGTTGGTTTCACTCTTCAATTACCACAGTATCATCTGGCATGAAATTGTAATAAATTCATGCATATTCTTAACAGGATGATTAACTCATTTTCTCTATTAGAAAAAAGTGGCATCTTAATTTAGGTGCAAATAATTTTATTACACTTGCACCGTGACATCACTGAGAATAAAGTTCTTACATTTTGTCAGGTAATGCATATGCAAACCAGGTACAAAGAAAATGACAGTCACCACACTTAAATCATAGCCACCACTCCATCCAGATTCTTTTACTTTGTCATCTCATGCTGCAGAGCCCAGAAAAGCTTTCCCCACTTCATTTTTTTTTCTCTTTTCCACCCCAAAGTCATCCTGTCCTCACCCAGAGAGGTTTGCACTGTGAAGCGTTCATTTGAGAGAAAGAAAGCTATTACTTGACACAGTGTCATCTATCCTTGCTATCTGCTGGTTACTCATGTGATTTTTACAGTAAATAGGCCCAACATGGGCAATGGAGATTTCACCACCAGCTACATCTCTCCTCTCCTACAAGCCACTGCTCAAGGCTCACAAAATTGTGGTGAGTCAGCCCAAAGTGTATTTATTCCAAAGATGTCCATTCACTGATAGACTTTCTACTGCTGGCTACACTGCATTTAAAAAGTCTGTCCCACTCACGAGCTATTTCTGACTGCAGTGATATACCTTAAATTTAAAAGGGGGGAACTGTCATTCCATGAATCATATACAATATTTTTGTATTCCTCACTGCAAAATGCCAAGTCCACCAATTTTCTATGATCCCTGAAATATGTTTAAGTTTCTCTTTGGTTTATGCCAGTTTTAGTGCAGTATGTTTCCCTCTACTTTGGCTCAGGCTTTTCAAGTTTAACCATTGTTGGCTAATTTGCCAGGGTAAAAAAACCCATCTGAATTGTCACAGGCAGTCTTAAAGACAGATCATCTAAGTTTGTCTAAGTAGTAACTCCCTTCCAAGTACTTAAATAGCAAGTAATTAATATGCTATAATAAAAACCTGCCTGACCCTTATAGCTCCAAAGCTTGCAATGCAAAGAGTGCAGCTGATCGACAGAAAATCTTACTAATTAGGCCAAAACGTTCTGCAGTTCCAGCATCAAATGACTGCATTACAGCTTATACATGACCCCCATAACCCAGAAACAGAAATGTAAACTCTGACTTCACAATGAGACACAGGTGACTCATTGTCTCTCCAAAAAGCAAATCACAATGTATCTCCTAACAGCTTTCACTAAGTTTTTGAGGTGTTGCATTTAGAAAGTCTTTACAGATTAAGGTATTTTTGACTGCAGTGATATTTCCTGCATACAAAAGGGAATATTGCTGGGAGGAAAATCAAAATGGAATATTTAAGTGTATTCATTTACAAAATCTCCTTCAGCTTAGCTGAAAAGAATCAAAATGCTGCTTGCCTTGTTGAAAAACCTCATTTATTTCAAACTTCTTGAGTATGACTGAAGAGTCAGAGCCAAGCATACCTCTCTTAATCCAGCAAAAGCTCTGATCTGTGAGCAAGAGACAGTTCACCAGCTGCATACCCACTTGAAGCATACCCAGAAATATGTTTCTTTGTGATCTCAGCACCTCCTTCAAAGCCATGGCTTGAATAGGAAGTTCACTGAATATTCTCTACTAGAATTCCACTCAAAAATTCCAGCGTAAAAATTTCAAATGACTTTGTGAAACTGTCAGTTTTAATGAGACTCCTGAAGGCAACATGAGACTCCCCAGTCTGCTGAATTGTATCCAACTGTCCCATGGTCCTACATGACCATCCCAGCAATGCATGTATCTTCCACTATGCATTATCTTGTATTACCCACAAAACTTCTCCTAAAAATCTCACCTACATTCAAAAGATGTTCTGAATGATCATTTCTGCATCTGCAGGAACAGTTCCTACTGATTATGGATAAGTGTCTTGACCTGGTCAGGAACTCCCTGGGGAAGTCTCATATGACCAGGTTATCCACCCAGAATGTTAATCAGCAAGTGAAGGCACACAAGAAGCACCTACCAATTGGTGCAGACATGGCTGGAGCTCCCTGGGTGAATTTATAGTTCTGAAATGCTGACCTGGAGAGGTCCTGCACCAATTAGTGAAATACTTTGCTGTGAAGGTGGCTTAGAGTTGAGTCAATTGCCTCAAGTTGGTCCATTATCTCAAGCCAATCCACTGTCTCATCTATGTACGTGACTACCTGGGGATCTTCCTGTGTGGTAGGAAGTCCAGACAGGAAATTATTTAGTTGGATATGCACACAGATACAGTCCTGATACTCAGCTACACCACAATTAAGACTATAGGACGTGTTTGAATTTCTTCCTTTTAGCTCCTTTGTAATTTACACTTCATAGCTCTGACCACAGCAGGAATCTCCCTTAAACACAATACTTTTCATCTCATGCAATTTGAATATTAAATTACATTTAGGTATTAAAGAGCATATTTAACCAACATAAGTGAAAGGTTTAACATTATTGCTCCTGTTTTACAGAGTTCACAGCTAAAAGGGCAAAGAGACTTCCTAAAAAAATTCCTCAGCCCAGTACTGATACAGAATGGAGACCACGTGCAGCAGAGTAGGGCAGCAGGTTTAGTTTCTGTCCTCTCACACCCTTCATCAGAATGATGAA
Organism: Pezoporus wallicus; assembly: GCF_028554395.1. Classification (NCBI taxonomy): domain Eukaryota; kingdom Metazoa; phylum Chordata; class Aves; order Psittaciformes; family Psittacidae; genus Pezoporus; species Pezoporus wallicus. Next base: position 315,635 of record NW_026636656.1, read on the forward strand.
AAAAACGCTTACCTCAAAGGCTGGTATTGTCACCTCAATTCAGCAACAAAGGAACAAACCCAGGAGATGTCAAAGGATCTAACTAGGAAACTTGTGGCTGAGTCACTAAGACACACATTTTTACTGTGTTAGATGCTTTTACCCATCAAGCATTTTTCCTATATATACTATCAGAAAATACATTAAAGACAAAAATATACATTCTGTCAATTTGAGTATAAAACAGACCAGAAGCCAGGTTCTCAGATTTATAATCTTGCCATCACTGAAATAAAGGAACCTGAAGACAGAAAACACACACAAATCATAGCTTTACTTAAAGCACCTTCAAAATGCACCCTTTAGGATGCTTCTCTCCTTTCTAAGTACAAAAGCCCAGGAACAAAACCCATCGTGATTTAGAGCAACCACTGATAAATAAACTATAATTTGGCACTACAATTTTTAGGATGCATGGTTCTTTTATTAAAATCAGCCTTCGAGCACTAAAAAGAGAAATCACAGGAAATTAGACCTATGTTACTGCCGCACTGCAACAGCTCTGAAAATACAGAGCACTCGCTGATTTATAACACTGACATTGCTGATTCCACCAACTGATGACTACCTACAGGCTCTGCTGTTGGTCTAAAATAGTGCTGAACTTTAGCCAGTGTAGGAGTTTGATTATGGAGTCAATCTGTTTTTGTCCTATTCATTATGCTGATAAACCAACAGCTAGCACTTCACGTTAGGCAGAACTTCTACTTTAATTACAGGATTTTTACTAAAGCTTGTTTTTTGGTGACACTTTAGGAAATGTGGAGTCTGAATGTGTAATGTAAAAACAATTAACTGATTCTGTATCATTGTGCCTGCATTACTATTTGCAATAGATTATGGTTCCTGGTATTTCAAGTGTGGAGAAGTAATATAGAGATATCCACTTGCTACCTAAGTAAATAGTCTGTATGGAAAAAGACCTTTTTCTGGATGGCATTGCAAGCACAGAATTAAGTCGTCTCTTTGCATCAGATAAAACTTCATGGTAAATACACAAAAGTTTGATTTGAAGAATATTTAGAAAAATGGTTATCTATAGATGGTGACAGATGACTAAAGTTTAAAAACTCAGTCAAATGTTGAATTTAATCAATATGTGATTGTGATGGCAAAGTCAGATATATGAACATTATTAAGAGCAAACCTGCTAGGAATAAAAAACAATTCCTAACTAGGAGCAAGTGGCACCTCACATGAATACTGATCTTCCCAGCTTTATCAGTGATCAGAAAGAAATACAGCTAGTAGTAACACAGCACTGCAGTAAGTCTTCTCAGGGGCCACTGCATTCCTACAAGTGTTAATGAAGGTCACAGGCTACGGGACATTATAAAGACTTCCAAAATCATGTGATTTTTTGCTTTAAGGCATCAGTCATTTTTAGGAATCAGGTTTAGTTTCCCCCATTAGGCCCTCAAGGGGTCACCTTCCCCACTCAGGACATCTGCAGATAGCATCAGTAGCCGAAGAAGTCACTGGAAACTGGCACTTCTGGATCACAAGTCACCTGACCATTTTGCATGCCTAAAGACATATTTTTAGGATGCAATGAATCGTGCCCTAAAAGCGTGTATTTCTCTCAACAGACTATAAGAAGAGTCCAGTCAAGTAACTCTGATGCAGACATCTACACTTAGATAAATCCCACCCTTAGTATCACTGCAGAGACTCAAGCCCAGCAACTGGGATATATGCTTCTCACACAAAGAACATCAGCATTTTCAGGTGTAAGCGCAGACCTTCTTTCCCAGCTTTTTCCAGTGCAAAACAGGCAGTAAGTGACTTGCCGCAGCAAAACACACTTCACAGCCAGGAGGAGTCTCGATATAACAGAGATCATTTCTTTCTCCTCTCTTGAGAGGGTGTAAATGCTGCAGGAACTCGAGGTTCTTTACTCTTGGGTTCTACAGTATAATCTCCTTACTGCCTAACAAGCAGTATGACATATCAAGCCTACGGTAGCTGTGCACTATAATTCTAAACTTTTTGATGGATTTAATTCAGCCACTATTTCCCACTTAAGTTTCTAGTAGGAAAACCCGATTTATTCCAGAAAATTACTGATCTAAGCATATTTTCCATAAATTTTGTTTTCAAAAGCAACCTGTCAGCCATAACTTAAATACAGATACCAAATGCCCTGATATCAATACCAGCACTCAGCAACAGACTATCAACAAGTGAGGTCTAATTCGCTTTTATAAGTGTGACCCAGGTCTGCCCAAGTGCTACTATGAGTAAAGCTGCAATTGTCCAAGAAGCCTTATGCCGAACAGCTTATTTGCAGAAGGAACTATTAAATGGCCATTTAAAAACAAAACAGCAAAAAATGGATATTGCATATTTTTGCAAAATTGTCTGAAAAAAAGAATGGAAGGGTGAAAGGCAATATATGGACTTAAAAGCAGCACTTACCCCCCAACCCTGCAGCTTTTCCCACGCTTCAGTCAGCTCAGTTGTGGCTGCTGCATCACCAGCATGCAGTGTGCTGGAACATCACTTGAATGGGAGCCAGCCAGCCATGGCAAGGATAGACTTATGGGCACTAAATAGAAAAAAGTCAATTCTGAGGTAATTACATGCTGAATGCCCTTTTTAACCTGCAGCTGTTGGGGGCATTCAATACATATGGTTAAGGTTGATGAAATTTTTAAAGTCATTGAAATTTATAAGGTTACCTTGGCAGGTCACCTGCCTCTTTTTTATCTTCTTGCTAGTATAAAATGGAGCAGCTGAGAGCAAGACTGTACTGTTTACTGATTGTAAAAGAGAAATGTAGTCATGCTGCATCAGGATCTGCTCAAGGAGACTGGACTGAGAGGAGCCCTGAGGAGAAAAGACTTGGAGTTGTTGGTTGATCATAAGCTCAACATGAGCCAGCAGTGTGCGCTCACAGCCCAGAAGGCCAACCCTACCCTGAGCTGCGTCAAAATGAGCATGGCCAGCAGGTTGAAGAAGGTGATCCTGCCCCTCTACTCTGCTCTCAAGAGACCCCACCTGTAGTGATGTGCTCAGCTCTGGGGCCCCCACAATAAGAAGGACATGGAGCAGTTGGAGTGAGTCCAGAGAAGGCACATGAAGATGATCCTATGTCTCCTATGAAGACAGGCTGAGAGAGTTGGGCTTGTTCAGGCTGGAGAAGAGAAGGCTCCAGGGAAACCTTATTAACAGTCTTCCAGTACCTAAAGGGGGCCTACAGAAAATCTGGAGAGGGACATTTTACAAGGGCCTGTAGTGATAGGACAATGGGGAATGGCTTTAAATGGAAAGAGGGGAAATTTAGATTAGACATTAGGAAGAAGTTCTTTACTGTGAAGGTGGTGAGACACTGGCACAGGTTGCCCATAAAGCTGTGGATGTCCCATCCCTGGCAGTGTTCAAGGCCAGGCTGGGTGGGGCTTTGAGTGTAAAGTGTCCCTGCCCATGGCAGGGGCTTTGGAACTAGATCATCTTTAAGGTCCCTTCCAACTCTAATCTTTCTATGATTCCATGACCAAAACTGGACCAAAACTCCTCAGAGCTCTGGGGCAAATAACTGAGAGAGGAGAAGACAGACAGGAACAATTATCCATCAGCTACTTTAAAGTGCTGTTTTACTGTCCTGGCTCTATCCAACCTTTTCCCCCAGCTTCAAAAGAGAGAGAAGCATTTGCAAAGACATCACTTCCCTTTCTGGCTGCTGCATGCCTTTGGATGTAGGTATCTCCTACAGTGAGTAAGGGAACTCCTTACAGCCCTCAGACTATTTCTTAGCTCAGTGAGAAAATCTGACAGTACTTTTTTGGATGGAAAATTCTTTGAGAAAGATCACTTTTCTTTCTTTTTTTTCAAAGAAACACATGGACAGGAAGAGATTGATTCACAGAGTCTTGACCACACGCTGTTCCCCTTAGATTTCTGTCACACATCTCCTGACACTAGGTGTGTGGCTTCAACTAGAGCTGAAACAAGTAGCCTTAGAAAGACATTATTACCTAAACTATACTGAAGTCAGTTGAGGTTCTTATTTCTAGTCAGCACTTTGTGCCATTCCCCATCATCACAGAGCTGAACCCCTGGCTTTAAGAGAAGCTGTCAAGACCCAATAACCTTTGTGGCTTTGACAGTGCCAGGAGAATTCCTCTCCCTTACTTACCATTCCCTGTTCTTCCCTCCTTCGACAACTGAGGGGCCTCAACCACAGCCTGCAATTAAAGTAGCCAAGACCCTGCTCAAAAAGTTCACTTGCAAAAGAGAAAATATGCTCTACAAATTTCCTTGCTTTTTATTTTCTGAATCAGTCTTTAAAACTATGTCTGTTTTGTGTCGACAAACAGGTCTTAAAAGCAGACCTGTATGACATAATATGAGGCAATAAGACATTAGCTGAACTGGGAGTAAAGCACAAAGAGAGAAGCCATATGACTTGAAGGATTTGAAATTATGTTACCCAACAAAAGGATGTGGCTCCTTTGCATTCATCATTCTGTAGGAAAGCTCTAGTGTTCAGCCCTGTACAACACAAATTCAGTGTTATTACAGAGTATTTCCATGCAAGTCACTGTGGAATTGTGTTGGCATTTTCAGAGAACTAATCATGATAAATGTGTTGCAATCTTCTTTACAGTTTTTTAATGAGTAAAAATGTAGAGCTGTGTGATTCACAGAAGATGTAAGCTTTGGGTGTTCAGAGTTTGCTTTACAAGAAATCATAACAGTAGGACAACCTTACTGAGTCCTTGACACTTACGTTCCTTCATGACCTGATACAAGAAGATATAAACAGAACTGCTTTTTGGAAAGCATATCCTTTTTGTATTGAAATTAGTTGCAAAACCTTGATTAAGTACAGTCATGAAGTACAATTGTGTAAACAGTGAATAAGAGCAGCCTGCACTTAGAAGATCTAGTTAAAGTACATAGAAATCTTTACTAGAAGCTAGAATTATAAGGGCAAAAAGAGGTTATGTGTATGCATATGAGGAACCTCAAACACGTCCACCCTTAGATACAGCTGGTCCCATTTAATAGTTTCATGGCATTGCAGACACTTAAACAGCCACATACTGGTCAGATGACTGGTAAAATTAGGTGAGTAATATGCAATTAAACTGATATGTGTGCATACTGTAATCTCAACAATCTGTGTACTTTGACATAACATAGAACTTGAAAGAATTAAGTGAAGCTTTAAACATAGCAATTATTACCTCTGCAATTGTCCCTTTTGGAAAACCAGACTAATCTGTAGTGCTGATCAGTCTTGCAACAGAGGAAGAACAAAAGCCAGCCATAGTGGGCAAAGGCAGTCAAGCATATCAGCCATCTGAAAGGAGGTAAAAAGATCTTCAGCCTTAGGAACAAAGATTGAGTGATGAATTCTGCACATGGAAAACTTTAAACTACGGTAAATGTAGGTCATCTACATGGGATAAGTAGCTGAGTTACCAAGTATTAACCAGAAAGTGAATGGGAATAACTTATGTTAATACTTTCTACGTAAACATTATCAGAAGCCTCTCCTCTCATTCCATACCCTGACTAGCAAGAAAGCAAGCTAATATAAGTAATTCTGAAAAGGAAGCCAGATTCCAGATTTATAAACTGCCTGACACCGGTAAACCATTCTTGTTATTCTGTTATAGAGACCTTTATTGCAGGTCTGCACTCTTAAGAAAGAAGGAGACAGCAAGCCACTGCTGTGACAAAAAGTCACACAGCAGTTTCAAGAGCCTTTCCCAGGCAAAGTCCATTTAAAGCACTTTCTTCAACAACAGCTTGAAGAGCTGGATACGAAGGTAGTTTACCCAAGAGAAAGGATGGTGTTCACCAACCATTGGCCCTAATACCACATCCTGATAGGTATAAATCCTGTGAGGTATAAATCAGACTGCACAAGACAAATAGTTTAGCTGCAGCTAGTGGAAATCACAGAATCATAGAATAGTTAGGGTTGGAAAGGACCTTAAGATCATCTAGTGCCAACCCCCCTGCCATAGGCAGGGACACCTCACACTAAACCATGTCACCCAAGGCTTTGTCCACCCTGGCCTTGAACACTGCCAGAGATGGAGGATTCAAAACTTCCCTGGGCAACCCATTCCAGTGCCTCACCACCCTTACAGTAAAGAACTTCCTCCTTATATCCAATCTAAACTTCCCCTGTTTAAGTTTGAACCCGTTACCCCTTGTCCTATCACTACAGTCCCTAATGAAGAGTCCCTCCCCAGCATCCCTATAGGGCCCCTTCAGATACTGGAAGGCTGCTATGTGGTCTCCACGCAGCCTTCTCTTCTCCAGGCTGAACAGTCCCAACTTTCTCAGCCTATCTTCATACGGGAGGTGCTCCAGTCCCCTGATCATCCTTGTGGCCCTTCTCTGGTCTTGTTCCAACAGTTCCATGTCATTTTTATGTTGAGGACACCAGAACTGCACACAATACTCCAGGTGAGGTCTCACAAGAGCAGAGTAGAGGGGCAGGATCACCTCCTTTGACCTGCTGGTCACGCTCCTCTTGATGCAGTCCAGGATACAGTTGGCTTTCTGGGCTGCAAACGCACACTGAAGCCGGCTCATGTTCATTTTCTCATCGACCAACACCCCCAAGTCCTTCTCCGCAGGGCTGCTCTGAATCTCTTCTCTGCCCAACCTGTAGCTGTGCCTGGGATTGCTCTGACCCAGGTGTAGGACCTTGCACTTGGCATGGTTAAACCTCATGAGGTTGGCATCAGCCCACCTCACAAGCGTGTCGAGGTCCCTCTGGATGGCATTACTTCCCTCCAGCGTATCAACTGAACCACACAGCTTGGTGTCATCAGCAAACTTGCTGAGGGCGCACTCAATCCCACTGTCCATGTCACCAACAAAGATGTTGAACAAGACTGGTCCTGGCATTGATCCCTGAGGGACACCACTCGTTACTGGTCTCCAGCTGGACATTGAGCCATTGACCACAACTCTTTGGGTGCGGCCATCCAGCCAGTTCTTTATCCACTGAGTGGTCCATTCATCAAATTGATGTCTCTCCGATTTAGAGACAAGGATGTCGTGTGGGACAGTGTCGAATGCTTTGCACAAGTCCAGGTAGATGACATCAACTGCTCTACCCCTGTTCATCAGTTCCGTAGCCCCATCATAGAAGGCCACCAGATTGGTCAGGCAGGATTTCCCCTTAGTGAAGCCATGCTGGCTGTCACCAAGCACCTTGTTGATTTTCATGTGCCTTAGCATGCCTTCCGGGAGAATCTGCTCCAAGATTTGCCAGGCACAGAGGTGAGACTGACTGCTCTGTAATTCCCCGGTCATCCATTTTCCCCTTCTTGAAAATGGGGGTTATATTTCCCTTTTTCCAGTCATCGGGAACTTCACCTGACTGCCATGATTTTTCAAATATGATGGCCAGCATCTTAGCAACTTCATTTGCCAGCTCCTAAAGGACCTGTGGATGGATTTCATCAGGTCCCATGGACTTGGGCATGTTCAGGATCTTAAGATGGTCTCGAACCAGATCCTCTCCTACAGTGGGCACAAGGTCTTCATTCTCACAGTCTAATTGAAGTCTCACAGTATAATTAAAGCGAGTAGAATACTACCTACTGATTCATTGTTATTACTGCATATGCCTAAAAGTATCTAAATATTCAAGCAATTATACAGTCAAACTTAATTCACGTGAATCAAAAGGAATTTTTTACTCAATTGCTGCACGTAGTTATGAGTGGTCTGCTCCACCCCTTAAAGCCAGTACTGGTCTCCTGAATGGAAGAGCTAATAGCCTGTTGCTCTAATCCCTTTGAATGGATTTTGGATTTACGTTGCCATGACTTGCTGACAATGACCCTTTCCTACTCTGAGACCTCCAGGACAGTTCTTTCTTTATCTGTGCAATGCCTTACAGTATCTCCAACTTTGGATATGGAAAGCAGAAAGTGCTCTCTCTGCTCTTCTGACTTACTGGGGCTGAAAGAAACACACTGGGGAAAAAAATGAAGTAGGATAGCAATGAGTGGTCTTTCCCTGGAAAAAATGAACCACCTTGTGTAGTGAGAAAAGACTTGGAGAATTTTTCCCAAGCCAGTCTGGAAACTTTTTCCCAGGCACAGCTACAGGTTGGGCAGAGAAGAGATTCAGAGCAGCCCTGCGGAGAAGGACTTGGGGGTGTTGGTTGATGAGAAAATGAACATGAGCCGGCTTCAGTATGTGCTCGCAGCCCAGAAAGCCAACCGTTTCCTGGGCTGCATCAAAAGGAGTGTGACCAGCAGGTCGAAGGAGGGAATCCTGCCCCTCTACTCTGCTCTTGTGAGACCTCACCTGGAGTATTGTGTGCAGTTCTGGTGTCCTCAACATAAAAATGACATGGAGCTGTTGGAACAAGACCAGAGGAGGGCCACAAGGATGATCAGGGGTCTGGAGCACCTCCCGTATGAAGACAGGTTGAGGAACTTGGGGCTGTTCAGCCTGGAGAAGAGAAGGCTGCGTGGAGACCTCATAGCAGCCTTCCAGCATCTGAAGGGGGCCTACAAGGATACTGGAGAGGGACTCTTCATTAGGGACTGTAGTGATAGGACAAGGGGTGATGGCCTAAAACTTAAACAGGGGAAGTTTAGATTGGATATAAGGAGGAAATTCTTTACTGTAAGTGTGGTGAGGCACTGGAATGGGTTGCCCAGGGAAGTTCTGAAAGCTCCATCCCTGGCAGTGTTCAAGACCAGGTTGGACAAAGCCTTGGGTGGCATGTTTTAGTGTGAGGTGTCCCTGCCCACGGTAGGGGGGTTGGAACTTGATGATCTTAAGGTCCTTTCCAACCCTAACTATTCTATGATTCTATGAAACTGAAGGGAGTTGTGTGTCCCCCAGTGAAGGAGTCTCTCCTGAAAAAGGAAGATGACGGCATTATCAGTGAGTGGGGCAGCATGCTTGAAGAAGTCAGCCAAGGATTTTGTCTGAGAGGGCCTATCTTGGGGAGATCGAGGACAGAACCAACAAACTGGAAAATCAGACTTTCATTCAGACAAACTGCAGTCTGCAGAGGAAGTTCAGGGTTCAGAATAAGCTTCATGGTTCAAACCTGTGTAACTTCTGTGGTGCCGTCACCCATTGTCCAGATACTGTGCCCATCTGGCCCAAATCCTCTGCCCAACATTCAGCATCTTACCCACAGAAAAGTAGGACTGCAGGGAGTAGCAATTTCAGCAAAGGAAACAGTTAACATTAAAGCACACCTAGTTTTAGTTAAAGTTTTCCTGCTGTCTGCAGGAGCTAATTGCAATTACAGACTTCCTCCTTTCCCAAAGCACTGGCAATAGGTAATGGAAACATTTTTCATAATTATCCTTTCTGAAGAAGTGCAAATCAAATAAAATCACCACAACACTAGCTGTCTTGAAAAGGTATCAAGATGATCTATTTATAAATGTTGATATATAGCTACAGAGTAAGATGAAACATTGCCTGCACCCACAATATAGCCCTGTTCACTAATCACTCTGGAGCACCATCAGCACCTTCTCCTTTGAAGAACTGGGCAGAAGGAAACCAGAGAAAAAGGGAGGCTGAAAAACTCTCCCTGGAGTGATCTTACATTAGAGGCACTATATTTGTGTCCTGTATGAGGCACTTCTGAAGACCCATATGTTGTTACTATTCCTTAAACCATCCTTTTTCACCGTTAGTGTGGGAAGTGCTTTTCAGATACACAGTTAGTATTTCCAGTAATGATACAAATGAGTGACATTCTATTCAAACTGTTTAGACAATGGTGATAAAAATAAAAAAGCACACTAGAAAAGGAAGGGGAACGTGTGTGTCAATAACTACCTGTAGCTTGAATGATGGAGGAATAATTTAAAGGGTGCTATTAGAGCAGCAGAATTCAAACAAATGTCAGGCAAGTTGGAGGCTAACATGTTCATAATTTCTTTGATCACAGTGTTTCACAGTGTTTAGCATGTGATGGAGAGTTTTCACTTATTTAGAGTATAAAAAAGTTGGGTATGAATTATTAATAGTTCATCTCATTCACCAAGCACTAAAAAGTAGTACAATGCTGTTTAGAAAGCTCTCCTCCTTAGGAAGTTTTAAAAGAAGATCACATAGAGCCCATGCTGCTAAAATTGTTTCAAAAGATAATACAGGTTAGCGACGCCACTCAGGGCAATCTCCTAGAAATCTTCTACTGATGCAGAAAGAACAAAGCCAGCATCCCAGACAGTGCTCTGCCATTTCAGTAGCTGTCAGCAGCATCCCAAGTCTTCAACCCAACATTTACAAGTTCTCAAATTTGACTGTCATGGTAAACCAATCAGAGACATGATCTGCTTTTGCTGGACCAGAGTAGGAATCTTCAAATAGCCCGAAAATTAGCAATGATGTGAGGCTGGCAGAAAGAAGGAACCAAGTGGGAAATAAAAAGCACAAACCAAACAAAAAAAAAGAGCACCAAACCAACAAAAAAAAACAAACAAACAAACAAACAATCACCCAAAGCAAAACAACAAAACAAAGCAAACAAACAAAAAAGCAAGGTAAAACTTGCTGCCTCTCTAATATCCATACCCTATGACTTCCCTGGGAAGCCTGAATACTGGAGTGAAAAAACATGTATTTCCTCTGAGGCTGCCAAGAGCCTGGATCTCAAATTCCATGATTGTAAGTCTCAAGAATCAGGCCAACACCATCTGCCTGTCTGCCATCTGAGGGGCTGATTAGAAAACCTGTTAAGGACTCGGATGCGGGTTCTGGTGGAGATACCTCAGGCAGTCATTCACTGCATCCTCCCATGCTTACATTATTCTTGACAGATGTTTGTCCAACCAATTCCTGAAGAGCTGTACAAGCTCCATCTATTTCTTCATTATCCCTACTGTTGCAAAGTTTATCTAATATAACCTGCAGTTGTTACAAAACACCGATTTCTTCCTTGTTGAAAACCTCCACAGGTGCACTTACGTATTTGTTTACTTGTATTTTTAGAAGCACACCTACTGCTAAGCATGTATAAACTAAACTGAGCAATTAGTTAACCATGACTTACATTTTAATACTCTCTAAATAACAACTCGGACTGTCAAAGAACCTCAGGTTGCACTTTAACTAACTATATAGAAAAATCACTTCATCCATGAGCAATAAGCAGACACCACTGAGATAAAGCGCACCATCTGCTTAACAGAACTCCATGACATTACACAATAGTTTATGATAAAACTGAGATGCCAAGAGGAAAGCAAACTGATTTTTAAAAATTCTATATCAATTACTCAACAGTTCTCCTCCCTGTGTGCAATTCCAGCAACACCTGCCTTCCCCACTGTCTCACATCCTTTTCCTTCTTTTAGTTCTGCCTAACCTAGAGCATTATGGCAACGAAAGCTCCAGCTCTGGCCAGCACATCATTAATGGAATGGTTAATTAAATTGCAAGGTGAGATTGCAACCTCACTATTCCACTATAATGAAGTACATAACCTTTGGAACCTGACAAAATTGAGCTGAAAGCAATGGAAACATAAAATACTTCATTTCTCTCTTTTTGTTTACTTCCCTTTTTTAGTGGATGAAGCTGATCTTGCAAAATCTGTGTAAGTTTTAACATCAGTTTCAGAAGAATTTGGGATTTGGGTCACAAAGGCTTCAATTTTCAGCAGAATGTGGCAAAGGCATGCAGACTAACATGGAATTTCTATCAGGGGCCTCAGTTAACAGTTTCAGAAAGTTGATTTGAACCAGCTTTGGTTTCACCAAACATAAAGATGTAGGAATAGAATTAATAATAAATTCACTTTGTATGGATGTTATTCTACATACATCTAGCAATTTCTCTAAGGAGGTAAACCAAACTGTGTAAGACATTTTCATAGAAATTAGCCATCATGACAAGACATACTGCTTCACACATACCTGTAACTGAAACAGCTATATTGATACAAAAATATTTCCTTAGATTACAGTGTGTCAGATGATGTTTTTTTCCACTCTCCATATCATCAATGCTCCATAATTCTTATGACTCAGCACAGTTCTAGCAGGAAAGATTGAGAAAAAAACATACATTGATTCCACACCATAGCAGTTAAGGCCACCCCTGCAAAATCAGGTCCTTTCCTTGTCTAATTCAAAGTAAGGATATAACCTAAGACTCCTCCATCCTGTTCCACATTGCTATCGTTCTAGGGTAGATCACCAAGTCCTTTCTGGAACTGACCTATTTCATAAAACTGAGTGAGAGCTTGTAAATGCAAAACGGATACTGACCTGTGGGCAAATGGATTATTCATCTAGAGCTTGCAAGGGTCAAACTGCTACACCAAAGAATTCAGTATGCATGGAAGAGACACTCTGGGACAGCCAGTGGGCTGAAGGCTTGGTCAGTCTCCTGCTGTGTGACAGAGGTACAAAGACCTGGCTAATGAACTCATACACTTACCCAGTGAGGACATTAGGTACTATGTTATTACACAAACCATGTATAGCCTCTCCTGTTCTGAACTGTTCATTTTACTGGAACTGGTATTTTCACTTGAAAATACTCATTTTTGATGAACGAACAATTTCTGATAAATTACTTCCCAGCATATTTTCAGTCTCATTTTAGATGGATACATGTCACATTCTGAACAGCCATTAAGCTTCCTGAACACCTTCAGATATTTTCCCATCTAAATGCTAACTAGAGGTGATACTGCCTACTTAGAAAAGTCAAATGAAGTCATTGCGCACATTACTGTAACAGCAATAAAAGGGCAAGAAAATGAAGAGCTGTGCTATTAAACATGATGAAAATAATAAATGCTGTAGAGTTGCAAATGGGCTGGGAAATATTTTGAAGTGCAAGCATTTTTCTCCCCAGTCTACAACAGAGACTGGTCATGTGGAGCAAGGTGCCAGAAGCAGACACACTGCACCAAGACTTCGCTGGAATTGGTGGATCTCTCCTGCCTGCTCACTGCAGTAAAGAGTGCAATGCACTCTCTGCAGTGTACTCAGGCTGAAAAAACTACTAGCTACTACAGGGCAAGGCAGGTTTCAAGGAGACACTGTCACTTTATAAGGAAGATACTGGGATTCTGCTATACTGTTCACTTTTATAGGAATGGCTGAAAGTAGGTCTCAAGGTCTCTTATAGTCAGGTAATAAAAATACAGAACTTTGTGAGAAAATATTCTACTGTGGCTGCAAAGTCTATCTGAAGCTGGGGGGGAAACTGCAAACTTTAAAAAATAGAATGAAAAAGCTACTTTTGTCTTCTTGGGGAGTTATATCTCTTTTCATAAAAAAGAGAAAAAAGAAGCCCCTTCAGTTTTAATACAGTCCTTGCTTAGGTACATCCTTACAGTTTAGATTTACTCTCCCACAACAGACTGCTTGCTGGTAGCCAGTGCCAGGTTGATCAAGTATTGTTTACACCCTGGCCTTGCTGCAAGTTGCACTGAGCTAATCCACTTAGTGCACAGCTATCCATCTGCTGGCCTCAACTGCCCCTTCGTCTCTTCCTCAAAGGAGGAGATGAAACCTCGTTACACTTACTCAGGCTAATCCCCCATTAATCATGGGAGCTCTGGCTGTTATTTCCCCCCTTACACCTTAAAAACGTGCAATGATACAGATGAGAAAGAATGAGTCCCTGAAGGTTAGCACACATAACACTTCTCTGATAAAGCGCTCTCGGACTTTCACAGTGGGGACCATACCTCGAGCAGATGAAACATCTGCAGAGGCAGTTCACTCTCTGGCTGGAGGAAAGGAATATGCAAGATGCAAAATACAGGGCAATCCATATGCCACATTTTTATCCATTTAAATAACACAGAAAAAAAACCAACCCTTTAGCTGTAACTGTGCAAGTTTCTACGCAGACAAGCCCTAACACTGATATAGTCAACAAAAGAGAAGAGAAGCAGCCATGAAAATAATAATCAACTACTCTCTCTACTGCTTTCCACAGTTACTTTCAACTAGTTCACCTGGAAGTCATGATCAGCCATCTTGTCATGGCAGCTTTTAAATTAGCTTAATTGTTTATGGTGTTTAATGCGGCCACACTAACATTTCAGTTTAGATAAGCAATGAAGCCAGAAGAAAGCTGACTGATGAACTGCCACTGGATTTTCTTCAGAAGCAAGTCAAAGGCTGTGAAATAAATCCCAGGACCCATGAATGAACACAACCCATACCACCCAGAGGCAAAGCACTTAGGGCTGACACTGCCCTCAGCAGCAAGCACACAAAGCCGCTGCATGCTGAATTATTAAAGAAAACCAAGCCACAGCAGGCTTTACTATTTTCCTCCAAGAAAAGAACATGGAAAGAGTGAGATACCATACAGGCAGCTTAATGTACTCTTGGAAGTATTAGAGTGCTGTAATTCAGAAACCATGTTTCGAAACACTGGAACTTCATCAGAGGAAAAGACAATTCGGTTTGTACAGCACTGTATTTTTAATTTGCTATCATGCAATGGCTAGTTTATTCTAGAATTGTGTTTTTACGATAATAGCTTCAAATCTGGCTTCTCAGCCTTCTCTCCCTTTTAATGCACATACACTCCCTCGTTTCCTGTTATCTACATCAGTTTTCAAGAAAATTGCATTGCTCTTCCATATGCTTTGGTGTTTCCTACAAACACGACTGGTTTCTTTGTTTCTTCTTCAATGGATTTGATGAGTGGTGGCTTTACATTCCCCCTCCCAATAACTGTTCACATTAATGGAGTCCATCATTGCTCACCACTTTTCCTAAGGTCATTCACACACCAAGGATCATGTCCTCTTTTCAGTTCTCACAATGCTCTTCATTTTTGCAAACTTGAATATTTGGTGAAAAGCCAAAATTTTGTTGTTTAAGAGCGACAGAGGAAGCCTTTTTTTGGCTTCTGCCTCACAGAGGCAGGGCTATGTGAATGGCTAATCTGAGGCAGTGTGTCTCAAGACCACAGAGCTTTGCATGTGTCACTCTAAAATTTAACAGCCATCTTGCCTAGTGGAATCTTTGGACCCCTTTCACCTCAACCCCTTTACTCATTTTAGCTGAAAGAAACTTCACTTCCAATTAGCTTTGATCCACTTCATAAGAAATCAGAATTAATGCAGGCTAAGGAAGCCAGAAAAAATCAGAATTGAATTTCTAGCATCCTGACATATAGCCTCTAGAGAAATTATTGGACTTTGACTCCAATACTGCTACAAGTTGCTAAGACTTCAGTGGCCCAAATGTTGTGACCATAACTAAAAGGAAACAACTGAAAGAACACAAATACCCTGCTATGATTTAGGTTTAAACAAGGACATAGACATTAGGAAAGGATTTTATTTGTGGTAAACATGAGAAGAAATAAAACTAAGTGCGTGTTGCTGTTTCACAACCCACTGTGCAAATGTTGCTGTAGGCACTGTGGGTTTTATTGCTCATTAGTAAATAATCAAGTTAAAAATAAGATGGTTGGGAAACTGCTGATTGATGAGGAATAAAATAACATGACATAAACATCTGTCTCCCAGTCTAATATGTGTTAGCCGAGAAAGACATTGCTAAGGCACTTGAATGCTCAATGCACTGATGTGATAGTGATTACACTGGGAATAGTGTAAAGCAACTACAGCTGCCATTCTCTTTCCCACAAGGGGAACGTTACAGAAATGCAGGTCCTGATTGTTTACTTCCAGAGTGTCTTTAATCCCTGAAGACTTGCACATAGCACAAACTTTCTTTCCATACAGAACTCTGCTCCCAAGCTCCATGGCTCTCAGGCTTGCAGCATGAATCCCTCCTTTACCAAAAAACTCTCACAGCTACAGACAGTAACAGCTGACACGCCCTCCCATCTCATGCCCAAATCTACTTTATCAAACACACAGACAGACCTGGGCAACAAGGAACTTGCTAAGTTTAAGCATTTAAGAAAGACTTTCTAGCAGTCTTTCAGTACCTTCTAACGGGGGCCTACAAGAAAGCTGGAGAGGGACTTTTTACAAGGTCATGTTCAATGTCTTTTAACTGAAAGAGGGTAGTTTTAAATTAGATATCAGGAAAAATACCTTCACTGTGAGGGTGGTGAGGCACTGGCACAGGTTGCCCAGAGAAGTTGTGGATGCTCCATTCCTGAAAGTGTTCAAGGTCAGATTGGATGGGGCTTTGAGCAACCTCGTCTAGCGGAAGGTGTCCCAGCCCATGGCAGGGGGGTTGGAATTAGATTATCTTTAAGGTCCCTTCTTCCAACCCAAACCATTCTATGATACCCCACACAGGTATCCCTGCTTGACTAAGGAACACCCCTGGCAGAGAAGGAACAACATACAGACTCTTCCACCAAGGCATGTCTTTCAGTGGTTTCCTCTGCCAGGTTTCGTACCTACAGAATTAAAATCACTACAAATTTTATTACTGAACTCAATCATGCACTCAATTTCTATCCTCTACCCACTGTACTCAATTTCAATCCACTAAAGAGGACAGAAATGCAGTTCCTCACAGATGCCACCCACACCCTCCTCCTTTGTTCTGCCTTCCCATAGAGAAGAAAAGCTGCATTTGCACTGAACCATCTCCCTGTATTATTAAAACCATAATGATCTTGCACAAATATAAATTAGGTGCACCCTCTTTTCCAATTAAAGATCAAAATATCAAGCCAGCATCCAGCACTGCCAAACAGCCTGTCCTCAGAGTTCAGAGTGGGTTGTGTTTTCCAGACTTTGACAAATAAATATTAATAAAACCACAAAACTGAAGAAATACATCCCGTAACAGATGAAATTTTCAAGATTTCATCACTTACCTCAGATTATAATATACTTATTCAGACTTTCAACAGGCTGATTTCAGACAGAGTTATGAGTAAGAAGATACCAGTTTTGTATTTATAAGGTTATACCAGCTTTTCCTGGCCAAACCACTAAAAAATGCCAGAGTTAATGAAAAAATTATAGCTACTACCAAAAATAGCAAAACCAAGCTTAAAAAGAAGAACCTCAATATTGATTTTACTTTTTTTTTCATTAAAGAATCAGTAAGGGAATGAAACAGAAGCAATATTTTCAGAAATTAGTCAAGAGTATTATGCCGTACCACACGAAACCCAACCTGAAAAATAAATGCGCACACACTGAAAACTCTCTTAGAAGAATGTAAATGAAGATTGCTAACAGATAATAAGTGAAACCAGTATGAAGCAAGGACAAATAAAGAAGAGTCCAGAATGGCTCTGATGTCTTGGATTTATTTAATATCTTGTTTACAACTTAAACCCAATAAACAATACACTAATTTCTCATTTGACATATTAAATTGGGAGTAGGAAGGAGCTAGCTCAGGGAAGGTGGGGTGGTAAAAAGAACGGGCAGAAAACAGTACCTCAGCAGAACACAAGATAAACATCGGAGAGAAATACGCACGACTGATACATCAAAAGAGACAGAGACTACAAAAGCAGGAATGAAATAGAGGCAGGCAGAGAACAGCAAAGTAAGATTAATTTGCCATGCAACATGACTGTAGTGAAGGCACAGCAAGCTTGCCAATTTACCCAGACAGAGCAAACACTGTGAAGTCTGTGGCCAAACCCACATCAGTTCAGACCACCGTGGGTGGCTGCCACCTTACCCACTGTTCAGTTTGCCTTCTATAAGCACTACCACAAGAACATCAGAGTCCACCACCCACATAGATCAGCAAGTCCCACAGAGTAACTAGAGCCATACATCTTCTGATGTGGTCACAGCGAAATGCTCCCCCAGTTGGAAAATCACTTACTAGCCATCCCAATGCACGGGTAACAACTCCCAAAAGGTCATACAAGGGAGGCAAGCACACAGCACTAACTCTCCCAAGCAGACCTTGAAAACAGGCCTCCTCATCTACATGTTTTCCATGAAACAGTAGTCACCTCATGTCCCAGCATACAACGTTATAGTCCCAACAGTTCCAGCTCACTGCCAGGCACAGAGACTTGGTTGTCTGTGGACAATCCAGCCACACTGGCAAGGACTGGAAGAAATGCCATCTTGACTGCTGTCTTTTCCAGAGCTTCTTTCAAGCATGGCTGAGACAATATCAATTCGTTCAGAGGGTTGCTCTCAGCACACCTGAAACACAAGATAAAACTTGCCACTACAGTTTCCTGCAGTGCATGCTGTTGGAAGCGACGAGTTTGGTCAAGCAAGTACCATGATATCACTAAGAAACAACATTAACAGTAATTAAGGTTTTAGGTCCATGGCCATACATGAGCAATAGTGGTGTAAGAATCAACATAAGCACTGCATCATGTTCATGTAGTCTACATTAGAAAGACAAAAGGGCATGGTGGTCCTCTCCCAGGGAGGCTCCACAGGACAGTCTCCTCTCAGAAGGCTTCATTCTACATTTGTAGTGGAGATGTCCAGCCATGCAGACCAAGCTATATCTAATCTAAAGTAAGCCTCCTCAAAGATATACAATGAAGATACAATGAGCAATATTTAATGCAATCACAGCTGATGAAAATACCATCAATTACATAATTTAAATTACTTAGGAATACTTGCTGGGAAATTTCATGGAGGGAAATTGAAGAAATTAGATTAAAAGTTTCTTTTTCAGTTTTCAGCAGTTCATAGGCAAAACATTTCACAAGCTGGCTGGGATCTCTGCTGCAGTCAAGAACATCTGGAGGAAAAATGCGTGTCAATTTCAGCTGTGCTGTAGAAAATCAAACTAGGAGATCCCAGTAATTACAAATGGTAAAGTTCTCAGGCATCTAAAATGTCCATTGTATTCAAATAAAAGAGATGCTGTCTATACCTTCTCTGTACAAGCCGCTGACCCAAGATGGAATCCATTCAAGAACACCTTGGGAAGTTGAACCTCTTGTCACTCAAGAGTGAAAATGCAAAAGGTCTTCAAGAGCCTACAGAAAGCGTGGAAGTTCTTCCCTCAGCTTTTCCCCTGGTAGGTTTGTACACCTTTTAACTTTTCTTAAATGTATGAAGAAGCTTTGTCCACATTTGCAGAAATGTATTTTGTGAAACCAAAAGACTTAAAAGCATCTTTGCCCCAGTACATAGGCTCTTGCAATGGTCACATCCCAATATTTTAATGACTCTTTCCTTTCGTGATTAACTATTCCACATTTTATATCGCTGTGTTCTGTTGTAGTTACAACTGATTTAGTTCTACTTTCTGATGTAGCGTGGATTACACAGGGTTTTTCCTGTTGAGCACTTTATCATACAGACAAAGGAAATATATTTGTGTTTATTTGGTGATTATCTTCTCAAGGTTAGTTTTCCAACCTCTCCTGTTGTCAGTCAGCCCAGAATGCACTTATGTGCGATGCCTAACTTTAAGCATGATAATCATTCCATTGCATAGTAACTTCCACAACGAACTCAAAATAGAATCTCTCTTGCCAGCTGATTCAAAATTAAACAGATATGGAAGGTCTCAAATCAACTGCCCAAGTACACATATTCATTACCACTCTCTTTAAAAGTCTGTATTTGCTCAAGCAAAACTACTGCAGTCTAAGGAAAACTATTGTCAGCATCCTTTCCTTCTGAGATTGCCATTTCCCTCTAGTGAATAAAGTCAAACCATGAGGAAGTGAGCAGAGTTCTTCTATTAGTGGTGGTTGTGCATATGCTTTGTATTAATAGAATCAGTTGCCCTGGGGAATAAGCCATCTATATTCATGAATTAAATGAAATAGTATTCATTTAGGAGTCGATGACAGCACAGCTGCAGATCAGGTCAGTTCTTGTATTTAGGAAAAAATCTTTGCTTTCCATTGCAGATGGGGGATATTCTCTATGGGTGCAATAGTGTGCCACCAGACCCTTTTCTCCTTTCACCAATGCTTCAGACTCCTTCTCACTGAGATTTTAATTAGTGTAACTACATTGAAGTATGTTTCATGGTGAACAAGAAAGTCCAAAGAGAATTTACTTACAAAACATGCAATAGTCACTAGCAAGGCAAAATACAAATAGCAGGTGGCTTTTGAAAGTGCCCGTCTTTCAAATACACGTCTTTCTTATCTTAAATGCTATCTTCAAGCCAACCTACTGTAACATGATTGTACTACCAACAAGGGGTTCAGCAGTTATTCTCCTCACAGCTAAAAGAGTCAATGTCCATTTATTTGAATACAGTGAGGTATTGAATACACAAAGGAGCAAAATAACAATAGATGTGAACAGAACTGATCTGAGATAATAAAGAAAGGAAGCAACACTGTATGGTCAGGGTCTAAGTACAGTCTTGCATAAATTCTCTTTTTGAGGTATTCTACTTTGCACCACATTTTTTTCCCCTTTTTGCTGACTCTTCTGTGACACATGTGAAACAGCTTCTACCGTGAAAGGGGTTCAGAAGTTATCTTCCCTTTATTCTGAATGTTCACTTCAGAAGACCTTGCAACCAAACGAAGAGACAAAACAATGGCAGGATAAGAACAGATCTTTCATTTCCAGCATGCAGAGATACAGTTGTCGGATGTCACAGTCATGTATGCAGCCTTGACAAAAGCATTTTGAAAGTATTCATGCAGGGGTTCACTGCACCAATGGGCTCAAGAGATTTCCTTGGTCTGAATAAACTCTAGGGTTTGGTGTTCTTGTGATTCCTCTGGTGTTATCTCTTGGGAGCAGGCTCCCATCTTTTGATTACTTTGCAAAAAAATAACCTGTATCTTTTCCAGTCTGCTTCTTTAGAACTTGTTCTGCCCTCCTATGACCTCTACCAAACAATTCTGAAAAGCACACTTTTCTCTTTGAATGTGAACATCTTTGTCTCTCTTGATTGACAGTATAATACCTGCAGTGCCTTATAAGGTTCATTGCATGCGCAGGCCTGGTGCAGGATGCTGAAACACACATTATTCCCTCACACTTCCCTTACTGCCTGGGAGCATTTTACCAACAGATGTGAGTTTCTCCTGTGTCTCCAAGTCATGGTGGAGATTGCTTCCATCTTTTGACCAGGACAGTACTCTCCTCCTTACCTTTTCTCCTCAACCCTGCCCAGGGAAAACATGTTCCTGTTTCACTCGCTCTTGCTCAGATCTTCCAAGCAGGCTCTGCAAGTCTTGAGCTCTCATATTCCCAGACACTGGTTCTCCTGTTCTTCAACCAGGTAATTACACTGCTCCCACCCTCTTCCTTTGGTTATCCTTTTAGCACGCTTGCTGCTTAGTCATGACTAACATTATTAAGCTTAACATCTTGTCAGTGTTCCTCATCTGCCTAGTACATGTGAAAGAACTGGCAGGCCATTCACGTAGATCAAGGCACTCTGTGAAAACACAGTTTCCAGAACTTGAGAACTTTGCACAGCTGGTATCTCCATGGTCATGGTGGTAAATGCACAGAGGGTCCAGGATGATACAAAATAATATCTGTGGCATTACTTGAAGAAATGCCAAAGCCTTCTCTGTCCCCTCAGCCAATGGAAACACTTGGTTCTATTTCTACATCACGTTTGTTTCTGTTTCTCTGGAGACAACATACACCCTTTTTTTCTCCCCTTACAGGGTCTCAGCCATACACATACCAATACAGAAACTAAGCATTTGTTGAGCAGTTTCACACAAGCTTAGAAAATAAGAAAATGAAGTAATTAGCCTTATCTCAAAAAATTACTATTAGGATCTTTTCAACCTTGGCAGTAAAATCTGAAACAAAATAGAGTAGAACGAAATCTTCTGGCAATGACTGTGCCTGCCAGGTAGTTAAGGAATATACCTTTTCACTCTGGATCCAACTAACTGCACTCTCATTTACAGTTTCCCATTTGATATTTAGTGAACTTTGCAACATTATTCATTATTAATGCTGGATTCAAATCAATAACCTTAAGATGGGAAGTTTCATAACCCATTTGTTACTCAGTTCTCCAGATAAGCACTTCTGCCTCAAAATCATGCAGCGGTTTTGAACATGGAAGTCACAGTTGATGACAGGGAGAAACAGTGTTCGTTGAAGTGTTGTTGATGCACTCCTGAATCTGACTAATTACACACAATCAACTGATTCTCAAACATCAGGATGCCGAATGTTGCCTTAAATCACTCCTACTTGACAGGAAACTTTCCATTGCTTGAAGAGGTGAAAACAGCTGAGTTAGTAATGAAAATCAAATCCAACATTTTGAGAGCAAGGTCTTGAAAGCAGCTACATAGAAATGAGGGCCTTTAACACTGTTCCCCCCCTGTTGCACAGAAAATAACCTCAGGTAGCATTTTTTCTTTCCTGCAAAATCAAATAAATATAAGCCATTAAAAACTAAAGACAAAATATTTAAATGTGTGCAGTAAGGGCACTGTTAAAACTCTTACCCAACTACATTTGTACACCAATGCACTTTCTGGAAAACAGCAGTTCTTGCTCTTTAGCCAAGGAATACGATTCCTTACGAAATTCCACACACTATGGAACAGAATTAGGCTTTTGCAGACAATCCACTAGGACCATAATCTAAAATCAGACGTTACCTTCACTCTGGATCCAACTAATTTCACCTTTATTTAGAGCTCCCCGTTTGATATTTGAATTAGCTAAAATACTGCTGGTCAAGACACCTTGAAATGTCAGCCATAACTAACATAGAGGAATCTGGTAGTGGGAGCCTGTTTCTGTATTTGTAAATCTGTTTGAGACTTGGCATTGAACCCCAGAATTTTATTCAGGTGATTAACCTGACTACTGTTTTTCAGTGTTCTGACTGTTCACTCATTTGTGTTCAACATCTAATATGGTGTTATTTTGAAATACTTCGTTTTATGATCACAGAAAGGAGGGGGAACAAAAAGCCCTAAACCCAAACAACCCAATTCCACAGAAGTTTGGACATCCTTAGACTGAAACCAAGATTGAACTATTTATCTGCTTCCAAAGAACAGGAGCTGTGTAAGACTCCTGGAAAGGGTCATGGAGGATCTGCCAGCGGCTCAAAGTTGGTAATTAAGCCTGGGAAGGACCAGAATTGAACATAAAGCCTGAACTGCAGCACTGAAGTATCTTAGTTTAAGGCACTGTGTTGCACTGTGTCTCTCTTCTGTGTGCAACTCTCCTGACATCTTGTAAACATAATTCAGGCACCAAGATTACAGGTATGGATGCTATTCTGGGCACCTGGAAATGCTGAGTGCCACCAAGAACGAATACTTTACAAGTACAATGCAAATGCACATGGCATCAGAGAATCAGAGAATCAGAGAATAGTTGGGGTTGGAAAGGACCTTAAGATCATCTATTTCCAATCCCCTGCCATGGGCAGGGACACCTCACACTGAACCATGTCACCCAAGGCTTTGTCCAACCTGGCCTTGAACACCACCAGGGATGGAGCATTCACAACTTCCTTGGGCAACCCATTCCAGTGCCTCACCACCCTAACAGGAAAGGATTTCCTCCTTATATCCAATCTAAACTTCCCCTGTTTACGTTTTAACCCGTTACCCTTTGTCCTATAACTACAGTCCCTAATGAAGAGTCCCTCCCCAGCATCCCTATAGGCCCCCTTCAGATACTGGAAGGCTGCTATGAGGTCTCCACGCAGCCTTCTCTTCTCCAGGCTGAACAGCCCCAATTTTCTCAGCCTATCCTCATACTATCTTCATATCCCATTTTTTACTCTTCATATATGACTATCTTAATGTCATCATCCATGCATGTGCTGAGTTTTGATGTGTTTTTAATCCTGACTCTCGTGAAACCAATCAAAAATACAGTGCTGACTGCCACTGCTATAAGAAACAGAGATGCACTACTGGAAAACACGCATCTGCTGACAGGTTGTCATCTTGGTTGGAATCAGGAGTAACTGCACCCAGAACAACCCTAGCAGATAAAACTTCTTATTGTAGCTTTGCATTGCTGTAACTGGAAAGGGATCTATAGCTTGTTTTATTAAAGGCCAAACTTTCTATTTTTTGTTGGTTTTTTATTCTTTTTTCCTTTCCTCTTCCCTTTTCTCCAAATTAACATTTGAAACACTTGAGAATGCTAATTGAGTTTCACTTCATTCAGACAGGAAATAATGACCTCAAGCTAATAAGACAAGTTAACAGTTCCCTGCAGGAAAATTAACACATGACCAAATGCTTGAAGAACTTGGGGATCACAACTGTTAAGTAGCATTCAAAGGAACTCTGAGCATCTAACAAAGCAGGTCACAGACCAGAAATCAGGGATATTGAAAAAAAAAACAACCCCAAAACAACTCTTCTGAAATCCAAGGGAACTACAGAGCACATTAAGTCAACTTTCCTTCAACATCTATGAATCATACAGCCAACTGAAAGAGGATTTTAAAGTAAATAAATAAAATCCTGCAACCTGAATGCTTAATATATTTGGTAAAAAGTGTTCAATGAAGATACTAACTCATACCAAAAATCAAAGAAATCTGTTTCAGTAAGCTATCCATCAGAGACAGCTAGCTTTCCACTGCAATAATGTATGTTTTCTTCTTGTAATCACTTTATAGGCTTCAAAATACAAATTTGATTATGTTATATCCATGAAGACAAAATGCTTACAGAAATCATAATGCTGTTTAAAGTCACAAAACAAACACTGCACAGCCCATATACTGAACATTGCTAGAAAAGCACCCAAAGCATAACCGTCACTCCACAAATCATCTTCATGTCAGGCTGGACAAAAAATGCGTGACCTAAAACCCTCATAGAAGAATATCCTCTCTCTTTAAAATATAGCTGATGACAAATAAATGGGTAATTTTGACAAACCACTCAAGTTTAAATTCACAGCCCTCTATTAAAATAACAGTGTCTTAAAAAAGTTAACATATGCTGCTGAATCATGTACAAAATAATATATCATGTAACACTGATTTAAAAAATAGACAATTATGAGAAATCCAAAGCTCAGGGGTTCAATATAGTCCTATAGATATCAGTGTATTTTATAATCTTTTAAGCTGCTAAATTAGCTTGCAGTTTAGAATAGAGAAAAGCTGTTACAATTTTCTACTTTTTGTTTGGAGCTTTTTCCATAATTACTTTAGGTTTCAGCACAACTATCAGATGTCAAGAGCATATTTTCTTTGATTGCACAAGTTCATCTAACGTTAAAACAGCAACTGAATTGAAAAAGCTGAAACGCTTGTTTTCCTCTCCCAGCACATGAATACAAATTAATGTGGTAACAAGGGGGACCTAGTAAATACAAAAACTGAAGGGCATGCACAGTATTCATGGATGCTCAGTGATACAGGTAGGCAGCTGACAGACCTTTGGCGTACATTGCAAGAGGCTCTGAGCTGTAAATCCATTACAGTCCCTTGCTTGCTTGATGCTTTAGAATCATAGAATCAACTAGGTTGGAAAAGAACTTTAAGACTGAGTTCAACCATTACTGCAGCACTGCCAAGCCCAGCACTAAACCCTGTCACTGAGGGCCCCATCTACATGGTGTTTGAACACTTCCAGGGACGGTGATTCCACCATTGCCCTGGGCAGCCTGTTCCAATGCCTGAGCACTCTCTTGGTGAAGAAATTGTCTCAATCTACACTGCCCTGGTGCAGCTTGAGGCCGTTACCTCTTGTCCTAGCATTTGTTACTTGTGGGAAGAGACCGACACTCACCTCACTACTACCTCCTTTTAGGTTGTTGTAGAGAGCGATAACGGCTCCCCCAGCCTTCTCTTCTCCAGACTAAACAACCCCAGTTCCCTCAGCTGTTCCTCATAAGACTTGTGCTCCAAACTCTTCACCAGCTTCATTGCCCTTCTCTGGACCCTTTCCAGCCCCCAATGTCTTGTAGTGACGGGCCCAAAACCAAACACAGTGTTTGAGATGCAGCCTCACCAGTGCCGCGTACAGGGTCGTACAGTGGGCTACGATCACTGCCCTGGCCCTGCTGGTCACATTATTGCTGATACAAGCCAGGATGCCGTTGTCCTTGGCCACCTGGGCACAAGCTGCTCATGTTCAGCAGTCAGTCAGCACCCCCAGGTCCTTTTCCACCAAGCAGCTTTCCAGCCACCCTTCCCCAAGCCTATAGGGCTGCATGGGGCTGCTGTGACCTAAGTGCAGGACCTGGCACTTTGCCTTGTTGAACATCATACAAGTGGCCATAGCCCATTGGTCCAGCCTGTTCAGATCCCCCTGCAGAGCCTTTCTATCCCCAGACAACTTGGTGTCATCTGCAAATTTACTGAGGGTGAGCCCTTTATGTCAAGGCAGGCCCAAGGGAAGAGAGGATGCGAAGGCTCTTGCAGGCTGTAGCTCGAAGAGGCTGGGCTCTGTCAACTAGCCAGTTTTATTAGCTCTCCTGATAACCATAACAACTTTTGGGCTACCAAAGAAGATTTACAGAACATTATCTCCTCTGAAGGTCTAGAAGAATAATCCCGACACTTTATCTGCCAGGACACACTGCTGAAATCTCTACATTGACAGCACAGAAAACTCAGTCCAACACTGACTAGAAACAATAATGAAATTTAGTAAATATGTTCTTTCAAAAGGAAAAACAGACATTGACAGAACTACAGTAATAAAGAGAAAATAAATATAATCACTAAAAATCTGATTTAAAATTCTAGCTTTTTTTTTTAAAGCACTCATTTCCATCTAAATGAGAAGGGTGCAAATAATGAATGAAATAATAAGCAAATATGAAATATATCAAACAACGCTTTCTGCATGATAAAAATTAAACAATAATTTGATTGGAGTTTGCTAATGATTAAACCACTTGAATTAATGTTCTGCATAAACAGTATTCTGGGTTTGTGAAGAGAGGACTCAAAATAGAGTGTGAAATATTGTTTCAATTAGAAAAAACTACATCTGAGTGGTTTTTCCTGTTCTTTGGTCTTTCTTCTGGAAACAAATAAAAATAATATTAAAACAAACCACTTAAAGCATACTTGCTTATTTTATCACTGCTGTCATTACATTAAGCTATTGTTAAAGCTTTCTATTTAAGCCAGCTCACCGTTCTTATTCCTGTGAAATTTCCTGCTTGGCTTAGTTCTGTTTTGCAGTGATTTTGGTTTTGATCCTTTCTGAACATTATGAAAAGCACATTCTGAAGAAGTTGATGTACAGTTTTGTCTGTAATGGTTACAGGCATCATTGCAGTACTTCCCCAAACAACGCTGATGATATCATGTGGTTTCTGAACAAAGCTTTGCAATCAAAAGGCTGCATCATCCAGGTTCAGGATGGTCCCTGAGGAGCCTGTAATGGCTTCTAAAAGCTTCATCCAAGTACAAACAGGTCACAGTTACAGTGACTGGCCCAAAGGAAAGAAAGGTGCTTCAGAAAAGAGCTGGTATTTATCCCAACATTTCTCTACCAGTGTCCCAATTTAACATGAAAAGTAGTTAGAGCATCGCCATACACACAAATATACCCCACACCATTAGATCAGCACTGGTACTAGTCCACACATCATTCCAACTCTAAATAGTTCAATTGCCTTCTCCATCGTTTCACTGTCATTTTCAATAAGAATGGCTCCCTGAAGTCCTGTGCAGAATCCCACTGATCCGTTGCCTTCAAACTAAAGAGTTCAGAGATTTTACAGGAAGTGTTGTGGTTGACCCCAGTTTTTAGTTCCAACAGGGGTGAAAGTCTACACAGAATGAAGAAAAAGTACGTAACTGGACTACAGTTAGAATAATACAGCCCAACCTAATTATGTGCCTCTTCTACTAAATCAAATGGATATATTGATTACCTTTCCATCAGTTTAATAAAGTTATCTTAATATTTAGAGAGGTCTCACCTGACAACGGAGGTCAACATCATCCATGTATTCTGAGAAATCTAAATCCTTATGTTTCCCAGACTTCCCGGCATCTACATGAATGTTACTAAATTCTATATTGCTCCCTAAAAATGAATGCCAAAAAGATCTGTGTAAAATCTACAGTATGGCATGTTGCCATGTACAGCACACTTTTGATAAGCACCCTTGTACATAGAGCATACTAGAAAACCTCACTTTCATTAGTATAACTTGCACACACTTAAATTCCAGATGTGGCATTCAAATCAGTCTTAATTTTTCACCCTGAGGTGTCACAGCCAGAGTTGCTCTGATTTACTGATTTATGCCAAAGAAGTACAGGTGCTGCAGTGCCTTGTTTAGGGAAAGAGGAGAGGAGGGTATGGCATTTCCATACAAAGCTCTGGAGAACTATGTATAACTCAAACCAAATTTAATACAGGTTCATATTGTCATTGTTTAGATGCACATATGTAATAACCAAATTTAGTAATATCAGAGGTCTGCTTACAGCATTTCAACGTCCAATGAGCTCAGTCAACTTGAAACAATCATAAAGCTGTGGGAAAATATTAGACATTGTTACAACTAAAGTCTTACATGACAATGACTGAAACAAGGTAGTGAAAAAGACAGTTATATTTAATATTTTTTTATGTAGCTTGTCAAATCATCTTTTGCTGTTGTAAATATTCACAGGAGAGCAGAAAAAAAACCCATGAAAATGGTAAAAGTACTTTTTGTTTGCTAAAAAAATAAAAATAATTTGTCTTCTTACTGTGAGCTCTCCCCTTCCTGCGACCAGCAGCCTTGGCTACCCTTTCTTAAAATTATTTTTCATCTTTTAAGCCTTCTTCTTCCTTTCTTTCACTCTGCTTCAGTTTAGGAAGAACTCAGTATGGCAATTACCTCCTGTTCTCTTCGGTTCCTTCTTTAGCAGCAAGTCTTCTGTTGTAACACACATGCATTACTAAGTAAGACTGCTTTGACACTGAATTTATGAAAAGTGACTTCTGTTTTTCATGTCTGTGCTTCTACCCACATTATGGGCTTTTACTCATCTGCTGCCTTGTCAAAACAGTCTGAACTTCACCCAATTTGTACACTGCTTTCTAGTACATGCCTGACTGAGGCCTTCAACTTTAACTGATATTTAAAGACACTATTCCTTGTAGAACTGAATGAAAATATACTTAATTACAGTATTGTTGCTGTATTGGTTAAACATTTATACTACTGACACACAGCTGAAAAATTTAGGGACCAGACACACACTGCTTTTTCCTGTGTGTGAGCACACATTTTGGCCAGTAGCAGTGAGGGCCCCAACTACAGGTTGTCAGGAGATTTAGAGAAAAGAAGTGGTTCTCAGTAACCTTTCAGGTTACAAACCTCATTGGAGCATGGACTGCAAATGGAAATCAGGTGCCACTGAGGGATATTTGGAAACAGAAGGCACGTAACATTCCAGATTCTTGATGCATCATTCTGCCCTGCCACCCAATCACTTCCCACACAACTGGCTGCTGTCACTCTTGTGTCTACCTTCAGCATGTAAGGACATGGCCTACAAAAGGCAAGCATTCTTCACCTAGCTTGTTTTGAAGTTGGCCAACTGAATACCAAGTAGATGTCTAACAGTCCTTAGTTCTTTTACATGCAGTTGCTAGGTAAGAGTTTGTCTTTCATTTCTGACTAGCATAAGGCTGTCACTCCTAGAGGTGGTCATCAGCATTTGCTTGAAGACCTGAAATTTCTGCACATACTAGAATGCATTTAAGTCATATTTTTACATCAGGTTTTACATCCACTGCCTTCCAGCTTTAGAAAAGCAAATAACAGTATTCTTTTAAGAAACAGAAGGGCTGAATTGGACTCAAAATAATTGCATGCCGAACTCAGTCATGTGGACCAGGAAGCATCCTATCTGCCCATCTCACATTTCTTCTTGTGAGCAAGTAAAAGTTCCTCTGAAAGTCCACATAATTGGATTATATTCTTGCCTCTATTAACACTTAAGGAACTTAAGGACTTCCAGAGGGAGCTCAAATGTGCTCAAATTGTGCTTCTATTTCCTTCAGTGAGAGAATAGGGCACCACCTGGAAATGGAAAGCACCTTCAGTCCATCAATCAGGTCCAGGATTTTGCATTTATAGCAATGGTATAATTTACATCCATATTCTGGGGATGCCTGAGCTGAGAAGATCAGTTCAGCATCCCCTTCACCCATTAAACCAGCTTTCTTACCTGCTCTCCTCTCAGGCTCAGCTTTCACAGCATGAAAGATTAAAGTTCTTGCTGAGGACAGCTCAAGACCTAATAGTCAAGACAATTACCTTACCAGGAGTTTAGATCACCCTTCTCCAGGCTGATCAGCAGCCAGAACCTGCGTACCCTGCTCCCCGGCTGACAGCTCTAACCATGAACAATAGAAGTGCCTACCATCAAAATCTGTTCTGGACCTGTCCATATCTTGTTTTCTAGGCATCTCTAGGAGATTTATACACCACTTTCCTAAATTCATCTAATAACACCTGCAAGGCCTGAATCTTCCCAGGCCACTGGAGTTAAGCATTTAGAGGCCTTAGTGAATAAGTAATGAGTTCAAGAAGCAATTAGGCAGCCCTTGAAAGTCATCAGACAGGTTGTCTGTCTGGGCTTAAACTCTAGGTATCAAAGTCTTAACACAGCAGGGTTTAGGAGTCTGATCTCATACTCATCCATGGTCATCTGCAAATCACAGCAGCTGCATCATAAACAGCTCATGATCTAGGACTCAGCTAAATTTCCACAAGAGTAGAAATTATCTGAAATCTATGGCTTCAAACTGCCTGTGTAGCTCTGAACTACCTGTATAGATAAAGTGTGGTGAATAAAATCAGTAAATAACTCAAAAGGTCACTTAGCCATTTGTACAAGCAAATACCTTCCTGACAGGTATTCTTAAAAGCCTTCAGCACTGCCCATGGAAAATGTGGTGTCACCTAATGCATTCCAGTGGTTTTTTGCAATGAAGTTGGTAATTTTGCTACTCTATCCCTTTCTCTATGTAACAACACTTATGTATTCAAAATTATACAAAAATTTCCTTAATTCATTGAACATCTCTAAGTTTTCCAAGTATCACTGACACCAAAATTATAAATCTCTGCTTCATAAAGTGTAATAGCTGCTTCATTAACTCAGCAGAGTAATTACAGTCATTTGAACAAGCCTGAATTACACCCATCCAACTAAGCACACCAGCATGATCCAGAAAGTTCCCAATTGCAATTAGCTTTTACTTTTTATACCTGAAAGTATTGTGACTATACTGACATACTTGAGAGTTGCTGTTCAATTCTCCAGACCAGTAACCACATTATAAAAAGTACCACAGAATATGGTAGTGTCTTGGAAGAAACTGAGGGCAGTTGGAATTTTCAACCATATGACATTTTGTCCTATTTGCTGGTTTGTCTGAATTAAAACTACAGGTTGGAATGACAACCTGCTGTCTTCCCTAAGCCTAAAATTAAACAATTGTGTAAAAGGCAATAGCTCCTGGAAGGAAACAGTCTCTACTGTAATCTGAGGCAAAGCACAGAAGCACAGAATCATTAATGTTGGAAGGGACCTCTGGAGATCATCTAGTCCAACCCCTAAGCCACCACAAGTTGCCACTGCAGTCAAGGGAGAGGGAAAGGCATCTCTGAAAGGCAATTCATACTCACTGATCTGAACAACCTTCTGGAGGTAGTAGATGGTTTAGTCTGTACCTAGTTGGTGATGAGATACATTTGGATTAGAAATACCTATTGTGTTTTAAACAGAATAACACATGTGAAGGGAAAGGAAAATTCATTTTGTCAGACAAACCTGAGTCAGTCATAGTCACTGGTATAAACAGACAAGCTATTCTATCGCTTATGCCACAATCATCTTCATGGAAAGGGAAGAACCCAATAGATCATTTTCTTCTGCATTAGGGAGCGTAATGTGACAAATGTCTGATTCAGCACATAAACATGCGGGTAAAGATCACCAGCCTTCAAGAAGAGACAATTGCTCAGTATTTAAGTACATTCATGTGTGACACAAGATACAAAAATCCTGTTTCCTCTTATTAGCATGAATTCTTGACTTATCAGGGCTTCTGATCAATAAATTGTTTTGCTTATAGAATCATAGAATAGTTAGGGTTGAAAGGACCTTAAGACCACCTAGTTCCAACCCCCCTGGCATGGGCAGGGACACCTCACACTAAACCATGTCACCCAAGGCTCTGTCCAACCTGGCCTTGAACACGGCCAGAGATGGAGCATTCACAACTTCCTTGGACAACCCATTCCAGTGCCTCAGCACCCTTACAGTAAAGAATTTCCTTCTTATATCCAATCTAAATTTCCCCTGTTTAAGTTTTAACCTGTTACCCCTTGTCCTATCACTACAGTCCCTAATGAAGAGTCCCTCTCCAGCATCCCTATAGCCCCCCTTCAGATCCTGGAAGGCTGCTATGAGGTCTCCACGCAGCCTTCTCTTCTCCAGGCTGAACAGCCCCAACTTTCTCAGCCTATCTTCATACAGGAGGTGCTCCCGTCCCATGATCCCATTGTGGCCCTCCTCTGCACTTGTTCCAACAGTTCCATGTCCTTTTTATGTTGAGGACTTCAGAATTGTACAGAATACTCCAAGTGAGGTCTCACGAGAGCAAATTAATTTTAAACGAATACAACATGCCTTATGTTAAAAAGGCATATAGCTCTGTATCTTGCATCTTGAATTCACTCCATGCAGTACAGAAGTATTGTCCATAAATTTAATCAACCCTGAACCTCTGCTCTTCTACTTTCCAATGGCTAGAGGAAAAGGAACTGAGCTGTAAAATTTGTTCTAGGCAGGAACTTGGCATCTGCTATCAAGTCAGAGTAACTCATTTAACTCAAAACCCACAGCTTTGATCTAAACCATAACGGACTAAATCCTGGCAGGCAGTCACATCCATGCACAGGACAGGAGAAGGTGAAGAGAGAAGAGGGGGGGAGAAAAGTCCCAAATTAATTAGTCCTGGTAGGGTGCTGAACTGTTTACATCTCTTTTCAAATGCTAGTAGTAGATGTAAATACTAATTAATACATTCCTGTGTCTTCCCCATGAAGTACTATGTAATCAAAAGCCTCTGATCACTGCATTCTTTGGTCCCATCCTTTTTGATCAGGAAGCATCTCAGACTTCATGTTAGCGGAAAGCCTTTTGACTGCTCTTTACAAATGTTACCTTCATTTTAGTTAGGACTCTCCAACAAACAGCAATTCTGTTCTCTCCCAAGCAACTCCCAGCTTTAGAAGATATGCTCAAAGCTACAACAAGGTGAACTTCCTACTCTCCAATAAAAAGCATAAGCAATGCAAATAATGAGAACCAGAACTGCAGAAGGAACACCTCATAGTCCACAGTATCCCAAGGATGATCATACTTTTGGAAGAGCAGGATTTGAAAGGGTAGATTCCTCATTTTGGTAGATGTCTCTCATAAACGAGCAGCAAAATGGGGAGAAATACTGAGATTCCTCATTAAAAATTTATCCAAAACTACAGACAATTCTATTTTGCTTAAAAACAAAATATCTGCTAAGGTAATGAAATGTGTTTCATAACATTGTAAGACAGAAGCATTCACAGAATTTACAGTAATAAAGAGAAGGTGAAATACCTTCTCATCAGTATTCTTCAGTGCTTTATTATCTGAAATGCTCTTTTCAAAACACTTCTATCAGTCATCAGAGATTATACTCTTTAGGGGAGAATGGAATTAATGTGGCATTTGCCTTGTCTCTCTTCAAACTAATTCATGCTAGTACAGTGCTGATGTCTTCTGTGTCAACTTGTACACCTGCTGTTGGCTTGGTATCAGAAGAAAACACCACTAGCTTCTACACAGTGAAAAACATTTTGGTTTCTGAATTTTCAAGAAGCAGTCAGAAGCATGCCATCAAACCTGTAAAAGGGTTGGGATTTCCAGCACAGGCCCAGCTCCTACATGATGCAAGCCAGATCTAAAAGACTATTCAGTGCTCAACCGCTTGAAAAAGGATCCACTGGATGAAGTCCTTAGTCTGTGGTTTTACTCATAATTAGAGATTATTTTGGTTGCTGAGTTAGTAGAATATCATCATCACCTATTTTCGGAGTTGTCACCTTCCCCAGAATGTATGCATAACTGAAATTATTTTGGCAGAATAATTCATAATTGAGATTTCCAGGAAATTCATTTTTCTTGTAGAGCACAATTTCAGGACATGAAGAAACATGAAAGCAATTTGAAGACAGTCATATTACCTACAGTACCTTCCTACTGCCTGTCTTGTCCTGGGGAAGACGCTACTATGCCTTTCAGAATAAGTTTGTAAGGTAAGTCAAGGATGAAGGCAGGACTTGGAGAAGGCAGTTTCACCCAAGGGAAAGTTGTAATGTTTTACTTATATTTGGGTAGCCACTCCAAACACATTTGTAAGTCCCCAGGAGTTCCTTCCAGTCATATATGGTTCAGGTGCTGTAATTTGAAAGATATTTAACTAAGCGTTGCGTATTTTGCAAAGCAAACACCAACACATAATTACCTCCCATTATTATTTAAAATAGTTTTCAAACAATTTATTTCCTAAATTACATTACTGTGCAACCGGAACCATTACAAATGATCATATTGTTTAATTAGCCAATTTCTTCTAATTTTTTCTACCATTCAGATTTTTAATTAACATTTCATTGTTCTTAAACAGAGCGTAATTACTAACAGCTCACACGAAATCCAAAGTAAAACTGAATCATTTAATAAACTGCTATTCTGAAAACTCTAAGGAAATACAATGTTTAATAATTAAGCTTTTCTTTGGTTAAAATCCTTACCTATTGCAAATAAAGAACCAGTTCAGCAGTCCATCAGCACAATGCTTCTATGCACAAAAAACAAACTAAAAGTGAGGTAGAAAGTCTAAGCACACAGCAGTCCATGTTTCAATAACTGTACAGAAAAAAGGGGATGTTGCATCCTATATAAAATAAATAAGCAAGCCTGTTCTCACTTTCAGCTTCTGGAAAAGGTGGAAGGCAGAGTTTTAATGTGGTTAAAAATACAGGTCACAAAGAACATGGCTAAAGTCATGGTGGGCTAAAGTCTCACCTTTCTGAGAGAAGACAAGACCGATTTCTACAATCAGTGGAAATGCTTTGGGAGCTACAGCAGGAGATTCTTCCTAAAGATGAAGGAAGCTACTAGAGAAGCAAATATTTCAGATTTGAGAGATATTAATGGGAAGTAAGTGGGAGAAGTAAGTGGAAGTAAGCTCAGTGAAGCTGAGAATAAAGCAAAAGAACCTGCTATTTTAAGGAAAAGAATCAGTGAGAAGAGCAACTGTAGAATTGAAGCTACCCAGGGAATAGGTTGAAAGGGTCTCCTGGGAGTGAAGCAGAAAGGATGGAAGTGTTCCGAAGAGCTAAAAGAGTCTTACTAAACAAAATAGCATCAAACTATGCTATTGCAGAGGAAGGGTACAGAGAACAATGATAAAACAATATGACTGCATTTAGAGCTCCTCAGTGATCTCAGAATAAATAAAATAAAATAAAATAAAATAAATACAGCAAACCAAACGCTTAAATAAGGACACCCATTTATGGACAAGAGCAGAGGAACAGCACCAGCATATTGAAGTGACACTAGAAAGGTTACGGCTCAGGCCATGTTATAGCTTGTAAGGGACATCAGAGGCAACAAAAAAGGTTAATAGTTAGAAGAAATAGGGAAATAGAGTTTATTTCTGTAATGGGAAAAGAGAACACATAATGAATGATGCAGGGAAGTCTGAAGTAATTAATGCCTACCTTCTTTCAGTCATTTATTCTCCCCACCCCCCAAATTAATTAACCCAGCTTTAACAGCTGAATAGGATAGCGAAGGAGCTAGCTAGAAATTACTGAGTAAGTAGTCAGAGACATCTGAATCAGACCACCTCAGAACTGCCCCATACATTCCTCTAGGAAGTAGCAGAAGATGTCTCTCTGAACCTTAGCCACCTCAAAAATATAGTCAACAATGTTTCTGTTCAAAGCGTCTTTGTTCAAAGACAAAAGAATTGGACTGAAATACCCTCTGTAACTAGTTCAAAACAGGAATTTCTGCCAAAGTCTCCTTTCTTAGCAACTCTCTCAAAGCAGAATATTACATTAGAGCCTAAAATAGTGTTCCTAATATTTTGTTGGAGCTGTTCCCCTTTTGCACAAAAAGCTTTACCAGCAAAGGAAACAGCAAGAAGAAAAAACACTCTCTAATTTAGGTGATTAGATTGCAGGCATCTGGGTCTTAGGCCTTGTCTCAGTGACCATTTTCTTAGCCAAAGTGAAAGCATGTGGGTAAGAAAGGCAGAAGATGATGCTGAGGTGTATTTCAGATTTGGAAAGTTTGGTTGATACCCGTGAGGTACAGAGAGGAACTGAATAAAGTTCTCCCACATCAACGGTGAATGCCCGAATGACCAAATTAGTTATTGGATTAGCAAAGAGAAAACTTCCAATTAAGCCTTGGAGTTTTTCCAGCCACAATTATTTGATGCATTCAAATGCTTCTGAGACTTTAAATCACACTGTTCAGCAAACTTGCTGTTTCTCAGTAAATATAAACACACTCATACAGACCTAATGATTATCGCCTGAAGGTAAACAGAGAAGGCAAGGAAAGTTATAATTAGTTGGGTCAGGATAAAATTCACAGATAAGGTGTTCAGCTGGCAGCTACGGCCTTCATCCCCGCCATCCCTCTCCTCTCTGGCTTCTTTTAGTGGACGCTCTACTGATGTTGCCAATTGGTAAAGCATTGTGCTTCCCGCACGGCATGGCAGAGCTGCATAGCAGCAGCAGCTACTTCATCAGAATACCATTTACGTAGCATAAATACACAGAATTGGAGCCTATTTTTCATAAGTCATGCTTTTATGCTCCATATGTTGCTACCACTGTTCTCACATATACTCAGTTGCTTGTTCCCCTTCTCATTTTCACATTTGCAATAATAACACCAAGTTATTATTCAGTCTTCCTTCCATCAAGCATATGTAGAGCACTAATTGGCAACAAAGGGTGAGAACAGCATATTAGCTAATTCTTGAAAATATTTCTTCTTAATGCATCCATTACCTCACTTTTATCACTTTTATCAGGCTCACATCTGAGTCAGCAATTTTGCCCAGGCTGTTCTTCCAGGAACAATGAAATATCTATGCAGCACAGTACCACCCCACTTCATATTCAGCGCTCACTGAGGAGGGGGATGAAGCCAGATTTAACCCTGAGAAAAGGCACAGGAAAAGCAGTGTGGCTGCTTGTCAGATTTGGACTTTGTCAGCTTATTGCAGCCTTTCAGTTATTAAAAGGGGCTTATAAGAAAGACGGGGAAAGAATTTAGCAGGGCTTGTTGCAATAGGATGAGGGGTAATGGTTTTAAACTAAAAGAGGAGACATTCAGGCTGGATGTGAGGAAGAAGTTTTTTTACAATGAGGGTGGTAAAACACTGGCACAGGTTGCCCAGGTGGATGTGCCACCCTCAGAGACATTCAAGGCCAGCCTGGATGTGGTTCTGGGCAACCTGATCTCATTGAAGATGTCCCTGCTCATTGCAGGGGGGTTGGACTAGATGACCTTTCAAGGTCCCTTCCAACTCAAACTGTTTTATGACTGTATGATTCTGTGATTGTATCATCATTCTTCCCAACTGCAAACCATCCACATATTGTGTGGAACTGAAGCCAACCTTTCAAGAACTGCTAGTTTGTCTGTCCTATTTCTGTGTCTATAAAACATGTTACTGAAAGCTATTTCTATATCCTTTCTTTCAGAAGACTGGGATTTGATAGATATTGATGGAGTTAGTTTTTCTCCACCTTTCCCACTGTTTCACATAAGGAAACCACTGTTATCAAGCTATCATTTTAAAGTGTTAAATTTATATTGTGCCAGGAATTCCACATTTTCTCTTTAAAGACAATAATCTTAAATGTTTCTGCTGTGTGCCAGCTATGCTTTGCTTTGTGTTTGAAAGTGAAACTGAGACTACCAAATCTCTTCCACTGTAGGCCAAATCCATGTTTGTGGCTAGAGAAGTAAGGTTCCTTGAGTCTAAGGTTTTACATCCTTGCCCATCATCTTGGTTATGTGTGCAACTGAGCTTCTGTAAAGAGCAGCCTCAACATCCTACAGGCCCTGAGTGGGCTTTTCCCCAAAGGAAAATGTTGGCTTAACAAAGCACAAGCAATTCCCTATGGAATTTTAATATAGTTTAATTGTATTTGTTCAGGATAAGCAGCAGCACATTACAGCCACCCTGTGATTAATATCACCTAAAGAAAATGAAAAATTTGCAGCCAGCTGTAATAGCGGTTAATACAATAGAGACAGCAATTTGTTTTAATGAAAGTTAGTGTCAACTTTCAACTAGTTTGAGAAGCCAACCCCTTCCCCCTCAGGATTCATACCGCCAAACTTGCAAACTTCAGTTTAGGTGCCTAGAAAAGCACTCCTCAAAGCAGTGGGAAGGAGGCAAGGGTCCCTGAAGGCTTCAGAAGAAAACCTCCCTGCCCAACTTTAAGCCTTGTTGTTACCAGACGTGTTTGCCTAACATATTTTAAAAGATTCAGCTCTAATCCCAGTAGTTAATGCTATATTATTAAATACTTTAATTATAAAATAAGTACTTGTCAATCTTCCTTGCTTTCATTCAGGAGGCAATCTCCCCTCCGGGCCTCTGTCACTAAAAATTAAAGGCTTGATTTAAGAAATTAGTAGATGTTAGATTATTGGAGAGCTTCTGCACAGGAAAGGACCTGCTACCAATAACAGAAGAAAAATATTTAAATCATACATAGAAAAGCCGTAAGGAAAACTAAGGAAAACTTGATATTCTGGGAAATAAATTGTAAATTCAGTATGTATGATTTCCTCTTCTTCTTAATGCACATACCTTCAGAATGCTTCAAACAAAGAACGCTTACTAAAGCTGACAGAAATAGAACAAGTATGTATTCCTGACTGGCGTCAGTTATTGTAACCGAAAATAAACCCAGCTATAGAATAATGTATTTTTAATTTCATCTTGACACAGAAAGAAAATGAGGTTCATCTGTGTTGTTCCTGAAGTTCTTCCAAATAAAAAAAAAGCTGTGTAAGAGTTATTATTAGTTATATAAATCCTGGAAACTTGTTGCAATCCAGACTGTGATCACTAATAGAGCAGAAATCACACTGAAAATTTAGCAATGAGACAGTTTATCTACCTGAAGCGTTCATGAGCTGCCCCACACTCTTCCTAATGACTTCAACCTCAACCTGTCTGACCTGTTTTAGCTCCTCATTCCCATCACCATAAGATCTTTATTTATTTGACCTGCAGCCATGGTTTATCTTCTCTACTCACAAAACCCCATTCATCTTCACCACATACACTACATCTCCCAGAAGTCTCTGCTGCTCCACTCTCTCTTTCCAGGCACCACCAGCGCTCCTCCACACCTTTCTCTACTTACATCCTGGCATTCAACTTGTATGTGACCTATAGTGCCTTAGGTCTTATGACTTTTAGGCAGAATTCATGTCTTCTTCATGCTTCTCCAGTGACAAAACTGATGAAAATGTCCATCTTTCAATCATCTCTCTCAGCCCCTTTACATAGCCCATGCAGCCAATACCTGTGCCTAGATGATTCCAGTATTTGCCTTCCCTGCACCTACTTTTACTCTGCTAGGCACCATTAGCATACACCGCAAAGTATCACTAGTAACATTCACCATCGCTGATTCATCCACTCTTCCTTTAGCTCAGCTACCCTCTACTTCCTTTTAATACCTTCATTTTAACTTCAAGGAATCCCACACTGACAGTCTCAGATTGCTTTTTGACGTCCAGGATATTTTCCTGTTTTCATCAACAGAGAATTATGTCCTCTTAGGGCATAAGTCACCACCCCCGAAGTCAGCTTTTAAAAGAGGATAGATGAGTTGTGTCCCCAAAGTGTCTGCTTCTTTGCATCATCTGTATCAGGAATCTCAACAACTAACTCCATCAGATGTAGCTGGCTAAAGTTAAGCCACAAAACGAACCACCAGCTTGGGTCTCTATCTACCGTCTTGGACCTGCAACATGTACAACAGACTTAACTCTAACTTTTCCTTTTTTTAAAAAAAACAAAAGATCTGTTTATTCAGAAGATCACTAAGGCCTGCACATGCTTTCCATTCAATGCAGAAACTACTCTTCAAAACTTCTCTTATGGTTCTCCACTTCCCTCAACCTCAAAAAGCTAGCAGATGGTACTCTGCTCCTGTGCAAATGTCATTGTTTATCACATCACCATTTTGAGTATGAACTGACATACTGCGTTGTAGTAATAACTGTAGCAATACTGTATTGTTCTCTTCCTTGTTCTGAAATTGTTTCTTCTCCCATCTTAAATTCAGATCACAAATTCTTATGGGCAGAGATAATATTTCTGTTCTGCATTTATCCAGCACTTCTTGCAGTGGGGTACTGTATCATGACTATGCCTCTGAGGTAGTATAAATATATATAAATAACTAGCACACACTAATACAATTACATTTTGGGTTTGCTTACAGCTACAAAATTTTTCTTGGGCATTAAGCAAAGGAAAAATTAGACCTAGCATATGTAAATGCTTCTGTGAGACCCCTCAAAT
Organism: Pezoporus wallicus; assembly: GCF_028554395.1. Lineage (NCBI taxonomy): Eukaryota > Metazoa > Chordata > Aves > Psittaciformes > Psittacidae > Pezoporus > Pezoporus wallicus. The sequence continues at coordinate 356,114 of NW_026636656.1, forward strand.
TATAATATTTCCTTATATTAGAAATGCCATATAACAAATAAGAGCAATAGAAAAACATTAGCAGATTTAAAAAAGAACCAAACAGCACACATATAATTACATCTCCTTTATTGCTAATTTGTAAGGCTCAGAACATTTCTGTACATTTCCTTTCCTCTCTTTTCCTGACTCTGTTTTAGTTTCCTTCTTGCGCAGTTGCTCATGCTCTTGATGGACTTGACAGCACTAAAAAAATAAGGCAAGCCTACAGTCGAAGTGTTTTTCACAAATTCATCTGGCTCTAGGAAAAATATTACAAGAATGCCCTACTTATTTTCATATTCTGCAAATGTAAACCTTCCTGAGTTTTCAAAGGCAAGGTTTTAAGAGAAATTCTTTCCATTTGTAAGAGGTTATTTAAATATTCCCATTCATGAGTTAAAAATCAGAAACTGCTTTCTTGGATGACAGGCAAAAGACTACGCAAAGTCACTGCTGTGACCTGAAGTCTCTTAAGGTCTCATAAGCTGTTTTACAGTTCTGCTTATAATCCTGCAGTAAGAGGATTCCCCTCCCATAAAATAATTATCTTAATGTTGAACAAGCATGAAGATATGAATAGAGCACATCAGTTTTCACTATTTAGATTATGCTATACCATATTAAGTTATATATATATGTGTGTATATATATATATAGTGTATACATGAAGTATACTTATATATACACACACAGAGACAAGAAAGGCCAGGGCTGGTTTTCAGAGCTTTAATTTGACGTTGTTTTGTGTTGTTTTTTTTCTTTAACTGTTGTTTACTGAGATCAGTGTCTTGACATTGCACAGCTTTGTCTTTTGATTTCTGCATGTGATTAAGGCAACCAGCTGCAGTAAGGTTTCACAGCACTGTAAACCAACACACAATAAACTTTCCAGTTCTCCATTTATTCATGTAATATAAAATAGCTGGAAGTTCACTTGTATTCCAGTAATGCAGTTCATATGCAGCTGACAGCTAGCCACAGTCAAGGGAATACAGCTTTAAGACACCCTGCCCACAATGCCAAGGAATCCTGGTTATAGGTTAAGAAAGAAACACTGGTTATAGGACATAAGGTTTTTTATTTTTAAGGTGCTCATCCTTCTGCTTCTGTGTAAGAATGTTTCAAAAGATGGATGAAACACATTTTCTGAAGCACACAAGTGGAATAAGGTTACCATCTAGTTACTTCTTCAAGTTACTAACAAAGAAGAATCCATAACCCAAGTCAGGCAGGACTGGATACAAAAAACCATCTGGACAAACAAGGATCTCCTTGATTTGCTCTTGATGATACGTATAAAGATTGTTATTCCTACAGATACATCTCCTGAAGCCTGATAGGAAAATAGGTATTTATGACATGGAAATTCTATAGTGGTGAAAATAATTACAGATAGGCACATACTACAAATGCTACTGAAATGTACAACTTGCAAATAATAGGAAAGTGCAAAGTAAGAATTTTGCAGAACAATGCACTTTTAAAAATTAGTTGTTGTGTGGAAACAAACTTTTCTTGGTATAAGGAAAAGACAACAACCAACAGGGTTTTATACACGTACCCTGTGCAGCAATGAGCCATGCTTTTCAGAGATGAACATATTGGCCGAGAAAAAACAGGCCTGTTCCACTGTGATTACTGATCGCCTATCTTTACTTTGGGGTGGGTTTTTTGTTTCTGTGGCCAACAGGCATGTGTCATTGAGCAGCCACTGTTCTCTGCTCAATATTCTCGTCCACTCTGCCGTGTGCACCAAGAGGGAGTTCTCTAGTTCCTGAGATGTGTCATATTTTTCTTGCATTTTCTCTCCCAAGTAGCTACCACACTCTTTTAAATGACTTCTAACACTGAGAAAACTCAGGAAATACAGTGCAATTCACCCGACCTGCATTTCACAAACTTCACAAGGAATAAAAACGTTGTTAAAGCTGCATAAATGACAACTTAATTCCACATCAGATAGAGGTAAACATAACAAGAGGCCAAATTAAATGCCCTCTCTTTTTCTGTTTTTCTCCTTGGACTGCCACACAACGAACATTTTATATGATCTATGAGGTTTCCCGGATAATAAAGCAGAAAGATACATTTGTATAATCCTTTTTGTATTTACAGCAAGACAAATTGTCTTGTTTTGAAACACCAGGGCTGACTGGAGTTGTACAACAGGGTATAAAATTGTCATTGCAGCAGTCTGTGTTTGTGTATACTCAAATATCATACTGTCAGTAATAACAGGAGTTGATTGCACTTTGAAGGAATTGTATCTACACATTGTTATCTGAACTAAACCCTCAGACCTTGCTTTGCACTTCTAATCTTCTGATTTTACTTTGTTTCCAATGTGTACAAATTGATTCAAAATGCAAATGCAAATCTGGAAGAATACCAGAAAGTTATTTATACCTGTGTTGTGCCGGCTCTACTGAGATGTTTTGGTATTTACAGAAAACATGGGTTTTGCTTGCAATTTATCTTCTGTTTGTTCTGTGAAAAACTGAACTTACAGCAGCCAATGTTTTGAGTGCTGGGGCCTGAAATTATCCTTCCAGATTTAAGCTTATGGCTTCCATGAAAGTAGACATATTTTAAAAGACACCGGGAACCATCCTATTTTCAATAAATTGGGCTGAAAATCCTGCACTGCATTGACCTAATAAGACCAGATGCTTACACATGGCACAGTTGATACAGTCTCCTTACACTCCAACTAAACCCCAGAGAGTGCCCGACATCCTCGTGGAGAAATGTCTACTATGGCCACTCCTCCCTCAGACCCTGAGGGCCTTCCGCCATGTGCAGTTGTAAGCAGTAGCCGGGCCTCTGGTTTTGAATGGGACCAGTTCACTCGACAGAACAGCACACGACAGAGGCACAAGTCAGATCAAAGGGTCCACAGAGCTCAGTATCAGGAGGCCACAGCTAGAGAAGTGTAAGTATAAGCATGGGTACACTGCTAGCATGGACCAGCTTCTGATTCATGCGCTTCCTAATCCAGAGGGGGGAACTTTTGATTTCAGAGGCTTTTTATTTCATTAATTTGTTCAATGCCTTTTTGAACCTCTAAAAACTTACAGCACCCTCTCATAGTCCCCTGAGAGGAGAATATTCGATAGCTCAAATAAATGTTGCGTGCAGAAGCTTTTCTCTTCCAGAGTTCTGCTCATTTTTGTCATCTATCACCAGAATTACAGCTATTGACAAGATTTTCTCACCCTATCCAAAGCAGACTCTAAAATACAAAGACCATCCAGTTCTAAAAATCTCCTCCTCCCATGCAGTTTTTGACACTGAAGAGCAGCTTATCATTCCTTCCCATTGCAGAGCAATGTAAATCTAACAGGAATAACTAGGAAAACTTCCCAGCCTACCTCACAAAGGCACAGAATGCTCTTCAACATCTATACTCCATAAAGGGATTTGAGTACACAAGATGTTTTAAAAAGGGAGAGAGACACCAATTCAAGTCACAGGGAAGACATACCTCAGAGAAGACATACCTCACTGAGGTCAAAAACCTCAAAATTTAATTGCTTGAAGTGGTTAGGGATGCTGACAGACAAGCTTCGTTCTCACCTCTTTGTGGTAAAAGTATTGACTGGCTTTGTATAAAGCCCTTGCAGTGGAAAAGATGAAAACCAGGCAAGCTGTACTTTGTGCCAAATATGAGTTTAGCATGCTTGAGAATGAAAACTGAGCTCAAGAGAGGTATGGTATATTGGTCGCAATAGAGCAATGAAGTCACGAGACAGAAAATTCTCACCTAACCTGTTAATCCAACATAATCCAGCAAAACACAGTCAAATCCAGGTCATTGCAGAACTTTGCATTTCCCTCAGTTGAATTTCATGAGGTTCCTGTCAGCCCAATTCTCCAACCTATCATGGTTCCGATGGCAACGCAACCCTCTGGTGTATCAACCACTCCTCCCATTTTGTATCGATTGTAAGCCTTCTAGGGGCATACTCTGTCTCATTGTCCAGGTCATTAGTAAAGATGCTAAACAGTACTAGCCCCAGTACAGATCCCTGAGGCACACAACTGGTTACTAGCCTCCAGTTGGACTTTGTGGATCACAACAACCCTTTGATCTTAACAGTTCGGGCAGTTTCCAGTCCACCTCACTGTCCCCAGCAGACAATATAACCGTTCTCTACTAAACTGGATCAGACAGAAACCCCAGAACCTTTTGGTGCAGATACTTCATTCACCTTCAGCTGGAAGATGCCTGCTGTGAAGACAACAGTTGGACACCCAGTGCCATAGGGTATTGTCAGTGGCTGTGGTTCACCAAAGGTACAGACATCTACTGTAGATGACACCGCACCAATGATGCTAGTCTTTCCTTAGCTGCTCTTCCCTGAGATTAAAGATCCTAAAGTGTCACATATATGCCCCAATATATGTACCTAACGCTGGACACATCCTCAGATGAACTCTGAGGTCCCTGCCAACCTGATATTCTATGATTCTGTCCAGAAAGAGGGTCTTCATTGTTCAGTTGCTTTGTTTCAAGCATGCTCATGATCATGGTTTCTCTCTGTCCCACTGTATGCCCTGTCCAAAATCCACATTTTTATAGACCCTGACAGGACCATTGGTCACTCCTGTCTAAAACCTGAAGAGTATTTCACAGGCCTAGTTTGAGTTTGACATCTGCTGCTTAGAGCTCTGTTGAACTTGTGGGATCCACATGGAGGGCCAGGATCCACAAACTGGCGTTATCACACTGTCACCCATTTCACGGTGGAAACACTACGGCACTAGCATTTTTCAAGTAGCCAGATTAACTCAGAGGCCACATGCAGGTGGGATCTAGAAGATTTTAAGCTGTTTAGGGTGTCAATGCTCTAATTCTTTTCAGTACAAATGGGATTTCAGTTAAGAAAAAAATAATCAATAGCAGCTGTGCCCTTCAGCCTTGTTTCGGAGGGCTAAGCGACCCTTTAGCCTGTTAATCCATAAATGACCTGTTCCCCATTCTATTCTGTTTCCCATTTCATTCCTTTGATCCTCTCAAAATCTGTTTTCCTCAGGCACTTACGTCTGTGATTAATTTGGATATTTCACACTTTGCTGTGTGTGGAAGTCAAGTTTACTTACAATCGTAAATGAACTAGACTATAAATAAAATCATCACCGCCCAGTCTGACTCACAGAGCTCCTTTCTTTTTCTTTTAATATATATCCAAAGCATCTGTATTACAAGCTGTCGGTCCCAGTTAAAAGAGGATGAAGAGGCATAGAGCTAATTTCACCTTGTGTAGTCATTTGCCAACAGACAAAATGAATATAACCCCACAGCTATACTGTTACAATATGATTTCAGAACTTCTGCACCCACAAATCTGGATCAGCACACTTTCCAGCTACAGCCTCATGATTATTTTTTTACAAATTAAGCAATAAATATAATTTCTCCTTTCATAAAGTCACACAAAAATTCTTAAACAAAATTATCTATCGTATGGCTTCCAAATTAAACAGTCACAAAGGCAGTGATCAGTACAAACATCTCCCTTCCTGATCACTACAGTCCTAGAGGAATCACTGAAAACCTGCATGTTCATTTCTGTTTGCCCAGGATCATTGAGAATTTCCCAATACATTTCAGAGAATCCCAGAGTAGCAAAGCATACCAAAATGTCTGCAGAGGATAAAGCACTTGTGTAATAGACTGCTGTCTGCTGATCCAGAGTAAAAGCAACAGAGGTGAGAAAAATAACTCAGTATTTTGAGAAGAGCTTGGTAAAAGATGATTTTCAAAAGCTCATCCATATTTTTTTTAATCATCTGTCAGGTGAGCTAATAAAACATACCATCTCCCCCTGAAAATCAAAGCTCAAAAATGCAGGGAAAAAAAACGGATATGGAATTAAGGCCTATAGAAAAATCTATTTGGCAGAAAATGCAATGGGAAAAAATATGTTCTGCTTAGAAAAAAAGATGCATGCCCCCATCACACACAAAATGGATTTTCTGTATTTGATTAAGAAATAGACAGGTTTGTGTAAAACTCTTATCAGAAACCAGAAATTAATCATTTTACTGATAATCTCTACATACTTGTCAGGTGGGGGGCTTTCTTCTTTATTTTTTTGCCAATAGTGATACAAGATGATACAGGTAGCAGTGGGGGAACACATGAGAAGAGGGTATCAACACTACCTACTTCTTCACACGCTTCAGACTTTCATTTTGGAAAGTAGGAAGAGGTGGTGGCATGCCCTGAGTTTCCCCAGTAGAAATCAATGGAATATCCTAAATTTGCTCACTACAGGTACTGTGCGCGTATCTGCCTTCACCAAGTGCCATGGTGAATCTTCATAGTGAAGTTAAAAAGCTGAAGGAACTTCTTGTGTGAGAAGGAGAATGCAAAACACATTCATTGCAGAAATAACTTCTTTTCTCCATGCACCAAATTTAGAGAAGTCTGATTCAGTGTCTACATTAAGCCTCCTGAGCTACTAATTCCAGTTTGGGGGTCAATTAGGAAGTAGAGCGTTTGCCTACGGATAAAAAAGTAAAGCTATGTCTTCATTCATGAAGGTGAATGGGAAATTGCAGAGAAAAGCAAGAAAATAGAACTTTTTTAACGGAAAATAAGGAAAAAAAAAAGTAACAAAATTCAAAAAGACCCTTTACAATTTTCTTCTCTAAAGAAAGGTTCAGGAGAACTTCTGTAAAATCAGTAAGAAAAGTCCCCCACCCCTTCTGGAAACCCTCTGTATTTGTAAGTTTAAAAGATTTTTAAAAAGTGAAGCTATGTTAGTGTAGAGTTGGCTCCATCCTGCCATACTGGACAGAAATTACCGTAATTGATGATGACATATGCCAAGGCTGCTCTAGGAAAAATGACCTTAAAATTAATTTTAATGTATCTTTAGATACAAAAAAGATTTATATTGTAAAGACAAACTGACATCCTAGGTTAATAATTTTCTTCTAATGTAAACCCAAATGTATATTCTTTCATGTCCTGTTAAATATTTGACATTCCTTGTTTTTTGGGGGGTAGGGGTGGTTTTGTTGGTTTTTTGCTGTTTTTTTGGTTGTTTCTTCCCGCCTCCCCCTCCTTCCCCAAACAAAGTATAGTCTTCCAATCTTAAACTTTCATGCAAAATTTTCATAAGCGTTTGTAATTGTGCTGGAAATTAAACTAATATTCAATGTTATTCCAGGGTCAAAGACACTGGAAAGCAATTGAAATACTCTTGTGCCAACAGATCAACATCCAGCCATGGATCTGAACAGCTTCCACTGTCAGTGGTAAAATACCTAAAGCCATTTACCTCAGTCTAGCAGTATTAAAATGTGCACAAAAAACTATTTATTGGAAGGGTCCTTTCCAACCCTAATTATTCTATGATCCTATTTATTTGTGATGCACCAGCAAACCATAAGATGATTTCTTTTGAAGTTTTTAATGATTACTTTTTAAAGTGTTTCTCTGAAAAGCCCAGTAGGTCATGGCACTGCCCACAGAATTAGTCCAACATAGCAGGTTGATCAGTCATTGATTTGATTTCATATGAGCCAGCAGTGGGAAAACTAAACTATATCTTGACACTTCTAAGTTTTACACACTGAACTGAACAATCATGCCCTATCTACTCAAGAAAACCAAAGTAATATACTTACTGATAACCACTCCTTCATATCCTATTACATTTTGGCCTCAGATAGCACAGTTACAGAAACAGGAGTGGGAGCAGGTGTCATCTTTCTTTAGTCTGGTTCAGAATTTCATACTGATGTCTATTAAAAATACAACTATCTTCTAAGTAGATTCAAAACCACAAGGTGAGTAGTTACATATAAACATGTGCTCATGCTGCTTCAGTCAAGGTGACAAGACAACATGGGTGAAAAATGCATTGGAGGTCGTCTTCATCCAGCAAGCGTCTTTCAAGGAAGAAAGGGCTTCATTTCAAGAAACAAGCACTTACGAGACTGTCACTGCCATGCTACTGTCACCAAGCAGACTGGATTAAGTAACTGTTTCTAGCACCTTAGCATAGAGATACTACACATAAAACTAAAAACATAGGCCTCAAAAGAAGAATGTAACTCTCAGACCTTTACACTAAGGTGCACTAATCATGAATATGCAATCAGAAAAATAATAAAAATTATTTTAAAGGAAAGCAACTGGATTTCTATGTTTTAAGAAACAGACAATTCATAATACAACTGTCCTTTCATTGACTGTACTATGAACATGAAGTCCTATAAGAGAATGAAAGCACAGGAGGTAACAGAAGTAATCAGGTAATATTTTTAGATAATGTAAGAAAATGAATGAGATTATTTTTCATGTTGCTCCAAAAAGGCATTTATTTTTCTCATTAGCAGAGTAAATTAAGATACACATTTTTCTAACTGCAAAGGAATTAATTTTTTGAATTCATGCAAAATTTCATGATCAAATACCATTTGTTCAAAAATAATGATTTGGGAAACACTGCTGTAATTCTGTTGCGAATGCTGGTTAACAAATCTGCTTTGAGAACACTGGTAACAAATAAAACACTGTCCCATTCTTTTAATCTCTGTAGCATCATTCTCGGAAAATTGTATATGAACACCTTAACGTTTTTGCACTGAGATGAGCTAAATAGTACTTAAACCCCTTAAATGACACATCGAGGTTAGCATCCCAGTGCCTGGTACAAAGCTCACACTTTCCTCCATTTCAGGGCTTTGAGAGCCCATCAGATTTACCAGCACTTGTCCTTTTCTATTTCTTAAAGCACAAATAGCTTTCTACACAGGAGACTTGCAACAAAGCAAAGCAAATACACAAAACCAGCCAAGCAAGCAGTCCCATGTGTAACTGCCTAACTGTTGGTCTGGGAGAGAACTGGCACTCAAACTCTTTTTCTTTACTTTTAGGAGTGGGAAAGCAGGAGCCAGGTGTGAGGAAGCAAGCAGGAAAATTGCTGCATGTATCTAAACCCACATACCTTGTGAAAAAATCACTGGAAGGTCCTATTTTTAGTCACAGAACTTACCACATGGGAAAGTTTCCTTAAGTCCAGTTTCTACAAGCAAATAGGTAATGTCAGTCGTAGTTTCTACACACGCACATATATACCCCCACCTATATTTGCTTCTAAGCTTTCATTAAGATCAAACTTGTGTTCCTACAGCAAAATAAGAAACATATATACATTACTGACAAGGCAGAGGTAATTTGTGCTCGAGGGTAAGCAACAGGCACACCATCCTGTGACAAGTGGGTTTGCATTGATCACAACTGGAATTTTGGAAGACAGATGCCTGTGTGCTGCTATCACTCCTATATATCAGACCCTGACAATCCCTATTTTTTTCCCTAAGTTGCACTTTTTTTCTCATACCTAAAGCTCTCTGGGGTGATCCTTAATGTACACCAAGGAAAAGACAGCATAGAGCTGTAACACCACAGGTTTTCAGAAGCCTCCCTTAATCCCTATGCTATTCTTCCAATGCAATGGACCTGTTTCTTGTGTTCTTTCTTAGCTCCTTGCCAGGCAAGTAGTGGGAGTATAATGAACTGCAAGTTTTGCAAAAGAGTGAGCAGAAGCGAAGTCTCAAAAAAAAATTAGGGAAAAAATAAAAAAAGTCCCTGGTAATATACTTTAATGTACTTAAGCTCACAGCTGCCAGCCAAGAAGGCCACATGGGACATCAACTCTTGCATTTTCCCTGCAAACAGGCTCACCCACGCTTTAGTGTCTCCCTAATATCTACTTATGAAAAGCAAAAACTAAATTCACAAAACCACAGCTTGAGAAGTTCTCAGAAGTGAGGTAGTTAGTCATGGACAAGCTGCAAACAATCCTTGCTGGTAAACTTCTAATCACACACTCAGAAAATCCTCAAGCTTCTTTTCGGAAATACTTGGACTATCTCTTTTTCTCACAGAGAAAATTGCTGTAGATGAGCCATGCCACAAAATGCACTGGAATCACACGTTTACTTCACCATTTACTTTTCAGTAGTGAAGGTACAGGAGCAGACTCAGCCTACCCCATATCCTAGTGTTTTGGCAAGCGTGGTCAGCTGTGCTTCACTTTACTGCCTGCCTGCTGACATAGCCAGGTTGCCCAGGTTATGCAGCTTTTTAACACCAAGCCTAAATAATTTACCTCTAATGACCTCAAATATCTGTCCCCCTTGTGCTCCTCTTGCCTTTTCTTTCTTATCTTCTTATTAAGGATAATAAGGGGGCTGGAACACCTCCCATATGAAGACAAGATGAGGTAATTGGGGCTGTTCAGCCTGGAGAAGGCTGCAGGGAGAGCTCATAGCAGCCTTCCAGTATCTGAAGGGGGGCTATAGGGATGCTGGAGAGGGACTCTTCATTGGGGACTGTAGTGCTAGGACAAGGGGTAACGGGTTAAAACCTAATCAGGGGAAGTTTAGATTGGATATAAGGAGGAAGTTCTTTACTGTGACGGTGCTGAGGCACTGGAATGGGTTGCCCAAGGAAGTTGTGAATGCTCCATCCCTGGCAGTGTTCAAGGCCAGGTTGGACAGAGCCTTGGGTGACATGGTTTATTGTGAGGTGTCCCTGCCCGTGGTAAGGGGGTTGGAACCTGATGATCTTAAGGTCCTTTCCAACCCTAACTATTCTATGATTCTATGATTCTATGAAATGGAAATGCCTAAAAAAACCTTCTGAGTGAAAACAGTAAGGTAGAAACTCAACTGGTTTCCTACCAACTTAATCTGATGAAATGCTGAAAACCCCACACTTCCTGGCAATGCAGCTTTACCTTAGTATTAAAGATCCAGGGGTCTTTCAGCTTCTTACAAGAGAGTAAGGATAGATGAGGATGGCTTTCCAGTGGGGATCTTAACACCTGTGGAGCCACAGCCAGTACTAGGACCTGCCAGGTTCTCAGGCACTAGAAGAAGCTAGGACTCCAGTAAACTAGAATTACAGAAATTGACCTGCCAGTTCACACTTGGTTGTTTTTTTGTTTTGTTGTTTGGGTTTTTTTTAATAGAGTATTTTCATTATTTTGCGGTATTTCTTCCTAGAAATTTTCTTCAAAGGAAGATTTTCAAATTTTTACCCAGAAAAAGGATATTGAAAGCGACTGATTGAAATACATCATCCTACTGTGAAAGCTGACCGTTAACAACAAAACTGTAAGCAAATGCATTAGATTAGGCTACATTTGTGTCCATTCTCCACAACCAACCTAAACCAGCATTCTTTTTCTCAGAGCCTGGTGTTCAGTGATCTGGATTTCTCTGTAACCTTAGGATTCCCAGAAGAACTCACATAAAAATACACAAACAAGAGGAAAGAAATTTGTTCATGCTTATATTGTAGCTTGTATCTTTAACCTGCCACCTTGCATTGATGTAGAACAAACTATCAAAAATACTACCAACAATATGTACACAAGCAGTGGGGTAATCTGAAATGTGAGAGGCAAAAGAGTACAGGAGTATCTATCTCCAGGACACAGAATGTCTACTTGCTTTGTTCACCTTTGTGAGTTTATGTCTGCAGCAACACTGTATTAACAAAATCTTTGCAGCCACATTGGCCTGCAAAGTGAAATATTTTAGGGAATCAAAGTAATTTTGTTCCTCCAAGCATTTACATAAATTACACATGCATCTCCACACTTTCCCATTTACTAGAGACGCAGTAAACTCTAACTGAAGTCAATAATATACATTAACAGCCTCCAACTGTATGTTTATCAAGGTATTCTCGAGTACTCGATGCATAGCATGGACATTTCACAAACCATTTCATCTCAACATGAAGATGTGTATATTTTCCTGCTAGCATAAAGGCAAGTCTACAATACCAACAGCTAACATACACATTGAGAGGACATTCTTTGCTTTCTAAATCTTGTCAGCATTCATACGCTGGACGGCATTGTGCAACTAACTGGATTGTATTCTTCTAAAATGTTACCATCAAATGGCAGAAAAGGTGATGTTAATTCTTTTTTAACTTTTTTTTCTTTTTCTTTGATGGAAAGGCAAGGTTCCTCTGTTAAGCAACCTTTGCCAGAGACTAATTCATTGGAAAATTGCTTCTCCGGTGCTATTTCTTTTTCCCTCTGAATTTCATCTGACTGTCTCCAGTGGCAGATTAATACACAAACATGGCAGACATGGCCAAGGATTACTTTATTTTTTCTGATTTCCAATTACATATATTGAGTATTGTTCTGCATTACTCTTTTCAGTATTTGAAGTATATTTTTCTAATACTATAACTATCCTAAATCAGTATTCAGGAATACAAATTTTGTCAATACATATTTTCTCCCAGCTTAGTTATGATTCTCTAGGGTTTTTTACAAAGGCAGACACTGAGCTAAGAAAGGATTCCACATAAAGAACACAAAAGCTAAAAGATTACTCTAGGAACATATGGGCAATTTCTTTGAATGGACAGAGGTGGGCAGATATCAGGTAACAGAAAAGTCTTTTCCAAATAATAACCAAATTAGCAGCTTTCCCCAACATCTCAATATGTTTTCTACTTATCTGTGTATCAGCCTGCCACAGATCTTGCTATGAATGAGGCAATGCAATTTCGTGGGAGTCCTTGATTAAGCTACAGACAACACATCACTGAAACCATCAGTGTTATTGCTAGACAATGTCTCAAAAACAAATTGACATGGAAATAATGACCTTTGCCTAACGAGACGACAGACATTTGCATCCCCCAACAGACTGGTATGTATTTTCATGTCACATAAGTGACACAACTGAGAGAAGTTTTGTTACAGTGGTAAAATCTATTATTTTCTCAAACAATTTCTAGCAGAAGTGACTACAAGACTGCATGCAAAAATGCACTTGGAACAAAATAACCAGCACGTATAGCTTACCTCTTAAATAATAAGGAAGCATCTAAATAACAGCACCTTAATAGAAGTCAGTGAAATAAATTCATTTCAGTGACAGCACTTGAATTATCATTGGAAAAATTTAAAAATAAAAAAGTTTTTTTAGGGCAAGTGATGTTGTACTGTGTGTTTCAATGAAGTTTTCATTTGGCAGTCATTATCATTTTAGTGGAAGACTAAATTATTTGCTGCTTGTCAGTGAGGGGCAGAGTGTAGATGAAATGTAAGAAGTTGACAAGTTAGATGATAGAAATCAATAAAATTTATGTTCTTATGAACCTAATGGCAAGTAATTATCTCTGAACCAGCAGTACAAATGTGCTTTTTCATCATGAATACCTGACGTGTATTAGAAATTTCCAGAAGACATATTATTTATACAGTAAAGCAACAGAGTGGAAAACTTGTTAAATATATGGCTTCTGCACCAGCATTTAATAGAAAAGTTTAATTGAGTGGTGAACCTTTTAGAAAATTCTTATGCCACGTTAAAAGGCAGATACAAAACCAACAGCAACAAATGTTTGTCTAAGTCAATATCCTTACTTTTTTTTCTTTCTAACATTTACCTGAATCCCTGATACAGCTGCATCGCATGTTCTGGTCACAGACTCCATCGTTCACAAAGCTGTTTATAAGAGGATGCATGTATGTGCATCTATGTAACGCAACAGACAGTATCACAAAATACAGAATCTCATAAAAATAGTATTAAAGCTGTTAGCCTCCAGCCACAGAGTTGCAGATATCAGAATCCTTGTAGCCTGTCCTACCTTTGCTCTTCTTCATGTGCTACGTACACTTACATACTCAGCAGAGAAGTCTTGATTCACACTTCTTTTTTCCTAAGATAGGAGCTGTGCCTCATCTGGATGCACAGCTCTCCATTCAGTATTTTGTGTATGACCCTGTACCTCATTTAGTAAACAATATTCAGATCCTGCTAGAAAGACAGAATGCTTAATTCCCTTGTAGACTTCACAACATTACTCATCCCTTAAGTATTTAAGTGGTTCACTAATAATTTATCCTCACAATATCCCTGAAAGATAAACAGCCGGTATTACCCACATTTACAAACAAAGCACAGAAAAATCAAGGTCAAACATACCTATTAAATGTGTCTATTTTGAGTATCTAGATCATGTTATTGCAGAAGGCACAGCACAGCTGCAGCTGCAAGTGTTGAAGAGTAGCTGGAAGTAGCCACGACAGGAGAGCTCCGGGAGCTCTTTCTGCTCTGTGTTGAACCATGGTTAGGCACCCTAAGTGACCACCCAGCTTCTCCACGACATTGTAACAATGCAGCAGCTATGGCAGACCCGCATCCTTCTGGAGTGGCAGCTGGAGGCCAGGCTGGGTATACTACCGTGACTCAATGATACTAGATGACAGCATGTGGGTAATTGCATTGCATCTATAGGTGGTTTGGACTACAGTTTCTTTATAGAAGAAGGGAAAAAAAAAATAAAACGGGAGAATATTTTTGTCATAAAATGTTTCATTTAGCAGTTCTGTATAAACGAAGATAGATTTCATAAAGAGAAACATTTGGATTTAACATACCCTGTTCATTAGTCTACTGAGAAATTAAATGCATGTGTCTTGGAAGTTTTTAGAAGCAAATCAGGCCTACTCACTATGCTTGATTTCAAAGTACTTTCGCAAGAACTAAGTATATTTTAAGTTATGTAGGAGTACTACAAGCTCAACTTGTATAAAAATTATCTCAAAGAACATCTTATACACTAGTAGACAGGAATTGCTAACTGATTTTTGGAATTGATACATCCGAAAGTGACTAAGCAAGTATGTCTGATACGTTGGTAGTGTTATTTTCGTATACTAATACTTCCCAAAAATTCCTTAGCAGTGCCTTGTAGCAGAACGATTCAGAACAGGACAAACAGTTCTCCACAGAACTGACAACTCCAAGTGGATATAAAAAGCTACACTGGCCAGATTGCCTTGGGCTCTTCAGCTAAATGGTACCAAGTACTTCCTTCTGAAGAGGAAGGAGGTAGGTGTGACCTGAGAAAACAGCACCTCAAAGGATGACAACTACTCCCATGAGCACCACCCCATTGCTCCTCTCGTTCCCAGAAGCAATATCCTAGCTTATAAACTAGTAGGACATTGCTTCAGGAAGGAGAATCCGAGACTTCTAAAGAAATAGGAATTAAAGAGATAATCATCCAAAGTAAACATCCCACCAGCATGAAACAGCAGCAGTCTTCAAAGAAAACGAGAGCTATGAAGAGCAGAGGAAGAAGCTCCTCCATAGTACTGCTATACTTCCAACCTACTGGGTTGGAAGAGACCTTAAAGATCATCTGATTCCAACCCCCCTACCATAGGTAGGGAGGCCTTCCACTAGATCTGGTAGCTCAAAGCCTGGTCCAGCCTGGCCTTGAACACTTCCAGGGATGGGGCAGCCAGAACTTCTCTGGGAAACACAATGAGAACTTTGAAGAAAGCAAAGAAAAATAATTTGTCATTCAGTCAAAGAGCACTTTGTCACCATACAACTTAAGCATCAGAGGTGAATCTTACTATTCTTTCAGGATTTCCTACAAGGATGTATACAAAAGTTAGACAAAAAGACTTGTTCTTTTTATTGACTGTACACAACCGTGGAGAAAATGCACATTGTTTATGCACAGTCCTAACTTACTTATTTGAAAGACTGTACACCCAAAGTGATAAGTCCCTAGCTGATTCTGTTCTGGAGGCTAAGAGGGTGTAGCCCACTTGGATTTTCCCACATTTTAATAAACAGGTAATGTTACTCTCAGGATACAGCTGCGTTCTATTATTAAGTTGGCTCCCCAGAGAGTATGAACAATGGAAAGAGCTGAGTTAAGTGAAAATAAACTTGGCTAAAGTTAAAAAATTGCAGTCGTCAAAGAAGAAAATTAGTTCTGTTGCAGTGTTTGTCCTTAGTGCCTGTCCCATTATTAACATCTGCTGAAAGCTGCTTCAGAATATCAAACGATATTAGCACAGCAGCCCCAACAACTTCAGTACTGGAAGGAAATCAACTCAAAAAGCAGAACCTACTCGCTGCTTTATTTCAGTGTTTCACAGAAAGTGCATTTTATTGACAAGAAAACGATAATATTTTCACCTTTAACACATATAAGGCTGCATGTTATTATCTGTTACTTCCATCAAAGACTAACAGGTAAGAAGGAACATAATTTCTATTATACTAATTGTGTGTGACAGAGGAACAATATCAGTGAAGAGCCACAGGACAACAGCCTTGGTCCACATGCACATCCTTCTGCTAGTAGATATTTAAATATAGTATGTTTCCTAACCAAATATACCTCAGAAATCAGGCAGTACCTTCCCCATTACATGGACTGTACATTCTTTGCTGGGTTCTGTGTATGTGTGTTTTTTCCCACCAGCAGAAGGAGCTCTTTCTTAAAGGAAAACTCTACTCATTCAGTTTGTTGGAGGTATACAGCCTTCTTGTCTCCTTCTGGTCAAAGAAGAATGGGCAAAGAATTTAAGATGTGTGGTGGATCCAGGGGAGGGGGGAGAGAAAAAAACAAACAAGCCCAAACAAAAGAAAAGAACTCACACAAGAACAGCAAGGAGAGTATGTTTACTCCATCAGCTTCTGAAAAAAATACTAAATATAGAAAAGTTATAAACCACACATCCTTGGGCTTATCAGGACTGCCAGTACTTGAAGAACACACAAATGCTGAACTAACTACCTGAAGTCAGTTACTGAGCTAATTACCTGAAGTCACAGCACCTGGGGTTTCCCCCATCCACAGCAAAAAAGGTCAAAGAAAGTTCATTTTTTTAAAATTTCTAACACTTGTCTGACTGAAACAATCAGTTTGGGCACTCTAATAATAACATTTTTCTATTAAAAAGTAGAGATCTGGTGCCTGCTATTAAGTGTGAGTATGTGGGCAAAAGGAGTGCTTCAGCTGAGCGTTAAAAATGAATCCTTGATCTCTGAGAATTGAAAGGGTCCCTCAAGGTCTCTATTACTGTTTCTCAGCAGGCCTGCATGTGTGGTAGCAATTTGGTGCTCCTAAGCTAAAATAATAAAGGTTTAAGGTCAGTCTCTGTTGGAGAGAATAAGTGGGAAGACACAGCACTAAGCAGCAGCTCTCATCAGTTACCTAGGATTCCTTTTTATTTCAAACCCACACTGGGTAAATCCGGTTCCTTCTTCATTACGGCTGTCATTACAACAGTTTTCTTCTGTTTTCTATAGGAACCAGTAGAGTTTCTATAGGCAACTGTACAGTTTTAGACACTACCTGAAGGACGGAGATAAAATCTCTAATTAAGTGAACGTGTGATTTCACCTTCTCCTTCCCCCCCCCCGCCTTACCCCCAACTTTTTTAAATTGTGGAATATGGTCACACCTGTTTCCCTTAAAATATTTCAAGATACAGTTTTGTTGAGATTATAGTGTTTAAATCACAGCACGGTCCCAGCCTGCATAATTCTGTATAAATCCACTAATTTTACTCCTTTTTTTTTTTTTCAGCAGAATATTTTTCATCAACTACATCTGTACATTTGGTACCTACTTTAAGTGTCTCTGTGGAGATGGACAGAGATGTACCACAAGGCAATTTATCACAATCACCTCTAATATCCATGTGAGGATGGACAAGAAAAGCCCTCTGGAAAGGCACTTGGCAGTGACCACAGGAAGGTGCCTAGATGATGAGCTCGGATCATCCACTTACACTTTATATCCCATATATCCACCTTCGGCAGGATCTGTCGCATACATCGTTGTCATACCAGGGTGCATCCTACAATCCCACCAGAATACAGATAATGAGGGCTTGTTCAAGAGCTTTTTTGGCTCACATTCCCAGTGTCCAGGTCATAACTTGACTCTCAGTGAGTACACTGCCCTGTGTCCATCAGTCTCATCTTATTTGCCTTCACCTACCAAACCCACTACCTGGCCACAGCATGAGGCTTGTTTTAATTCTGGCAAATGACTCATCATACCATTGACCCTTAAATAGGGAAAAAAAAGTGCCACCAAAGCGTTTGAATAGCATCCCCATCCTCCTTCAAATTCTTCATGAAAATATATCTTCCATGGTCTTCCTCAAAACACAACATCCTTGTACTAATGAGGCCACTCATGACTACTGATTAAAACAGCCTTCCCCCACCAACCCCTTTAACTAGAAAATACCTTGTCATCAGGCTTCCCAAAGCCACCAAGCAAATACTTGCTGAATTCTTTCATAATCCTAAACTTGAAGCTCTCTGGTTGTAAAATTTATTAGTACATACAGCATACATGATCGTATAAGCCTCTATCCAATGGCTACTGTCCTGCACATTTTTACAAACAGCTCTTGCAGCCTACTGCTCCTGGGTTATAGACTTTGTTTTTAAAGAGAAGATTACAGTCTCTCAATCCTCCCTATAAACTCAGAGGATTTATCAGAAACTGAGAGCATTTAGTTAGAAGTATTAGCAAACCATACCTAGTGTAACCACCTCCTTTGAGGATTTTCCTGCAACTTCAGTAATTCTTTTAAAAACTCTTTTCAGAGTTAAAATCATTTGCAGTGATCTTTCTTTTCACATGAAACAAAGAGCTAAGCACCGATTTTGCTCACAAAAGCAAGTTGACTAATTTAGGACTATTAACTTCCTCCAAAGTGTCTTTCACATCTCAGTTACCTAATTCTGAAGGGGCCTATCTTCCTTTGTTGACTAGAAGGAAAGAATAGGCAATTGCACCACTAATGCAGCCACCGGTGAAGCGTATGAAAGTAGGGAAACTGAATATATGTGTCATGACTGTGGTGTGAAGCTTGGGAATCCAAAGTCCATGTGTTTGATAAGTAAGAGACAATTAAATCTCAGCATTAACTATCTTCCTAAATCCTTTTATTTTATCTGCTGCATAATAGTTTCAGATCCTACTCCATGATTACCAATCTACCACATTTTGGAGAAAAATACTAAGGCAGGGTTCTTTTACAGCCAGTGTGATGGGATAATTTAAGTCTGAGGCGACATGGTGAATGCAGGCTCCTTGTCTGTGTCAGCTGAATAGAACCCAGTTTAGCAGGTTAAGGTAGTTGAAGAATGGAGGCTGTGAGAGTTCTTGTTTCAAGTGCGAAGCTGGACTTACTAAGACATGCCTGGAAAGTTTCAGTTTCTAAGCAGAATTCTAGCCTGGGCTTGTATGTTGTTTACATTGGAGAAGATTGCAAGTATCACTGTGAACTGAGCCCTTCAGCCTATCCTTTTTCTCTGTATTTTATTTTATCACACAAACAGAGTAGTCGCTGACCTCATTTGGACTACACTTTCCTCTCAGTTGACTTTGAAGAAAAACTGTATCAGCATGAACAGGCAAATTTACTAGTATTCACCCAAGTATTACAGAAGGTAAAAGCTCTTGTTTCCCTGACCTGGCATTCATCAAAGCCAGGGACACACACAGAAGAGAAAGGGCACACTCCAATGACATACATCCAGCGATGGGAAACCTGCTACAGCATCAGTTTGATTTTTCTTAGTCACAGTACACAGCATTTGTGCAGCCTGCTTAGTTTGACCCCTGGAAATCTGTTCATTTGCTGTAATCTCTTACTTAGCATCACTTCAAGAACCAAATTTTGCCTGGTGAGCAGCTAGTTTGGTTATGCCCATCTTTTCTCTCCAACTGGCAAATAATTAATTTGATAAAGACTATGGATATTCAAACATATGTTTGATTTCATATGGGAGGCAAAAATAGAAATATTTTAGAATATTTCTAATATTTTAGAATATTAGAAAAAACAGAATAGAAAGGAGAAAATGGGATGATTAGAAAGGAGAAAGAATAGAATAGAAAGGAGAAAGTGCTGAGTCTGTTGGTTCAACACCTGTGTTTCTATTTTAGGGATTCTGTTTATCTGATTGAGGATTCAGAGAAGCTCCTTTTTCATCTTTTCTTGTGCACTGTCAGTGGTGATAACGGAATGAAGGGGGATAGGGGGGCTACCATGCACTGTTGAGCGCACCACTGACTTAAGAGGAGAAAAAGGAAAAATTGTCAACTAAAATTGGGTGTCCTGCTCAGCAGCAAATCCTCTGATCTGGGCCACCCTGCAGAACCAGGGAATAGACCTACTCAAAGAACTCTGCAGAGCGCCATTCGTTAAAAGTAACTGCCTCAAAACAGATGGAAAAAGAACAGGAAGAAAGAACAGGGAGAGCAGCTCAGGCAACAAGAACAAAGCCACTTCTGCGACTTGCAAAAGAAGAGAGGTTTTTTTTCCCCTCCCCTTTCTCCACAGTAACTTTATAAGGAAAAACAAAAAGGATGGAGAGAACAAGAGAACAGAAGAGTGAGCTAATGGAGGAGAAGTAATTAAAAAGTCAAGACAGGCAACGTATAAACTAAAGGACTAAACTGAAGGACCATGCTGATCAAGCATTCATGTGCCTGGGTGAGCTGGTTCAGGATCTGAATCTGCTGAAAAACTGGGGTGTTTTTGAGGGGCTGTGGGATTAGGCTGGGCTACTTTTCAGCCAGCTCAGGCCCCCAACCAAGATGACTGTCTCAAAAGGGTTTACGCCAGCATAGGACAGGAGTGTGAAAGAGCAGAAACTGCTCTTTTTATTGGTAGAGCTGGCTGAAACAGTACATACTCAGTATGGAAAATGTTCTGTTTCTGCAGCTGGCAATGGCAGTTTCAGGGAAGAAAGAGAGAGGATGTAGGAGCTAACAGTAGAATATTGGTCCTGCAGACTTCAAGTTAAGCTGTTCCTTAGTATGGCAATTTTAACTTCAGCTGTTTAACATTGTTGCTAACACCTTGAAAAATTACATGCTACAAAACCTGCAATTTTTCTTCCTGCCACACTTTCAAATCAATATACATTAAGTGAGTGCTCTGTAACACTTCAGCAATGACCACTCCAACAGCTCACCAGCTCATTTGTGTCCCTCTGCGGCACCCCTGCAGCAATCACACAAACACCAATTTCATTCAGAGACCCTGTCACCACCCCACTTGTGTTCCTAAATAACAGCTTATACTCCTCATGCATTAATCACCCACTATCATGTCCTTATATTTCTTTCTGCTTCACATACTTGACACAGCTGGCCAGCTGCAATGATGCCCAGCACCACGGGGCAGGGAAGAGGCTGTGGGATTGTTTGGCACAGCAAAATACACTTCCCAGCAGGCACAGTCCCGACAGCAGCCTTTTCTAGGACGCTCATGATTTCATCATGAAACCATGCCACAGTCTTGCAGCCACAGCCTTCTGCCGTCTGGCTGTCACTATATCTCAAGACATGGACTGACGCAGTGGGACTTCATGAATAGAGAACTTTGATGTAGTATTTCCGAAAACACATGAGATCTGCCACTCCATCCTGTTCACCTCCTTGCCACAGATATGTTCAAGCCTAGTTTGTGGCAAAGCACCAACGAGCAAATGCT
Source organism: Pezoporus wallicus (assembly GCF_028554395.1). Lineage (NCBI taxonomy): Eukaryota > Metazoa > Chordata > Aves > Psittaciformes > Psittacidae > Pezoporus > Pezoporus wallicus. The sequence goes on from NW_026636656.1 coordinate 377,482, forward strand.
GGGAAACGTCATACCGGTACGAACTGCAGCGCTGTGCCTAACCCCACCCAGAGGAGCACCGGACAGGTATTCCCAGGAAAGCAATCAGCCCAGCTCCGAAAGCACAGCTGGTGCTGCACCCCTGGTAGTTAACCTGAGATGGGGCCTGCTGAGGTCACCTGTGGTTTCCCTTTGTTTTTGTTCATCTGCCCTCTTAAACTAGCAAATCATAGATTTCACAAGGATCACCAGTATCAGCATGCAAGTCAGCGTTCAGAGGGAAGGGAAATAAAATGGTAAAAACTGTGGTGAAACTCAGTTTTCCCTGAAGATGGACTCAGATAACCATTTTGTGTCATTTCTATCACTTTCATCTTGGTTTCATAGCCCCGAGAAACAAAAGTAAAGGATGGGTCTTTGTTCCAAATCCATGGACAGATCTAAAATTAAAAGCCTAAAAGTAAGCACCCAGCAGAGCCAACCATAAAAAGAGCACCTGGGGCATGATGTACCCAAAGCTTTGTTGTTTCCCATTATGGCAGCATCGTGACTCAGTTCTCATCCTAGACACCACAGGAGTCATGACTAGCCCACCCAAGGGCCTAACCCACTAAATTCTCTGGTTTATCAGTTTATCTTTTGATAGACGGCAATTTACTGTGACCACACACCCAGGATGGCAAACACTTGGGACCCCTGCCTGACTCACAGCTCCCACCTCCCACCACAGAGCCCAGCAAGGGCTATGAAGCAACTGCATAGGGGTTTACTTCACACAGGAAAATGGGCCACTACAGAGCTCCAAACCGTACTTCACTGCATAAAAAACAGAATAAATATGTGCAAACGTAATATCAGATTCTGTATATGCATGTATATTCCACATATTATTTTTCTAGCTGTGTCAAAACCATATTGCTTGATCCTACCCTTTGGTGACACACATAATCACAAAAGGGATTTTTCTTAGTTCTACACTTAAGTTATCACTGACTTTTTTTTTTGGTAGTGTTTCCGTAACACCATGTAGTTGGTGTCTAGGATGATGTGCTCACACAATCCTCAGGAAGCAGTTTAGGAGAAGAAAACAAAGAACCCACCATTCCATGCTTCTCTTCAATATGCATGGAAATGGTATAACCCTGATTACTTGTGAAGTCCTTCATTTGCCCACCTGGCCTCTAAGCAAGCTCTTATCTTCAGAGCATTCCTCACCCTTCTCCCTCCAGTGTGACACAACATGCTACACTTGCTGCTTTGCATGTTAGCAGCACCAAAAGTTCCTGGCACATTTCCTGCATCATTCTTCAATCAGAGAAATGGATCACAAAATCACAGAATGACTGGGGTTGGAAGGGACCTCTGGAGATCACCTAGTCCAACCCTCCTGCTAAAGCAGGTTCATCACCAGGAGGTGGCACAGGATCACGTCCTGGGGGGTTTTGAATGTCTCCAGAGAGGGAGACTCCACAACCTCCTGGACAGCCTGCTCAGTGCTCTGCCACATTCATAGTAAAGAATTTTTTCCTCATATTCAGATGGACTTTTTGTGTTTCGGTCTGTGCTTGTTGCCTCTTATCCTGTGCCTGGGCACCACTGAAAAGAGCCTGGCTCCATCCTCTTGAAAGCCACCCTCAAAATTTTTGTACGCATAGATTTCTCTCTTGGATTTAGCAATCAGCCTATGTACTAGGTTGGACACAAACCAGTAGCAGCAGCAAGACCATCTGAATTTATGCCTGACATAGCATTACTCAAACCAAAGGCCTAATTCTGAGCAATGTTCACAGTGGCATGGTGCAGTGCTGGTCTGCAGCTGGCTTGCAAATTGACCAGAGGTCTATAGATCAAATCAAACATTTTAATTATCTTGTATTTTGCATGAAATCATTACGTCTTCTGTAATCATCACCTGTAAAATTGCTGTAGGGATAGGGAACTTTATAACCATCTCTGAGGCAGTCAGGCATTTTATTCTGCTTCCTTGGCATCATTCATGTCTTACATTCCTATTAGGCAGCCTGGTCTGACACCTGTCTCTTTAACCCACTCCCACAGACAACTACATATGTCTGCATGTAAATGATTAAGACTCCCCTTTCATGAAGCCACTCATCTTTGCGCTCCAGTAAGAATAACTACTTATAATATTGCAAATAATAAAATGTGTCATTCAATCCTTGTAATAAAAGCTTAAAATCCAGTGTAAGGGATGTGGGTGTAAGTCAACATGAGCAATCTGGACTCAAAGATAGTTTAACATATTCATAGGAACCAAAGATGAGTAAATTTCTTCATATATGGGTTCCTATACTTTCCTGTCATCCTAGGAGTCAGGTTTCTACCGAGAATAACCTATTACACACCACTCAGAACCCCACAGTGATCATTCCTCTTTGTTCACTTTCCCCTCTCAATTCTAGGATAACTTTGGTTGGCAAAGAAAAATGCAAAGCTGATGTGTAGAACAGGGTAAATAACCCATAGTTAATACCTGCAGGAAAGCTTATTTCTTCAATCATCTTTACTGAAGGGCATATGTAACCTCACGAAGCAGCACAATATTCCAGGAGATATTTACCACTTTACTCTTATCCAGCTGCAGTGTATTTGTACGTCCATCTTTTAACACAAAGAAGATTTCTAACATAGGTAGAGACAAGTATTCTGCACTCTGCCATAGATCTTCAACTCTAAATAACAGAGCTCCAGAACTGCATGTTCCTCCAAACTGTATTCTACTGCGAGATATTAATATGAGCAAATGAGAAACACAGAGGAAGCATTTTAAATTGATCCAGTATTACTTAGTTAGAAACCAGTTTTTCTTCCTATTTCTTCGCCCTCCCGAGATAGTATGATTTGTTTCTGCTTTTAAGAGTCTATATTCATAGAATCACGATGCATGACCTTCCTTCTTTCCACTAGAATAATATGTTCTTAAATGGAGCCCACACCATATTTTATGCCTCACAACTGCTGCTAGAAGTGTTCTTGGTCTTTTCCCAGGACCAAGCCAGCCTCCTCTAGAGAGAATGTTTAAAGGTACACAGAAACCAGATCTCCAACACTCAAAATGTTCCTGATTGTGGATGCAACAGTAGTGACATCCAATAGATGTAACTTTGTGATGCCATGTTTTAAAAAGATAGCTATGAGAATCAAATCACATTGGTAAATTTAGTGAAACAACAAGACCAAAGGACATTCAGAAAGATAGACAAGTATCCCCTTACAGGGAGGAAGTGCTGTACCGAAAGAGTTCAAGTCTTACTCAGCTACTATTTACACAGACCTTTTTGTGAATACACACTCATTGCTGGAATTTATCAGCCTTGCCCAACCTACCCAAAAGGTGATCTAAGGGCTCATATGCCTTTTCCATGGGAGATGGGACATTAAAATAAAATATATTCCAGCTCTTTGATTCCTATTGATTTTGTGGGTAATACAATAACCAGAATGAGATAGCTGAAACCAATAAAAACTGATTTATAGCATTAAAGGCATTCTTTATAGCACTTATTTATGGTACATTACATCTGAAATCCAATTTCACAGGCTGCTGTTTGAAACTTTCTGTTCAATCATAAATACACTACATACAGCATAGCTCAGTGCCACAGAGTCAGATTATACAAATGTCTATGTTCCCAGAAGGAACTGCACTTCTGCTGCAATTGTGGTAAATGAGTTTGACAGTAATTTTTTCCAGCCAACTTCCAAGCAAAAGTTCCAGTCAGCACTCAATAAATTTAGAATATATGGTTACTCCTTTAATCATAATAAACATCTATTTGTTTATATACTTCAGTTATTGAAAAGGCATTAACAGAAATCACAGAAAACAAACTTGGCATATGTTACTTGATAAACTATTAAGTACATTTAAGCATGCTAGCAGGGGTACTGCTGGAAAAGCACACACAAGCAGGCAAGTGTACCACTCCTATTTAGGGGGATGGGAACATTACAGTCCTGCCAGTTTCATTTCTGAAGGGTGAAAAGAAGGAGCCTCCTCAATGCATCTCAAAGCTGCTCTCTTCAAAGGAACAGACCACATTCAGGTCACTTACTATAATCATTGTCAAGAAAAGGGAAAAAAATCAGATCTGACTTTTACAGAGGCACTGTCATCTGAATCTGGAGCAACTTCTTATTTATTTGAAAAGGCTTTTCCCTGAAAGTAAAATCACTGCAAACTATGTCAGGCTTTATACAAATTTAAGTTGAAAGACGTTTTCTCCCTGCTCTGATGTGAAGGCAGACTTTGTCTTTGTGTGATGTTTCCCTTCTTGGTTCCAAGAGATTATTTTTAAAGATGTAACTACAATGACATGTAACAAAACAGAGTACCTGTAGTGTTACTGTTTAAAGAACTAATGAAAAAAGAAATCCTATTGTGGCATATCGCGTTTTGCTCCTCTAGAGACACTATTCCCCAGAGAAATAGAGCGAGACAAAATTAAATCTCCAAACATATAGAAATACTCTTGGTCTTTGGTTCCTCAGCTATAAAGCCACAGACTCCTACAGGGAACAGAAAAAGATATCGGTATTGTAAAAGCAGACAGTGGCAGGAGACTCAGAAAAAAATATGTTGACTTGGTATACATTTGAGGGTGGGGAAGGGAGAAACAGAACCTAATCCCAGGTTGCCAGTTGAGAAAAGAACTGACCTGACGTGTATTTTATTCAAACTTCTGCAGGAAGCAAAAGGAAGGGAAGGGCATTTTCAGTGTGGGAACTTGAGACTGCAAAGCATTAATAATTTAATATCCAGTCTTTCACCTCCAGAACACTAATTCAAATCCAATTCACATCACTGGTGACCCAAAGTTATTAACTGGCCTGCATGTTGAAACGATATGATAGACATAATTGGCTTCTAAAGTACATGAGATAAAGTGGGTCACTACCTTTGACATTCATGGCAAACTATACAACAGGTTGAAGGCAACAGATGAAAAATGCTCCTCCAGAATAGGCTACCCCTCCAGTGCAAGTTGGGATAGTTCCAGAAGGAATACTCCCTTGTACCTAACCTTAAAACAATATAAAAAATACACTAATGAGAATTTGTTAGTTTATGACATGTATTTTTTTTCAGGGTACTTACCATGTAACATGGATATTAATTTTTTGCCACTGAAAGGGAGGTTTGGCCACTAGAAGCAAGTACTGAGCAAGACCACAAAACTGCCTGACATGGACGTGAGCAACCACTGGACAGCTGGTAGTTCTCTGTGTTATAACTCAGATCCTACAGCTGTAGCACAATGAACCCAAGGATGAAGAAAGGCAGAATGGAAAAGAACTTCAGTTCAGTTAATCAGGTCCTTGTCCCAGGCATAGAAACCTTTATCCATTTTCCTTTACATCATTTAAAATGGCTCATACTTGAGAAAATACATAACTGTGTATACCGTCTTAGAAGTCTTCTGGACATTAACCACAGACTCGGGAGCCTCATGGAAGAAATGTTTATATTCATTTCACTGAAATGAAAAGATACCATAACAACTATTTTGAGTTTTAATGAAATAAAATTTACTAGGCTTGATCACAAACTGACCACAACCACATCAAGATTTCACTTCGAGACAAGGCATATCCAAGTACATAAGCATACAGTATCTCCAAAAGATATTTTAAAGACATTTTTAGACCAAACCCCCTTCCAGTTTTCTTACATAAAATGAGTAGTACAGCTACAGAAAAACCTTTTCCATTTTTCAGCATGCAGTGTTTTGCTTACACTGCAGTTGAACTTGTGCGAAAATTTGTGAAGAGTCTGCTCAGAATACTAAATACAACATCCTAGCACTTTGACAACTTTTTCCATGGAAAAAGTCCCCAACCAGTCCGCAAAACAACCTGTTTGAAAACCTAGATATTCTGCAATCTCTCTCAAGGAGAGATTAATAGGGACCACGAAATCTGCAAATTAGAGACAAAAAATTCAGTTAGTCAAGATTTAAAAAGGCTGAGGTCATTAGAAATACTTCACTTGGATCAATGTACACTATTAAACGTACTACTGTACAGATGTATAATGCTTAGCAAATGACTTGAATCACTCATACTTCTGAATTCTTCATTAAACCACTCCAGTGTGAAAAGAGTGAAATTTATAGCGGATTGTTCACTGATGATCTCTGTTTCATGCAGAGGTTCAGCTAAGAAGATGGAATGAATTTGAAAATTAATTAAACTATTAAATCTTTATGTTATAGATTGCAGACATGCACTGAATCGCTTTGTTCAGTTCCAGTAAAGTATACTCTTTGAAAAAGAACATACAAGTATCCAAAAATACAGTGAGAACACTGGAAGACGTGAGAACATCTCTTTAAGCAGATAAATTACTAAAATGATAAATTATGCTTCCATTCCCATTTTCTTCCTATAAGACAACATCACATGCAAAGGTAATACATTTAAGTCTGATTAAAGGAACTTTTTTTTCCTCATTAAATATTATACATGGCCACAACATAAACTGCAAGCTAGGCTGCTAAACGCACAAAAATACAATCCAACAATGTTACGCATTATGACAACACCCCAAAATCACCCTAATGCCTTTTTGCTTCTTTTAAATGAAATACATAACTCCTTAGATCTGCAGAAAGTGACAAATACAATGCTGATGAAGGTGTAATGCTTCATGTTGACACACAGCTTTTCTCTGAATACCTAAGTAGGAAATTAATAGCATAACAGACACCAAAGTAAACACTTCATGAAATCCAGATCAATCTGCCGAGCCAAGGAAAAGCAACAAAGAATCACAAAATGGATTCAGCTGCAGCAGGAATTCTGACTTCACCCTGCTGCCTGTGGGGTGGACCAACAGGATGGACAACAGGCCACACTAAACCTCTTAAGCAAATCCTTAGCCTCCATCATCGGGGTAATTAAAAAATACCAGTGTTTTCCCTGTTTATTCATCGTGTTCACTGTTACCTTATTTCAGTACACTTACTAAAAAAGGCAGAAAAGCAACAGAAATAGAAACATATGCTTGGATAGCACCTCCTGTGTTCTCAAATTCAGTTCCCTTGAATAACAGCTACCTCTCCATTTCAAAACAGCTAGGAAGGCAATTAGACATACAACAGCTACACAACTTCGGATAGATATTAAATATATGCTAAATGCGAAGCATACAGCATATCTCTCTCAAGAGAGGTCAAGTACCAGGACAAAGGAGTGAGACATGTTGTATGACTTACACCAAAGGATGGCACACAAATTTCAGAGTACATTACCTAGAATCTCACCTAACCTTGCAGATGTTTGAAGTCCTGTCTACACAGCAAAAAGATGCCCCCTCCTTTGGGTCTGATTCTCTGTCCCACAAGTAGCTCCATTTTCTTTTGGGCTAGTCCCATCCCGCCACAACTGGACTGAGAGACACAATTTTTGTGTGTTTTCAAAGCACTTGAAATGGCTGCATTGCAATAAGCAAGAACAGGGGTTTATAGCAAGCAGCTAAGTGGGCATTTGCATGCCATGGCAGACAAGTCACATAGGGTCCGAGAACGGCATGGAATCAAGGAAGAGGAACCTTACGCCTTTTTGCCCGCAACATTGTCTGAAAGCAGTCCTACAGTGAACTATCCCCATGTGAGGTCAACCATACCTGGCAAAACCATCTATTTGCTTTTAGGAATATGCCGCACTCCCCAGAAATGCCTCCCTCCTGACAAGATAACAGATGGCTGCCCAGATGACCTTATGATCAAGACTACATGCCATAGAAATAGATGAAAGGTGGAGAGATGGTCTAAGGCCAGCACAAGATGGGCATCAAAACCAGTTGAAGAATGTTTTTATCACATATATCAGCCTCAAGTTGCATACTCTCAGAATACTTAGAGCCTGAAAGGAGCAAAGGTGCAGAGATTCTGAAATGGCCCTGGAATGCTCTCCTGCTTCCCACTCTGAAATGGCTGGAGTCTATTAAGGCATTAGCTAGCAAAAAAAAAAATCTTCTTTGTTATTTGGTTCTGACTTTGAGGGCAATTTGAAACATACTATTTTCCCAAAGTTCTCAAAGACAACCAAAAGACCTCTGCCAACGTTTTCCCAATGGTACATGAAGTCTGAAAACCACAGTGCTAAAAGTACACAGCACTCACAGTCTGAATTCACAGTACTTCCACCTACCATAAAAAGAACCTTCTCGCATTTAAATAAAAGGATAGGGAAAGATGGGTTAGTACACTAAAAATCGAATTTTAAATGGTTTTCCAAACACCACAGAGCAAACATTTCATGACACATATTATGCATTTCCCTAATTTTTCCTTTTCATTAGAATCTCAGAAACAGGTGTCCTTCAGCTGTCCCTGCCCATGACAGAGGGGTTGGAAGTAGATGATCTTTAAGGTCCCCTCCCACCCAAACCGTTCTAGGATTCTATGATGACTGTGCAATCCACCATAATACAGGCAACAAAAAGAATGTCAGTCTCAGCAATCCAGAGCTAAGATTTAATATGACAATGTTGAAGCACCCAATAAAGAATTATAATTATTAAAGAGAACCAGTCTTTGCATTTCAATTTCATTTATTTTACGTCTAAAGATTTTATTATGCTTTATTTACTAATTCATAAGATCTAAAAATTTGCAAAGCATTTTTCAATTATTGATGTGACTTAAGCTTTCAAACGTGCTCAACATATTTCTGCCATCATAAGCTAAAGCCCAAAGGCTCTGAATCTGTTCATATAACTCTTGTCCAGCTGTGCACATTGTGAGAGAGAAGGGAGACTCCCCAAACCAGCTACCACCATGCAGCGTATGAGACCTGTGGAAGTTTAACCTTGGTTTTACAGTCTAACGTTACAAATCTCAACAGTAACTGGAAGGGGGAGCCATCCCCTACACCCTGAAGATGGGATACAGCATATTTCCTTTTGTTTCTGGAGTACAGGTAACCACAGAGGGCACGCTGTCATCAGAAATCTTTGGAGGGTTTCACCCACTCTTTCTGTAAAATGGTAAGAACTTTAAATGAGATAATCTCTACTGGAGAGTGTTTTTTTTCTTAGCCTCTGTGACAGGCAAACAAAATCTACTTGCTGTACTAGCTCTGAATCTTTCAGAGAACATGTGTCATGTCATGGAAATTAGAAATTCTCGCTTTTACTGACTTTTCCCCAATTAATAACCAAAGCGTTTCTTGTGTTCTTATGACTATTGTTAATGAAGTCCACAAACTCACTGCAATTGGAATGCTACAGTGTGCCAGAATTGCTTCACAGTTATTCTAAGTCGATGAATAATTTTTATGACCAGGTAGATCAAAGCCAATTCCCTTTGTTTTCAGTCAGAAGCATTTTGAAATGGTGTTATCTGCAGCAGTTGTACCAGACAGCAATAAAGGCACTCTGCTCTTCTTTGAAAGTTTGTAACACCCCTTTCAGGAGTCATTTTCTCTACTGTAATCCTGTATTATGTATTTCTGAGAGTGCCACTGACTGAAAAAGCAAGTCATAACTTCACAGAGAAAATCTTGCAAACATCCATAAACTGGATCAACATTTTTTTCATCTTTTTTTTAAACTAATCTTTAATGCTTTTGCAGTCATGAAGCTCATAGGGGCCTAAATGGATTAAAAAAACAAAACAGTAGTTGACTTCAAGTGGTGACCTACAGAAACAGCTCAGAGGGATGCAGTCCTTGCAAGGGAAGCCAGTACCTGCGAAACAAACTGCAGTGATCTGCCAAAGTCTTCAACTGAACAGTACAGCTCATGAAGCTGTCTTAAAGTTAGGGAAGTGAGATCACATTCCTGTTACCTCCACACTACCCAGTATCATTTATTTGAGGGGTACTGCTTCAGCTTTGACAGAGGAGCAGCAGTGTACAAGCAGTCAGTCAGGTATAAGCTCACTTTGACCATGCCTTTCTGACATGGAGGGATGTACAGCAGCTTCTGCAGATTTCAAGGATGTTTGTACTGAAAAATCTCATCTCACATAGAAACCTTTTGGATATTGATGATGCATTCCCAAGAAGCATTACGGGTTGCCATTCTAAGCTCTGCAGTTTCCTGAATGCAGAACTGGAGATACAACTTGAACACCTCCCTTGTCTGATTTGTGTAAGGTGGTGGGTGATTTCCCCATGACAATGGGCTGTAAAATGTTCCCACTGAAGTTCTCACAGTCAAGGAAGGACTCATATTTGACTGTTTGCTCTTTCTTACAGAGGCCCAGCAGAATAATCTGGGCAGAGGTGATAAAAAGCTGACAAGGTGAATAGCCAGGCACAAACATGCCAAGCCTCGCCTGCTTAAATTGGACAAAATACATTTTCAGGTAAGTCATTTTCCTAAACAAGATAGATAAACACATTATGAAAGTGAAATGCTCGAACACAGCACATGGAATTTGGAAGGAGCGTTTCAGCCCCTGAGTTTTGAAATACCCTTTTCTCCATAACAAGGAGAGGGAAAGATGAAGAGCTTGTGTACCTGCAAAACTAAAACTCAGAAGGCAGTACCTTTGGTAGGGTACTATTTCAGAAATATGTGCTTAAGTCAGATGGCAAGATAGCTCAGATTGAGCACAGATATCAAAACAGCCTGGCTCTAGGCAGAAGTCCTGTGGAGCTTGCAATTTATGCTGTGAGGGAAGAGAACTGCAGAAAAGCCTCATGAAATCGAGTGATTAGTCAATAAAATGGCAAGTGAAATTCAGTGTAAACAAATGTGGTGCACATGGGGAAAACAGTAATCTAAACCATGCATTCAGCCTAGCAATGAGATCTTAATGGGCTATTTCCACTCAGGAATGAGACTGAGACATAACAGGAATTTTTATGAAAACATAAGCTCTGGGCTGATCATCTGCGTATATTCCAGGGTTGGTGGGTCATCCAAACCAGATGTCTCTCTCTTTATTCAATGCATTCAAATGTCTTTCTGCAACACATTTCTGTTGCAAACATCAGATTCTGAGGCTTGGCTGTAATTTGCTTTGTGCTTCTGCATTGTTACCATAATCACATTGGAATGATAAAAACACTCTATTAAGGGTATTTAGGTAAAACCTACTATGAAGTTTATTACCTTTGAAAAATACTGTGGTAAATTTTTCTTCAGCTGTCTTCCCATCTTAAAAATAACACCACGACATTCAACATCACTTCCCCTTTTTTAAATAACTGCACCCTTACCCAGGACTTACCCTTCATGGAAAGAGTCTTCCCCAGTACCTAGAAACGCTTACTCCTTAAAACAACGCTCCCTGGAAAACACCCCACATAACGAAGTTACACTGGCTATTCAAACAGGTAGAGCAGTAATGCATATTTACAGAACTAAGAGACTCCAGTACTTTTTGCTGTTGCAGCAAAGCACAAAATTGAGGTCCGGCCTCAGAGCACGTAGGCAACCACACATGAGGTCCTCCTCCACTGCCCTTGTTTGTAACAAAAGAGGTGAAATAGAAATGAAAAATGTTTTGCACAAGCTTCATGCTACTCAGCCTGTCAACTCTGTTAATCTCAGCAAAGACAAGGGTCAGAGCAGGCTAGCAGCTATTCAAAGTGTTCAAAGTCAGCATGGACAGGGCCTTGAGCAATCTGATTTACTGGAAGATGGCCCTGACCGTGGCAGGTGGGGTTGGATTAGCTGATCTTTGAAAGCTCAATACAAACCATTCCATGATTCCATGATTCTATTCAGACTAAGAAGTTGACAGCAACCACACAGGAGGTCCATGTAAGCAGCTGAGAATAACTAGAACATAGCATACCTTCATCACTCACTCTCCTACTTCCAGCACAGATGATCCCCCAGAGGAACAGGGGAAAGGACGCTGATAGGACCCCACTATTATTCCTCCTTTGTAACCTCACAGCAACAGAAGGACTATTGTGTTAAAGACAGGAGCAAGTACAGGAAAACCTGGAATCACAGAAAAGGTCAAGATGAAAGGTATAGTTCATGACATTTGTCATACTATGTTTTTCCTCTTTCCCAACAACTGTCTCTTTCCTGCACAGAAAGGAACCCTTTTTTCATGACAAGGTAGCTTTGTGGTATAAAAAATTTAATGAGTAGATGAACAGCAATCCATTATCCATTAAAATATTGCAGTGGGTTAATCCAGCAAATAAAAATGGAGAATGAAGCAGATGGCCATTTATGGGTCGCTTGATTTCTTAAACATTCCTTTCCAGTGCACAGCCATTCTTCTATTTAACATGAAATGCACAGTTCTCACCATGTGCACATTAGGCAACCGTTCATATGACCTCATAAACATTATATCTTATAGAGCAATTATTTTTTATGCCCTTTTTAAAGGAAAAGCTGTATCATTTCATGGCAAATTGTTCCCAGATGTCAAGATATCTTGAAATAATTTGAAGTTGCTGCCAATGGCAAATGATAAATCTACCAAGTGCAAATATTTGCTCAAGATACTTTTTGGATGTATCTTAATTTTCTAGGTTCAAGAAATAATACAGGAAAAAACACTTTGACACAGCATTGGGCTGTAATATTTAAAGTATTTAGTACTTTGTCAAACACATGTGCCAGGAAAATAAGTATCTGAGCTCCTCTCTCAGTGTGATAAACTGGAAATAGCTGCTTCATTAAAGTGATTTCAATTCATACTGAAATAGCAACTGAGTACAGGCAACTGCTACTTTGGATTTCATAAAAGCATATCCTCTGTCACTAAAAAAGGTGAATATAAAAATCAGTGACTGCCGTTTAGCTATCATTATACATGACAAGCAAGACAAAGCTTGTCCATATGCCTTGCAAAAAGTTGACTGTAAATAGCTTAAAAAATACAATTCCTCCATTTTGAGACTCACATAAAGTTAACAATTTCTAAAAATAATTTTTGTCATTGAGAGGCACTAAGACATTAACACACCAAGTGCAATTAATACACCACAAATTATACTTGCTGTGTGCAAAAAGCTAGTATGTCAGTCCTATACACCAACTAATCTCAATTACACTGACAAAGTGGCACACACATACATATTTTGCAAAGGATCACTGCTCACTAGGTAAAAACCAGAGTCATCAAGTTTTATATTTCTGCTCCTTTTTTTATTACTACTTTAGTAATCTACCAGAGCATAATCCATTGCGCGACCAGGATAGCACCCAGGAGAGGACTGGAGTACCTAGACAGAGCCCAAAGAACCTCCATGGAGAAGAAGATGGAAGAGGCAAGGAAAGGGTGTGAAAAAGGAACTGGACAGAAAGGAAAGACAGGGCAGGACAGGTAAAAAGTTCTGTGGTAAAAGGCATCCAGAAGCACACTTTGTTCCTGAGCTGGAATGAATGTTGAATTGTCCACAATGGCAAGCCAGTTTGCATGCAGTTACTGGAAAAGGGCAAGTCATTCAGAGGATGCAGCTACATAGAGCAGTCTACACGCAAAATGATGACTGGAAAGTAAGGTGTTGAAGAAGCTTTGTAAAAAGGCATATAATGACAGAAATAATAATAACAAGGAATGAAAAGGAATCATTATAGGTTTGGAGAGTACAGAGAGATGTTACACTCCTGGCATACCCATCACAATTAAATGTTTAAATTCAGATGGCTTGAATCCATGTCAGGAAGCCCTTCATCTAGGTTGACTCCTGGAAGAACTCTCACAATTGTGTTTTAAGCAAGTAAAAGCTCTGTTTTAGAATGCTTGTGAGATGTATTACATGCTATTTTACAAAACAAGGACTTTAAAAACCTAGGTCCTACATGCCTGAATATGGTCAACTCAAGCATAGTAGTTTTCCCCATAGTTCCTAGTGACTCACTCCCTTAGCTTCACACCAAGCAAGACACTGTTCTTTGAAGCACTGTCAAGAAACAGGCATTTGTGAGGCAAACATCTTACTGTGATGAGGAAAAGAAATTTATTATCACATAGCCAAGTACAAAAATTATTAGTAAAGTAAGATATGGTGAATAGGCTGAACAAGAATATTACAGCAAGTTACATTTCAGGGAATGCCATGCAATTCTACTGAAAAAGCAAGGAAGAGATTCTGTATGAAAAAATAATGAGATCATTTAATTGAAGACTATGTCGCAGGCATAAAAATTAAGTTTCTATGCTGCTTTTGCAAGATTATTATGGTCTTTTAGCAATTTATGTATTTGCAACAAATTTATATTAATATTTCATGCTATATTGGAATAAGACAGATGCATTTAAACTGGAAATAATTGGTCTATTGCTGTATTTATATTCAGCAGTTTATATTTGTTTCTCTATTTCACATATATAATTTGCATTTATTCTGGATAGCATAGAATATTTAAAATGGTTATTACAAAGTCAAACATACTCTTATGGTATGAAAGAGATTCTGAGAGGAAAAAATGCTGGGTTTAAAATTGGAGCAAGCATAATTGAATAATGAGAAGAGATTTGAACCATCTAAAAGAATTATAATTAGAGCCCAAGTCAAAGATGACAAATTTCACCATTTAGGGTTATCATGATGAAAATGGTAAACACGAGTTGTCATGCTTTAATTAAAAAGGAGTGGAAACAGCATAGAAGCATTTGTTGTTAAAATGTTCTTAGCACTGTAATTATTTTTATTGATTAAAGTAATTATTAATTCATGAACAGGCTCTAAAATGTTGATACTGTAATTCGTGAAATGAAGAAAGGAATATGCCATCTCATTTATTCATGGAACTCTTGGGTTTCCATAAATAGATATTTATAAATGCACGATAGCAAAAAAAGCATACCCAACCCGAGACAAACTTCTGAAAACATCTAAACTCACACAGTTCAGTGCCTCACGGATCAATTTGCCCTTTGCTGTTTACCATGAAGTTCAGCCCATGTTAGCTACTTACTGCATCTGAATAGCTTTTCAGCAGAACTGCTTTCCATGTATTAGCCTGGCCCCAATAATACTATTAATATATTACAAAACCAGGGCACTCTTCCCCCAGATCTGTCCTGGTTTACCTACTGGAGATCTGTGCCTGGATGGAAAAAACAAAATTGTGTCTGCATTTCTCAAATATCTGGGCCATTTCAGACCCACCGTACATCCACAAGCTGGTCTGGATGAATGGGATGCCCTGCATAAACACAGAGGGGATAGGCACAAGCACAGCAGTTCCCAGCTGTGTTGGACTCACTCTGTGTGTAGTTCATAGGCACAACAAATGGCAGCTTCACTGGACTCACTGCATGTATGCTGCACAGTGGGTCTTTGCCTGTGTACCAACTCAAGCACACCCCAAATAGGCAGATGCAGCTCTTTGTGGGCTCTATCTGCACTCCTGGAAAGCCACAGCAGTTGGAAGTGACCTTTAAGATCATCTGGTTCCAAACCCCCTGCCATGGGTAGGGACACCTTCCACTAGACCAGGCTGATCAAAGCCCCATCCAACCTGGCCTTGAATAGTGCTAGGGATGGGGCAGCCACAGCTTCTCTGTCCTTTCTGAACAGGTCAAGTTTGCATTACTTGGCCAGTGAGGAAGTATAACAACTAAAACAGCTAAAGGCAACATGTCCAGAAGCAGCCTTGAAATAAATGCTCATTTGTTAGTGCACTTATCATGTACGTGTGTAAAAAATAAATACATTTCCACCTACAAAACAAGTGGACAATAGTGAATTGTTTTAAATTAAATGCCTTTCATGGGAAAAAAAATCCAAACCAAAACAAACAAAAAAACCCAAACATGCAGCCTACTGATTATTACACTTGGTAGGGGTTAAAAAGTACCACCATAGTGATATTTAAGGTCATGAATTTCCAAGTAGTGTCTGATATAGGAAGAGTGGGTTGATATGAAGTTCCATCAGCTGTAAGCCAGATGGATACCAATCCTGCGACAGGATACAAATGCAAGCAGGATGTCAAAGAGATTTTAATTATGCAACAACTTAAATATAAGTAAGAAAGAAAAAGGGGGAGAGGGGGAGAAGCTCATTTTAGGGATGTCAAGAATAGTTTGTGTGACAGATTGCTACATTCTTTTGTTTAGGAGGCTAGTCAAGGGTCGTAAGTGAGAAACAGAGGGGGCAAAGTAACTACTCTTTTGTTTCTAATACTCACGATTTTTCTTGCAGATTAGTTTTTCATCATGCCAGAGTCCTCAAGGAAAGATCCAGAAGGGTGTTTTGCACAGCATACTGTGCTCACATCACTTGTGATTATCTAATTGCTTCCATAACACAAGCACCCCTAACACAAACTGGAAAAAGAGAGTGCAAGCTTGGTCATTTTTGAGATTGTCACTGTATTTTAAGAACTGTTCTGCCAATGCACTTCTCTGACACTAGGCTGTAAATCCAAGCCCTGAAATGCTATGAATGGACAATATAAGCACCGTTCCCTGTTCATAGGCATGCAGTAACCTTGCAAACTAGCACTCTGGGGCAGTGGAAACAGAAATGGAAAACACCATATAAAACAAAAACCAGAATGCATGATCACTTAAAGAAGGTTTCCTTATTTTATATATTCTGGATGTATTTGTGTACTATGCCTACGTCTCTGACCTTCAGCACACAGTGAGTCAGCCATTTACTGTCTGGGCCCATACTACACAACACACTACCCTGTCTACAACTACTAATACTGGTAAAATAGCAAGTGCAAAGAGTGCAAAAAAAGAAGTAATTACAAGAAACAGATGGTCCCTAATGGAATTTGTTTGCAAAGACTAACTTGGACTGCTGCAAAGACTGTTAGATTGCCAACAAGCCATTTGATGCACAGTGCAATACTACCATACAAATAAATGAAAGACACAGTGGACAAAGACACAGCAATCCCAACATCCAACCTTTGTCATCGCCTAAGCCTAATAATCCTATAACCAAGCAACCTCAACCTTCTCTGTAAGGTGGAGAGCACTGTTTGTCTTCAAAAAAAGACATACAAGAACTGATCCCATGATCTATAAGTCCCAGCAACACCATGGGAACAATGTTTGTCGTATAAAATACACCCTATGAAACCCTGCAGAACCTGGCTTCATTGAGGACCATTAATACTGCTGAGTATCATTCTGCCTAAGAAGTTCTGAGGAATCCTTTCTATCTTAGATCAAGCATTCTCCACAGGGATAAATACCAAAGAGGCCTCTCAAGCTACAATTGCTAGTCCTGGGGAAGAAAGGCCACACTGGAAGTTGCTTCAAGACAAACTGGACAAACCAATCAATGTCCAAAATCTGCTTTAGCCCTCCTAAGTTTCCATAGACCTAATAAAGCAGAATAGAGACAGACATCTCTTCCCATCAGTTTTTACAGGAAATTATGACATAGCCTTATTAAATGGAGATGATTAATCATTTATGGAAACGTTCTTGTTTCTGACAGTACAGCAAAAGAAAAAGGCATTAGCAATGTTGGATTCACTTGTCTCTACTGCACCATGAAAATGCCTACCATAACCAAGACTCACAGAGAAGCCTGCTCTTTCTCCAGAGGAAGATACGGCAGTCGTTCTGCTAGAACTGAAGAAAGTAAAGCAAAAAAAAACCTGGGCTACAACCAGTTTGTAGAGGCACTACTGCAGGGAGAAGACTCTGCAGACAGAGGAGAGATTGGCGAGGAAAACTTTACACCACACTTGTCTCTGGCTGTCTGATGACAAAATCTTACACTTTTCTCCTTTGCCTGTATTACTGATAAATAGCTGACAGCTATTTGAGTTTGCATTTTGGATAAACACTTGATTGCCTACAGTTTCTGAAAAGAGAAGAAAAATATTAAGTGTAGTTTTCTATTTTGAACTGAATTGCCCCACAAACAGAAAGCTTTATTCTATTGTTCTCTGTCCATGTCAGTTTTGCAGACTTTTGTTTTAGTTGGAAATAATCTCCTGTGATATTTATACTAAAGATTTTAAAGACAGTTACCTGACAGGCTTTGAATCTCTTCAATGAGAATAGGAGGTCAATAAATTCAGAGAGTCTTTAAAACTGCATTCATTTACTGACTTTTCATACCAGAAACCATCAGTGAACAAAGTGTTCTTCAAATAAACTGCTAGGCTGTTACATTTAAAACATCCCAAACCATTTCCTCAATCACAAATTATAGTGTGTATCACTGGGGTTCAGTAATGTCGTGGTTTAAGCCCAGCCGGCAACCCAGAACCATGGAGCCGCTTGCTCACTCCCCCTCTTCCTCCCACCGCTCCCAGAAGGATGGGGAGGAGAATTGAAAGAATGTAACTCCCACGGGTTGAGATAAGAACAGTCCAGTAACTAAGGTATAACACAAATCACTACTGCTACCACCAATAATAATAATGATGATAAGGGAAATAACACGGGAACAGATTACAACCACTCACCACCCGCCGACCAATACCCAGACCGACCCGAGCAGTGATCTAGCCCTTCTGGGTAACTGAACCCAGTTTGTATACTGGGCATGACATGCTGTGGTATGGAATACCTCTTTGGCTACTTTGGGTCAGGTGTCCTGTCTCTGCTTCCTCCCAGCTTCCCCTCCTCCCTGGCAGAGCATGAGACTCAGAAAGTCCTTGGTCAGAGTAAACATCATTTAGCAACAATGAAAAGCTTCAGTGTTATCAGCGCTGTTCCCAGGCTGAAAGTCAAAAAAACAGCACTGCACCAGCTACTAGGAAGGAGGAAAATGACTGCTACTGCTGAAACCAGGACAAATGTGCACGCTAAGCAGACGCAGTTAATCATTTCTAGAAATATTCTTACTTCTAACAGTGCAGGAAAAGAAAGGGACATGACCAAAGTTGGATTCTCCTGTCTTTTGAAAAACTTCATTGGAAATGTGCAGGATCCCATGAGCCCAAGTGTACCCTGGAGGCTAGTGTGTCACTAACGTGTACTTGAGCAGCTTTGTATCCTGACAGGAATGCTCAAAGGCATCCTTGCACTGACTTGGTACATATAGGAGACTGCTAAACACAGAGGAAGCATGCTCCTGCTATTGTGGTTGGGAGCAGTGTGGATACAACCACCTGGACACACCACACCACTTCTTTAATTGTTGTTTTAGCTTTGTATTGCAAATGGCCTTGAAGAGGATCTTATGAACACGAGTATCCTACTGCTCTTCTTCTAAAGCTCTGCCCAGCATTACTCAAGCTATCACATCCACAAGAACTTACACTTGCAATGGCCTAACTCAGTGGACTATTCATGATTTTTAAAAAGTAAGTGAAGGGCACATATATTGCAAACTGTAAGCACAGAAGTTTAATCAAATCTCACAAGAAGAATGTGCTACTAAGACCCCAGAGACTTTGCAAGTTAGAAACCTGACTTCTGTGTGAACCTTCTGTCAGAATAGAAATCAGACTCATAGTCTCTCAAGGACAGAAACATCAAGCAAATCAAATGGTCCTACCAAATTAGACACTACTATGAAAAGCTATTGAAATTAAAGCAACTAAGTGCTGTAATCACAGGCTTGCAAGCGTGAGTTAGCACTGAGTTAGTCTTTGTATCGTATTTTTACAATACATATAAACCCCAAAACATTTCCTTCTGAACTATGAAAGCACATTCAAGCCTTGATAGGGATGCTAAGGACACAGCTTCTGCTACAACAGAAGCAAATTTTAAATGCACCAAATTATAAATGCACCATCATTTAACTTGACATTAAAATGATTAAGCTTCCTGATTGAAATTAAACAAGAAAAAAGAATTGCAGTCTTGCATGTCTTCACTGATAAAAACAAGGAAACCTCATAGCAACTTCTCCCCACAAGGATATTTCCTCTCCATCTCCTCCCTCATTAATTACTGAATTCTTGAGGTACAAACTGTACAACAGCCACAATGCAAAATAAAAGTCCTTTACCACATATTATCAGAACAAGAAACCTCATCTCTTCCTAGAAGCATGAGCTATGTTTTTGCAGTTACTAATTAGCATTCAAAAGCCCATCACTAGGTAGGATAAGGAAGAATTAAGGGAAATGAAGGAAAAAAAAAGAAAGTCCAGAAAACCTAAGCACTAAAGCAGCAAATGAAATATGATCGCTCATTAATTTCTTCTCCCAGTTTTACCAGCAAAGAAACCCATACCAATTATTTTAAAGCATAAAAACCATCAAGCTTTGCATTAACTCAAGTTCCATGGCATTACAGGCATCAAAAAGAAACCTGCAAACAATGTAGCAAAATATATGCAATCCACTGGTGTTCTGATGAAAAGACAGTCCTGATCAATCAAAAGAAAATGAAACTTTAAAAAATATTTTTATTTTTTAAAAGATCTCAGTGTCTTTCCGAAGTTTGGCATTGATTTCTTTGAAGGCAAAACTAGTACGAAGCAACAGATAGATACATTCTTGTTTCCTTACTTCCTGCTAACAAGAAGGTTGATGTAGTCATCTTCATCGCCATGATGTTTAAAGCTGATGACTGTATTTTTATGCAGAGGAACATTCTAATTATTCATGTAAATGTATTTTTAATGTACGTGCTTCCTTTTTATAGAATGCTTTTAGTAGCTCCAAAGACTAAAACAGAAGAAAAACATGCAGACTCACCAAACAGTTTAGTAAACCATGCATCTGTTGTGAAATCATCCAGAGTTCAAACACAAACACAATCTCGATAAACAGTCGCTGACGAGATTCGATTTCTAGGCCCAAAAGACCCTTGATTATCAGATTCTTCACAGACTTACTAGCTAGCCTACTATATTGTTTTTAACTAGCAGAGATGCAATGAAAACAAACCATTCTGGTTTGTCCTTAACCTCCTTTGCAGTCAAATTTCTATACAACACAACTACAGTTTTTGCATTACAAATGAAAGATCCAAGCTGAGCAAAACCAAAACAAGCAAAATCCCCAGCCTCCTAAAGACCTTATTAAATTTGCAACTACAACTACCTTTGAGGCAGAAAGGACAAAGTTCTGCCTGTGTCCCTTTCAACTCATTTAAGTATGTGGCCACAGATCCCTCACTGGACATATTTATTTTTGATGACTTTCACTTACTAAACTCAGTGCAAACACCAAACAAATGGCAGGTTGCATTGTTCTGTTGCGGTTTGGTTTCTTTTTTATTTCAACGTAAGACCACAAAATACAAGGTGAAGTGCTTAGAAAAACAGATATTGTTATTGATACGGTTCAGTGTGAGGTGTCCCTGCCCATGGCAGGGGGGTTGGAACTAGATGATCTTAAGGTCCTTTCCAACCCTAACTATTCTATGATTCTATGAGTAAGGCACAGTTCCATCGCACATTCCCTGCTCAGAAGCCTTCAGCAAGGAGTATTGCTTTTTCCTCCTGGATTGTGTTTTCTACTTCAAGGAAATGCTAAAGTAGCTGAGATCCTTTCAAACAGTGTTCTCTCCACTACTCAAAAATACTTGTCTTTCCTATATTGCTGTTTTACAAAATGGAGAGAAGTTACATCTATCAAAAAACAAGTAGGGTGTGTACTACAGAGGAAAAATAAGCAAAGCACATTCTGGACCCTGTAACTGGTGAACTCCACACACACTCTCATTCACTTCCCAACACGCACACTAAATACAAAATGAGTCTCACTGGAGACATTTTCTTAAAGACTGCAGTATATGGATGTGCAAAAGGAGGGAGCAATAAAGTGAAACAGAGAATTCCCTCTTTACATTTACAGCTTTTAAAGTTTTTATTTAAAGATACTTACTGTAGGTTTGCTGGTAAATTTTCTACACCTTTTAAGCAGGAAAATTAAGGGATTAAGAAAACCCACTGCACTCCACAATTTATCAGACAGTGGCAACGCATTCACTATAGATGCATTCTCCTGGTGAAAGAAAATGCTGCATCCTCTATTCATTTTTCTGTCGGGAGACTAACAATTTGAACAAAATAGGAAAATACCTGTCCAGCTTGCCATGCCAGAAAAATGCCTACAAACTGGCTTGTTCAAAGGTACATCAGTTTGGAAAAGCACTTAAAATCAGTGTGCAAACCCAAGGGAGTAACTTTTATTTCTATCAAATTTTGAATGCAAATATAACTGAAATGAAAGGCCTGTGTTAAAAGCTGACCGCATGGCTGCTGAACCATCCCCATTTGTTTCTGAGCCCCCTTTCTGCTTGCTCCCCAGGAAGTCCAACATGACCAGACTGCTAGCTTAGGTAACTCAAGCTTACAGTTAACAGGTATGAGTCCTTCCTTCTCTCCAGCTTTTAAACAATCCTCTATAAAAATGGCAATGATTTCTTAAAATTTTATGGCTGAGAGTTGTAAAGTTACAAAGGATCTTTTGGGGAATAAAGTAAATTCACAAACCAATGGAGTTTATGAAAAGTGAAAGAAAGAGCCCAAGAATATATAAAAAAGAAATGTTTATTTCCTTATGACAGTAAAAAAGGTAGCTCTGTGGAAACACTCCAAATTCATATTTGGACAGCTAATGGGATTAGAAAATTGTTCCCAAAATACACTAAATTTGAGACATTTTAGGTTAATGAAGACAGACCTTGAAACTGAAAGAATGCTTACTTAGTCTTGCCTGTAGCTTGCACTACAGCCTTCACTGAAGTCAGTGGGCTTTACTCAGGCCCAAGCTAGACATACAGCACCATTTATACATTTCTATAGCCACTGTCTACCTTACAGTAGTCTGACATTTTTGGAAAATAATTAGTATCATATTTGAGCCAGACATACCAGGTGGAGATTAAAGTCACTTACACGAAATTTCTTGAGCAAGTGTAGAGAAT
Source organism: Pezoporus wallicus (assembly GCF_028554395.1). Lineage (NCBI taxonomy): Eukaryota > Metazoa > Chordata > Aves > Psittaciformes > Psittacidae > Pezoporus > Pezoporus wallicus. The sequence continues at coordinate 400,173 of NW_026636656.1, forward strand.
AAAGTAAGTAAAATCCTACAGTGAAATCCCATCTTCATTGAATACATTATTCTCAAGATTGCAGAGGTTATGGAAAGAGTGGATAACATATTCTATATACCGTAACTTGATAAAAGCAATTTAATCACTTCCATCCTCCACAATGAAGTTTTATCTTTACCTTTGCCCTGAGGTGAGATATATCCTTCATTTTCACTTCATCTATTATAATGTTCAGAAAAATTTGCTATTTTGGTGGAGTTACTTAATCTAGAAGTCTCTTTTCGTAAGAAGTACCAACCAAGGAGATTTTTGATTGACGAACAGATGCTTAGTTCCTAACGATATTTCTGAGGTTAGTCTACTCTAAATGAAACAGACTTAGATTAGCTAATTTTAAATCTCTAAAGAATCATCTCAAATAAAGGTCACTGAACATCTCACTATGCCATTAATAAAGATTCAGATAGTAATTCCTTGATCAAATATTAGTATTTTTGATTGGTCCCAGAAGAAACATCCTTTTTTTATGTAAACCCGGCACATGAATCAGAGCCACAGCTGCTGACTGATATAATCAATGTACAATATTCTAATCCCATGAACTCTGACTCAGCAAGCATCTGCTTTCCAAATAAACTCTATCAAACATATTTTTTTATTTTCAGAGCTAATTTTGTCAGCCGAGGTTTAAAAGGAGACAAATTTCAAAACCTTTCACAAAAGCACTTTGAAGTCAGTCACTGTATTTCAACTTCTTTCCAGGAGACCTTCCCTAGGAATTCAAATGGTTATGAGACTGTTTAATTAGTAAAGAGAGTAAGGTTTTTTTATTGACATTTTATGTAGGCTACAGATAGGGGAGTTGTCGGAGCCACAAGGTTTGATGTGCAACTTTTAGACACCAGTGGTTTACTGGTTGTCCCCTGGTTCATAGGAGCTAAAGCAAATTTAACACACCTGCACTTAAGACTACATTGATTATCTGTCTGCTTCTAAGCACACACACAAAAACATAAATGAGGGGGTCATCTAGGGTTTGAGACACCAGCTACCTTGTCTCTTCCTACTTTGCAATTAAAATCACAGTTTTGTGATTGCAAATTTTCCACGCAGTTCGCGATTCCCCTTGCAGTCTGCAGACTGAGACCTTCCCCAGCAACAAAAGAAAAAAAATATCAGTTGCAGAATCCTTTTGAAATGAGCAATATTAATACTGGAACACAGGAACCTTCCAGGGGAGGCATAATGCCAGTTTTTTCCTCCTCTTTTTGCATTAATGCTTTCTTAGGTGCAATCACTGGGATTGCACAAGCAGTAGGATCACTCTTCACAGCAGAGGTTGAGTCAGAAAAGGGACATCACAGCAACATAACCTTCTAAAACAGAAAAGCACAGAATTGTAGAAATGGTGCCATGAAACCATGTAACTGTGAGGTCAAAAGAGTGTCCCACTTAAACCAGGACTATCACCAACACTGTTGGTCACCTGCGGCTTTATTCAGCCAAGTCCTGAAAAACCCGAAAAATAAAGACTTCACCACCTCTTTCAGCAACTGTTCCCAGTGCTGCACCACACACCTACTCAAGTTCTTTTTCTAATGTCCAACCTAAACCTCCTCATACATCATCTGCCATTGCCACATATGTTCCCCAGCGCTGCCATTTCAAGGCTATATTGGAATGCTCTAGCCTTGTCAAAACTGGAAAAGCCCAGTTTCTTCAACATCACTTAAACAGGATGCAGATTCTAGCTCCTGCTCATTGCAGCAGCCCTCTGTAACATCTTTCTAGTTTTAAAACACCCTTACAATACCAGGGAGTCCAATGAAGTATTGTGCAGCCTCACAGGGCAACACAGAGATGAATAAAGCTCCTCTCCATCTATTGGTTGCACCCCTTATTTTGATTGTATACACCAGTGAAGAACTGCTGAGGAGAGGTTTAGGTTGGTGTAAGGAAAAAATACAAAGGAGCCATAACATACCACACATGATTCACACACCAGCAGTAAGTGCACAGGTAAAATGAAATGCAGAGTACAGAGACTCATGCTCCATTGCTGCTTCTTCCAAACTTGAGTTAGGCTGAGTTTCCAAACAACATTGCTCCACCATGACGAATATACTTTCTCTTCTCCTGCTTTATGTGTTGGTTTTTATTCCCAAGGGCTCACCATGCAATCTTTGCTAATTATTACATACGTTAATATGCAGTTAGTACATATGGCTTATATAGCTGGCTATTTTAGGGTGGATTAATTGCCCCAGGAAGCATCTGTCTTACTCAAGTAAAAGTGGAGGGAATCTAGAGCTGAGATTCACTGTGCGTCTGTCAGAGCTCTACAACGTAGACATTTATAAATGAACTAGTCATTTGGGGTGAATATATACAGCAAAATACTTTCACAATTTTTTTTTTATAAACCAGTAAAGGCACCTTCTTCAAAACAATGTTACATTATATCCTTTAGTCATTGACAGGTTTGAAGATACATCAGTATGAAATAAAACAGCCTACAGAAAATTAATGCTATCATCGGTTAAAATGCTGTTCTCTACCCAACATAATTTATATTAGGAACATTCCATAAACATGCACTCAATATGGGTTCATTAAAAATAACTGCCAAAATGAGATTATACAAAACCATTTAAAAAAAAAAAATTAACTTTTAAAATCTCTATTATAAGACCCCATCTTTCTCCAAGTGTTACACAGTTAAGGACCTATCTCTGTATTTAAAAGTAAACATAAGAATTAGAACAAGCAGCAATATCAGGGTAATGGCATAAGAAACATTATTCCCTATTATTTCTAGTAACTGCTAATAAGAGTACAAAATATTCTGTACAAGGTGAATACTAAAATACGATTATCTAGTACAAAAATAAACCTCCTAATTTCAGTGGAGGAAGGCTTTACAAATAGGATAGGAAACTTCACAATCCCAAGAGTCATTTTTTTAGCTTACTTAAGTAATATATTCTCATTTTCAAAAAGCTACTTGTACAGGCAAAATTGAATGTTTTGATTGAAACTTTTGTTCAGCTCATAGTTATGTGCTGTATTAATTTTACTGATTCTGGTCTACATTATTATTTTTAATTTACTACGCACTCAAGAGCTTCCATGGTTCCATAATTGTTAATGACAAGTTAATAGCTGTAGTTTCAGGACTCATTGAGCCAGACCCAACTAAGAGGTCACGCTTCAGGTTACGTGATCATCCTCACTGTGGATTTAAATTTTGCGCATGTCAAAGAGGCACAGATACAAGTACTAAGGAAGTCCACCTAAAATGGTGCTTGCCACAAAAGAGGGGAGAAGCAAGATTCCTCTGGCTAACAGAAGAATAAACAGAAGAACAAACCAGAGGCAGAACAGGTAGAAAGGGAAGAATACCAATATGGGGTATACATGAAGAATGTAAAGATGATAAAGACTAACCATGTGCTCTCACGGAAGAAAAGTAAACGGAGAATCACGGGGGGGGGGAGAGGGGCAGTGAAGTGAGAGACTGAATGAAAAAACAGAGAAAATCAGGAAAGAGAAGGCAGCATTGAAGTCACAACATTTTATTTATTTCAGATTTATGTGTTTCTATATTCACTCATCGCAAGCGAGATTCCTTTTGAACCATCAATCATTTTTGCAAGATGTGACAAGTAGTTTTTCATCTGGACTCCCTTTTTCCATTTCCTTTTTCCTTGCCTTTTCAAAGACCGACAGATCACTTCACTAAGCTATCTATCACTAGCACTGTACAGCAAGGCAGCAATTTTGGGTGCAAAGGCAAACACACTCTTCCTCAATGGCACCTGCTGACTCCACCACTATCTGCAGCTCTATACAAGTATCCATTTGTACACACTTTCTGAGGTTGTTAAACATGACCCTTGTTCTTCCATGTGAGTATGATGTACGTACTTAACTTTCGAGTCCATCGGTGTGTAAAAGAGAGTGTAAGGATAAAGGTAAGAAGAGCTTTACACAAGTCCTCATCACCCACAGCAATAGAGCGATGGTGTCTGAAGTTCCAAGTAAACTACCAGGCCGGTTCTCTGCAGACCCAGGACACTGAGAAGTTTCTCAACCAACAGCTGGAGTAGCCTGGAGCTCTAATAAAGGAAGGAAGGCATTTGCTAGAGGCAGGTGTATAATTAGAAGAAGAAAGTTATTTGTTTGGTATTGTTGAGGTCTAGTTCCTACCCAGTCAGGCTACGAAATGGAGTGAGGGCCTGAAAGACTTTGCCCTGCCAGGGTAAAACAGTAGGGTTTCAGTGATAATAAAGATATGAGCCAACCTGTAGCTATAGTGAATAATGTGTTTAGGGAAAATGAGGAATATTCTAATTAAACTGAATGCCTATAGAGTTAATATTTGCCGGCGATCTCTGTATAATATTGCCTAAGAAGGCTCAGATGGAAGGACTTCCATTCCATCTATATTCTAGAAGAGGTAACACATATGACAGTTATGTTTTTGCAAGCAAGTCGCAACCAGTTTCTATAATGTCCCCTGCAACCTAATAGGACAAAATCTGACCCATAAAAATACAGTTTCTAGTAAGATGCAATAATGGCAGAAGTGGATTTTATGTACTCATGAATAATAGCAATTAATTTTTTGTGATCTTGAAAAATTAAGATGAAGAACGTCTCTGCCTTTTTAAGATGGAAGCAGTAATTCAGGACATTTTGTGTTCTCATAGGAGGTACCTGTGGCTATGACAGCAGTGCAAAAAAAACCCAAACCTCTATTAAATAAAGCACACCATCCTGGTGGCTCCTTTTCTGCAATTCAGCGGAACACCTTGAACTGCCAGTTTCTTTGTGGACAAACCAGCCATTCTAGAAGAAGTGGAATGAAGAATCTGGCTCTAATACACAGATATGAAACTCTTCATGCCTAGAGGTAGGTTCATAATCCTTTTACAGACAGCATGACAAGGTAGATCAGCTTAAGCATTTCATCTGTCCGAGGCTATGAAATAATTCTGACATGGCCTTCCTTCAGTATAAAATTTATGTTCGTTGAAGAGGGAGTGTGGGGAAAGCACACGTTTGATCTTAACATGAAAACTTCAATGCATGTGTACACTTGCTTGTATTTTTGCACAAGTGTGTGATGTTCTTGGAAAAAAATCAAAACAAAATGAAAAAAATAAAACAACTCCCTCCCTCCCCTGGAAAAACCCAAAAGACAGGAAAGGAAAGGAGACCACCTTTCTTCTGGGTTACTACTGAGCATAGCAAGAAGCATCTATCTTTCAGAGACTGCAGAGCCTGTCAAGGAAATGGAAGTCACAGCTCAGAAAGGGGATGCTGCAGCTCACATAATGACTGCCCAGAGTTAGGAGCAAACACCCACACCTCACAGAGACAGCTGGAGGGCTAATTCCTCAGTACCAGAGGAGTCAGTCCAGCATTTGCTGCTGTTCACAGCTGTTAAACAGCCTGGAAGCAAAACACTTCTGAACAGACACCGTGGGTAGCACATTTTTTGAACGAACAAAAATGATGTATAATTTTTATTCATTCTGTTTTATCTAGCTACTCTGGGCTTCCTGGATTTAAGAAGTTACTTATTCTAGCTTTGACTCAGATAAAATCTGGCTTGAGTTTAAAAGCTTTTTGTCTTCTTCAGGGAGCCTATTGTAAGAGAAAGATCTATGCACATCTACCTCAAAGGTCTCACTTGAAGCTTTATTCACTGTGTAAATAAGGAAATTAGGAACAAGCCTTCATCTGTTTTTGCCATGAACAGATTCACATTTAGGATCTCCCAAAAATTGTGACCTGCCAGAGCAAGGTCACATAAGCATGCATAAGGACACATCCACGCTCTTGGAGAATAAGAGAGCTAGAAATTAACCTCACTTCAATCCAGAAACTCTGAGGCAGAGCAGAGCAGAATACAGTGAAACTATCCTCTGCACTTCAGTCCTATCCCCCAGCTTCCCAAAAAACTATGATAGTTTCCAACAGATGCGTAGGGAAAGAGGGCTCAAGATTAACTGTCTGCCCTTAAACAGAGCAGATAGTGGCTGTAAGAGACAAGAAATGACAGCAGCTGGAACAGGAAGAGGTCTTCTCTGCGATTTGGATTATCTCAGGCAATTCACAGCATACTAGGCTTGACTAGGTTGATGGCTACCAGTGAGCTATTGCCTTACTGTTCCAGAGTTCGAGGATTCCAGCTGAGAGAAAACAAGAGACAAATAGAGAACTCTCAACTAGTTTGTTAATATAGGAAAATATAGAGAATCGAATACAGTAAAGGATATTTCTGATGAGTGTATATCTTGCCAACCCCAAGGATCCCGTGAAGACAATCAGGAAACCAGTTGTGAGGATCATCATCGCAGTGCAAGAAGGCAGGATCTACCATAGCGGGCTTTCCCGCAGAGGCAACAGTGACCTGGATAGTACGAAGTTCTGCTTCCTCGCACCGCCAGCCTATGTCAGAAGAAGCAGCCAGCAATATCTAGAAAGGTCTCCAAGGGTTGAGACTTTTCCGGGTAGTTCTAAAAGCAGAACTTTCCGAGGAGGAACCAAAGCTGGACTTTCTGGGTAGCAGCCAAAGCAGGTCCTTCCCGGGAGTAGCCAATATGACTCTCCAGGGAGGAGCTAAAGCGGGACTCACAGGGGTGGGGAGGGTGGAGGAACCACCATGGACCATTACCTCATGTGTTAGGCTCACCTAACACACTTATGGAGATTACCCAAGTGACCCAAAGGACCCAGTATGGAGCATTTCCAGGAAACCTCATTCCTGTGTTTAGCAAAAGGAAAAAATATATCACGTCTACCCCATGTCTGAATGATAACCTGTAACTGAGGAGAGAAACTGTATGGGAAATGCAGACACAACTTAAAGGCAGAAGGAGAATACCACGTGCAGTCCCAGAGTCATCACGCACAAGTTTTCAGAAACAGAATGAAGTGCAGTACCTTTCCTTCAAATTAAATTGCTCAGGAGGAAAGGACAAGTTGGAAGCTGATTTTGACTGAATTTACCTGACAACTTATGGCACATGACTGATGAAGACATTTTTTCCCTTTCCTCTGGAGTTCCCTGAAGAGACTGCAACACAAGTGAGGATTACTCTGGAATGAAGACCGTACACTCAGGGATCACTCTCAGGAGAGGAAACAACAAAAGCCCAGGCTCTGAAGTGCAAGGGTCTGTAATTACCAAAACAAAAATTGAAGAGAGACAGATGATAACACAGGTCATGCTACACTTAGGTCACCAGTTGTATTAAAAGTCTTGGTGTTCTCTTCTACCATAGATGTGTGCTTTCATTAAAGTTTTCCACTTTTATCCTGTGTCCTAAAAAAGACAACAAAAAAACCTTAAACTGACAGAGAAAGCAACATCTTGCTTTCTTAAAAACGCAGGCTTCCATGAACAATCAAGCAGCTATTTCCTGTCCCAGATCTCCACCCCTCTAGGTTTCCCTAGAATCAATTCTTCCAGAACTGTGTGCTCTCAATTGTATTTGCATCACTTATGAGACTGTCACTGAAGCAAATCAGGATGCACTGGTCTTTAAGATGTATTTAACCAAGCGATAATTGACGAGCATTAGCTTGTAAATGTTTACTGCTGCTTCATGTGTTACTCCTTCCTCGTTAAACTGCTGTAGAGAGACTGCATATAATTTAAAACTTGATGGATGTATATATACAAGAGCAAAAGGCATAAGAAATTGTTACTTTATTCCTTAAATGATTGAGACCATGTGATTATAAGAAAGCTCTATAAAATGATGAAAAAGCCTTTGACTCAGTAGAGTGGAGTAATATCTTAACAAGATCCCAACATGACGCTGTTCAACTGGACGCGAGTCTCTTTACTGAATAAGAAGATGCTTAGGAAAGAGTAATTTTTTCATTTTGCTCAAAGCATCAACTAAGCCTATCCCTCACTTTTCTGCACTGCACATAAAGCAGTTATCAAATATAAAACAGCAACTTCTTTTACACAGTTATATTAATAAAAATGTCATGAAAGTATATATTTTCATAAATGTAATAGTTTCAGGACACTACAGCATTAGAATGTCTGGAAATTTTGCAAAAAAAAAGAAACATAAGAAAATGTTATTTGCTCTAAAATAAGCCAGAATAAAATTATTTATCAATACAGTTCAGCTACTTTATCTTCATTTTAGTCCATTATTTGAAAAGTTGAGGCAGCACTATTACTTCTTTGCTAGAATTGATGGCTACAATCCAAACGAATTTTCTGCCTCAGCTCATCTTTTTATTCCAGAAATTTCTAATTAGGCTGTTCTCACAAATAGAAATGAGTGAAGAACGCAAACTAAAAGATATTTTCTCTTGTATCCAAGAAAAAACCCCACATATGCGCATGGTCTCAATAAACCAAATATGCTGGTAAAGGCAGCAATCCCAAGCACTCAGGTGCACTACCATTCCAGACAGTTCAGAGTCACTATCTCTCAGAGTTTTGTAGATTTGCTTCAACAGGTTGCTTCAGCATCCAAGAACAGCCTTGTTCTGAAAATCCAGCAAAACTACTCTGCAGCATGAAGTAACAATACATAAATTGAACAGTTTCTTTTCACTATTCATTCCTAAAGGAACAGCCTAACACTTAATTCAGGTGTACGTAGATAGACAAACCAACCAATTTTCATGTTGGGCAACATCAGAAGGCACACAACCTCAGTCAGCTGTATATGGGAGCTATTGCAAGGAGACAGAAAGTCATGCTGTGCTTGACTATCATGGTCCACACTTTTTCACCTTTATGATCAGATGCCACAACTAACCTCAATCATAGCTAATTAGGTTTCTAAAATTCAGGTCTCTAAATTTTAAGTTACTGTTATCACCCTGAGTGTACCTTTAAGTTATAAGACCTCACAGAAGAAGGTGGATCAACAAGACCTGCTGCCTGGACAACACTGATACACATCAATGCACTCAGATACTAGTCAGGCCCAGGAACAAGTAATTATGAATTGCACCGGCTACTAACGCAAGAGACTCTGGTTTGAAAAGGACAGTCTGATAGCTAGTGTAGGAACAGGCTCATCACAAATCATGCAGACTGGCAAATCAGACAGCAGAAAAAGTCATAAATCTTGAACATCTCCAGCCTTTGGGAAGAAACACCTTTTGGCATTGAAAGGTAAGCTATACTTCATCAGCATCATATTTTTCTAAGAAAAACAGAAATAAACCAGTTTGACAGAGACAAAACTGTTGCACCCCTAGGGATTGATTAGTTTTCGTATGTATTCAACTGTCACTCTACACAAATGTCCTCGATACAGACGTCCAAGTGCAGATAACAGAAAACTGAGACAGTACATCCGGCAGGCATCTACCTGGGAGAGTAAGGAATAAGTTAGGGCACATAAGCCTTTAAATACACATTTGCTGGTGCAGCTTTTGTGTAGCATCAGTACAGATCACAGAATGAGCATCAGCCACATCATCTTACACCTTTCCCAGCAGTAGGTATACAACACATCTGTACTGTGCCAGCAGTCCTGGCAATACATTTGTGTTGAGGCATATATCAAAGAGACAATGCTTGCTTGGCACATTTCCTCCTCAAATTCTGCTTATTGCTTAAAATTCCCAGGTACTACTACTCACTCCATTTTACCGTCAAGAGAGAATAATACCTCCAGAAGGTGACTCACCTGGCCTCTTTTAGGTGCCTGTCTCAGAATGCTGAATCATCCCTTGGAATATGTATTCTCCCCTTTGACTATGATAAAAGAATCGCCTCACATGAAGTAGCGAAGTAGTTCAAAGTAACATAGCAAGTCCAGACTTCTAATTTACACGAAATAACTATTACCATGTGTTCTAATTGAGATGTTGCTTTATATCAATGCAAAAAACCTTACATTTTAATCACCACACTTAGCTTATCACCATATACCTATGTATATTTTATCAGTGGAAATGTAAAGGAAAGCTTGTCTCAAGGAAAGACGAAAAAAAGCTTATTCAAACACCTGATTTGAAATATTGATACCACTAATATTAACACCATAAAAGAAAGCCATTTAGAAATTTTATTGTAAGTACAAAAACATATATAAACAGCTGAATATTGACACTTGAGGAAACACAGAAAACCAGGAAGCATTAACACTTGAACTTGCCTAGTCTATAGGCAAGATATTTTTTGAGCAGTACTGTAATTCAAAACAGTAAATGTGAAACAATTTTCAGACCTATCAGGGACTATGAGCTTCTATCAATTAATGACATAATCTTTGAGGACATTACAAAGGCAGTACAAGACATAAGATAATCTTAAAAGAATCATAGCTCAATCAGTAGGAATTAGAAACATTGTGTTGTTATCTTCTTCTCCGGAAGACAAACAGTTTGGACTCGGAGTTATGGAGGCATTAAGATCTCGGATTAAAATTTACAAGTATGACAGCAATACAGTAGTGTTACGAAACGCATGCTTGGCCATTCTTAATGGAAGTGGGAGATGGCAAAAAAGATCACCCAAAAAAAAGGTATTAATTAGCTTTTCAACTGGGGTAGTTTCAATATCTGTGATTAATTGAAGGAGATGGAAACTTCTTTAAATAAAATGTGCAGAACTAATACTTAAAATGTTTTTCAACATTTCATGTAAATCTCTCGCGTGACCCCACCTACAATACTGTGTTCAGCTCGGGGGCCTCCCACGTAAGAAAGACATAGACCTGTTGGAGCGAGTCCAGAGGAGGGACATGAAGATGATGAGAGGGCTGGAGCACCTCTTGTATGGAGGGAGACAGGTTAAGAGAGTTGGGGCTGCTCAGCCTGGAGAAGAGAAGGCTCTGGGAGACCTTAGAGCAGCTTCCAGTACCTAAATGGGCCAACAAGAAATCTGTAGAGGGACTTTTTACAAAGGCCTACAGTGAAAGGACAAGGGGGAACGTCTTTAAATTGACAGAGGGTAGGTTTAGATTGCATATAAGGAGTTAATTTTCTATGATGAAGGCCCTGGCACAGGTTGCCCAGAGAAGCTGTGGCTGCCCCATCCCTGGCAGTGTTCAAGGCCAGGTTGGATGGGGCCTGGAGCAACCTGCTCTAGAGGAAGGTGTCCCTGCCCATGGCAGAGGGCTGGAACTGGATGATCTTTAAGGTCCCTTTCAACCCAAACCATTCTGTGATTCTATGAACACTTTAAATGCTCTCTACCATACTTGAGGCATGAACAAAGCAACTGGTTGCATCTTTACCTGCATTGTTTTACTCCTAAAGTTACCTTGAGATTTCTTACTATTTACTACCCTGATCTGCAGGAGGGTTGAAAGAAATGCAGTGATGAGAAATTGCAGGGAATAAATTACAGCATGTACCTGAGCTTGTCACTAAAACACACATTGAAAAAGGAAGTCAAGCAGATCTGAGATTTCTAAGAAAAACAAACACAATGCAGTGCCTAATCTGCAAAGGCAGTATCTGAAAGCCTAACCCACATCAGAAGTGTCTCAAAGTCAAATGGAGTAACACCTTGCTTCTAGGTACAAAGCTACCAGGGATTTCTTTAATAGAGAACACTTAAATAATTGTGTTTGATGGGTGAGGCTGCATCATTTATCAAAAATCTACGTTAAAATTTAATTTTCCATGTGAGTCAAAGACAGCAGTGGCAGCACTGCTTGTTGTTGCTGATCTGTGCCTGTTGATGCCTTCTGAAGTGGAAATGATGGATGCCACATGTTCCAGCTGTGATTAAATTTGCTTTGACAAAGCAGCATGGAAATCTGATTTTCAATAGACTCTTGCATTTCACCCAGAGCTGAGTAAACAGATACACAACATAATGCTCTATGGTTGTCAAGCTGATGGCTAATTCATTCTGCCAGTCCAATCAATCTATCCATTAAAATACTGCCTGTCAATATCAAGTAGGTTCAGCTTGGAAATTGCATGGAAATAGGAAGCTGTTTAGAAGTAAACACCTCTAAAGCTAAATGTATCATAAAGTTATCTCTTTAGGTCCTCCCAACTGTTTCAGTCAGCCCAGCAGCAATGTTGGCAGCAGACTTCTGCTTGTGTGCGCTTGATGCTTCTCCAATCTACCCCCTTCCAATTAGGCCACAGAATGAAGGTACAACATACCAAAACTCTCTCTTCCTCTGTTACTGTTTGAAGTGGAGGCACAAAACCGCATTTAAGAATACAGCTTATCTAAATGTTGTTATCCCAATACTTGAAACTACTGTACCTAACACTGCCTTCAGAAAAAGACATCCTTGACTGACAGGGAATAGGAGCTGGCAAAACCCAGTGATAAGAGATCTTTGAAGGCACTGAGCTCAGGCACTCTTGCATAACCTTTTAGTTTTACCCTTCATTTGGAGGAAATTAGAATATTACCCACTAATCTTTATCAGTAACAGTTCTGTGGACATTCCTGCCCTCTCTGCAGCGCCTGAGCTCTCCTGTCAGCTGTCATAACCACACGTACGTAATGCTCCCAATATTATCTCTGTTTTCAGCATTCAGCTCCTCCCCACACAGCAACTTGCCATGGAAAGGGGGATGAGCATACACTGAGTATATCCTGTTAAAAAAACCCAGCAGTCTAAAACATCAGTCTATAGATTTTTTGTTGTTGTTTAAAATAAATAAATAAATTTAAAAAAATTAAAAAAAAAAACTAAACTCCCCCCAAAAGCCCACAAAAGGATGCCTAGAATTATAGTACAGTTGCTAAATTGTAAAACAATCCCCAGCTCTTTGACAGTGTCAAACAGAGCAGTAATTAGAGAGGAATATTTTAAGCTTAACTGAATCATGGTCAAAAGAAAAAAACATGCTAATAAGCACTAGCAACCACTTACAATTCTTCCTATTCCTCTGCTATTCAGACCTTCAGAACTTGAAAAAACAACAAATTCTGATTCAACACGTTTCTAAGCTGTACATCCATCATTTTGAAATACCTGCTTTCTCATTTGCTTGTGGTTTGACTGCCGTCCTGTTCTTGGAGCTAAAACATGAAATTCCATGCCAGACAACATCCAGAGTCCACCTACTCAACAAGTCTCTAACAAGGACAGTGCAAGAGAAAAATTGTAAATATAATCCAAATCTTACAGAAAAGTTTTAAAAGGTTCTCTAAAGTAAGCTTATTCTTAACATAAAAAATTACTTACAGAGCTTAGTTTGCTGATTCAGAAAGATGAACAGATGAGCCTGAGATTTAAGCCCAAACCCAAACCAGAAAGACTGCTGTAAATATCCTTCCTAGTGAAAAAATGGATCTTAAGTTATTAGAACTTATTTTAAATTTGCTGATTATGTCTTATGACTTATTGAAGAAACAGCTGTATTTATAGAATTTATGTCAAACTTCTCTAAAACTGCTGAAGGTACATCCACAGCAAGTAATGCATGACAGGATGCATATGCTCATGGCAGCTCTGACCCTAGCTAATACATCCATGGGACTTATGCCGGTTAGACACAGTAATGTACAGCAAAAGGAACACAGTTTTAGTAAATTTAGGGGGGGGGAAAGTAAAGTTGATAAGCTCTATCTCTTTGTAAGTGCACTATTCTTATTCCACAGCAACCTTGGTTGAAGGCTTGCCCAGTTTCATCAGAAGACATGTTATTTTCACTTTAGTAAGGACATGTCAGGTGCTCCATAACCATCTACATACTCATATATTTATTCTGGAGATTTGCTCTCTACAATATTACTGTTTTCAAACAGAATCTATTTAAACAGGCTGTTTTCTCTGGATGAACTTGTGGGGAGGTGAAAGTGCAGTCAGTAGCTCTTCTCATTATCACCTGAAACTATAAGGCATTACTTCCTCTCCTGACACTGGACATCCTGAGACATTCACCTTCTACAACGAAGATTCACTTTGAAGAATGAGGTGGATAAACATGGCTCTTGCTATACTGTAACTTTACTGTGTGTTTTGATTAGAAAAGTTGCTTTGTTTTTAGCTGGTTCTGTTGAAATCCCTCTTTATTCAAACTAGGCTGAGGTTAAACCCAAGTTTTAATTTACCATATCCAAAGTAGTCAACACAGCTACAAATAGCTGTAAGAAACAAAAGTGAGGAATTGAAGGAAAAAGGATTTAGCCAACCTACACCAAGATCAAATGTAAAATTTGCTCTCCCCTCTTACCCAGGTGACTTTGACACACACTTTGAGACTTTCTGCATGCTCTATCCTAAAAGACAGCCTTAACTAGAGAGAGCCCACTCCCAGTAGCATGCCCTCACTTTCACAGGTAACGTCCTTTTTGCACTCCATTGGGCTCCAGATAGAATTACGCTTCCTGAACTTCAGAAACAATGTCTTGAGGGCAAACGTAAGAATCTGTTTTTCCAGGCCTTTTTGAAGGAATTTTGTAAATCCTGGAGAAGAGAAGGCTTGGGGGAGTCCTGATAGCAGCCTTCTATTACCTGAAGGGGGCCTACAGGAAATCTGGAGAGGGAATTGTTATAAAAGCAAGTATTGGAACAGGTTGCCCAAAGTTGGATGGGGCTTCAAGCAACCTGGTCTCGTGGAAGGTGTCCCTGCCCATGGCAGGGGGTTGGAACTGAATGATCTTTAAGGTTCCTTCCAACCCAAACCATGATGAATCACATCCTGGAATCACAAAGTCTTGAAAAGTTTTGAAGAACTCAAAATGTCTATCCACCCATCCCAGCTGCTGGCAAGAGTCTGTTTACATGAAACACAATGTCAGCAGATCATTCCTATCTGCCTTCTCCATGAGACTTCCTGCCCTTTATTATACCGGAAGACTATGAAAATTGAGCAGTCTGAAGGTGTCGTGGTTTAAACCCAGCTAGACAGCTTGTTCACTCACTTCCCCCCCTTCTTGCCCTCCCCCTACTCCTGGAGGGACAGAGAGGAGAATCAAAAAGGATGCAACTCCCACGGGTTGAGATAAGAACAGTTTAGTAACTAAGGTATAACACAAATCACTACTGCTACCACCAATAATAACAATGATAAAGGAAATAACAAGGGAAGAGAATACAACACCTCACCACCAGCCGACCGAGAACTCGCCCCCCCCCGCCCCAGCCTGACCAAGCACCGACTGATACCTCCTCCAACCCCGCAGTCCTACTAGCCCCTTCAGGTAACTCCCAGTTACCTCCTGGGCATGACGTGCTGTGGTATGGAATACCTCTTTGGTCAGTTTGGGTCAGGTGTCCTGTCTCTGCTTCCTCCTGGCTTCCCCTCCTCCCTGGCAGAGCATGAGGCTCACAAAGTCCTTGGCCAAATCAAAACATCACTGTTATCAGCTCTGTTCCCAGGCCGAAAGTCAAAACACTGCACTGCACCAGCTACCAAGAAGGGGAAAAATGACTGCTACTGCTGAACCCAGGACAGAATGCTATGGTTACATTAAGTATTTGAGGTGGCTGATGCATGTTTAAGTGATACACCAGACAAATAAGAAGAAATATCACATGAGGTCTCTGAGAACTTTCCACCAGGAAGAATAAGGAAGGGGCAGTTGTCTGGTGTAGTACAGCACAGTGCCACATGGAAGAGATACAGCATATTCAAAGGTCTAAAATCAGAAGCCCGGGAACATTCTAATGCATTGTCAAATTTTCATGGGATATGAGATAGAAACTTCTCATTACCAGACATGTTATAAAGTTTCTAAGTAGAAAGAAATGGTATGAGACAACATGGTATAGGCAAGAAGCTCTAGCTGACATAAGGGGTGTTGTTTGAAGAGTGCAAAATTCTGTTCCACTATTAAAGTATCAGACTGGCTCTATCTTGGTTTATTTTACAAAAAAGTCTAAGGTTTGGGGTTTGGAACTAGATGATCTTAAGGTCCTTTCCAACCCAAACCATTTTACAATTCTATGATTTCAGCCCCATAAATTAGCACTGAAACCTGGGACACCTTCACCAGCAGACATGCAATGATATACTGTAAAATTAAACATTCTAATGAAAATCTTTACCCTAAAATGCTTCAACAAATTATTCTTAAATGCATTAATTCCAAAAGTTTCAAGAATACTTTCATAATTAACTGTCCCATCTGCATACATTTCTGTGAAAACTTCTAACTTGAAATTATTGAAAATAATCTTTGAAGAAGCAAAATCACTGGTATAGAAAAATACCAAACTTAAGCTCTGCGTAAATATACAGCAAATAGGAAAACGTTAATTTGAGTGTCAAAACAGGCTTTGGAGAGAATAAAAACGAGACCCAAGGAATACCGTTAATCATGTCTTAACCAGATTAGCATTAAAACTAAGAGATAAATTAACCAGAAGACATGAAGTAGTACCATTTCTCTCAACACCAACACAAACACAACTAGCAAATTTATCTTTGACAAAATAGAAACACCTCCCATAATTAGAGGAAAAATAGAGTAATACTTAATGAAAGCAGAATAAAACCCTATCACCAGTACCAGATGGAAGGATAAAATGAGGAAAGGTACAGGGAGAAAACCACTATGTGAAAAACCTATAGATAAACCAAAAATTATTGATAACAAGTTAAAAATCCAAATATGTCAGCTCCAAATATTTTCCTGAAGGAAACTTTAGAGGAATAAACTTACTAGAAGTAAACCTCTGAACACAAAACTTACAGGAGCATCTACCTACTTAACAGGAAAAGAAAAGAGAGCCATTTTAAAAAAGGAATTTTGAATAAGAATGAAATACTGTTTTGTTGGTAAGAAAACCAACAGAGTGGTCACGGCAGCAGTACCTGCAGTAATAGCTGATGGCTGCTTGTGAAAATAATTTTTAATTATTCCTTCCAACTTCATTCTCATTTGCGGTGGTGCAGTCGTACTGTTGCAGAAATCAACCTAGTTACGGGTCAGCTTTACTTTAGAAGGGCTAAATATGTCCCTTCCCAAATAAAACAGAATTATGCTTCCCTGAAAGACTTGAAAATTTGGATACTCATTCTGAATTTAGATCTTCTTACAGTGCCTGAATTTCCCACAGATTTCTCACAAATTTGAGCTTCACTTACCCAAAAGAGTATTTAGGAAACATGTCACTGACAGTCAGTCTACTCTGATGTTGTGGGCGAAACAGTCTTGACTCCAGGACTTCTGCTTTAATTCTCCTCCACTGCCGCTTTCTGCTCCTCTGCTCCTCTGCAAATTCCTGGGGTCTCTTCCAGAGCCCGCAAGTCCCTCCCCCACCATGGGTTCTCCACATGCTGCAGTCTGTTTGGAGGTGTACCTACTCTGGTGTGGGTCCTCAATGAGCAGCAATCCCTCTGGGGGTTTATCTGCTGCAGCATTGGTCCTACATGTGCTACAGTACATTCAGGGGTGTACTCACTTCCACATGGATCCCTCCAGAAGATGCAGTCCTTGTTTGGGATTTCTACCTCCAGCATTGGTTGCCTACAGACTACAGTCTTCTTGGCAGTGTCCCTCCTCTGCCATGGAGTACCTTCTTCCAGGAGGGCATCTCCATCTGCGTCTCCTACAATGTCCCCTTCCACACCTTTCTTCTGTTCCTCCTCCCTGTTTTCCAAACACACTGCTTCACCAGCTCCTCATGTGCCACCTCCTATGTCTCCTACTCCTAACAGTTAAGGCTTTTTCTTAAACATAAGCAGAGGCATCATATGCTCCCCTGGTTTGCTGAAGTTTTGGCAAAATGTGAGGTTTCAGAGCTGGCTTGAGATGCTTGTGTCTTGCACAGGACAGTTCACAGCATCCTCCTAAAAGGTGTACCCCTGAGATCACCCTGCTACTGAAATCCTGTCATTCATTTACACCCCATACACCAGAATTCCAGTGCGTGTGTGTGGGGAAATCACATTTTCACTACAATGAAACATGGAAAAGTTGTACCCAGTGGCTATAAAGGCATCAAAAACCAGAAGACAGAAAAGGGCATTTTTCTCAATTTTTCTGACACAGGACATTAAGTACATGAACAACACTCGAGGGTGATCACAGTTTACTAGAAGAACATAAAGAGGGCTACTGAAAGACTCAGGGGTGAATTGGCAAGATGTTCACTAGCTTTGACATGCACTCAGCCAGTGAATATTGCTTTTTAATATATCTATATTTAATTTTAAGACACTAATTTGCATTGTAATAATTTCTTAGATAAGGACATCCCAAAACAAATAAGTAAGTCTTAGCATGTAGACTACAACTCAGAACACTTGGTAAGTTCATTTTTTTCATTGCAAATTATGCATGATTTGTCACCACTTCATTCCCTACTGCTTCTAATTGATTAGCCAACACTTTGAAAAGCCAGCAACACCAAAGTAGCTTGGGAGTTGAATTTCAGAAGGGAGAGGAAGCTGGAAACAGGCCATGCAATGTTTTTATCTTGGAAAAATACAGTACAATTTTCAAACAAGCATCTTTAGAGGTTTTTAGTGGTTTTGACACAGAGCTACTACCACAGGCAGTTGACATTACTCTTGCTGCACTGCATAACATTAAGGCATTGAACAGTGCAACAAATGTTCTGTTCTCTTGGTTCTAGAGACTATGATGTGCTTCTCCGGGATAACAACAGACTTACTGCTTTGTGCACTATGCTGCTTTTGTTTCCTTTTTTTTTTTTCTTTTTTTGACTCTACAAGCAACCTATCTGCTCAGCTGGGAAGACCATATACAATTCACCAGTAATAATGGCTTCCCATGTCAAAAATGATCAGTAAATTTAGATTGCTTTTGTCATTATGCAATGATAAAATAATGTTCTGAAACCATCTATAAATTCAGAAAGCAGTTTTCCAGCCAAACAAAACCAGACAATTGAAGAAATGCGAATAATTGAATCCAGAAAACATGCAGGTTCACTCTTCCACAAAGATTAATTTGATTCCAGATTATGCACTCCTTGAAAAGAAAACACAAATCAAAATAATTTATCGATTACCAACAGACTGTTAAGGAGGATGAGCCAATGTTAATGCATTAACAGTGATAAGGAAACCTAAGAAATATGTTATGCCATTCACTAAGATAACAAAATAAAATAACTTTTATATCAATTCTTGCTTTAACCCATAGCATTTTGATGGGTGACACTGATTAATACATTGGTTGTAGCTCTAAGTTTTCATCTGGCCACCCAAAATCAACAGAAATTTTATTATTATTCAGCTACTGTCAGGGAAAACCATGGGTAAATATAAATCATAATGTTATCAAAAGCCCACAGCAGTGAGAGACTGAACATTAAAAAGAAAAAGTTTTGCGCAAGAACAGTTTATCAGTGATAAAGATGCAATATGCCATTGAGGTTTGCTACATAAATCAGGAAAGAACTGGCTGAGACAATGTTAGTCTGACTAATACCTTAGTTAACAGTCCACATCAGAGACCTCACTTCACTCCCAGTGTTTATAACCAAATATTTAGTCCTTCTGCTCTGCAAGCCCCTGCCAAGGTCAGGACAGCTCCCCCAGCCATCAAGACTGCCAGAGGCAGAGGACACTCAGAATGAGGGAATTGTCACATACACATTGTTACCAGCCCCTATATAACCTGCTTGTGACACACATCATTATCTTTTACATCAAAAGCATAGGAAGGTTAAACAACATACAGTATGAAGCACACATACCACACCGATACACACAGTAACGCATTCAGACATAAGATACAGCCGGATAATTCTCGGCTGTTAGTGTTGGGCAAGCTCTGATAACTCTATCATCTAGTACTTTGCATACACAGTTTCAAATTACAGAGAATTAATAGTACGATTTTTATCAGCATATAAAATTAATTCTTTCACTGTCAAATATCAGTGTTCTCTTTCATCTTTAAATTCATGCATGAAATACTAAGGACACAAGACTTTCAGCCGTAGCATGTTAATTCCATCAGACATTATTTATTTTTTAAAATTAAGAAAACGGAACAAATCATTTTCTCAGTACTTTCTTTTCCAGATACTTTTTCACTCAGGACACTCAAACTTGAATCCCAATTAAGTGAACGTTTGGCTTAAAAGTTCTTCAGTTAGATCAAAGCCTCTGACTTGGAATATAAGTGAGCACACTCAGGTTTGTCTCAATTTTTAAGAGAATTAAAATAAATCAAATTAAGTCCACTGCAGTTCTGAAACAGAAAGGTTAAACAAGGATTTGATCTAATTTAACTAACTGAAATTTGGCTGTTTAGTGAATTCGAAGAGATGGGACCTAATTTAATTAATCTACTTTAAAAATCAATTTGGATTAGTTTTCCTGAATGACGCTGTGCAGACAAACCCCCATTCTCCTAACACAGATAAAAGTATTACTGTGCTGGCCTGCACATACCGATAAGAGATTATTAGCTCTTAGGTAATAAAGTGCTGAATCAGCTAACAAATCTCTCAGGTGGCAGCAAAATTATTTAGCTCTGCTAGACTGACCAAATTGCTATGAATTATTATCAGTGGAAGCATGCAGAAAAGCATTTTCCACAATACGCTATATTGACTGGAAGAGTTCTCTAGTTCACTGCCTGCTGCGACCCACTTAAGAGAATGGTGACTACCAAACAGTTAGAGCAGATATTTTAATGTCTGCTATTGAAACTGTGCTAGTGAGCAAGAAAAAAAGCCTCATTCTGGGTTCAGAGGCAATAAGTAGATGGGAACAGGACACAGCCATCACAATAAGAGCAAGCACATAGCCAGGGGTATCTGCATGAGCAGTCCTGAAAGCAGGATGGGCTGGATAAGCTTGACTCCCCTTTCTTCCTGCTGAATGTTCAACCACCAGGCTTCAGAGCCATGTTCCATACTGAATCACAGAATCATAAAACAGTTTGGGTTGGAAGTGACTTTTGAAGATCATCCAGTTCCAACCCCCTGCCATGGGCAGGAACACCTTCCACTAGACCAGGTCGCTCCAAGCCCTGTGCAGCCTGGCCTTGAACACTGCCAGGGATGGGGCAGCCACAGCTTCTATGGGCAACCTGTGCCAGTGCCTCACCACCTTCACAGTAAAGAACTTCTTCTCATATCTAATCTAAATCTACCCCCTGTCATCTTAAAGGCATTACCCCTTGTTTTATCCCTACATGCCCTTGTTATGCTTGCTCTGCATTCACAACCATCTCTTCCTACTCTGTCTACATCAGAAGCAAAAACATCCTAGCTGCAGAGATGCACTCTTAGTTGGCTTTGGTTATCATTAGTATGCAGCCTGTCTTGAAAACTACCAAAAAACACCTAGGTCCTATTCACTACTGGTAACATAAAGGCACATAACTCCAGACTGTGAATTCTGTCTACAGGGTCAAATGTGTAAAATTTGCAATGCTAAAACCTGTAGCCAGAACATCAAGGGTATAGGGAAGCTCTCTGAAGCCTGAAATTATCCACCTGGTGCTGAGAAAATCAAATGAACTGGTCTAAACTTCATGATGGCCCTAGCAGAACTGCAGGAATGGACAGAATGTAGCTGATAACCAGGTACCACAATAAAATTGGATCCATAAAAAATACAGAAAATAAGTTTTCAGCTGTGGAGACAACTGACCTCATGTTCCAGCATCTCTACCCCTCTTATGGGGCCAGCATACACCTGATTATTTGCTCTGGATTGCCATTGCCTCCACCTACCTAGAGTTTATACGTAGGAGTTCCAGGATGAGCAAAAATTGTACAAAAATAGATTATTGTTTCTATCTGAGAAGAAAGCTTTTGTAGTTCCTGAAACTGTCACTGATTCAGTTACATCCAGTCACCTGAAACTACAAAAATAGCTGCCTTCCATTTGGCAGAAGTAGCTGCGAGACTACCAGATATTCACTGCACCAGTTCTCTACAGCTCTGTTCTTATGAGTCACTGCCTGGGTATGCAGCAGGGAGCACAAGACTGCACGAGGCCTATATTTAGTTACAAACAGACCTAACCACTCTTTTTTGGTTTTGCTCACCATACTGAAAAGGAGCAAGTACCAAACCTTTCACACACACACGTTCAAAATCAAACAGAAGAATGGTGGGCAGGTTTGTGAGGATTGCACTGGCCTATTTGAGCAGATGAGTGCAAGATAAGACATTTTTGGTGAGAGGATTCACAGGGAGTCTGAGGTTTCTTGCATTTTACCTGAGACACCTTTGCTATTTACTGCCTTTTCAAAGTATGTGAATAGAAATATGCTGTTTAATTACTTATATCCAATTGTCATTGGTTTGGTAATTTCTTAAACAGCTGGCAAGAATTTATCCCCAGAATGTGGCTGTGCGGTTCTATTTCAATGTTTTCCTGGCATTCTCCTCTCAAACTAGTAGCTATTAAATTCAAATCACCTTTCTCTCCTTGTCGTGCATTTGCTTTAATGTTTCAGAAGTTCACCAGAGAAATGTTTGCAGAAGCCCTTGGGTGCTGAACCAAGAACACTTAATACAGTAATACACGTAAACAAACTTGCAGCCAAACACCTATTATCTTTTAAGTGCATTAGCCATTTCTTTAAATCATTAACTTTAAGCTCCCTCTACAGCAGGTTCTTGCTGGTTTCCTAATATTCCTCCCAGACATTTTCAGATACAAACATAACCAGTTGTTTTAACTGGAGGCAAGCATTAAGCAGTTTGGTGCATATCTATCAGTTTCCCCAATACCATCACATTTGGAGCTTCTAGCTTTCCCACTCTGTTTGAGGATCCTAATTTTTAACACTCAGGCTTGAGAAAACACAGATGAAAACAAATATCACTCAAATATTTTCCTCCTCTTTAAATTCACCAGATATAAATATCCTACAAACAAGTAAATATTGAACAACTAAAGCATTCAGCAGCTAGGGTGAGTCCTTATTTACTTTTGCCTTGTGGGCTTTATGCCTTACAGCATCTTTACTCCATACCATGCTTTGCCTGTTGTGTACAAGGAGAGGAATGTGTTTTTTATTCTCTGTTAGTATTAATTCAAATAAACATCATAGATCTAATGCCAAAAGCAATGGCAGTGAGAAGCCAACCATATCCTGGGATGCATCAAGAGGAGCGTGACCAGCAGGTCGAAGGAGGTGATCCTGCCCCTCTACTCTGCTCTCGTGAGACCTCACCTGGAGTATTGTGTGCAGTTCTGGTGTCCTCAACATAAAAAGGACATGGAACTGTTGGAACAAGTCCAGAGGAGGGCCACGAGGATGATCAGGGAACTGGAGCAGCTCCTGTATGAAGATAGGCTGGGGAAGTTCGGGCTGTTCAGCCTGGAGAAGAGAAGGCTGCGTGGAGACCTCATAGCAGCCTTCCAGTGTCTGAAGGGGGCCTATAGGGATGCTGGGGAGGTACTCTTCATTAGAGACTGTAGTGACAGGACAAGGGGTAACGGGTTCAAACTTAGGGGAAGTTTAGATTGGATATAAGGAAGAAGTTCGTTACTGTAAGGGTGGTGAGGTGCTGGAATGGGCTGCCCAGGGAAGCTGTGAACGCTCCATCCCTGGCAGTGTTCAAAGCCAGGTTGGACAAAGCCTTGGGTGACATGGTTTAGTGTGAGGTGTCCCTGTCCATGGCAGGGGGGTTGGAACTAGATGATCTTAAGGTCCTTTCCAACCCTAACTATTCTATGATTCAATGGAAACACCTATACCAACTGCCCCTGAAGTTGAGAAGATTGTGAAGGGAAAGGGCTGCAGCCTCCTTCAAACCTGCTGCCTGAAGAAAAGGCTGTATTGGATTAGATACAGCTATTTTGTGACACCCCAACAGTAAAATGCAGGAAAATTTAAAAAAAAACAACAAAAAAAAACCACCTCTCAAATAATAATACTCCTGCTCAAATACATACCTCGTAATTCTTTGGTTTCCTGATTTTCAGTTATTGTTTTCCCAAAGATTTTGAACATATCAATCAAATAATAAAATCAAGAGGAAAATCTATTTTTCTCATAAAGAAGTAAAAATATTACTTACGGAATCAGATCACATTTGTCTTTCGGTACTTTATTTTCTGACACTTTTCTCAGAGTACTTCAGACAAAAAAAAGATGATGCCCAAAGAAGTGTGCTTTAACACATCCTCAAGAGTTTAATTCAGGGTCCATACTGTTTCATAACCACCTATAAACTTAGCAGTGCAGTATTTTATATTCCTATATAATCACATGACTGGGCACAAAGCAGAGTTTTAAACATTAGCTGGAAATGTGACATGAACAAGGTTTTTCCTCTCATTTAAACCTCTACCATTTCAGGGGCTCGCACCACCTCATGACTCTAACATTTGTATACTACACTAAGCATTGCCAAATAAATGAAGACGTACTCCTGAACAAACTATATTTGGGAAAGAACCAAAGATATGAACTGAGAAAAGAAAATAGCTGAGTAACAGTTAATCCCCACACTACCAGTTTTAATACTATTAACAGTCAGCAGCTCTCTGCTGCCTTCCCACAGATCAGAAAATCCCCATCCTGTGTGATCATTACTTTCTTGAAACACTTGTTTCATTTTTCGCACTAGGTATTGGACCGTCTGCATGTACATCTGTACACACTGCATATGATTAGAGCCATTTCATCTAAACATGAACATAATTGGGAACCACAAACTTTTTTATTGCCGCTACTGAAACAAAAATGTAAATGGAAGCGATAAGAATGCCCAAATTGCTATTTCATTAACTGGATTCTTTAACACTTCTTCAGAATATCGTAATGACAGTCATCAATTCTGGCATTCAAGGACAGCAAATGATTCATAGCCAACTACACTAAACTAATTAAAAGCATCTTGCATAATGCAAGATGAAAATACCATCTTCTGCTCTAAGTATGGCATAGGTGAAGATTACGCTGCAGGAATATTGTCAAGCAAGTTTCTTACCTGCTAGAACTATATATATATATAGCAAGTAAAATCCAATTTTCCCAGTGTTCACATGGATGACAAATTTGCCATTCAGAGTAATCAGATCAAAGGGAAAACAAGGTGAAATTAAGTAAGGAGTTTTATATTCAGTAATACTGTCTATGCTCCCAGATAGTACTTTTCCTTAGTAAATATAAAAACACTCGATGATAATTACAGAAAGCTAACAATTAACCTGTTTCAGGGTATAATTTACCAGGTGTTTTTTACAATTTTCTATGCTAAAAAGATTGGCTGACTTTTAATGAGAGTAGTCAAAATAAATTTGGACATTTGTCATCGCTTTATACAAAATGTGAGGGGAAAAGTATTGAAGATGCTGGTAGAAGTGTATTTTCCTTTCATTCTATACACTTAAGGTCTAAGTTGCCACTACCTTTCCTTTGAAAGATGCAATCAGCAGGAGTTATGGCCAAAGGCAACAGGAAGAGTTTATATTCTGTGCATCCTGGCAAAACAAGGAGGCAGGCACACAAGCAACATGAACAGTAAATTGGTTTTCCTAAAAACAGTTCACAATCAGGCTTGCGATTAACATAGAAAAAGGTGTGCGCAATGCTAGAGTAGTACCGTATGTGCTGTGTAATTCAGTAGTACCGTATGTGCAATTCCCTGGGACTGCTTATGAGACTAAGCAAAGCAACACTTGCTCCTGATCAGCAGTAGCCTTAAAAGTAAACACAGGAGGCTGGGTAAGACCACTCAATTATTGGAAAAAAGTATCTAGTAGGTGGGGCGCAAGAATCCCCACCCCTTGAAGCCCCGGATTTCTTAAACTGATCCAAGATTTGTGCAATGTGTTACTATTCCTTTTGCTACAGAACCTGCCTGGGGTTTCCAGCTCACTTTGAAAACAGAGCCCTCCAAACATCATTTAGAAAATCTGAACAAAGAACCTAATCCAGTTTGTTGCTTACTTTCTGCATGAGCTTTTGTGTAAGGTAACATGCAATTTCTGTCCACTTACAACAATATATTCACCAACAAGTTGGTCATACTCAGCAAATGAACAAAATCTAATTATGTGTCTGTTTTTATCATGCCGTAAAAAAGGTTAACGCAGAGTAAATGATTTGTACTTCTTGTCATCTATCCCAAAAGTAAAAGCTACAGCAGGCAGTATGTAAAATTTAAAAGTGGGTAATGAAAAAACACAGAAGTATTTCAGGCGCCTCATAAGGAACAGAAACCTGAGATAGGAAGGACAGAAGTAAGCAAAGCAGGGTACATAATAAACCAGTGCAGAGACAACATACTGACTGTTTCTTATTTATAATCTCAGAAAAAGCAAGGGAATAAAGAATGAAACTGAAAGGCAAAGGTAATATATCTAAAATTATTAAAGACCTTCTAATTTTAACACCTTGTTCTTTTAATAAATTAAGTTCCTTTTTTAATTTCTACACCATGCATAATTAACCATGGAAGTTGTTCCATGTATATATATATATACATATATATATGGAAAAGATATTTGCATATGTGTATCTGTTATCCGAGAAGCTTAGAGGGATTTGAAATGAGATTACATACTCACGTGAGATGACAGGAATACACAATTACAACAGATAAGATGAAAAGATCATAAAGCCTAGCAGTGCTTCACAGAATAAACCATGACAGATGCTTCTTGTGCAGCTCCACCAGATGTGGGATACTGAAAAGATGTTAGTGGCATGCTCCAAAACAGCCATTCCTAATTTTCCCCATTGACACTGCTGAAAGTAAGGGAATGGGCAAGCCCATTTACTGTCCCAGTTGAACCTGTTTAGTTCAGTATGAGAATAAGAAAAGCACAGGCATGTGGCCTTTCAACTTTTTTGCTTAGGCTTTTACTTTGGCATTATCAGATGGCCCCATATTCTCAAACATTTTCAGGATCCAATTCTCATCCCCAGGTTCCTACCGACAGCTTGCTGTCCACATGTGGATCGCTTTCCTGTGTGAAACAGAGATGGAAAACCTGACCTTTTCAGGGAACATCCCAAAGCTGAAAAAGCTTTCGAAACAAATGAATGCAGGCAAGGGTAATACTGTATGGAAGCACCCAAGTCTAAGCCTTTTTCAGGCCACAGGAAGATCTACTGCCAACAGTCAGCTTCAGGGTTGCAGGAAAATGAACAAAAGCGCATACAAATGCTAGGGATGTTTGGGGATAACACAAGAAAGGCTTTCGAGCCACCTACTTTGAATTGAAAATCTGTTAATTAATGGAAAGCCTAAGGGATAATGAAGGATTGATGGCAGATTGAAGGCTGAGAGGCAGCACTTCCCTCTCAAGGAATTATTTTTAGAGGCATCATCAGCAGAGAAAAGCTGCCCAACATTGCACACACACACACACCCCCCCCCCCCCCAAACACACACACACACAATATCCCCCAAATGTCATTATCAGTCAGGCAAGGGATTACCCCAGGACTTCCGCCTGCTTGCAGCCCAACTAAATGAGTAGAGGTAAAGGATGCAGAAGGCAATAGGAGAATGCTGTGCCACGAAGGGACCAAGTCAGTCTTTAAAAATCCACTTTCAGTTTTGAATCATGGATCCCTGCCACACAAGGCAGCTGATTTACAGAAAGCAGGTGCCATGAGTCGAAGGGAAAACTTGTGATGGCAGTGAAACAGGATTTCGATTTCATTATTTCCTCCCTGAGAAGCTTACTGAAAAAGAAACACAGCTTACATCCCAAGCCCCCACAGACCAATGAGGATGTATGTCCTTCCCTGCAAGAACTGGCACCAAAGAAAATACCAGAGCACTCACTGGGATCCTGCAGGTCACCCAGAGGAGCTTGGTGACAGAAATTACAGGGATACCACAGCTGCATGAAATCACAACCTTTAACAGCAGTTGTCATCACAGCACAGAATAATGGCCTTGGAAGAAGAGAGATCTTCCAGCCCCCTGCTTGTGTGTGTTTGTGTGCGTGTGAGCTAAAAGGTGCTACAGCAAACGCTCTAGCTTTCATTCAACTGTAGAGCCCTCCATGCCCTTCTCTGCAAACCCACACAGCGGCTGCATATCCACCGGGAGCGGTCAGCATGTCCAAGTTGGACATATCGGACAATTTCTAGGCTGGACAGGGCTTTGAGCACCCTGGTCTAGTGGAAGGTGCTCCTGTCCACGGCAGGGGGGTTAGAACCAGATAATCTTTAAAGTCTCTTCCAACCCGAACCAATTCTACGTCATTTAACAGGTGAGAGGCAAAACTTCTCAGCCAAGCCAGTACTGGCAAATCTAATGTCTTATTTGGGAACCAAACATATATTACCTTCTAGTGCTGAATTACAGCTTCAGTCTCTGAAATCTGCACAGACAGCAAATTGTCCCTATTTTCACTGCTGCCTCTATAATACTCCCTATAGAAACCACAGCTACATTTCCAGCTGAAGGGATATTGTCTACTTGCAGTTTTGTCACACCCATGTCACTCACAGTTCTCCAGCTCTGCAATGCCTAGACAAAGAGGGCCACTACACTACCTGTCCCTCACACCTACCTTTGTTCCTCCTTTGTTTTAGTGCACAACTCAAAACTGCCTTCTCCTTAATTTTGAACCTTTACTGATACGTGGCAACCACCCTCACGTAGTGCTGCCCTTTAAATCAACCCTTCACTTTGCACTGGTCATTGAAAATACAGCAGGCATGAAAGGTCACATCATCAGAATTCCTTACCTTTAATCAGACTTCCCTTTCACCCTCTGCTTTAATCACTTTCCATCTCATTTCAGATCTCAGTGGACTTTTTCTTTCTCCCACTCTCTCTCATTCTTGTTCAAGCTTTCCATCCTTCTGTTAGCTTGTGTGATGAAAAGCTTGTCTGCACACATATCCCTTATATTGCTGCTTATTTCTGTAGCTTCTGTTATAGGCCTGCACAGGGTTTTCATGGAAAATTAAAACCTAACAAACCCAAGTCTAATATGATCTACATTATACTACATTACTGAGGACAAAGGAAGGAAGCTTAGACTCATTTCTGGTAATGAGCAGGAAAGAAGCAGGAGATGACAAGGCTCTGGCCTTGTCTGGTGCATTGTGAAGATCTGTTCAGGTGTCTGTTACAAGTGAACAAACCCAACCTCACCACTCTTCTGAACTCCAGCCTTCCACACATGGCAAAAATAGAAGAGCAGTCTCACTAAGTCAGACTAAAGGTTCTTTTAGGCCAGGATCTTCAGCAAAAGGGCAAAGTGAAACAGACAGAGACACTTTTTAGGAGTATGTTCCCAGCTGTATGCAGACCAGCACTGTTCTGAGTCACAGGCGTTAACACCTGTGTGCTCTGACAGAGATTTTTCTGTTTTCTGTTGCATTTTTAATCCATTTTACTCAATCTCACTTTGTTTTCCGACCCCAGCTAAACATCTGGAACAAAGAATCATAGAATAGTTACGGTTGGAAAGGACCTTAAGATCATCAAGTTCCAACCCGTCTTCCATGGGCAGGGACACCTTGCACTAAACCATGTCACCCAAGGCTCTGTGCAAGCTGGCCTTGAACACTGCTAGGGGTGGAACATACAATATCCTTGATCACAAAACACATGAAGCATCTCCCTTTGTTCTGAACCTGCCACCTGTTTGCTTCATTTGCTGCCTCTAAGATCTGGTGGGAGACAAACATCCTGAATGACAATCACGCTGTGCACCTTTGCCGTTTGTGCTTATTATTTCTACTGCTCAATCCTCTCATTCCAACGATGAGAGGATTGAGCAGTCCTGGTTTATTTAATCATTTACTTGTACAAGAGCTCTTCCGTACGTTTTTCTTTATTATTCTGCTTTGTACTTTCTGCACCTCTATTCATTACTTTTCAAGACGGAGGGGACAGAACCATACAAGTCCTAGGTATCTGCAGTGTTGTTTGCTTTGTTCTTTGTTCTCCACATAATTATCCTGAATATTCTGTTTCTTTGAGTACTGTTGAGCGCAAAAATAAGGCTTTTATGAAACTACCTGTTACAACTCTAAGATTATTTTTTAATGGAAATAAAAGAACTCACTACCACACATATAAAGCTAGGATAATTCCTCCTCTCCCAACTTAATACACACTATAACGTTTCATACAAGAACTGAATTTCACCTGCCATCTGTCACCCAGTCACTGAACACTTTCAATCATATATTTCAAATTAGTATTAAGTTGGATAAACGTCCTTCTTCCATGTCAGTGTTCACTTAGTGAGTTTGCATAGCTTAGATTAAGCAGAAAACAAACCTTCAAAGCAAATAAGAAACACTTGTTAGCTCAAGTTACATGATCTTAAGGTCCTTTCCAACCCTAACCATTCTACGATTCTATGATTCAGGTACAAGGCACTCTAATACTTTGGTGTGTTCCATTCTGCCTGGGTGCAATCCAAGTAGATTTGCATTTCTTCCCTCCAGGTAAATTTGTTCAGACAGGCTCAAAACAACACTAACATCTTACTAGTTCTACATTATCCAGTGAAGCTAAGAAGCATACACGGGGATGATTTCAAGTATTCACAGATGTTTTGTTTTCCTTGTAATCAGTTTAAGCTGACTCTCTGCCTGCGACACACAGCAGCAGCTGACACGACACACAAGAAGATACAGCAAAGGAGGCAGTCAGCATCTATAAGTAACGCACTTCTGGGAATACTGGAGGTTTTAAATAAATTGTGCTGGGCTTTGGTCCACACCTGAGATGTCAGCAGCACTAAACCAAGGTGTCAGCCACTGGAACACAAACTGGCTGCCTGGGCCGGAGGCCATGGCCTTCCAGGGGGTGCAGGAGCAGCCAGGCACTGGGCAGCGCACACTCTTGTTGGGCAACTCTTCCAACCATCCAAAAGCATAATCTCAAATGCTGCCCTGCTTCCCAGCTTACAACTTGAAGAACAGGAGACTGTCCTGGAACTGCAGTAACACACATATCCATCAGTCACTGTTGCTCAGCACATACAGAGATGCAATCCTCTTCATGAAGTCAGAGAGGGTTGAATGTAGAGCCCAGTCATTCCTGGGCTGATAGATGACCCACCGCCCCTTTGCCAAGAGGTGAGGAGGGGGATAAAAGCAAGTGCCACAAACTCCAGAAACCACTTATGTTTTGAGAGAAAGCAGAGCAGCTTCTGCCACTACATCTCTTTTTCCATAGGACAGGTGGGAAAAAATCTGAAGCTCAACACCAGACACCCATTTATCTAGCAGAAGTCAGACCTACAGAGCTACTGGACAAATGGCAAAGTTAAAGCAGAGGACCATAGAACAGTAAGAAAAACAGTCCTGAGCAGTTAGGGAAGACAACTAATTAGAACTGAGTGAAAAATTAAGTGTGGAAGCAGAGAGCTGATTTATGTACAGGATTGATGTTTGCCCAAACAGCAAGTCCAAACCTCAGCAAAATGCATCCACACTTGCTGTTCCTGGATGCACAAACTGGGGACTACGTGATTGAAGTGCAGCGTCCAAGATCCCAGTCCTGCACACCAATTCCCACCAGCAGACACACCTGACATCTGTGTAAGAGGTTTCACGAAAGTGCAAAGTCATGGTATGAGTCTGTCCAGGCAGTGGGCACAGGAACCAAACACAGGGCATCATCACCGTTCCCATGCTCACCAATGCAGTACAGAGTCACGACAGGCAGGGGTGTCTAGAAAGTAGTACTCCACAGGCAGGACGTGACAATATTTTGGCTTCATCTGCACACCTTCTAAAAATACCAATGAGCATTTCTTACAAAAAATTGTACATTCATGCATCATGTCACATTTGAGTTGCTGGATAAATGCCAAAGTGCCCTTCTGCTAGCAGGCTGTGTTAAAATGGAAATCTATTTTACGAATTATTGAAGCGTTAAGTCATGCGGGATGGATACTGTGCAAAGTATTAAAACTGTAGGGTACAAATACATATGTATTTAAACTCAGGTTAAGATGCAGCCTGCCAAACTTAAGGAACAAGTTTACATCTCCTACCAGCTGTCTGTATCTCTTAAAATTTCTGAATCCATGTGCCAGGTGACATCCCAGCAGAATGGATCATGCACAGGTCTGGTTTGCTGCAGATGGCCCAGCTTACACGGCAAGGAAACACAAATAAGCCCCCAGAGAGGAGCCATGGGGAGGCACTCCCTGGAGGGTCCCCGGCTGTAACCAATGCTGCAAGAAGTGCATGTGCTCACGACGCAGACCATGGTAGTAAGTAGATCCTGCTAAAGTGAGACATCTGAAACGCAGGTGGAAATTAGATTTTTGAAGCTAGTATCTGTTTGCCACTAACAGCATTTTTATCCATAAGTAGAGATTACAATGTTTACCCTTCTTTTGTCTTGTCAATTTACTTTCCTGTTCCAAGAATAGATGTGAAAGAAAAAGACAAATCAGTGTCACCCTCTAACCAGCTCTTCATACAGCACAAAACTGCAGTACTTAGGTATTAACTACTAATTTGCTGCAAAGAGCTGCTCAGATAAATAATCTTCTTTAGTTACAAGCACTTGAACCCAGCTAATTTTGATGCACGTCTGAACCATGGTTGTTATAAGATGCTGCATTTGTTCAGTCCCTCTGGCTGCAACGGAGGATGAAAGTGTAGACAAGCAGAACACAGCATGTTTGGACAGAGCCTTGAGTGTCATGGTCTAATGTGAGGCGTCCCCGCCCATGGCAGAGGAGGCTGAACTAGATGATCTTAAGGTCCTTTCCAACCCAAACCCTTCTATGATTGCATGTTCGTAGAGCTGTGGTGATTTCTCTATGTGCTGCCCAGATGTTACCTACAGCAACAGACAGAAATTCTTTTGCTGTACTTAAAATACTAGTAATGGGAAACTTGGTCCTCATGGATAGTGAGTATACGATGAGGTACAGACATACCACAAAATAAACCATATTAGGCTCCTACCTGTGGACTCCCTTTAAGAAATTTTTCATATTCTCTTTATGTTCTGAGTTCCTGGTTCTCCTTAGGACAGCCTTACACTAGAAAAAGTCACTGGTGTTATTTCACTGCTGAGGAAGACTAGTTAGAAAAACTGCACAGAAGCGCTCAACCCTCTGAAATCCAGCTACCACATCCTATACTGATTTGTGTAACTTCTTACTTGCGATAGTCTTGAAACTATTGTTTAGGAAGACAAAAGAAAAAAGGCATTGCACCTAGAAGTATTACAGAATATCCACAGAATAGCAAGTAAGAATCATGAGGATTTAGGAAAAAAAGTTTTCCCTAACATGAGGCTCAACTGCTCCAATGTAACCTGAATTTCCTCACTGAAGTAATAAAGTGCACCTTGATTTTTGTACAGTTGTTCTTTTAACACACTGTGTAAATAAAAAGGAATGAACAGTGTTTTCCCACAGCTATTATCACCTAACACTTTAAAAATAAAATAATAACAAAGGGAAGAAAACTAACTACCTGCAGGTGAACAGGAAAAAAGCCACTAATGGGATAGGGATACTGAAATATTAGTAAGCCAGAACAGTCTACCCAGACCAATTTATTTCCTCCAAGTGCTTCACTTAACCCTCCTCAACAAAAAAAAAAAAACAAAACCCGTTTCCATTCTCTAATGTGCAAGGTTCAAAGGCAGGCAACATTTTGCACGTTGTTTACTAGGAATGAAGCTCCAGAGACTGGAGTTTAAATTGGGCTGAGCAATGACTAGCAGGGCAAGAGGACAGCCTGAAGAGCCTTCTGCCGTTCTGCACTTCTCAAGATCAAAATTCTCTTCTCTGCTCTTCCTCCTGTTAATAAATATGTAAATACAACCTGGTGGCAGAAGGATAGAGCACGTGAATTAAGTAAGACTCACGGTGAGAGCTGGAGAAGCTGGTTACTCAGCAGCCAGGCTACACTAATAACCTCCGCTCTCAATGGGTACGGTCTATTGCAGAACACATTTTGATGGAAACCTACTAAAATAGCATGTACAGCCACGGCTTCACTCCTAATGTCCTAGCATAGATCAAAAAGAAGGATTCAACTAAGCCAATGATGGAGAAAAACTAATTTCATGGTAAAATAATTCTAAAATATATTTAAGGTACATTGGCAAGGCTACTTTCAAGGGAATATGCATTACAAAACACGTAAGGGAATTCAAGACTGTATTCTGATGTTCTCCAGCTGCTAAAAAAAATAGTTATTCTTTATCACTTTCTGAATAAGGTGTTTTATGTAAACAATTTTCTGAGAAGGATACTTCTTCCTTTCTTCACTGGATTGGCTTGTGTTTTGTTTTCAAGACAGAATATAAAGAGCTGCTGCTTCCCTATCATCCAGAATTTCTTTTTTTCCTCTTAAGAGGACACATAAACATAGGATGTAGAGAAAAACTGAAAATAAGATTTTAACCAGAAAGGCAACCCTCTAAATGTGAATCCTAACACCTGCTTATGAGAGGTTACTTAGAACAAATGTAAAACTATGGTTTGTTTTTTACCTAAGACAGTACCAGGAGCCACTGCAGAAAAACTGTCAAAGCAGCTGTAACTAAACTTTGCACATTTACACAGTGAGAAGTGGAGGACCTTTCTGCCCTTGCTGCAGTAAAACATTTGCAGGAACAGCAGCTTCATGTTAGACTAAAATGGAATAGCTAGGTTTTCAAACCTGTGCTTCTCTAAGAGCAAAATATTAGACGTTTAAGCAATATCTTTGATCCTGAAATGAAGACATTAACTTTTGACTAGAACACAGAGTACCTGAGAATATCAGTAGAGATTGCTATTTTATTCATTACCAGGTCAAAAAAAAAAAACACATTTGTTAAAAATCAGAATGCTAGTACATGAGTATTTTAAACAGAAGCATAGCATAATTTTTTTTCAAAAAGCAAAATTATCAGGAAGAAAAGAGCTAAGACCAACAAAAATTTAAATACAGTTAACAAAGAGCTTAATTAAAGCATGCAGTGCCATTCAGAATCCAAATTTCTGGTTAATGCGCATTTATGTTTGCAATGCAAGACTTCATTACAAAAATTACATATAAAGAACATTTTAAATATAGTATTTTTCCCTCAATTATGCATCTTGTAACTGGAGAAGCAAGTCCTTTGGCCAGAGAAAGCTAATTTAAAAACACATTATTTAAATTACATCACTTTTCTGTAATTGCAAGGTTTTGTTATTATTAAATGCGATGCAACTGGATGTAGCACAACTCGGATGTAGCACGGACTTTGCAGACCAGAGCCAAAAGGAGTATTAATCTAATCTCCATAGTGTAAAAAATAAAATAAAATAAAAATGCTGATACGGATCACTCGTGGAAATAAACTGGTTCATTTTCATTTCATAGAATGAAATTTCATGCATAATGTGAAACTGAACGATCAAAACTGAAAGATGAGCACAATATGACAACACTCAATTATGATTTCTTTAACGACTCTTACTAGTATGCAAGATATATTTTGTTGTAGGAATTTCAACATTATTTACAAACCCCATGGCTAGTTTCTTTACAAAGGCTGTCTTTGGTTAGAAAAAAAGATGTGGAAAAAGACCACAACAGAAGGAGCATTTTTCTTTCCCCTTCTTTTTTTTTCATAATCAGTTTTATTCTACTATTCTCTTTTATAGGCACAAGCCTACAACAACTGATCCTTTTGCTTTCTTATATCCTCCCTCATCGCATCAGATGCTGGAAATAGTTATGAAGGAAGTCTCATAAATGCCAGCCTGTACTACATCTTGACACTAGTGATGTGAGCTGCACTGCAGCCAAATCAACCTTCCTTTGATTATTGACACTGATCCGTATCACCTGTCCATGACAGGAGCTTTGCTGGTCACTACTGCAATACTGTTGAGAACAAGTTTTATTTACATTCCAAAAATACAA
Source organism: Pezoporus wallicus (assembly GCF_028554395.1). NCBI lineage: Eukaryota > Metazoa > Chordata > Aves > Psittaciformes > Psittacidae > Pezoporus > Pezoporus wallicus. The sequence continues at coordinate 435,847 of NW_026636656.1, forward strand.
TCATCTCTACTTGCAATATCCCCCATCCAGCCACAGACCTTTTTCTTCCATGTTTTCCTTGCTTTTCAGAATAAAAATTTAGGATTATGGTTATTTTTATGCTTATAATAATTATTATTAGCTCACTGGTTTTCTCACCTCTAAAGGATCGCTGAGGTGCTAACAGATCCTTGCTCAAGCACTGTCAGCCCACTGACTGGGCTGCAGTCTTGTCTTACCTGCTTCGGCTTGTATTCCGTGTTCATTTTACCAGCTCTCACCCTAGTCCTTGTTTGTTTTGCTAATGACTTGCTGTCACAGCATATATAAAAGTAACAGTAATATGATGAGGGAATTTCAAGTCCCCGAAATGCAGTCTCAAAATGTTTTGCTTTCTATACTGTGTTGTTACTGTAGCAAATAAAAAAGTTCACAACTGAGAAAATGCAGAGTGCAAAAAAAGAAACCCAAAAGCCAAAATTGGACAAAGTAGCTTGAGCATCAGATGTATCTGTATGCAAATCTTTATTCATTTGTAGTTGGCGTGTTTGCTGGTTTTTACATAGATTCATAGACAGGTTTGGGTTGGAAGTGACCTTAAAGATCATCTAGATACAAACCCCCCTGCCATGGGCAGGAACATCTTCCACTAGACCAGGTTGCTCAAAGCCCCGTCCAGCCTAGCCTTGAACACTGCCAGGGATGGGGCAGGCACAGCTTCTCTGGGCAACCTGTGCCAGTGTCTCACTACCCTCATAGTGAAGAATTTCTTCCTCATATCTAATCTAAATCTCCCCTCTGTCAGTTTAAAGCCATTCTCCCTTTGCCCTGTCTCTATTGGCCCTTATAAAAAGTCCCTCTCCAGATTTCTTGTAGGCCCCCCTTCCGGTACTGGAAGGCTGCTTGAGTGTTCTCCCCAGAGCCTTCTCTTCTCCAAGCTGAACAGGCTTTGAAGAACAAACAAGACCCCCAAACACCTGCATTATTGTCTATTCTGAATTTGAATCATTCACTTCAGATAATCAAAAAATGTACTACGCAGATGACCTTTTATAGTTAGACTGATAGACTGTGTTAAGCACTTCAATGCTGTTCATTGCGGAGCTTCACGTCTGGACCACACTACGAAAGGGCGCAAAGCACTTAATCTCACTTTATCCCTATTTCTTTCTAAGAAGTTATACTATTACTCTTTTATCTAACAGAATCTGTAACATTGGTAAATATTCTGAAGGTGAAATTTTGCATCAAAGGCCTTCCAAACCCAATCCCAGCATTAGCCCACAATGGCTGTTTCCAGTACTACCAGTAATACAGGAAGGGTAACATATAGCTCTTGCTGAAAATTAGTAAGTTTCAAAACAAATGCTTACAAAGAGAATGATTGTATGCAGCTAAGAAAAGATGGATGAAACTTGCCAAAATTAATATTATGAAAGAACTACACTCTTTTAAAAAACAACTGGGGAAAATTCAAGATACTTGGATAGGCTTGCACATATTTAACCAAAACTTGTTTTCTATTCTACCTCAGAGACACATGATGATGATTTCCCAGGGCTAAATTAACATTGCCAACATTCTGCAATGTAAATAGGCTCCTATTGATTAAATTAAGCATGGGGTGAACTTAAGCTGTTTTATCTGACCATCAGTGAATGTTTTGCTGGCTGGGAATGTCCCCAAAGAGGAACAGAAGTGCTTGGAATCGATACTGTCCAAACCCATTTTTTCTCACTGTTATCAAGGACAACCCTGTAATTAAGAAGTAATTCGCTTAAACTGCCCACCACAGTACACAGGAATGAGAGTCTAAGTCAGCTTCTCAGAGATACAGTTTGCACCTTCCCTGGTGGGGCTGAATAATGTTATCACCCAAGCAGACGCTCAAGTGTATATAAAAGGCTTCATTGCAATTGAATTTTATTTGTTGGTTCAAAGAAAAATGCCTTTCATATTTGCCTCAGCTTAAACAGACATCATTCTAAAAATCTCAGGGCATATTAGATAAAACTACACAAAGTCAAATTAGTCTGAGTTTTTCTGTTTTGCAATAACTTTGATATCTAGGAAATCCTAGCTACATTGCAGAACTATAGGAAATTTACTCTAATCCACAGAGATAACACTGCTTATCGATCTGCCTAATAACTACAGCAATGTTTGACTTGAGAGATCCTCTCTCAACACACTCCAAAAGCATATTCTGTAATTTCATTACAGCACTAGTACCTGTGACATATTCTGACAATGTACCTCCTCCATCCATGGTCCAACTATAGACTTCCCTCCAGAGATCTGAGATTTGCAGAACATTTTGTGTGCTGGCCTCATTTTTATACCTCCTCATTCTCTCTATACTTGTATTGAGGTAGGAAACAGTTTTTCCTGCCTCAAACTCAAGGTTTCAAAAAGAAAAGCCTCCTGAAATTCAGATTACAAAAAGATGTAGAAACATTTACGGAGCAAGATAAGAAACAAAAAGTTTACCTTGAGTTTTTAAAAGAGAATTTATTGAGTGGAACTGCCTTACCATAGTCAAGTTTTGGTTTCATTGTTTTGGTTTATAGTTTTTCAGGGGTTTAGACCTAGCTCATCCATATGAAACATGAACTGTTTTATAAATCACCTCTAGATTTGGTAGAATTTGGAGTTACAAGTCATTTTATTAGTAATAAGCATTAAGGTAGAACAGGAATAGAAAAAGAAATCATGTAAAATTATGTTCAACTAAATAATAAGGTAAAATGTACAGTACTTGAAAACAACTGTACAAACTGATTTGGCTCAAACTATTTTGTGCACATGAGCTATTTATTAGAACTACCACCTGTCTTGACTAAGACTACTGATTATTTAGAACTCTCAAAATTTAATTGTTTCATTTCAAACACAGTATCTGGCAAATTAATTTTGGCATGTGTGCTCCTTTGTGAGAAGCTGGTTTTGTACTATTTTATATATATATATAGAGAGAGAGAGAGAGAGATATAGATATAGATATATGTAGACATAGATATATATGTAGATATATGTTAGGGTAAATTTACCTATCAAACCAATGCATTCCTGTTGTATATCTCAGAGCCTGGAAGGGTACATAGACAGGACTTCTCAGAATGAGTAATAAGGCACAGCAGCTTGGAAGAAATGAAGCACTGTAATTTTCCCTTTTTATTCGTAATACTGCAGACCTGCTTCTTCTCACCAAGCATTTGAATAATGTGTGCTTCCTGAAGTCCTGCAGTTTCTTCAGGGAACATCATCCACTTCATAAAAAGGAAAACGGTTTTTGGTAAAAAGCAATTGCTCAAGTTAGATGGTGCTTTAAAAGTTATTTCAGCTGTAAGAAAGGGTAAACTATGGAAATGTTCTTTAAGAAAGCAGATTGAACATAATGAAATCACGCAAGACCTGTGTGATTGAGGTGGTTTCCATTTATCAGGCAAGATAAACAGAGCAAAGGAAATATTAGCTAGAGATGAGAACAGAAGACTAACTTCCTCCAAATTCGGAAAGCATTTTATATGACTCTTATTCCACAGCAGCCAGCTGCAGGGTAGGTCTCTATCAAAATAAAAGGAAAGAAACACAGCAATTAGAAACAAATAAACCTAAACCAGTATTTATGGTTAATACCAGACCTAATGATCATTTAATATTATGAATTGGCTAGGAGTTAATCAAAGTTAACTACAGTAATGCAACAGGAGTTAATCAAAGTTAACTACAGTAATGCAACAGTTCTTATTGTGAGAAACAGAGCAATATATACAGAGATTTTTAGGCTAAGAGTGTACACTGCTGTAATTTCAGGATTATATCAAAGTCATAGATCTTAAGGAAGATTATTGTGGAAATTTGGTTCTCTCTCCTTATTTTAATATTTGCTTTATAAGTAAATACAGGACTAGAAACTTGGGTAAAGATTACATAGAGCCCACTTGGAGCTGATGATGTGTATGTTAACGCAGCTGAAGATAAATGGGACTTCCTCCACCCTGTACTCCAAAGATGGTTTAACAGGGTACCAACAGCATCTTATCTCCAAAACATACACACACACATACCCAAAACTCCTAAGATAAGCACAGGCACAGGGGGAGAGAACAAGGTGCTTTCTGTTCCTAAGACAGAAAGATATGCAAGACATAATAACAGAGGGGTAAAATCAGGGAGCAGTACTTGGTAGGAGATCAGGCACTCTCAGAAGTGAGGGGAATTCTTGCTCCTGAACTGCTCTGCCTTATTTATCATCCAATGGCTTTGGACCAGGAAATGGGAATGTGCAACCGTTCCCCCTCATTTTACAAATCCTAAGCACTGAACTTCTGACTGCAAGTACTATGTTGAGACCCTTACACAAGAGTCTCTGCTTCTCATGAAGCCACGGTGAACACACTCATTAATTCTGTTGCTTGTACACAGGGTGATCTGTAAACACTTCAGAGGTTCTTCAGAAAGCAGGATACTCAAAAAATATTCAAATCTGTATATGATATACAGACCTCTCTGCTAAGACAGCTTGCATTGCTGGAAGTATGCACAAGCAGACTTCCAGGCACCGAGGGAATCTAACTGGAGCTACATTACCTAGAAGTGCTTATGGATTTGGGGCTTAATGGAAATTTGGCAAATGTTAGGATGACACAATTAGACTGACACTTAAATTCCTTCCCAGCCCCACTTCACATCAGCCTTGCTTGAATTGAGCTCTTACGCTTAAAGAGAAGAACAGAATCAACATAAAATTAGGTTATGATTAAAAACCAGTGGCTGTATGGAGGAAGAGGCAACTCTTATTGTAAACTTAGCAGGAGAACTAGGCATGAAAGAGAATCCTTTACTCAATACAGGAAGATGCTACTGAGCCCTGTGGAGTACAGTTCATGAACTCTAGTCCACAAGAAAGAGGAGTATTTTTAGAGTAACCCATCAGTCCCAAATGTCATAGAGAAACAGATAAAGGCAGAAAAGAACAAATCAGAAACATCCTTAGAACAAGGTGAAATTTTGCTGTTCCCACTTCAAACTCTGTATTTGAAATCAGTAAAAGGAAACTGAAATAGCAGTGATGAAACTTTTGAAGCGAGTATGTGAAGCAGCATCAAAGACTCTACCCTGGGAATGTTCCATGCACAACTCAATGATATGAAAAAAAAAAAATCAGTAAATAGATGCAAAAATTCCAAGTAAATAAAGGTTTTTAATCTGCTATCCTGTTTCTGACAGTGTCCAGTAACAGAGACTTAAAACAGATGATAAAAATAGGCCAAGCTGGTAATGCTTAGGCATCCTTAGCATGTCAAATTTCAGTAGAAATTTCAGTTCAGGGATTTCCTGAGCCAGAGATGGTATCTTCGTGTTTAATAACCCTCAACGGATTTGTCTTCCATAAACTTGTTTTTTTTTGACACATGAAGACTTTTAGCATACAGTAACATCTTCTTGTAAGAAGCTTCACCACTTCATTTACTTCATGTGAACTATCTTATTATGTTTATGTTGAACTTGTCACCTGCTGACAGTTAGTAACTCAGTTCTTATATAAAAGGTAATAACAATCATGTCCCATAAAACATTATTTAGCTAGAACATGGTGTTACAAATGCTCTGAAGATCCCTTTTTCATGACGCAAGAAATCTAGAGAAAAAAAATTACTGCAAGACAAGTAACAACAGAACTATTTTTTAATGTATTTTTTTTTCTCCTGCCTTATACTAGTTGATTGCTTGGCAATCAATCCTAAGTGTTTACTGCGTAATAAGCTCAGAGTTGTCATGCTGGGATTTGCACATATATTTGGTTATGTCTTGATTCTGTACAAGTGGTTTATCATGCTCTAAGCAATAACCAAAAAGGATAGGACATCCAGAGCACGATCAGCCTCAAAACTCCCGGCAGAGAGATAATGATCAAGTCTTCTCAACAACAAGGAGAGCTTGCAGGAAAGGAGAAAAAGTATGCCATGGATGCCACCAATTAATTTTTCCTGTACAAGCAAAAAGCTAATCAGATTTCCTTGCTTGAATGGAATTTATATTTACAGTGACTTGTAAGACAGAAAACCCAGGCCTTGAGGAAGTCCCAGAATTTTTGGAAGTTATCAGGTCAGTTCTGTGGCATCTTTACATTCTGTTTCCAAATTCTGAGAAACTACAAAAATAATATTAGTCCAGAGACTCTACACTATGCGTTACTCTAAAACCACAGTCAAGTGTTATCTAGTTACTACAACCGAGTTGCTTTCTGTTTACAATTTCATACTGCAGTTTAGCTTTTTGGTTCTCACTGTATAACAAACACTAAAAGCTGATAATACAAACATAATGTAAAAGTAACATACATATTTTCTCTCTAGTAGACTATTTTAGACTCCAGTTTCTCATGGCTTTGAAGCTCTCCAGTGTGAATCACAGCTTTTTCTTTTTTTTTTCCTTCCTTCCCAGAAATATTAAGCATCTTCCATCATGTGATGAATGATGAAATAACACAAAATCCCACAGGGAAAAACATTCACGAGCCTTCCTCAACAATGAAAAGTTATTATACAAATGATGGACTTCTGCAACACTTCAAAATGTCAAAAATCCTTTTAGATACTTTTAAGAACTAAAACCAATTACAACTATGCAATCCATTTCTCAAACACCTTTAGTCTAAATGTTCCTCTTTGCACAATATCTCTTCTATTTGAAGGTGGCAAAGCATGAATTAATTCAGCACAATGAATCATCCATTGCAGCATCACAAAAGTAGCATACAGGATCACACTGTACAGGGATAAACACTTTTTTTACAGGAGGTTTTTACAGGAGGAAAATCATCACTAACTAGATTTATCAAAGTCTTATTTTGGAAAACAATTAGAACCCAGTTTAACCTTGTACTTGAAAATTTTACTTCCGTTTTCCAATCTCATTCTACTGGTACCTGGTCTGATACTTGTAAACACGTAGGTAATTCTGTATGGTAAAATAAAATATTTTTGCATAAAGTGTAGGTAATCAGCAAGCACACAGATGCTCCTGAAATGACAGCTTCAGAATATCAAGTGAAATTCAGATTCATTAAGAGTTTCGGACAGCAGCTAACACTCAAGCAGCAACGCACAAGCATCCATTCTCCTAAAGCCTCAACCACAGATAACAAATACTAAAAAAAAAAGTAACTCTGCTTTGCTGAAATGCTCCTTGATGTGCCCCAGCCATGGTCAGATATACTCTGAAAGCTGGCTGCTTAAACCACCTTGATCTCTGCTGCATTCCAAGCCCTCAAAGCACAGTATGAACTCCACCCATTCAGCACTAGTACAGCCACACCTGCAGTACTGGGTCCCCTACTAGAGTCAGTCAAGCAAAGGGTCACAAAGGTGACAAAGGGTCTGGAGCATCTCTCCTGTGAGGAACGGCTGAGAGAGCTGGGACTGTTCAGCCTGGAGGAGAGGAGGCTCAGAGGGATCTCATCAATGTAACATAAATACCTGAGGGGAAGGTGCAAGTAGGGGAGAGCAGTCATTCCTTCCCTACTACTTCCATCCCTAGTAGTGGCTGGCATTGGATGCTTAGGAAGAGAATATGCCATGCTATTTCATACAGCAGTCCTTCCTTACCTCTGCCCAACCCTCCAGCAACCTTTCATCTTCCTGTAAATTGTGGTTTAGGGATTCCCAGTTCCCATCATTGTGTTTAATAGCCCTAGATGGAAGTATCCGTCATGAATTTGTCTAAATGCTTTTGAACCCATCCAGACTTTAAGCCTCCACAACGCTCTGCAGCAATGAATCCTGAAATTTAATTATGCACATCATGAAGAACTACTTCCCTTCATTTGTCTTGAAGCTACTGCTTGATCATTTCACTGGCTATCTCCTTGCTCTTGTACTCTTGAGAAACAGCAAATAATTATTTGCTCTTCACATTCTCCATGACATTCATGATTTTACAAACTTCACTCAATTTCTCCTGTCATGCCTCTTCTAAACTGCAGAATTCTTTCACACAGAAATTGTCTCTTCATATAGAAGAGACATAGTCTCTTCACACAGAAATTGTTCCTTCCGCGTGATGCAAAATCACTATGGACTTATACAGAAGCATAAAGTTTTCTTGTTTATGCTCTCTCCTCCTCTCCTGATCATTCCTAACGTTATCAAAACCCTCCTACAACTCCTTGTTTTCAAGCTGAAGAACTTAATTTACACTTACTGCATGCAAAACCCATTCCATTCTTTACTTAATGCTACTACATTGTTTCTGCAGCTGGGAGACGAGAACTGCACCCACATAAATACCACGCACAGTAATAAAATGGCTTCTTTTTTTTTTATTCAAAGGCTGAGGTTACCTGCAACTATTCTATTTTTATCCCAGTTCTTCAGATCTAAGCTATTTCTTCATGAAAGTGGGAAAATGTTGAAATAATATGAGAAACAGCTCAGGTGGAAAGAGAGAATATATTTGAGTCTCACTCCAATCAACAGACAGCTTTTTAAACAAATCTCAGACTAGAGATGTTCCTATAACAAGTATCAGTCTAAAGGATCATAGAAGTTAAGAAAAAGTCAATGCCACCACTGTGAACTGGGGAAAGGGGTGTCATGTTCTTTAATCACTTCCAGCTCAAGTTGCTGGACAGAGAGATCTGCTTTATCTTTACATTCAGGTAGTATTGACTACTCTAACAGAACTTACGCATCTGCAGTACCCTTTCGTCAGTGCCTTCTCTCTGATATGAAGCTCTATCAGTTAAAAGTGCAATACCCACTAACGCAGATAGCACCAAAACCCAGATGGCTAAATATATTGCTAAATGAATTCAAGTTCCAATAGATGCATTGCCTTCATACGGGCATTGGTTTTGCAAGCGGTATGTACCTAGCCTAAAAGCGAGAAAATCAAACTTTTAAATAATTACAGAAATGCCACAGAATTTGTCTCCTCTTGAGCAGGGACAGCCAACGAGCAGCCCCAGGGCCCCGGCACCCTGGTGCTGGATGCACCCGTGGCCTTGCCCGTGGCTGGCGGGCACTTAGAGGGGAGCCAGGGGGCTCGGCCACCTCCAGCTCACCCCCTGCCGCTCCTCTCTGCAGACGTGGCAGCACCCCGCGCCCGCAGCTGTGCCTGGCCCTGGGCCTGCTCCAGGTGCTCAGCACCAGCAGGAAGGGCCCAGTTGGTGATGCTGCTGAGGAGGAGGAGGAGGGAAGGCCTCCAGCTCCCTTGTCTTCCTCTGGCCCTGTGGCTCCTGTGTCGTCACCTTCTGGTGAGTCTCGGTGCAAAGTTCCACCAGAGGGGTGGGCAGCTCCTCCGTTCTGTCCCACTGGGCATCATCTGCTGGGGCACAGCAGGCGCTCAGGCTGTTTCTCCTCTCTTTTGGCAGCTCCCGGGCAGTGAAGGAGATCTGGGTCAGCGCCCTCCTTGGGTAAGCCCTCTCGGGCACTGCAGCATGGACAGCCTGGGCAGCCAGAGCACCCACCGTGGGGGGGATGCTCCATGTCTGGCATGGATGCTGAAACACCTTGTTTGAGCTGGGCAGAGGTTTGCTCACAGCTGCAGGCAGAGGCGCCACCAGAGCTGCAGGCGGAGGTGCCACCAGAGCTGCAGGCAGAGGTGCCATCACTGCCGAGCAGGCACAGCTGGCAGAGCTGCTTCATCCAGCTGTGTCCAGACAACACCTGCCCAGCCCCATCCTCACCACTGCTGCTCCTGCTCCACTGCCAGGCAGGCCTGGCTGCTCCTGGCACTGTGGAAGCGCCCCCAAGGCTGGCAGCAGAGGGAAGAGCTGGCCTGGGTCTCACACAGCTCTTTCTCTCCCCCTTCCCCATGCACAGACCACCAGAAGGAGTTCAGGGAGCCCGGGTGACCCAGCTGCCGTCCATAAGGCTGGTCCTGAAGGAGCTGAGTGGCCGCCATGCTGTGAGTGTCCCTCCTGCCTCTGCGCTGTCCCCAGGGGCTCCTCCAGCCCAGCATCAGCTGCATCATCGCTCCTCACCTTCTGCTCTTTTCCCCTTGCCCAGGGGAAGACACTGGATGCCGGCAGCCTGGAGAAGCTGCTCCAGCACCAGGCCCAGGTCAGCGTCGCTTGAGGAGCAATCTCACCCATCCCCACCTCTCACACACGGCCAGCAGCTGATGCAGCTTGCCGGGGCCCTTTCTGCTGTGGGGCTCCTTGGTGAGCGCAGCCCATTTCTTGCAGGCTGGTGCCAGGCAGCTGCCGGTCCCTCGCCCTTCCGGCAGTGAAGGCAGACATGGCCATGTGGATGGTGAGTGTGGAGAAGACAGGGGCAGGATGGCCCTTCTCTCCTGCTCTTGCAGGCGGGCACGCGTGCTGCGATGGGGCTGCCGCTGCCCTTCCTGCAGGGCACGTCCATCCCCGTCACTCTGCGGCAGGAGGGAGCTGAGCCCTGGGGCCCCTCGCTCCCAAATGATGCTGCCTCTCTCGTGCCCTCGGTGTGGGGGGACAGCACTGGGGGAGTCTGGGAGCGCTCTCCTGGTGCTTCTCCTCCACGGCTCTTTGCTCTCTTTCCCTTGGCAGCAGGCGGGACGAGCAGGAGCAGGAGGAGGCTGCCCTGGCCATTTGCACGGCTAGGCACCCGGGCTGCGGCAGAGGCACCGGGGCCATCGGGCTCTGCTGTCGCAGGAGCTCTCTTTGGCCGGCCCCTGGCAGATCTGTGCAGCCAGGACAGCATGCTGCCTCAGCCCATCCAGGTAAGCCAGCCTGGGAAGGGGTTCCCCATCCCGTCCCATCCCATCCCATCCCATCCCATCCGTCAGGCTCCTCCCTAGAGAGGCTGTCCCCAGCACCTACCTCAGGACCTGTCCCCAGCCCAGCAACTCTCCTCCTCTGTGCCCTCAGGACCTTCTGGCTCTGCTCAAGGAGCATGGCCCATCCACGGAGGGGATCTTCCGGCTGGCAGTCAGCCAGCGCGCCTGCCGTGAGGTCAGGGACGCCCTGGACAGCGGGGTGCCGGTGCAGCTGGCAAACCAGCCTGTGCTGCTGCTGGCTGTCCTCTTGAAGGTGAGCCCTGCTGACCCAGAGCCCTGCAGCTCCTGGCTCTCTTGGTGCTGATGGGCACCTGCGGGAGCACAAGCAGAAACTCAGCCACCTGCTCATGAGCCGGAGGGCTGGGGATGCTGCGGATGCTCCTGGGGGCACTGGCCAAAGCCTCACGTGGAGCCCTTGGCACTGCAGGACCTCCTCCGGAATATCCCCTCCAAGCCCCTCGACACCCAGCTGTTCGAGGAATGGATGCACGCCATGGAGAAGACCTGCAGGCAGGAGAGGCTGGCAGCCCTGAAAGAGTAAGTGTGGCAGCAGCCAGCAGGGACTGGCACAGGCTGGGACTCCAATGTAAAGCAGTGGCCTGCCTGAAATAGCCATGGCTCCCGCAAGCCACCTCCTGCTGCTGTGGGGTTTATGTCTGGGGGCAAAGAGGCACTGAAAAGCTTTTCTCTCCAGGGAGCTCCCTGGTGTTGGAGCTTGCTCCAGCAGGGGCCCTTTTCAGAAGGGCAGGGAGGGAGGGAGGGTGGTGGCCGTATCTCAGCAAAGGCAGTCCCTCTGCTGTAGAGCAGGCAGTGGCCTTGGGTGAGATCAGCCTGGGAGACCTCTGCTGTCGACACCGACTTCATTAATGCTCTGCTCGTGTTCCCTCAGGGTGGCCAGCAAGTTACCAGGGGCCAACCTGCTCCTGCTCCGGCACTTGCTGTCGCTGCTTAGCAGCATCAGCAAGAACGTGGCCACAACCAAGATGACGGCTGGAAACCTGGCCATCTGCCTGGCACCAAACCTCCTGAGCCCACCCCAGGAGGTGCCCCTGGATGTCCTGGCTCTGGAGACAGGGAAGGTACGCTGTGTTCACCACCTGGCTACAGCGTCCCCAGCCCAGCCAGGCTTTGCTGCTCAGAGGGTCCTGGCTGCCTCCTCCCATCAGCAAAGCCATGGGGCAGCAGCTGGGAAGAGCAGCCCCACGGCTGCACCTTCTTGCACAGAACTGCAGGTCAGGCTGGGAAAGGCTGTTTGAGCCCTCATCAGCCCCCTCGGTGAAACCAGTGGTTTGCTCTGTGCAGGTGACGAAGCTTGTTGAGTTCCTCATCGACCACCATGAGGAACTCCTTGGAGAGCAGGTGGCCGGGTTGGCCAGCAAGGGGGTTGAGGAGACACCAGCACCTCAAGCAGAGCTGGAAACAGCAGAGGTAAGTGAAGTGCACGAGCAGTGTGACAACAAAAGCCTCCCCCCTCAGAAGGTGGGGCTGCTGCTGCCCCAGGGACAAGCACGGTCATCCGCCAGCCTGCAACTCTGCCAAAGTGCAGAACAAGGCTGATGCAGGTTGGCCATCCCGCTTTGTGAGGTGATCCCACCAGAGCTGGCTCAGCTGAGCTGAGCAAACCCATCCAAGGAATGTGCCTTTTAGAGCCAGGGTAGCAATTGTGCAGGGAGGTCCTTGCTCCCTGCTAACCTACACATTGCCATTGCAGGTGCCTCCCATCGCTCCCAAGTGCGAACAGCAGAGGAGCTTATCCGGGCAGAAAAGGTAAAACTGCCTGGCTTTGCTTGGCTCAAGGTAATCATGGCTTCGCCTGTCTAACAATACTGTTGAATGGAAAGGTTCCCTGGCTCTTCGCGGAACACCAGGAAGCGAAGAGCAACCTGGGAAGAGGGCAACGACGGGCCACCGTGCCGAAAGAAGAGCAAAACTGAGCTCTCAGGGATGGCCAACTGAAGAAATTCAAGCAGGGGAAGAACGAGGCAGCCAGGTATGTAGCAGAGCCTGTGTTCCATCTATTTGCCAAGCTCTGAGTATAGGAAACATTGCTGAGGTGCACAGGATGGTCCTGCCTCAGGGGAACATGTGTGTCAGGAGAAACATGCTACCCCAGCATTGCCTGCCAACCTGTGGTTTTAGTATGGCAGAGCGAGGGATGCTGCTGCCTGGATTTTGGAAAGGACCATATCCCAGCTTCCCAGGCTCCCTGCCGAGCCCTGCTGCCTGGCAAGGGGGCACTATGCATCTCTGTCAACTTGCCGTGCTCTGAGGGTATCACATGTGTTGAGAAGGGACCAAAGCAGCACTGTAGTTGCCAGTAAAGAACCAGTAAGGAGCCTCTCTCCTGTGCTAGCAATGACCCTTTTTACAGCACACTTCCAAACAACCCAGGAGCCCAGTCCCTCCTGCTCCTGCCCTCACGGCTTCATCAGCACTTTCTGACTCTGCCCCTGTAGGTGCCCATTTACTGCTTCGATTCCCCACATGAGCTCTGCTGCCTGGGCTTGGAGTTCCACCCTGCGGCCGCAGCACCACCTCGGCAGCGGCGAGGACAGAGCCACCATGTCCTTCTGCTCTGGATAGAAGGTTCCACCACCTCGCCCCGGAGCCAGAGCAGCGCCCTCAGACCCATCCCAGCCCTCGCAGGAGGCCTTGCTGGCTCGCTCCTCAGCCCCGCCAGCAAATGACAAACTGCTGGTGCATCTCCCCAAGCGGGGAGCTGGCCTCTGGACTTCCCCTTACCATGTTCACTACCGCGCTGGGTACTGCGTTTGCTAATACACTTGTTACTGTGCTCACAACTGTTTATTAGTCTATTTCTATGTCTTTTTACAAACAAATTTTAGGATATACCTTAGGATAGATATAGGATATACTTTAGGAAACACATTATAGGATATATTTAGGATATAGTTTAGGAAGCACGTTATAAGGTAGTAGTTAATTCACATTGTTCGAGTACTCACTTCGTAGGATCACAGAATAGTTAGGATTAGAATAGGATAGTTAGGGTTGGAAAGGACTTCCAGTAATTTCGTGGTATGTCACAAGACTACTCTTCGAGTGGCTTTTCATATGTATTAGTAGAAAGAAGAAAGAATTACAGAAGTTGTATCTCTCTGCCTTGCCATCTGCATCCTGCAGAATGGAAAACAGAAAAGAAAGTATACTGAGAGAGTCTTTGGATTAGGAAAGAAATTACAGATATTTATGAATGCAGAAGAACTACCGCTACACCTTGAAAAGGATTCAGATAAGCTCCGAAGAGTACTGCCTGCTGTAGGAATACAGCTGCATATCTTAGACACCTGTTAAGGTCCAGAAGTAAAGAGAAACTTGCTTCTAAAAGAAAACACAGGCAGGCAGCAGAAAAGAGCATTGAATTGCACCACTGTGTTTTCATTGACAGCTGCTCCTGGTGGGGAGAGAGATGCTGAAACAGAAACAAAAGAAACAACAACAAGGCAACAGAACTGAGGAAAAAAAAAACAAAACAAAGCAACAGAAAACCAAACAACACCCTCTATCCCTCCCCCCCCATCCCCCCCGCCCCCCAACTCTGCCACCACCACCACCACCCCCAAAAAAAAAGAAAAAACCCGAACAAACAAAGCCCTTAAATCCTATTTTGGAAAAAAAAAAAAAAAGGAAAAATACTTTAGATCCCTCTGCACTCTGATGGGAGAAACACTGGGAAATGCTAGCAGGTGTCCCACGCATCTGCAAACAAAGCTGTCTCAAACTGGGTACCAACAGAGTGATTTGTCGGTAACAGGGGTGAGCGACTGATACGCGTTTTTCCCTTTTGCATTTGCTGGAATACATTGTGCAGACTGCCTGCAGTTCTCAGCTTTGCTTCATATGTATTATGCCTTTCTGAATTTTCTTTACCATTTCTATGCAGAAATAAAGTGTCAAATGCATACCTGGCCAGGCTCTGTGTTTGGATGAGTCCCTTCCCTTTTTATTCCTCTCTCCGTCTCTGGGTTTCCCTTCTATCTCTCTCAGATACTTACCTGTCCAAGAAGACAAAAAAGGTCACGCAATGGTCGCATTTCTATAAGCCTTTTCTTTCTCCCAGGAGCTTTGTTTTTTTCTCCTAAAACACCTGAGGAGACATTTGCATCCAAGAAAAGGTCTTGACAAGGAAAGGAGTACGTTGCTGCTACTTCTAATCTAAAAAAAAAAAAACAAAACACTACTTTTGCCCAGAAGGCCACTGATCAGTATTTTTGTGACCTTGCTACGGTTTCATTCCATCCTTCTTCACATTCAGCACCAAAGCCCCAACTCTCTTGGCCATGTTGCCATACCACAGACTCTCTTAGGAAGAGAATAATTTAAAGAGCATAGGGAACTTCCGTTTATGGAAAGGACATTATATCTTGTCACCTGGAAAAGTTAGAAAGAACTGGTAAGTGCAAGGGGACAGCCACTTCAAGTATACCTCATCTAAAAAGTAGCTGATGAAGTGTCTGAAGAGACTGACTATTAAAATAGCAGGCATCACTCTGATAACTGTGCATGTATCAACTGTCTCTATGTGTATGTTAAACAGATTGGTGTTGGGACCGGTCTTGTTCAACATCTTTGTCGGTGACATGGACAGTGGGATTGAGTGCGCCCTCAGCAAGTTTGCCAATGACACCAAGCTGTGGGGTTCGGTTGATAGGCTGGAGGGAAGGAATGCCATCCTGAGGGACCTCGACACGCTTGTGAGGTGGGCTGATGCCAACCTCATGAAGTTTAACCATGCCAAGTGCAAGGTCCTACATCTGGGTCGGAGCAATCCCAGGCACAGCTACAGGTTGGGCAGAGAAAAGATTCACAGCAGTCCTGCGGAGAAGGACTTGGGGGTGTCGGTCAATGAGAAAATGAACATGAGCTGGCTTCAGTGTGCGCTCGCAGGCCAGAAAGCCAACCGTATCCTGGGCTGCATCAAGAGGAGCGTGACCAGCAGGTCGAAGGAGGTGATCCTGCCCCTCTACACTCTGCTCTCGTGAGACCTTACCTGGAGTATTGTGTGCAATTCTGGTGTCCTCAGCATACAAAGGACATGGAACTGTTGGAACAAGTCCAGAGAAGGGCCACGAGGATGATCAGGGGACTGGAGCACCTCCCGTATGAAGACAGGCTGAGAAAGTTGGGGCTGTTCAGCCTGGAGAAGAGAAGGCTGCCTGGAGACCTCATAGCAGCCTTCCAGTGTCTGAACGGGGCCTATAGGGATGTTGGGGAGGGACTCTTCATTAGGGACTGTAGTGACAGAACAAGGGGTAACGAGTTCAAACTTAAACAGGGGAAGTTTAGATTGGATATAAGGAGGAAGTTCTTTACTGTAAGGGTGGTGAGGCACTGGAATGGGTTGCCCAGGGAAGCTGTGAATGTTTCATCCCTGGTGGTGTTCAAGGCCAGGTTGGACAGAGCCTTGGGTGGCATGGTTTGGTGTGAAGTGTCCCTGCCCATAGCAGAGGGGTTGGAACTAGATGATCTTAAGGTCCTTTCCAACCATAACTAACTATTCTATGATTCTATTTCTCTATGATTTATCTGCACTTTGGGTGCTGTTCATTTTCTGTACTTGCAGAATTGTACGAATAAGTGAGGTAACAACAAATGGCTTTGATTGATGGCCTGAACTTATAGAGTCACAGCACCAAATTACTGTTAAAAGTGCAATCTTCTCCTGAATCAGTTTGAATATTGTTGTTATTCTTTTAATCTAAAAGACATACATTTGGCTAAGAAATGCAGCAACCAACCTGTGAAACAATATCACAGGAAGCTACTGTGCTATTGCATGAAAGTACTGAGGATATCAGTTCCTCAGGCTACTGGGAACAGAGTGAATCACCACTTAAGATCCATAAAGATCCATAGGGACCCATAATCTTCCACATAACATGGCATACACAAAATTTTCCACTCGGCTACAGTTCTCCACAGGTAGTCTTCCAATTTTATCCTTCCAAGACAAGCTGAAAACTATTAATTCAGTATAATGTGTGCAAAGCTCTTCACCTCCTGGTTTAACATTTCTGTCAAACAACAAGCTTTGTGTTTCTTTCCATATTTTTTCCCATAGTCATCCACTTCTAGGTTTCGTCTATGCCATTTCTGAAGCTTAATTTTCCACACAGCTTTCTTTTACATTTGGGTAGACAGGTTGGAGTTCCAGATCTAAAAACGTCAGGTCTCCCTCCATATTCAGGAAAATCTGCCTCTTAAATCCTGGCAAATTTCTTAGCAATCCTTCAATTTCTAACTTGCAGTCTTCAATTCCCATTGGACTATAGCCCCCTAAATACTTCCCTTTTAATCTGATAGCTGGCATAGGGAAGACATGACACAGTCTTTAAAAGCACAAACCAATATTAAAGTGTAGAAACTTCAAGGAAGTTGCCAACAGTCAAGCACAGAGTTAACAAACAACACTTTTCTGCTCTAAAGTTGCTCCTTAGCAGAGAACCAGAGATGTTTACAAATACTATTTGCTCCATCTATTCTGCAAAAATGCTGCTGGGAGACTATTTAGGCAGTCGTTTCTATACATATGCCTCTTGTGTTTAAATGACAATATTAACCTGTATGTAAGACCGCCGTAGTGGGTAAAACCAAACGTCAGTCTAACCAACTCCCTCTCTCTAATAGCAGCTGCAGGAGATGCTGAAGAAAACAGCATTAAGAAAGTGGGGGAACTATGCAACTCACTCATCCAGTTTTCAGCAATCTGTATTTTAAAGACTTCTGAAGCTGAAGAATCTGTACGCATCCATGTGTTTATTAGCCCTTGATTTACCCTGCCTGCCTAATCCATTCAGTGGACATTTAGATGTTTGTTTGTCATTTGCAAAGAGATACACAGAATAATTAGGTAGAGTATGAAAATTAGTTCCATTACTTTATTTTAGAGATGCTTTTCATTTCACTGACTACCCCATAGTCTAGTGTTCTACAAGACATTTATGATTTAAATGTCTTTGAATATTTTTATACATATATATATATCTAAATCATTCTCCTCAGTAACCTCTTTTGTAAACTAGAGAGCCCTAGTCTACTTAATCTCTCCTTGTACAGTCAGATTCCTACTCAGGGTGCAAGTGCACAATATATTTATAAAACATTTTCCATTTTGCTCTCACCTCCTCTCCCAGTAATTTTTAACATTGTTCTGCCTGGTACTAAGCACAGCCCCACCATTTTCAGCCTCCTACCACAATGATTTCCAGATCTCTTTTCTGAGTGCTAATGGATAATTTACAGCCCATCACTGCGTTAGCAGCAAGTTTCATCCCCTGTGCACTGTTAGTAATAGGTGAAATTGTGTGTTGAAACAAGAATACAAACAGAAAAGATGATTATATTTGAAAATCTGTTAATCAGTAGAGGGGTTTTATGTATTAGGAAAGTTTAAGAACAAGTTGAAACTCTTTTATTGTGTATCTTAGTTATTTTATAACTAAGCATTACAATGGTAGCTATAACGATAAGCAATTAACATAGCCATATATGGGAAAGCATATATGGGTGGATTTAGGGGAGTATTGTGAAACTCTACCGAAGCAGAACTCACGAAATTACCAGGAGTAGGCAAGTGAAAATAAGAGAATGCTGGCATCCACATAATGGTTGGGACATGTCCAAGGAACAAAAAGTGAACAGGACAAGCTGAGGAAGACTTCTTACTTCATCAGGACGACCACCAGAGGGGGGGCTGCGCAAGCGCAGAAGAGGCTGATGTCATAACAGACTGATGTGGCAATTTTTGATGCACATGTATTAGTTAATGATGCAATCTGTGTTGAATATGCGTTAGCTACAAAATTCTTAGTGTATAAATTGCGAGCGCGATGTGATGGGGTTGAAGCCAGATTTGGGCGCGTGCACCTGGTTTCCCAGCGCTGCAATAAAGCACCTCATATAACCACTCCGGTGGTTATGTGTCAGTTCTTATGCTAACAGCACTACTTTGAATTTATTGCTAGATTTTCATTTATAGAATCATAGAATTTGTTGCATTATTGCCCAGTCACTGAGTATCATGGGATTCTTCTGTAGTATTTCAGTTTTAATTTAATATTTTAATTATTTGATACTACAAAACTGCGTCTTTGCACTATCTGTCCCTTTTCCAGATTCAGGAGTATGTTGAATGGTAGATATTCCAAGAGATTCAAGTTAGATCCTGGCCATAATCTCCTGCCAGATTTGTAGTAACCTTCCCCTAACAAAGAAATATCATGTTAACTCCATACACTGTCTCCTGCAATTCCCAAATTGAGTTTGTTAACAAAAATCAATTCTACACACTCCTGCCCAACAAAAGTTGGACAAAAGTCCTACCTCCAAGTTCACAAAGCCTCAAAGAAATTGGAAAAATGGAATTCATGATCCCTGAAAGATGAGGGAAGACATGGGATGAGGGTTCTGGTGACTCTCATGATTCCTCAGAGCCCTTCAATCGCTTTCTCCAAGCCCCTTCTCAAATATGATTTAATACTTCAGACAGCACCAATATGAACAACTGGATATTGCTTCTAGAAAGTGTCAAGTTTTCATATAGAAATGCTTTGGTTAAACTGGCCCAGGTAGCAACTAAGGGAGCAATCCCATGACTAGCAGCTAACCTAGCAGCTCACCATTGCTTCAAGAGCACAATCACCTTCTTCTTCCCCTACTCACACAATCCTTTGGCTTCAGCTCTAGCATCTTTTCACGAGCTGATTTAACTCAATTAGCCAGAAAGAAACACAATTTATTTCACTAGCCAACTTTCCTTCCAGGCTGGTGAGTGTAACTGTTAGGCAAAGTGAGCATCAGAGACACCGAGTGGGAGCACAACTGCCTCCTTCGAGACCAGTTCCTCCCGTCTCATACAGCCCCACGCTATTAAGGGCAGGTGTCCTGGGTTCAGCAGTAGCAGTCATGTTTCTCCTTCTTGATAGCTGGTGCAGTGCAGTGTTTTACCTTTCAGCTGGGGAACAGAGCTGATAACAAGGATGTTTTGGTTTGGCCAAGGACTTTGTGAGCCTCATGCTCTGCCAGGGAGGAGGGGAAGCCGGGAGGAAGCAGAGACAGGACACCTGACCCAAACTGACCAAGGAGGTATTCCATACCACAGCACGTCATGCCCGGGGTGAGGGGTAACTGGGAGTTACCCGGAAGGACACGGGCTTCCAGGTGGAACTCGCTTTCTTGGCTGGTGGTATCGTATTCTCTTCCCTTGTTATTTTCCCTTATCATTGTTTTAGCTGATAGTAGCAGTGGTGATTTGTTGCTGGACTGTTCTTGTCTCAACCCGTAGGAGTTGCACTCTCTCGATCCTCCTCCCCGTTCCTCCGGGAGCGGGGAAGGGGAGAGCCCCGGTGCGGGGGGGGGGGGGGGGAACGGAGACGGACCTCGATTGTTGTCAGCGCGGCACCACTCACTGGGAGTGAGTGAACGAATTACCTGACTGGGTTTAAACCACGACAGTTCTTTTTGGCGCCCAACGTGGGGCACGAAGGGTTGAAATAACGACAGATCTGACCAGATTAATAGTCATTCGTCACAATGCTGATTTATTGGCTATCAGAGTTGTTCTTTTTGATCTCACAGCTTCAGACCGTTGTAACTTACTTAGAGCCGGTATTTGCTGTGTTAGTGTTTATCAAGTGTGGGGCTTGGGCTAAGGTTCTTGTCTCACTGTGCTTTATGGCAATGGCTTGTAATACGGCTGGGCTCCAGCAGCAGGGCGGGACGGACGTGGCCGTGGACTTGTACCTGGCCGTCCGGCTGCTCTTCACCATCCTGGCCCTCACCCTACTCTCCATCTTCGTGAGGCTGCGGGGAGCCGAGGGGGAGCGGTCCCGGGAGCCGGCGGCAGCCGAAGCGGCCCGGGAGAGCGGACCCGGGCACCAAGCGGCGGCGGGAGCGGGGCCGGAGGCCGCGAGGGGACGGCTGCGGGTGGAGGAGGCCGGGGCGGTCGAGGAGCAGAAGGAAGCGGCTGCCGAGCAGCGGGAGAAGGCGGCGGAGGAGCCGAGCCCCGCGGAAGAGCCGAGCCCCGCGACGGCCGAGAGCATCCCCCGGAAGCCGCCCGCCGAGCCCCAGGAGGATGCAGGAGACCACGCAGCATTTCCCAGCAAGGCAGAGCAGGAAGAGCTGGGCTCAGGAAAAGAGAAGCTGGCGGTGGGAGAGCCGGCAAGCACAGTGGCTACACCAGCCCCAGTGACAAGTACAGCAGCATCAACTGAGAGTTCTGAAGGTTTTGAATGCCCTTTGGGTATCCTTGGGACCTGCCTGCTGATTGTGATGGGGATCAGCATGTTGGCACACACACAGAGTGTGTTCTACCCACAGCCATTTTGTCTGATCTCAGAAGTTAAGCAGAGTCAGGTTTGGGTCTTGTCTGGGGTTAGACGACGATGCAGGGGGACCAAGAGATTTTCCCCAAGGCTGGACAGTCATGAGTGGCAGGGTGTGTGGGACAGTATGGGCAAGTATCTAGTCCACTGGGCCCCTCCAGTGCTTTGGAAGCATCGGAGATGGAAGGCAGCTGTATGGAGTCCCCAGCAGCAAGCTGCAGAAACTGCTGAAGGGGACAGTGAATTATTTTGAGCTTGGTGGGCCCATGGCACTTCAGGCCATCAGAGCAGAGATGCAACACAGAGATGGACTCATGATCGAGGGGTGGACTTAGCAATGGACACTATTGCCCAGGTTATTCACGAGTGTGAACACTGCACACAGTCTCTCCTGCTCTGGAAGACTGTTACAAGAGATGGAGCCTGACATCATGGACCAGATGGACTCAGCAGCTTTATAGGGACTGGTCCATGCACTAAGATAAGAGTGATGGTATATTGAAAATGTGGGATCTGAGCATGACGTGAATGGTATGGAATAAGGGGTGGATAATGTCCTGGGTTCAGCAGTAGCAGTCATGTTTCTCCTTCTTGGTAGCTGGTGCAGTGCAGTGTTTTACCTTTCAGCTGGGGAACAGAGCTGATAACAAGGATGTTTTGGTTTGGCCAAGGACTTTGTGAGCCTCATGCTCTGCCAGGGAGGAGGGGAAGCTGTGAGGAAGCAGAGACAGGACACTTGACCCAAACTGACCAAGGAGGTATTCCGTACCACAGCACGTCATGCCCGGGGTGAGGGGTAACTGGGAGTTACCCGGAAGGACAGGAGCTTCCGGGTGGAACTCGCTTTCTTGGCTGGTGGTATCGTATTCTCTTCCCTTGTTATTTTCCCTTATCATTGTTTTAGCTGATAGTAGCGGTGGTGATTTGTTGCTGGACTGTTCTTGTCTCAACCCGTAGGAGTTGCACTCTCTCGATCCTCCTCCCCGTTTCTCCGGGAGCGGGGAAGGGGAGAGCCCCGGTGCGGGGTGGGGGGGGGGGAGACGGAGACGGACCTCGATTGTTGTCAGCTCGGCACCACTCACTGGGAGTGAGTGAACAAGTTACCTGACTGGGTTTAAACCACGACAGCAGGGGAGAAAGCAACTTGCAACAGAAAGGTTGCCTCACTCCCTCCCACGACATGAGACCTTTAACCTCCAACTCACAAGACAAATATACTCGCTCAAACCCAGAAATTTCCTCTTTAATCTAAGCCTTGACTAGGTTACCAGAAAATAAATGAGAACTGCTTTTAAAATTGTATTAATAAATTTCAAAACCACACTTAGAATTACTACATCAAATTAGTCATCCCCAAATTATCATATATTCCTCTAGGAAATACTAAGATCAATTGTCTGTAAATTCCCAAAGACGCTGAATACTAATAATATCAGTATTACTTTGCATTTACTTTAATTAAACTGCAAACAAGCCTCTGGTCTTGAGACTTAAATGCCCATTCAGTGTTCCAGGGAAACTGTTATGAGGTGTTGTAGACAGAATATTATTTTCCTACCAATATTATAAAAATTCTTTTCAATAACTTGGTGCCTTTGATCTGTGCATCTCAAAATGAATTTACACTCATCATACATTCTGATCGTGGTAAGATTCAGAGGGAGGCAAGCCCTGGAGTGATTCAGGCTGCCTTAAGAATCATTATGTGTACAAACCCCCCCCCCCAAAAAAAAAAAAAAAAAATATCACTTGAGCATTCAACATCTAATTCTTCCCCAGAACCATGGCTTGATGCCTGTGAGCTAAAACCATGACTTCAGGGAGCCCAATCCCAACTTAATTGCATCCTTATTAGGTGGGACACAGACAAATCTGCTCAGAGCTACAGTGGTTGTGCTCCAAGATTCTAGAGCAATTGCCCAGGCATTAGTTGCCTTTGGCCACTCCATGACATTGTATTAGTCACATTCAATGTCTGATGCTGCTTCAAGTTATGCCAGTTAAGTAATCACTAATTCACCCTGCTGTCAGCAACCAGGCTCTAATGCAGCTAAATCTCCCAGAAACGTGCAGTCAATTGTTATTAGATTATTACTAGAGCTTCCCTGACCTTTGGTGTCTCAGAATTAAGCTGCTCAGGGACTGAAATAAGCATCTCATTTAGGTGCATAGTAGTAATCTCATCTTAAAGTATAATGACTGGAAGGCATTTATATATATTTTCCAAGGTATTTGAAACTGTTACTTAGTAGTTGACATTTCCAAATTACACACCTCCTGAACTATTCCATATGGGGTAAAATGGCATCTAATTCTGCTTCTCATGCTCTTGGCTATGTGAAACTTACCTTTCCTTATGCTACTAAACTTCATGCACACATTAATCGATCCACCTTCTAGGGAGTTGTTAAGCATTTTTCTTAAATGCCTACAACAACTGTTTTGTGTGTAACAACCAGAAGTGTTCAAAATAAAAATGATTTAACTGCTGAAGCACATTAAGTTGTCTCTCACCTGTGCAAATACAGATTTGCTGGACGGAAGATTCATTGACTCCTTTTCTACCCTCTTTACATCCGCAGTAGGTAGCTTCTAGCACCCCACTGCATCTGATCATCAGGGTTTTAAGACTCATGTAGTCTTTATGTCCACCTATGTAAGTAGGTAAGTGTCAAAGAACTGTGTTTCTTTAACTTTCCCAATTTCCACTAAATTGCCTCAGAAAGTAACAAATTTCCCCAACCCCTGCAAAAGAGATTAGGGAGAGTGAGAAGGACAATAACTGCCCGCTTCACACACAAAATGGAAAAATATTAGTAACCACATCAATAAAACTTTACAAAGTACACAAAGAATTGTGGAAGACTACCTACCAGTGGTTTACTAAGGAGGACAATTTTCTGAACTCCTTTCTAGCAAAGGAACAAGGATGTAAATCTTCTGTAAATGTGACAGAGTTGAAATGTAAGACAGAGAGAATAAACGGATACCGAGGAATTCATGGCTAAGTCTACACCTGACAGAATCAACCCCAGTTCCCATCAGTTGTGGTCTTTTTGGCCTATTCATTTCAGGGATGAGCTTGCACTGATGTTATTTCAACCTCAGGTAACAGATTGATGCAAGCTGTTTATAAGTTTTTAATGTTTCTGAATATATGCAATTACTTGTTTAGAGTAATAAAGCAAGCTCAAAGTGAACCTCATAGCTCACAACCAAGACTAAGGAAAAATTCATGACTGCCTGCTGAGCTTTTTCTATGCAGTTTCTTTGAAGAAATCTGGAATTGTTCCTTAACCAGTTTAGCACATAAAACAACAGAGCTTTGGTAATATAAAGCTGACATGACTTCAAAAGTTTTATCAATTTGATTGTCACTCTGAGCATCGAATACTTTTTCAGAGATGTTACTGACATTCACTAGTGTTGTAAAGTGTCTGAAAGTGAGAAGCTCCCTAACTCTGCCACTCTTTCTTTAGAACATGTTATTACATTCCCACCTTAACTTTCAGGTTTCACACAGTGAAACATTCATTAGTCAAAATAAAATAATAATAAAAAATGTGAATAGAAAGCATCAGTCTCTTAAAGAAAAGGAAAGATATTTCATTGGAATAGCAATGAATTTAACAATCTCTGTTCTTTATACTGCCAGCCATGGACAACCCCATGCAGAGATGAGAAAACCTACTGAAACCCAATTCTGAACTGACAAACTTAATCACTCTCTACCTGCAGAGATGATCCTTTAGCGTCAAAATTCAGCAATATATTCTATATATTGCAGCACACCAAATATAATACTTGGCTTACAACCTCCTTGAATTTTGTACCTTCAAAACTGTCAATACTCCCATACTAGAATCTTCAAAATAAAAAGGAGTCTAAGGAATGATGCAACATCTTAGGAAGGCTGTCATCACTCTGGTTGTGGAATCTCTGCCAGATGCCTACCTAGCCTGATTTCTATCTGTCAGATTCTGCTTTGGGACTGGGGATGGGAATAGGTAACCATTCTAGGAAGATCTTCTGTCTTTATCATCTGCTGCTGACCTCTATCTATCTATAACAAGATTTCAAACTATTTCTCATTACACTTGCAAACATTACAGAACAAGCGCAAGCGACTACTAACGCCACAGTAACACCACAATCGGAGCAGGAATGACACAGCACAACACAGACTTACAGAAAAGCAGTAAGGGTAAGACACTGTTAACTGAACTCTACTAGAAACAGAACTTGTCCTCCATTGCTCCTATACAGGGTAAGCAAGACATAGAGGCTGTTTTCCTGATATATCTAAGCTTTCTAATGAACTGTTTCAGCCTTTGGCAGATAAGAGCCACAGCTGAGCTTCACTGTTATTGGACAGACCACAACAATTTTCTTTACCTCTTATCATGAGCTGTGATGGGGGTAACTTGTAACATGTAAAGGGATTGTATTTTGCTTAACCAGCAGATGACAGTAACAACCTGACCAAGCTCACTATTTGACAAACACATAGCCCTTCAACAGATACAGCATGATAGCAGGGCAAAAGAGTAAACAAATACAGAAATTTAAAGTTCTTTTTTACAGGAGATGAAAACTGAAACCTACACAGATGCTATCTGAAGGAACATAAGTAAGGTAAACAAGTGAGAAAAACTACTGAGATTTGTAGGTGTTGCATAACTGGGCTCCCTCTCCTAGAATCAGCTACCATCATGGCAAAAACTAGTCTCAACTACCTTGTCCCCTTCTCCTGCAGGCCCCAGGTAAAGATTTGATGAGGTGGCTGGGACAGCAAGAATGACTTTTAAAGCCTAGACTAACATGAACCGGGGCCGTTCCATCCAGACCCAAACCAGAACAGAAATTCCACCCAGGTATCTGTACTCTCTACTTGGTTGCAATAGTCTAGAACACATAAATACAGTATCCTGTTGTTCCTATGAGCAAGATAAGGAAGTAATTTTCCTTGTAGTCCAGGCTAGAAGAGATCAAGCTGCCTTTTTTTTCTTAATTTCATACCAAACTGGTCAGTGACTCAAACACTCAACTGTAACAAGTGGCAGAGGAAGGTGGCCAAAGGTTTTAACTGAAATAAGATTTGGCAGAAGGCCCACAGACATGTGGTACCATCAAAAGACAGACTGCAGGAAGGAAATAATGAAACCAGGAGGATTAGCAGACATGAGCTTTGGAATAACAGTAAGAGAGCAGAATTAGACCATGTTTTCCTGACACTTTCTGTAATTGAGATTTAGATGTGTGCACAACAGGTGTGCGGTTAAATATACATGACTTAATAAAGTTGCGTCTTGCCAGCTGCAGTGGCACTAAAGCATCTGTCCCACCCCCTGCCTGAGGCTTGAGAATGACCTAGAACTAAAGCACATGCCAGTCTGAAAGAAGGAATACTCATCTCTGCAGTTTGCTTGGTAGAGATTTCCAAGTGTATCTCTTGTTGATAAATTAGTAAAATGTACTTGATGCAAATATTTAAATATTCCTCCCTAAAGTCTACAAAGTGCAACTGTTAGCTCAAAGAGGCTAGCGAACAGATGTTGCAATAACCAAATGGTAACAAGCGTAGGGATTACGTAAGTTTTCATTAGTATTCTCATACTGAAGTACAGTGAAATGTAAAAAGCTATGAACCACCCACATCCAACAGGAGAACTCATCTAAATCAATGTCGATAACCAAGACAGATGGCTCATGAAGCCTGCAAAGACAGTGATGCTAATGAACTTGGAATCCATTTCCCTGTATTCTAGAGATCATTTCGGTATGATCACTAACCAAGAATATTCAACTAAATCTAGCTTAATGCTCTAACAGAAAAAACAAAACAAAACAAAAAAAAGGAAGAAAAACCAAAAGCAACAAAAAAAGAAAACAAACAAAAAACCCACAGAAACCAAAATGGAAATCTTACCTAGAATAACATCGTACAAACATTTTCGGTTGGAAAAGGCCCTTAAGATCGAGTCCAACCTCAGTGATTCCGCAGAAAACTCAAGTGTTGACAACCATCTTGAAAGGTTAGCAAACCCAGCCAAAACTGCAATTCCTTTGCATTCCCCATTCAACTTTTTGCCCCTCTCACTTGTTACTAAGAAAGCATTCATAAAGCAGTGGTTTATATTAGCTGTGAGAACTGGCCCTACCCTTTATACCCGAGGTTTAACTGCCACGGCCTAGCTAGCTAGGACAGTGACAGCAAAGTCCTCAGGTCGTAGGCTTTGTAAGTGTCCTTCTCTGCGATGGAAGACCTTACAAGGCTAGATGAGCTCCATCAGCCTGGGTTTGAAGACAGGAGTTTTCCTTCTCCTATGAGCAAGGCCTGTCTTCGCTAACAAAGATTCAGGAAGGACTTTAACTCACGTATTCTGAGCAAGGCTGTCATCTCCTGGGTCAATCTTGAGCAACCGATGACACAACACATGCTGTGCCTCACCTAAAAAACTCACTCTGCAGGCTGGAAGGGCTTACTCTCACTTGTTTGTAATGGACAGGTGAGGGTCAAAACAGTAGGTGGCAAGGTGCATAGGAAGCTGCAGATCCAACCTCGCATGCGGGCAGACCAGGGCATTGGTTGCTGCAGATTGCCCCAGGAGATAACAGTCCTGGTCGGACACTTCCCGATTGCCTAAGCAGCTTTTTTCCAGTCAGATTTGCCTATCCCACATGCCCTTGGTCATCATGCTTGTAGTAAGCGTGGTTAAAGCCCTTCCCAAATCTTTGCTCATGAAGCCAAGCTATCAATCAATCAATATTAGCTGTGAGATAAGGAATTCTACAAGCCAGTGTCATAGAATCATAGAATAGTTAGGGTTGGAAAGGACCTTAAGACCATCCAGTTCCAACCCCCCTGCCATGGGCAGGGACACCTCACACTAAACCATGTCAGCCAACACTGTGTCCAACCCTGGCCTCGAACACCACCAGAGATGGAGCATTCACAACTTCCTTGGGCAACCCATTCCAGTGCCTCACCACCCTCATGGTAAAGAACTTCCTCCTTATATCCAATCTAAACTTCCCTTGTTAAGTTTTAACCTGCTACCCCTTGTTGTATCACTACAGTTCCTAGACGTACACATATTTCCCAGACAACCTTTAATGTCCCTCCAAAATTGAAGCACATTAATAAGATTCAATTCTTAGATTATCTTCCCAGAGAAAAAGAAAAGGTGTGTAGGAGAGATGTTCTTCCCTGTTGCAGGAGGAAATGGGAAGGCAGGATTTTCTTGGGCCAGAGAAACTTTTTATTTATCTTGTAAGTTTAGTGCAGTATAACTTGCATCACTGCTGCACTGTACTACTATTGGGTCATTCTACTATGAACAAGCTGGTCATCGGAATGTAGCGGCTCAAAATGCACTGATACTCTTGCAGATAAGCAAGACCTAAATAAGCATGAGGTGAATGGACACAGTGAATGGATCACTTGGAAACAACAATGAGTGACACAGATCTATTGCAGCTTTTCTAATTCAAGCAAGTGTAATAAAATTTCCCATAAAGAATATATATGAATCTTTTCCCTGCATTAGCTTTGGAGGCCAGAAAGGATAAGAAAAAATAGCATTGGTAATTACATGCAAGCAATTCTGACATTATTTTATTAGAAAAAAAAAAGATAATTTAAAATAGCACACACAGCAGTTACTTAGATGGATTAATGGTAAGTAATCCTCTCAGTCCTTCCTTGTAAAAGCTGATTAAATTGTTTGCAAAACTGCAGGAAAATTGTCCTCTCTTTTTGTAATAAACTCACATTGTAATTTAGTTTGTAACCTTCCCACCATACTGGGCATCCTACATTTTATTACCCTCATTACAGGTGTCACTAACAGCAGCAGGTATAAGCAGATCCTTAGCATTTTTTTATTTCTTCTGATGAAGGGACCAACACCTTGAGCTACTGTGATTTTAAAGATGAGTCTACATAATCCAGCCAAAACAAAGATTCCAGACACTGCAGAACAGGACATAAAATATCTGTGTGAGAATAAGATGTGCTCTACCTCTGACTCCAGCCTACCTACAGAGCCCAGTAGCTGGGGGTATAACACATTTATTATTCCAAAATATATTATGTTTGGTAGATACCTGCAGAGCTATAGCCAGATACTAAGAAACAAACTTTCAAATGATTAAATGCCTTTCTCCAGCCCAGTAACCAACTGCAACAACTTACTGTAGGTTTAGCTCAGTTTCTTGTTCCAGCAATGGTGCAGTGTTAATAGCAGTTCTCACTCCGTAAGTTTGCGGTATTTATTGCTATTGTCCTTTATTACTATAAGATGTGAAAACATGAGGGCTTTCTGCATTCCATTGGTATATCCAGTGATATACACTTCAAAATGAAGAAAGAAAATTAATCATCATTCTTGCCTTTATTTTTCCTTAAACCAATAGTAAGATTTTCACACCTTTTTCTAGTATGAGCCTGTAACACTGTACTGATTTCTCTTGATCTGAAAGTATCTTAGAATAAACCCCTCACTCTTTCCCTCCATTTCCTAGCTATAGATATTTTTCTTGGTGCCCTTCCCTTACTCTTTCTAAATGAACTCCTGATTTTCTGTCTGTATCTTCCCCCACAGACAATTTCAAATGCAGTTTTCCTGAGTTCAGGGAAATTAGCCCTTTTGATATAAGTTTCTGATTGGACTTGTCCTCTGTTTGCCTATATTAAATAAAATCAGGTCAAGATTACTGGTCCCTAAGCAACCATCAGCTTCTAGTCCAGGGGCTAGTTCATCCTTATCCATCAAAATGAAACCTGGAATTGACTTATTATATATTCAACGCAATACCTCTGTGCTTTAGCAAATTATCCTCTATTTTCCAGCAACAATAGCTTGTTTTATGTCCAACTGCACAGACCTTCCACTAAGTGTTTCTTAAATTGAACTTCCCCCATAACACCACCATTTTATTAACTGTGAATTACAGAGGTACTTAAAGTAACTCTTCTTTTCTACAGTATTATTTGATGGTTCGTAACTGATCCCTCCGGCAGCATATTGATCCACACACTTTCAAAAACCCATGGTTACATTCTCAGTAATTCTAACAAAGGTAATGAAGTCTTTAAAAAACAGAGGGCTACCCGAGTTGTTATTCTCTCTATCCTTCATACAGTGACACTACTTCAGTTCAAATGATTCTACCAGTTATATACAACTTCTCATCACACTGTTTGCTTATTATCTAGACACTTACTGAAACAGAAACTGAAAAAATATTCTCCATATTATACGGAGCTTCACTGCAATTTTTCTAGATGCACCAAATTGCAGTTTGTACTTTCCTTCATTACTAACTTATTATCAAAATTGTGATTTAAACCCCTCCTGGCTTTTTGTATGAAGTTTTCAAACCAGGTAATTTATCTTCTTCCTCCAAGATGCAGAACACTGTTTCTATGGCTCCCCTGACCACAGATGCAATGTAGGTATCTGCAGTAATGGACTTCCAGTTGTAACTCCACTGGAGTATCTCCTGCTGAGCCTCCAGCACTTTCTGGGGTCACAAAAGAGAGAATGCATAAATATAACCAAACAGATCAAAACCATCCTGCAAGCTGGGGATTTTTTTTTGCTTTTTCTTTTCTTTATACAAAACATACATTTGCCTTCCTAGGAGAATCCCTTTGTGAACTACTAAGAATATGCATGGTGCACACCTTAGACTTAACTAAGCATCAGTGACAGAAGATCAGTAAAGCCCTTTTTTTCCTAATTCATGCAAATCAGGCTCATTTTAAAGAACATAGTTCAAAATCAATTGATAATACAGAAATTCATTAAAAGGGGGTTTTGGATATATTAGTCTTCTCCTTATTTATTTTTTAAACAGAATGTTACAGTGCAAACAAATTCTGCCTTCTATACTGAACTTGATTACATGGTTTATGCTTGCTAAACCCTGCATGTGCAAACATAAAACTAATGGGTTTGTTCAAAAGTTATACTTAAAACACTGCTTACCATCAATTATTTTTTAAACTCAGTTCTTGTAAACTAGTGTTGAAGATTTTTTACAAGAACAAAATACAGAATTATCACCCCCAGTCTCGTAAGAAAATTCCTAGCTTAATTTTCAGCTCTTACCTCCTTGACATTCCTGCTCTCTGAAAGGCAGTTGGCTATTGTCCAGCTTAACTCATGCAACATTTTGTTGCTTATGTTTAATGTAATTGCAAACATGACATGCATTCATAATTAAGCCCAATGGGTAAGCCTAGAGCCTGAGACATGCTGGAAAACGCTAAAATAAGAATGGCTAATCTCTTCAAGAGCAAAAAGTGAAAAAGATACTAATAAAAATAAAACAACAAAAATATCTATTATAGTTCAAACACAGTGCAACACCACTGCCCCTGACATTGGAAAGTATACAGCCACTTTACTAATGAAATCAAATTATTCTCATTATAACAGACATGAGTCTGCACAGCCTATTTAATGAGTCTGTAAATCTAATCAGAGGAACCTTAGGTAGTCTGGTCCTGTCTGGACAGACCTGAAAAGCTGTAAGGCTTTCACTACTACACAGCAAAAAAAAAAAATCTTAAAAACATTGCAACAGCACTTCTGGTATTTGCTCCTACCTCTTCTTTCACTCCATCTGCTGGAAATGGACCCTACATACCCCATGAAGCCTTTCAAAAAAATCCCCCAACATTTGACTAATGGTGGATGCATCCACACAGACCTCCACTGACACTACAACCTTGCTAGAGAGAAATGCATATAGCAGTCTTTATAGCCATTGGCTGTAAGGAAGGGAAAACTAAGGTAGACTTTGAGCAAGCATGACTGATGGAAAGGGAGTAAATGTTTGCCTGGAGATGGCCACATCCCAAAAATAACATGAAGGAAGAACCCTAGCGATCGGTACCCAAAAATAAAATGAGGGAGTAACCAACAAGAAATGGGATATGAGATTAAATCATTCAAAGTAATGTTAGATGCAGAGACTCATGTAATGATCAGGCCAAGAGATGGGTGACATGCCCTGGCACAACAGAGCAATTTTGGCAGGGGAGAGGGGGAAGAACCTCCAAGGACCTGGAGGAACATAAGCTACAGGACCGACAATTATGCAGATGCACTGAAGCCCTGAAGCCTTTTCCTCATCATTGGACCAGGTACAAAATTCCAGATTGGTCCCGACCTGGACTGTGGTCAACACAACCACATCCTGATCAGTGATCGGACCCCAACACAGGCCACAGCCTCCCTCAGCCACCCACTGGGGATGGATAAGCAGAGGCAAGACCCCTCTGGATAGCCACAGTGCAGGCAGCAGAGAGCAGGCAACTTGAAAAGGTCATAGAAGTGATGAGAGCATAGATATTAGGAAGAAGCTCTTCATTATGAGGATGGTGAGACATTGGCACAAAGACAACTACCCAGTGAAGTTTTGGCTGCCCCATCCCTGGCAGTGTTTAAGGACAGGTTGGATGGGGCTTTGAGCAACCTGGTCTAGTGGAAGGAGTCCCTGCCAATGGCAGGGGTAGTTGGAACCAGATGATCTTTAATGTCCTTTCCCACCCAAAGCATTCTATGACTCTATGGTTCTATGATTATTTGTTATTTGTTTACAAAGCTTCTTCTTTAGCTTTATTGCTTTACTAACTTCAGGTACTTTAAACAGTTAATAAAATAAGTATTTCAATTAAGCAAGCGTTTGTCTACTACTTCCCCGGCATCACCACACACACATTAATCGACTGGCTGTCACAGCCCTACCGTGACAAAGTTCAGCACACAGCATGCAAGCAAGAGGCACTGAAGGTATTGAAGGCTGCAAATCGATCCCTGTGCTCCAGTGCCACAGCTGCGCTCAAACTGGGGGAGCACACAGGCAGTGTGCGGCTGCTGCCCCTGCAATGAATAAATACCACCAATACAACACAGTAGAAAGCAACTTAAATGGTTCTCTTGGTTCTCCCTCCCCACTGCACAACAGACCATGATATCAACTGTGTATTTATTTTTCAAAGACAATGTGATGCTTGCATACACACCCATACCCACTGTCGTAGTTTAAGCCCAGTTGGCAACTCAGCCACGCAGCCTCTCTCTCACTCCCCCCCCACACTACCCCCCTTCCCCACCTTGCTCCCAGAGGGATGGGGAGGAGAATCAAAAGAATGTAACTCCCACGGGTTGAGATAAGAACAGTCCAGTAACTAAGGTATAACACAAATCACTGCTGCTGCCACCAATAATAATAATGATAAGGGAAATAACAAGGGAACAGAATACAACTCCTCATCACCCGCCAACCAATATCCAGCCTGACCCAAGCAGCGATCTAGCCCTTCTGGGTAACTGCCCCCTGTTTATACACTGGGCATGACGTGCTGTGGTATGGAATACCTCTTTGGCTAGTTTGGGTCAGGTGTCCTGTCTCTGCTTGCTCCCAGATTCGCCTCCTCCCTGGCAGAGCACGAGACTCAGAAAGTCCTTGGTCAACTAAAACCATCGGTGTTATCAGCGCTGTTCCCAGGCCGAAAAGTCAAAACCACAGCACTGCACCAGCTACTAAGAAGGAGAAAAATGACTGCTACTGCTGAACCCAGGACACCCACACCCAGTTTTAAAATACAGCATGTTATGTCTTATTCTCTTCTCTGAGGACACAAATAAGCAAGAAAAACTGTGCTAATAGGCACCAACAACTATGATAAATAAAAAAGTAGAACAGAATAAAATTCTATAGCACATCTTTGTACCTGGTGACTGAGGGGAATTAAAAAATAATACCACCTATAGCCCCACAGTTAAGAAAATCCTTAGATTTTTCACAGAGCAACGGGAGACTAATTACCAGGAAGAGATTAAAGTATGCTTATGTACCACAGCTTAACAGGCAGCACAAAGCTAGGTTTATCCCTCAAATTTCCAAAGCTGAGGAGTGTTAAGATGGCAGCAACTCCAAAAAATAAAAAAAATTAAAAAAATAAAAAAATAAAAAAAAAAAGGATCTTCTACATTCAGTGTCCCAGAGGATACAGAAGAAACTGGAATAGCTTATGGCATTATGAACTTATAAATCCACTGTAGTAAAAAAAGATCAAAAGAAAAGCCTGCCCTTATGAAGTACAAACAAGTCATATTAGGGCAACGGTATTAAGAGTCATCAGCATTATCCTGGATTTCACTGATCATTCCCATTTGTACCTAAAGGAAAAAAAAATGGAAGTAGATTAATTTTGATGTGGGACAGATTCTGAGGAAGAATCTAATAAAGCTGCAATACACAGAGGAAAGACTCGACAGCAACTGGTATCAGTCTATCCAGGCAATAACAGGAGAAGAGATTGTAATACGTGCACGAAGTCCCTTTTCCCATAACATGCTTCATTTTTTCACCACTTCTATAGCTCCAGGTCTACAAAATCTACAGTTTTACAGCAAGTACGAAGGACTTAAGAGCTGTTACGAGACTGAAATTCGAAGCTGGAAAACTGAAAACAAGACAAACCCAACCTTACAACTCACTCAGGAGTGTTATATTGTGAAAACAATGAAACGCAAGAAGCACTGGAGCCAAATAAGACAGCCTGAATTCATTTTTCAGAAAACTGTAAAATTTTTGGAATTTAAGCACAGAATTAAACAACATTTTTAAAAATAATGCTATAAAGCTCAGCAGTTAATGAATAATGATTTTTAAAGTAAATTAGAAACCAATACTGAAACACTGCCAAAAATGGACAAAGGAAAATAAAGGTAAAACTGCTAGTGCTGCACAGCAAGAGAGCAGCAATAGGGCTGATTACATGGGGACTGCATTAACTTATGGCAACACAGAGTTTAAGACTAACACAATTCTTTACCAAAAGGGTGGTCAGGAATTGGAACAGGCTTCCCAGGGAAGTGGTGGAATCACTGTCCCTGGAAACATTCTAAACTGTGTAGATGAGGCCCTCAGTGACACAGTTTATTGGTGATCTTGGCAGCCCTGGGGTAATGGTTGGACTTGAGGATCTTAAAGGCCTTTTCCAACCTAGTTAATTCTATGATTCTATGACAAAAGCCATGGCTTGCTTGAAGTTTCCAACCATCCCAGCATAAACAATTTTGAAGGAAAACTCTTACATAAAGCTTTAAGAAGAATCTTCCAGTATCACTATTGTAGATCTGTGCACAGTATATTTGGGGAAAATTATGGTCTTGCTTGCTAAACCCTGCATGTGCAAACATGAAACTCTGAATAATTCACTGGCAAGCAGGAATACTAAGCTTTACATTTTGCAAATAGAGTAAGAAGTCTCATCCTACCCATGTGATCTTTATATTACAGATACATTGGTGGCTATCTTTTAATTATGAATTTTACAAGATTCTCCTTTATGATGGAGAATCAGACACTGACAAGGCCTCTTTTAAAAAATGAAAAACCCAAAGCAAAACCAAAAAAGGAAAAATTTTGTTGACATCTTACAATACCTAGTTTCAGCAAGACTAAAATAAAGCTCAAATAAAATGGAAGGTGCTCCCAAACCTGTAGTTCACTGTCCAGTCTGCAGCCCCCACTCTGTGCCTGCTTACTACAGCAAAAATCAACAGACATCCCATTTTAACAACTTTGTAATATAAGTCAATGTTAAGAGCACTGCACGAACACAAGTGTAAAAGGGCAACCAGAAAGGCAAGAATGACATCTCTGTGCACCTTCCTCCCCAGCCACAATGTCAGGTGATAGCTGCAGGCTTGCACACAAGAAATGTGACAGCAAAAACGGAAATACAATTTCACATAAGTATTGCTTACCTCCTCGCCTTATTAGGCAGTTGAAAGTTGTGTGAGAAACAGCAAAACTGTAATCCTCTGTTTCTATAATTTCTTTCCAAAGCATGGAGAACAAGCATACTAAACAATTATGTCAATACAAAAGTAGGAATCAATTAGATGACATATCTTACACAAACATAAATATCAAAGCATTTCTCATTCATATTTCAAACTAAGGATTAAGAGAGCAACAGAATTATTCACTCAATCTGCTCATTTAAGAACTCATCAATTAAAGACATTAACACACATTATGGTTTTAGAACATGAGACAGCTTTGTCCCCATATCTGCACTAGTCCCATAAATAAATACATTCTTCGCACGTATTAACACTTCTTAGCTGTCACCCGTGAAACGACCCTAAATTTGAGATAATGAAAGCATTCAACTTTCACATCTCCCTTGTACCATACGGTAGCTACAGTAAGGAAAGCACACTCAAGTAATTCATTTTTAGTAAACTAATCATTATAAAAAGGTTCTTCATTTTTTGGTAGGAGACCGCATAAAATATGTGAGAGAATATTTGACACACACTATTTAAAGTGTAACTGCGTCATGATGAGCCTGTAACCAGAAGTGCTCTATTGCATTATTACAAGTGATTAGACAAGAGGATGGTAATAGTTGCTTTACCTATAACCCCCACACCCTCACGCAGCAATTAAAAAGACTTTTTCATCCACTACACACTAAAGAAGAATTAACCAACTGAAAGCTTGCCATCCCACAGCACAGTATGTCTCACAGGGATCTGGGGAAAGAAAAACAACCCTGGGACTGCCATCCCTCCCTCCATCTGTGAGTCCTGCCCTGTCTACCATTCCCAAGCTGAGCATAGGAATTACCAGCATTTGCTCTTTGATGAGAACACAAGTATCTCAAACCCATCACTGAGAACCCACTGCTCGAAGAGCGCTTTTCTTTGAAATTTCACATTAATGCATTTCTTTCTACCCTCATGCAGATCAGAGTAGCAAATAGTAAGAAATCTCAAGGTAACTTAAGGAATGAAATAATACAAAGCACAGGTAAAGATGCAACCACCTGCTTTGTTCATACCTCAAGTATGGTAAAGAGCATTTTAAATATTCATAGAATGGCTTGGGTTGGAAGAGAAACTTAAAGATCATCTATATCTTTGAGGTCCCTTCCAAGGGTCTGCCATGGGCAGGGACACCTTCCACTAGACCAGGCTCAAAGCTGCGTCCAACCTGGCCTTCAGCACTAGCAGGGATGGGGCAGCCACAACTTCTCGGGGAAACCTTTACCACTGTCTCACCACTCTCACAGTAAAGAATTTCTTTCTAAAAGCTAATCTAAATCTACCCTCTTTGCATTTAAAGTCATTATTTCTTGTCCTATTTCTACAGGCCCTTGTAATTGGTCCCTCTCCAACTTTCTTGTAGGCCCCCTTTTAGCTACTGGAAGGCTGCTCTAAGGTCTCCTTGGAGCCTTCTCTCCTCCATGCTGAACAAGCCCAACTCTCTCAGCCCATTTTCATAGCAGAGGTGCTCCAGCGCTATGACCATGTTCATGTTCCTCCTCTGGGCTTGCTCCACATCCCTCTTGTGTTGGAGGCCCCAGAGCTGAACATAGCACTGCAGGTGGGGTCTCATGAGAGCAGAGTAGAGGGGGAGAATCACCTCCCTCAACCTGCTGGTTGCGTTTCTTTTGATGCAGCCCAGCATACAGTTAACGTTTTATGTCTACAATGATGCTACAGAACAAGACAATCCAATTTTAATGGCATTCTGTATTTTTTATTCTGACTTTGCCTTCTTTACATTGTGTCACAATAGACAGAGCACCGCAACACAGGAAAAATCCTCACAACAGGATCATGCTTCGGGCATCTTATTTCCAAAGATTATTGGCTAAAACTGTACTCATGCCTACATTCAGTTGCTGTACAAGTAGAATATATAAGATATGTAACTACATTTCAGTAAGATACACATTTGATCTACAGACTGAAGTGAAGGTTGTCAGGTTGTCTCAGTTTCGAATAAGCACACTGAGTATCTTAACTAAAAAGCTCAGCAACTTCAGTTTGTAAGCCTCTACGCAGCCAATTAAACCAGGGGAAGGATAAAGGAAGGTACATACCACAGTGTGTAGCTTAGGATGCATTTTCTACATGCCTGGCCATGCAATGGATCCAGATATTGCAGACACTTGTGGAGGAGCCTTGTTTTTACATTATCTATATATATGAAGGTATGTATTGGGCTCTTCCTTTTGCTCTACAAATATAGAAACAGTAACATGTTATTTTTCCCCTTGACCTCCTTTCATCAGTAGGCTATCAGGACCACCACCCCCACAGGATAAGCCTTGAGTATGCACTCAATCAATTCTAACTTATTTCTACTGTTTACTGTCCCTCGCCTTCCTGTCTGTGTGCACCTTTTCTCCACAGGTGACTTCAAGCACGACACATTCAAATTCTCAGCTTAGATCTAAATCTCAAATTTCTTTTGAAAAAACTGAGGCTAAGACAATTTATTCAAGTGCAACAACACAACAATGCTCCTCAGTACATTAGCACAGTACTTACAGGGTAGCTGGAACTAGTTTCAATTACAAATGGCAGGGGTTATGAGAAAGGTCTGCTTTGTATATATCAGGAATGACATCATTTTTTAATGAATTCCCTGATACACCCTGACCTCCTTGTGAATCATGCTGTCATTACCAGAAGTAATTCCAGCTTAGCTGGTTCTACACAATCTAGGACAAGGCTGGTATCTCACCAAATTGAAAGGAGACTGCTGAACTTTCTGTGTCTTTTATATTATAACTTTCAGTTATTCATACATTTACAACAAGGCCATCTGAAAGGTTTGATCCTGGGCAAGTAGAAGGACTACTTTCCATACGCATCCTATGTAACAAGCATGTCAAAGCCCCTGGTTCCACAGAAGCACACTTGAAGAAAACCAGAGGCAGCTGAATCTTGTGGTTCAGAAAAAAGAAACCAAGAGTTGGGCACAACATGAGGAAGGGACTGAAGATGAACCCAGACAGAGCTTACTCCCTATGGGAGTACGGGGCAAGGGAAGAGAGGCAGAACTAAGTCTCCCGGTAAAGATGACAACCACCAGAAAAACACCATTCCTAGTTTTGATCCAGGAGAAAAGTTCCCAAGACAATCTGCAATGATGTTTGGCAAGCCCATGAGACAGACCAAAACCACATATATTGAACATGGATTATTACACTTGCAGAATTCAAATCCCTTTAGAGAAAAGAAGGGATCTTGCACCACTATGTCAGCCCACGTAAAACTGAATCCCTGGAAAACTGCAATTATGTTGCTCAGTGCCCTGAGCTTTAATGCCATTGGTATTCTTGAAGGACCAGCTCTTCAACAAAAAAGTCTGGGAAGGCGAGAACATCATGTCTCTGCAAATACTGACCAGCCCTTATAGCATCTGCAAGGAAGATCAGGATCATCTTGGAAATAGGAAATGTCCACTCTGAAAGCACTTTCTCTATTTGCTGAGGACAGGGCAACATGACCTGAAGGCAAACCCAAAGAACTGGGTGCCATACAGGTGTGGGACCATCTGTCTTCCAGAGCTGGAAGGAAGTTCTAAAAATCATAAAATGAGCTCTTACAGCAAAGAAATTGTCTTGCGACACAGAAACCACAATTGCCATGACAAAACTTCAGAATTTACAGAAAGAGTAATTATCTTTGTACATTCATCAGGAAACAGAATAAATATCTGTAAGATTGCCTCAAAGGCATCTGAAACCTCCTTTAGATAAACCTGCTCTTTGTCACTGAAACACAGATACAGGATCCCCGCAGCTACTAAGTCTCAGACTGATGGTGATGCCACACAGGGCTCATAAAGCTCCAAGTGCTTTGTGTAACCTGCAGGTAGCCTGGTCTCCTTTCTTTCTTCCTCCCTTTCAAACAGCAGTATTAATATATATAGGGTTTCTATATCTGTTTAATTCAGACCCTAGCATTTCATTTTGTCCACCAGGGAGTCCCCTTCAGCCCATGCTTCCATTCATGAAGCCACCTGTACATCTACAGCTCAACTTAAAGAGGGGCTTCAGTTGTTTCCAGGACCTGCTCAGAAAAGCACACTCCATATTGGAGTAAAACCTGGCACACAGTGGTCTCTCCTGTGGGCTGGTTTCCACCACCTCACCAGCACTCATAACCCCCATGAGAACAGCGACACCCTCCCAACAAATGTTCAGTCGTATCAGTGGGGCAGCTGGATCCCCATATGCATAAACTGATGTAAGTAAAAATGTGCAGTGGCCACATACAACAGAGCCATCTTTTGCACAATCTCTCCCTAATATCTCTGGTAAATTTACAAACCAAACCCAGGCAAAACCTTAGTAGGTCTTATGCTGTCCTACTTCCATCAACATCAATGAAGCTACTAAAATTGAAGGCAACAGAGGATCTTGCATCAGACAACTACATGCATCCATCTCAAAATCTTACACTGTGATCCAGAGGAGACAAATCATCTTTGCATATCTCAAATGTTAAATATCCATTTTCCCTTGCTCTTCACTGTATTTTAGATGACAACAGAAATCGCACACAGCAGATGTTTAGGCAGAAACACAGACCCTTGAGGGTTGGGTTTGATGCTCACTCCAAGCTTTAAATGCTTAACCAAATCTGTAGAAATCCCTTGTTGCCTCATAATCTCAGCACACAGCACTCGGATACATACAAATTACCACAACTACTTGTGCTACTGATCAACAAATAAGATGATTAAAGAAAACATTACACAGGTTTTAGTCCTATTTGGATAAAGCAGACATCAACAGTCTGGACTGTTGGCCAAAGCTTCTTTGAACCTTCAGAACTACATCTGGCAAGGAATTTGAGAGTTAACTTTACACTAAAGCCTGAGAGCTTGTGCTTTGTGCATAACACAGAAAACAATAGATCTACTTTTCCTATTAAAAACCAAAAGCTGGTCCATCCTTAAGCAAAGGCGACACAAACATATGCAGCTGGATTAACCATCGCTTTTACAAGGTACTGGTTAAAACCACCACAAAATCAGATGAAGGACTCGGTGTGGATACTATTCCTCTGAAAAGGCAACAGACACTCACAGGGCCAGAGAGGAGACCAAAACTACCAGAATTATCAATGAATATGAGCCCCAAGGGTTGAGGAAAAGCCTTCCTTCTCTATACATGCATTTTATCACAGAAAGATATAAACACATGGTGCTTAGAAGAGGTTGATCAACTGAGCCAATCAGTTTCTAACTTACTTTTTTCATACACAACACTGAAGCTGGCTTTTCTCTTCATTTGTAAGAACAGGGGCAGTCAGTGTCAGCGGGACACTCCAACTAGCCCTTGGTCACTGACCATGACCTTTGGCTAACTGCATTCCGAGTTTTGTTTGGGATTTCTTTGTTTCAACAAAAGCTTTTTCTTCCATGTTATCACATTTATCTCAGACTGCTCAGTAAAAGGCAACAGTAGATGAGCACAAAAAATACTGATTTCATTTAAAATGAATACTTCAAATGTTTGAGCAGAGTAAAAATATTCCTCCCTTATAAATCATCTACTCCCTGTACCAGACTGCAAGTATGATTCAGCTCCAAGCAGAGATTCCTAAGCGGTAAGTGTCTGCATTCCTCTTGTACTCGGCAGAGATTCTGGTCTGAATTCAACAGAGCAACCTTGCTCTCCCGCAACAGACACAAATGGCTGGTCAGCTAAACTACTACTTAGGCTTTGCCAATATAATGATTTTATCCGCTTTGACAACAGTGTCATGCTCATAGTTAGATAATTAAATTATAGATGTCTCCATGCAGCCTTTTAATTTGGTATGGACAGAGACTAAGACTTTAGTAACCAAACTGTGCATCTGATTACATGGTGTGACACCACCCTAGAAGAAACCAAGCATGTCATGCCAATGGAAATGCTGAACTGAAGATGCTAGACCAAACCAGACTCTGGCATACCAGCTCACTTGTGTGTTGGACCAATGGACCATCTGGAATAGACCAAGTCAGACACACTATTTGCTGACAAAACTTGTGTGAGCGGTGTTGATGTTACCAAACCTGCATAATGTAAAGGTAGGCAAGATTCTGTTCCTCCAAGATTTTAATCTTGATACAATACAAAAACTGGATCTGCTTGAAACTCTTAATGAAAAATATTTTTTAAAAAATATAATAAAATAGACTTTTGAAAAACATGGGAATTCTCCCAGGCAATAGTCTATGCTGATTGTCATTATTCTATTTGTTGGTTGCTTCCAATCAAAGACACTTCTGTTGTTACAGTGCCCTCCACTCAAAATAGGAAAAATTATGTTTCTCGGTTTATTTTTCTGAAAACTGAACTACCTGAAAGCCAACACTGGTACACTTCTGAGGTCTTCTGAACCCTCACAAATTCTGAGTACAGCCACTGGCTCCAGCCTCTCATTCAGGCCCCATGAGACTCTCCCAGTGCTGCTGTTCGTGACTCCAACTCCCAGATCTACCAGCAAAGCCTACGAGAACCACTGTTCAATTCTACCTGCCTGCCTCCACTCACCTTCAGGACTGACCAAAAGGTGAGGCACACCCCCCCATACTTCAGCTTCCATCTTTGCCATC
Source organism: Pezoporus wallicus (assembly GCF_028554395.1). Lineage (NCBI taxonomy): Eukaryota > Metazoa > Chordata > Aves > Psittaciformes > Psittacidae > Pezoporus > Pezoporus wallicus. Next base: position 478,383 of record NW_026636656.1, read on the forward strand.
ATTAACTTACAAAGCAAATCTCATGGGTCAAAGCCGAGAATATGAGCTGAGAATATACACTTTGCGGTGGAAAAATTCATAGTGGAAAAGGGCCCTATGGACAACCCAACCTGCTTGCAAATTCCAAAGCTACAACACCTTTTGCTTGTCCTTTGAATTCTGATCAGCGCCTGCTCAGGGGACCAGAACTGCACTCACCCCTCTCCTGCTCCTCCTGGTCACGTATTTTCCTTGGTGAAGAGAATCACTATTCCGATGAAGTGTTGTTGCCATAAAGTTCCAGTTACCCTTTTGAGGTTACTTCAATAACCCTTGCTCAAATACCTTGCCCAAAGTCCCTGGTAATCCATCAACTAAGGTGAATCTGCCTGAATGAACTTCATCCAAAGATCTTTTTACATAATCAGAAGCTTATAAAAAAAAAAACAAAAAACCAACAACCAAACCCCAAACAACTGTCCCCCACTTCCCATCCCCCCAAAAACCCAATGAAAACCACCAAAACACCATCCAACCAAACTCAAACTTCAACAGTACTATTAAAACTTTCATTCTTTTTTTTCTCATGCCATGAACTTCACTTTTCCATATGAATGCTCAAAACACAAAGATCTGATGAAGTACCTGCCACAGCAGATTCTTGAACCTTCTTAAACTTTGTCTTCACACTGAAGAAACAACCATCTGCTACTTTTCATTGAACTCTGGCTTAAATATTTGTCAAAGCCTAGAAAAAAACACATTCATCTTCCATCCTCCTACTCCGGCACACTCTTATGAAGCAGGTGTGAGCTTCTGGCACCAGACTGAAAATTGGGAACTCTGCCAATCTGATGTGTCCTTTGGGATCAGGTATGTGACCTTGGTGATTCCTATTCACATTGGTAATTTGAAGCACACATGCAGGCCACTGTGTCTGCAAAGTTCATAGGGAATTCAGGGGAGACTACGAAATTAAACATTAAACATGTTTTCATTGTTTCTCTCTAGATAATTTGCGAGTCAGCCAAGGGCAGGTTCAGCAACAAGCCCAGTTCCTGTGCTGTTAATAGCACAGACATCACAAAAGGACATTGTCTACATTGTGCAAGTCCTGCTACTTTGTATCCTGGGTGGGATGGGGATGAGAATTGAAAGGATGTAAAGCCCACAGGTTGAGATAAGAACAGTTTAAAAACTAAAGTACAGTATAATAATAATTATTATTATAATGATAAGGGAAATAATGGGAGAGAATATAAAACTAAAAGGGGAAAAGGAAAAGAAAACAATAAACACAAGCGATGCACAAAACAATTGCTCACCACCCACCAACCGATAACCAGTCCGACCCCAGCAGCGATCTGTGCCTTCAAGGTAACTCCCCCCAGTTCATGCTGGGCATGACGTGCTGTGGTATGGAATACCCCTTTGGCTAGTTTGGGTCAGGTGTCCTTTCTCTGCTTCTTCCTGGCTTCTTGTGCACCTCCTCACTGTCAGAGCATGAGACTGAAAAAGTCCTTGATAGGAGTAAACATTACTTAGCAACAACTGAAACATCAGCGTGTTACCAGCGTTGTTCTCAGACTGAAGCCAAAACCCAGCACTGCACCAGCTACTAGGAAGAAACATATCTCTATCCCAGTTGAAACCAGGATATACTTCAACAAGTGCTGGATCTTTTGCAAACTGCAACATATATGATGCTCAAGAAGACAGACTACGACACCTACCTCTGTACATCTATCTCCTGAGACTTTGGCTCTGTTGCTTATAGCTGACTGTTCCTCACTGCTTACTACAGCATTTTCTACTGCAGACACAAGTATACAGAGCAAATAGAGTGGCAGTAAGTAAAACTATCTTTAGGAGAAAGACACAAGGCATACAATTCACCAGTACACATTCCTGGCATATTGAAATTGTGCAAAATGTGTTACGAAGATTGATTCCCCAGCACATGGGATCCACCAGCACATGGACAATCTTCTCAGCAGTCAACTCAGCAAATGCTGGGACACACCAGAGTGAGTGCTCACAGGGAAAATTCTGCACCAAATTTGAAATATTTATGTTGTCAGGAGGCAGAATTCTTTTTAACTTAGTTTCCAAAATTTTGCCAGAGCAGTCTGTTAATAATCAAAATGGATTATGAATCTCCAATCGATACACACTGCACTGACACTTCAAAAAAAGATAATATCAAAGTTTAAAATAATAGCTATAGACATGGATACTGCATTTAGCCAGAAAGCAAATCCTAACTGATGGACAGGGGTAGAGCAGCTGATGACATCTACCTGGACTTGTGTAAAGTGTTTGACACTGTCCCACACGACATCCTTGTCTCTAAATTGGGGAGACAACAATTTGATGGATGGACCACTCAGTGGATAAAGAACAACTGGATGGCCGCACGCAAAGAGTTGTGGTCCATGGCGCAATGTCCAGTAATGAGTGGTGTCCCTCAGGGATTGGTGTTGGGACCGGTCTTGTTCAACATCTTTGTCGCTGACATGGACAGTGGGATTGAGTGCGCCCTCAGCAAGTTTGCCAATGACACCAAGCTGTGTGGTTCGGCTGATACGCTGGAGGGACGGAATGCCATCCAGAGGGACCTTGACACACTTGTGAGGTGGGCTGATGCCAACCTCATGAAGTTTAACCATGGCAAGTGCAAGGTCCTACACCTGGGTCGGAGCAATCCCAGGCACAGCTACAGGTTGGGCAGAGAAGAGATTCAGAGCAGCCCTGCGGAGAAGGACTTGGGGGTGTTGGTTGATGAGAAAATGAACATGAGCTGGCTTCAGTGTGCGCTCACAGCCCAGAAAGCCAACTGTATCCTGGGCTGCATCAAAAGGAGCGTGACCAGCAGGTCGAAGGAGGTGATCCTGCCTCTCTGCTCTGCTCTTGTGAGACCTCACCTGGAGTATTGTGTGCAGTTCTGGTGTCCTCAACATAAAAAGGACATGGAACTGTTGGAACAAGTCCAGAGAAGGGCCACAAGGATGACCAGGGGACTGGAGCACCTCCCATATGAGGACAGGCTGAGGAAGTTGAGGCTGTTCAGCCTGGAGAAAAGAAGGCTGCGTGGAGACCTCATAGCAGCCTTCCAGTATCTGAAGGGGGCTTATAGGGATGCTGGAGAGGGACTCGTCATTAGAGACTGTAGTGATAGGACAAGGGGTAACAGGTTCAAACTTAAACAGGGGAAGTTTAGGTTGGATATAAGGAGGAAGTTCTTTCCTGTTAGGGTGGTGAGGCACTGGAATAGGTTGCCCAGGGAGGTTGTGAATGCTCCACCCCTGGCAGTGTTCAAGACCAGGTTGGACGAGGCCTTGGGCGATACGATTTAGCGTAAGGTGTCCCTGCCCACAGCAGGGGGCTTGGAACTAGATGATCTTAAAGTCCTTTCCAACCCTAATTTTCTATGATTCTATTCTATTCTACAATGAAAAAGTACACTTTACACAAATATTTTATGAATGCAATGTTAAACATTTCATTATGCACTTAAATTATTGGTGTTTATCCAGTTATGAAAGGAAAACCACTTGTACTTTATGCCTTTGATTTTCTGATGGTTTGAAAACAAAATAGTTGAAGATTTAAGAGTATTTTCAGGTGTGAAAGTTTATCGGTGCAGGTTGTTATTTCCCCATCATAATTGAACATGCACTTCCATACAGAAAAAGAAATACATACCAAAAGTTTTATCACGAGAAAAGCGAAGCAAGCAGCATCTGAGAGTTAGACAATAATGAAATCACAAGGAGAATATTAATTCTTACACAGTGAAAAATTCTTGACTATCACAATGCTCAATGCAGTAATCAATGTGCAGAAACAACGCTAGAAGGAAAAAGAAAGAAAATAGCTTATTCGTATAAGGAATAAGAAATCATTGTCATGATTTGGGGTTAGCTTTTCAGCTTGGGTCTGCACCACTGCTGTAGCTGTCGGAGAGGAAAGGGAATCCGTTACCTTCTGCTACCAAGAGGAACAGACAAAGGCAGCCAAACCTTATTTGCATGCTTATAACCTAGCATCACTGTGTTTGAGCGAATAAAATTAATGGTGTATCTTAACTGCATCTGCAAAAGGGAAAGCAAAGCAACTTACTCACACCTTACACAATCAGCCATCCTAACAAACATCAGTACTACGTATCCTGATAATGGAACTGCTGAAGTAAATTGGTAAATTAAAAGAAGAGAAAGGTCTTGCCAAAGTGAAAACTTAATACATCCCATTAAAGGTGTAGATGCGTCACAGATTCAAGTAAGATTTCTAATAGATTCAATGCACCACACTGGTGGTAAAGAATAAAACATTTCACAGGAGCAGAGTTAATCTGGTTAGAGACCAAAATTAGCAATATTTTTTGTTTACCAGGATAGGAAAAGCAAAATTTAGTATTTAAAGGTAAAAGCCAACTTTCTCAAGTTTTGGCACTAATTCTCAGTGCTTCAAAAATTCTCTTCAGGGCTGAGCAGCCAACTTGAAATCATCTGATAGGATGTCTTGAAATATTTCAAGAGACCTGCTAACCAGGAAGCAAGCAACCTTGCAATCTTCTTCAATTTTGAACTTGGAAAAATGAGTATATAAAACTGCAGTGCATCCCTTTTCCACAGCAGAAGGATTGTTTCACATCAGTGAGCAGCAGGGTCTGAGGAAAAGTGAGGTTTTACCTACAGAATTCAGCTTTTCAGTAGAGAACTGACATATTTTTCAGGACAAAAACAGCCAGCCTTTTAGACTGATGTTCGCAAAGTCAGAGTTGCAATATGTCAGAAAGGAAGGGAGACTCAAGCAGACTTCCTTAGAACGCAGTCTAAGTCGGACCTTATCATTCCACAGAAATATTATGGGAAAGACAGCCATACACTATACAGCACAAGAAGGTCCCAGACTGGTAGTCACGAAACCAAAAAAGGTAGTGTCCAAAGATCACCTGACATCCCTGATTTTTCTCTGGATTTTCTCCACTCTTCAGACAGAAAAAGGTACAAAGAATATCTAAACAGATCAAAACTGGGAGCTGATAAGCACTCAGAACTCTTCATTCAACAAAGCCATTTAAAACATTTTCAGCTTATTGCTCCAAGGATATACGACTTAATTGCAAGTGCCATCTTGAGAAAATAAATACAGGTATATTTATATTACAGATAGGAATTGACAGCATATCAGGTTAAAAAAAAAAAAAAGTACTGAAGAGGCAGGGTTTGCTTTCATTTCTTTTTCTAGACAAAAGAGATTTTAGCAATGTTTTCAGAGGAAGATGATGAGAAAAAAGGGGGCACCAAAAGGTAACATTGAAAACAGTGCTGAGGACTTATTTACCTGAGAGGTACAAAGCTGTTGGTAAAAGCCTGCCATGATTACTCTCAGCTGGGTGTGCCAAACTGTAATGCAGCTGCTCCTAGTGTGGTAACTGTGACTGCTAAAGCTCTCAGTCAGATCACAAGACTGGAGCATGTTATAGAGGTACTACGGAACACATTCAGAATTGGAAATCTTTTCCATAACTAAAAATGCAAATATTCCCAATTCTGACATTGGTTCAGCATCTCCCACAGCCTCCTAAGAGATTAATAAAGACCACCACCTTGAGGCATTCACTGACTATGCCCCTCACACTACATCACAGGAAATAAAACATATCATGACCTGACTGCCTGTTTAGGAGAAACCTTCACTGTCTCCAAGCAATCAATACACCAGGTTTTCCCTCCTACTGTTGCTCATATCCTATATAGTGGAAAGACAAGAAATGTATCCTGATGAATTGGCTTTGCACTTGACGCCAATCTGAGCGTTCTCAAAGTATACTACATCCCTTAAACAATAATTAAGCACCAAATGAACCATTTCAAAATTCACTGCTACCACTAGAACAAATTAAATTAAGCCAAGATTAACATATTAAGTTTGCTCAGCCCAAAAGCAGATTTCACATAGTTCCTGTTTAGCTATACGTGAACTATTATTCAAAACATCTGACCATAAAGACAGATGAATAAATAAATGCAAATGAGTAAATGAAATAAGGGGGTAACTTATATTCAAAGTATAATGGTGAACCACCTCTTTATTTTTTTCCCCTATAACACTATCCAGGTTTCTGATAATAAAAATTAACATTTTCACATTCTGACATGTTCTATTGCCCAATTTACAAAGCTGTGACCCTTGTGATTAGCACCTGTATTTTACCTGATGAATCTTTTGGGGAACAAGTGAATAAGGAGAGAATTTCCACAGGATTCCTTAAATATCTAGAAATTTTATTTTACTGAAAACTATTTTGTTTACATACATGTTATAATTTGTGACATACCTCTGATCTGTATGTCAATGAAGACAGGAGAATGTAGGTAGCCAAAAGACTTCAGTATGGTAGATAACTTTTTCCATACTATTTAAGCCAAGAACTACCAAGCATGGGGTCATTATAGAGGCTTGTAGGTTAAATTTAGATGTTTGAGTTATTCACAGAAATAATCCAAATTTCAGTAATTTTAAGTGAAGAAAAAATATCCACACATTTTCAAACACACATGCTTACTCATATAGAATATAAAATGTAGTTCATATATATATATATGAAATAACTTCAGTTTTTAATTAAGTAGAGAAGGAAAATTTTTTCTTGAAGAATGGGGAGGTCTTACCCATCAGCAGTCATGGCAATGATAAATGGGTAATGTTTGCTTGCAAGAATATTTACAGGTTCAACACCTCTTACTCCTAACACTGGTATGTTTTTCATTTCTACTATGCAAACAAGCACATAATTCCTATAGCAAGCTAAGCAAGGCCACCCTTTTAAACAGTCACCTACCAACTAGTTAGGTACAAATTAGCTCACGTTTGTTATGTAAGTGTCAGTAAAGATTATGCATTTCTCTTTAAGTAGTTTAGAGATAATTTCAAAATTATAAAATACACCAATGGTGGGGAAAAGAAAACCAAAACACACCAGTGTTTCCCATGTTCCAAATGTTTTGAAACATTTGGGTTTGTTCTTCATTTCACCAAAATATATAACTGAAGTATTTTAATATGAAATTCCTGATAAACTAGGTTCCTGTAAGATGATTATTCAGGAATACAGTAAAGTTGTTAAATTACAACATACTTGACAATAGGCCAATTTTCAGTATGGCTGCTATTATCTTATTCAATAACCAACTAGAGTCTCTTGCATTTACATCTGCCTCCCAAAATCTTTATATCCTTTTCATCCACAATTTCAGTGTAAATTAACCATATAGGAACTAAAAAGCCAGACAAAATGCAAAGGCCGAAGACTTCAGTACCGAGTCTGAATAGCTACTGATGATGTCTGAAGGTGGTTACTGATGTGCCCTGTCCACACATTTATAATGTGAAGAACAGAGAATAGCATAACTGTTCCCGAAGCTGCAAACCTCCTAGCACAAACTGACTAACATGACGTTGCAAAAAACATTTAAATTTCAAAGGCACTGCAAGATAATCTTCTCAAGGAAGTTGGATGTGGCATTTTATTGCCAACTGACTCAGCCTTCACATTTAACATGACTTACGCTTCTATTTATGCTACTTGAAAACCTAATTATCCAACCCAGTCAGTCCAACCAAGTTCAAAAAATACCTAAAATTGAATTCAACTAGTACATCAAAACTCCACCTCACTTTCAATTCAGTGATTAAATCATATCATTTTTGATTGTATCTGGAAAAATAAAGAAGTGTATCAATAAATAAAAGATTTTGCAAGCACCTCTCAAGGTTCCTACTTAATTCCTCACTATTTACTAAGCAGTAAAAAGAAGAATGCAAATAAATAGGTATCAATTTTTTCTAGATGTAATAACCTCTTTAAAAACACCTGAGGGTTCTTGGTGGGGGTTGTTCCACTTTCCTTGTAATTGCCCCCATCATAGCTACAAACTCCTCAGGCATGAATCTAGGAGTTATAATTATTCAGAGTCAATAAAGCATTTTTATCTGTTATTTATGCTGTTGCAAATTCACAATTAACAGCTCTTCTTTATAGTGATATTTTTTCACAAAGACACCAAAAGGCCAGAAGCAAGCTTAATGTCTATTCTCACTGGCTCATAAGATGTCTAATCAACAGCAATTAGCACCACCTAATCGACATCTCTTAGTCTGCCACTGGCACTACCCTCCATGCAACAGTTCTGACAGACTATGCATTCTTCAGAAGATCTACAAGAAGTAGTCTTCAAGGATAAAAAAAACATGCAGGGTCCTTTCTTTACTGTCATTCATGGTTCATATCCCTTCACAAACAACTGCACACAGTCACAGGAATGGGATCGCGCGTAAGCTTGTATGGTTGGACACCAAATTCAGTATGTTAAGATCCCTTTTCTTTTTCGCTCGTCCCAGTCTAAGCTATACCTATGTTCTGCTCCCACACCTCTTTTCCACATCTGTTGTTTCTAGAAGTTTTGCCACGTACTGGTAGTTTTTTCTCTAAATAGTATGGTAGCATGCCATAGGTGAAGACCATTTCAGGACCTATTTTGGTGGGAACAGAATTAGGCTAATAACTTTAATTCCTGTTCATGGATTTTCATTTTAGATTGTTTGAGGGGAGAGGGGGCAGAAGGTGGGATTTAGGGTTGGGAGGGGCATGCATTTGCTTCCGTTTTGTTTTTGGGGTTCTTTTTGTTTGTTTGGGTTTTTTTTTAACAATCCATTATCACCAGCTACTTCACCAAACTGGACTTTAAGGCTTTCCCCCAATACTCGGGAGACATGCCTCATCCTACCATCTTAAGAGATGCTCATGCACAGATTTGTTGGGAAGGTCAGGTAAACTGCTATAAATATTCAGAAATCATATTCATTAACAAATTACAACATATATTGCTGGTTTTGCTAACAGCTATCATGCATTATGAAGCCCCTAGTTTTTACCAGGAACCAAAGCACTGTTACACGCCACCTCTTCAGATCATAGCCAAAAATACTGGTTGACAGGATTTGGAAGACATACAGCATGCCTAAACTACCAAATAATGAATAATTTAAATCTTTTGCAGAGAAAGGACATAAATCAATCATTTTTTTCATTGCAGTAGTTGACAATACATGCACTGAATGGCAAAACTTCCTCCTTAGAAGCAATTAGGCTTCCTCACACCTCTGCAAGGTCAAGCACATTGAGAAAGATCCATTGGACTACAGGTACTCATAATGTCAAATGTGTAAAATTGAAACAAGTGTCTTGTGGCCTATTTCTCTTTCTCCCTTCATGAGAAAGCTTCTATTGCCAGAGATTCTTTTCTTAATCTTGTCCCCGCTCTTCAGTTCACTACATCTTCGCCAAGATGGAAGCAGGAATGTAAAATTAGGATCAGCATCTTGACTTCTAACTCAGGGTTTCGAGGCAGCCATATTGAAATGCTTCTAGCATTATATAGTTAATTAGTCTTCATCTGAAAGACACTGAACGATGGAGTACAAAGCAACAAAGTGCTTAGAGCATTCACAGTATATACTGCACTGCAGTTACTGTCCAACCTATGCTTTAGAGCAGTACAATATACAAGATGTGAATAAAAAATATGGATAATGCTTATGGCAAAACCTGTCCTGCTTTTGTACAGGTGACACAAATGCCACTTTGTAAATGCACCCACAGATGAGGGAGATCACCAGCGTTAGATCTCCTCCAGTTTTTGGTGAACACCTGCCACCATTATACCACAGAGACCAGCACACAGCATCATAGTCAGGCATGACAGCACCCATGACCAAGCCAAAAAAAAAAAGAGCATGCCTAATAGGCTCACATGTTTTCTTATTTATGTCAGTCAAAGGTGACAGCTCTTAGTCTAACAGAGGCTATGGGCAGTACAGCAGGAGCCACACAATGTGAGCAAGTCTCTGAAGTTGCCTTTGCTAGGCAGCAGAATTTGAAGATCTGGAAACAGAGTGATCTCGTAAGAGGAACAAGGAAAAAAAAAAAGATAAAACACACCCACCCAGGATTCAACCCTTCCCTACAAAGCAGCAGAACAGCAACAGGAATTTCCCCCACAAAGCAGCAGATATTCAGCCGAAGACTCAGACCACCAGGCCACAGAGACACTGGTCTTGAAAGCGGCTCCTGGGCTGTTTTCGTATTCCACTCAGGAATTACTATCTGACTCTGCAGCTGTTCCAGAAGTTATTACAAGAGAATGACTCTGGCACTGATATTGCCTACCCGTGAAAATTATTGTTGGAATAAGAAGAGTTGGAAAACAGAGAAAAGATACCAGATGTTGCTCACCACATACAGGAGACCTACAAAAGTACAACACAGTTGAGAAAATTCATATTGAGGTTCAAACTAAACAGTTACCACCTCTCACTTTAAAAAGCAAAGGCAGTTCATAAATATAGAGAACAGTGTAAGGGACAAGAAGTGCATCAGAAGAGAATTAACACAAATGAAGGGTTTTCACTAAGAAGAAAGATTCAGCAGCAAGACAAAAATCACTCAAAAGAACTTGGAGAGTAGATTTTGTGTGCCTAGGAAGCCAGAACTCTGCCAAATTGGTTTTTACTCATAGGTCACGAGCAAAGGGTTTGGTCCAAAGCTGCCTGCTTGCAGTGCACCCCTGCAAGAGCAGTGCTCCCCAGTCATTGAAATATAGACAACAATGAGGAAGAAACTGGGTGTAAACAGCAAAACAACCTGACATGTAAGCACAAGAAGGCTCTTCCCTTTTGTAAGTAAGGACCCCAAAAAACCTCCAAAATTAAAACATCTAAAAGCTTACAGACATTTGGATTGCAATTATTTTGTCTCAAAATGTAATGTCACTTTCTTTTAAAGCCAAAATTAAATTAGAAGACAATATTTCAACACAGTTAGCAAACTTACTTGGTTAGTAGCAGAAAAGGGCATTCTCACTTTCCAAACAAGAGGATAAGTATGCAACTGTGAGCATCAAGGAACTTGATTCAAGCACCATGGGAAGAAACACAGACAGACAGGAAGTTGAGGAGATGGATGTTGCAAGACAGCTGTAAACAGAATACAGACCTCAAACTGAGACTCTGCCCCACAAATGCCAGAGTTGGACAAACCTACTTTTATTTAGAAACCATTACAAAGAAATAGTTAAAGACCAACAAAAAAAACAGCTGTTCTAAAATGTTAAAATTCTTAAAGCAAAAAGTTACTTTCTCTTTCCTCCAAATACTATTTCCTTTACTTATGTGAAGGGAAAAGAACAGAAATTAACTTATCACAAGGTTACAGTAGTAACTGAGGGGTAAATGGATGACCCAGGTAATTACAGACCAGTCAGTCTCACCTCTGTGCCTGGCAAAATCTTGGAGCAGATTCTCCTGGAAGGCATGCTAAGGCACATGAAAATCAACAAGGTGCTTGGTGACAGCCAGCATGGATTCACTAAGGGGAAATCCTACCTGACCAATTTGGTGGCCTTCTATGATGGGGCTACAGAACTGATGGACAGGGGTAGAGCAGTTGATGTCATCTACTTGGACTTGTGCAAAGCGTTCGACACTGTCCCACACAACATCCTTGTCTCTAAATTGGAGAGACATCAATCTGACAGGTGGACCACTCGGTGGATAAAGAACTGGCTGGATGGCTGCACCCAAAGAGTTGTGGTCAATGGCTCAATATTCGGCTGGAGACCAGTAACGAGTGGTGTCCCTCAGGGATCAGTGTTGGGACCGGTCTTGTTCAACATCTTTGTCGGTGACATGGACAGTGGGATTGAGTGCGCCCTCAGCAAGTTTGCCGATGGCACCAAGCTGTGTGGTTTGGTTGATAGGCTGGAGGGAAGGAATGCCATCCAGAGGGACCTTGGCACACTTGTGAGGTGGGCTGATGCCAACCACATGAAGTTTAACCATGCCAAGTGCAAGGTCCTACACCTGGGTCGGAGCAATCCCAGGCACAGCTACAGGTTGGGCAGAGAAGAGATTCAGAGCAGCCCTGCGGAGAAGGACCTGGGGGGTGTCGGTTGATGAGAAAATGAACATGAGCTGGCTTCAGTGTGAGCTCACAGCCCAGAAAGCCAACCGTATCCTGGGCTGCATCAAAAGGAGCGTGACCAGCAGGTCGAAGGAGGTGATCCTGCCCCTCTACTCTGCTCTTGTGAGACCTCACCTGGAGTATTGTGTGCAGTTCTGGTGTCCTCAACATAAAAAGGACATGGAACTGTTGGAACAAGTCCAGAGAAGGGCCACAAGGATGACCAGGGGACTGGAGCACCTCCCATATGAGGACAGGCTGAGGAAGTTGAGGCTGTTCAGCCTGGAGAAGAGAAGGCTGCGTGGAGACCTCATAGCAGCCTTCCAGTATCTGAAGGGGGCTTATAGGGATGCTGGAGAGGGACTCGTCATTAGAGACTGTAGTGACAGGACAAGGGGTAACGGGTTAAAACTTAAACAGGGGAAGTTTAGGTTGGATATAAGGAGGAAATTCTTTCCTGTTAGGGTGGTGAGGCACTGGAATAGGTTGCCCAGGGAGGTTGTGAATGCTCCATCCCTGGCAGTGTTCAAGACCAGGTTGGACGAGGCCTTGAGCGATATGATTTAGCCTAAGGTGTCCCTGCCCACTGCAGGGGGGTTGGAACTAGATGATCTTAAGGTCCTTTCCAACCCTAACTATTCTATGATTCTATGTTTCTAAGATTAAAAAAAAAAGTATGCATTACAGCAGCGGTACTGTAAAGTGAGTCTTCTCTTTTGACTGATCTTCACATAAAACTGTATTTAAATATTATCAACTATAGCACTGCTTAATCAGTTTCACAATTCTTTTTTTTTTGAAATCAGTCCCCCTTTTCTTAACAACTGGCGGAAGGCGATGCCAATCCAAATGAAGCAATTATGTCAGAAATCAAGTCAAACCATTTTCCTTTTTATTCACTATAACAGTCTTCAAGTGTGATTAATCAAATCAACCTTTCCTTTCCAAGCAGAGTTGTAATTGCTAAGTGCAAATTAAAGCATATTATAAATGACATATGATACTTAATCTGAAGACAAATTTTTATTAAGGTTTAAGTCAAACTTGTTAGATGAGTTAAAGAAACCCACTGAATCTATGTTAACATTACATATCTGCCCTACAGCGAAAGAAAAGGATTACAAAAATACTTCAAACCCCCAAAATACTCCAATTGCTTGACAAGCACTGAAGACTAACAGTAATAACGTGTTTGAAAGAATAAATAGAATATGTTCACACATCCTAGCATGCAGTTTAAAATGGGGTAGCAGGTAATGCAACATTTTTGTAGAACAAAAACAAAAAAACCACACACACCCACAAACAAAAAACCCCACCCCACCCCCACCCCCCAAAAAAAACCAAACCAAACCAAAATAACCCTACCAAATCATCCCAAACCTCAGGTCTCAAAGCTAATTCTTTTTCAGCATAATGCACAGCAATCGTCCACAAAGATAAAGCAGAACTAAATACACTACTGGAGTAAGCTGACACAACTTCTATGGGTTTAATTATTACTGACAATTGTGAAATCCGTTGCTACCACTGTCCCCTAAGCAAACAGGGGCAAGGAAATGACCCCAGTAAGGAATTTAAAGGATGACAGTTTATATTCTTCTCCAATCTCCCAACGTTTATTCTATATTCTTAATTTTGCATCTACTGATAACCATAACAATGCTTTCTGATGCGAGTAAACACAATTCTTTGCCCTATTATGTTTGTAACTAAGTACTACTATCTTGTTAACAAAAGGTGAAACTGAACAATATTGTCTCAGAAACGCAAACAGTAAGAAGCAGCCTGCACAAAAACCTTCACAAGCATACAGGAAAAGAAAATCCAGAAACAAACCTACAAAGCATGACATGACATGGGATACCACTTTTGTAGGTTTTGCTACCTACAAAAACATGAGATGGGATATCACTTTGGTTCAAAAAGTAAAAAAAAGTGTTTGGAGACATAACAACAGAATTCATCTCCTGTGCTGAACAGTCAAAATACAACATGTTAGAGGATGTATAATTATGAAAAGTTAAATTATTTTTAGGAAAGTGTTTTGTCCCATGAATAAACCTCTACAGAAAGGGTTTGCCTCACCCCCCAGTTGACTTTATTGTTTAGGACACACAACAGCTAATAAAATTTATATTAGTAATGAAACCATATTCCAATGGTAATATATTTCTATATAAAAATAATTAAAATACACTTTTAAGTATACCATCAGTTCTCTTAAAATCTTAACCAAAGTAACTTCATTGTCATGTATCATAGGAAAAAGTGTGTTGTAACAGAAAACACAATGTTTTCTACGTGCTTCACATTATAAGTCATCCCTTTATAATGTAAGCAAATGTAAAGTAATTTAAACTAAGTGTGAGACTGTTATACACAGCAAGATGACTTCAAGGCTGTAAATCCTCTCAGTTTATTGTGGATTAAGGGAAAATGGAAAGGGTTGTCAGTACCTAAAATCAGTTCTGGAAAGACTCTTTTGTTTAAGTAGAACTTGTGTAACCATGCCATAGCATAAGGAGCAACACAACAGAATTTGTCCTCCAGCAAATGTGTCTTCTTTATGCCATGAATGTCCACAGCACAGCCCCTTAGGTCAGCTTTCCTCTCCCACATCCCATGACATCCCTATAAGGGATCTACCAGTTGTATGATGACCAGCCAGCTGGCTGCAACTATATGGGACAGGATACAGGTTCTCCACATGGAAAAAGTGCTGGGTTATCTCCTACTTTCAACAGTCACAGAATGGGAAATCTAGCAGCACTGGGAACTCTATTTTTCTTTCTAATCTGACAATTGGCCAATAGCTTCAGAAATTACTTCAGGGAAAGGAAGATGCATTTGACAAGTCAGCTGACACACAGAGAGCATGCATCTGACCTCCACCTCATCATGTCAGAAATCCAGGATGAAATGTCCTTATGGGTAAAACTCAGGTAATCCAAGTATGAATTTACTGTATTCAATTCTCAGTTTTCATTCAGTAAGAGCAGTGTTTCCTCCAGGACAGATACATCCAAACTACCCACACAATGAAGAATAAAGGAGAGACACTAAGGGTAGATTTCAAGCAGCCTTCATTGCTAGGAGCCTTCTGGGTGTGAAAGCTTAATGCAGACTTGTCTGTTCCACTAAGCAATACCTAGACTCTGTCTGGTACCTGAAATACCTTTATAAACTTATGTCAAGGCACACCTAAATCATAATGCAGTTACGACACTTCTCTTTTGGTTTTCCCATTAATTGTTGACTAGCATTTCTAGTTGGCTATCACTAGTTTAAAATAGTGTTACAAACCAGAAACAAGTCTGCCACCTAGCTCCATTCATGCTGCATTCCTATCATTACATACATTTCAGATTACCAGTTTAATACATTTCAGATATTTTTCATTACATGCATTTCAGATTACCAGCCCACTTGCACTCACCTGACATGGGCAGTAGACTATGAGGAAGGGGAAGAATAGAAAGACAAAAAAGGACAGAGAAGAAAAAAAAACATGCAGTTGTCAAGCCAGCACTTCATAGTCTGTCTTTAAGTCCAATAGTTAATACACTTTTACAACTGAAATCGGGCATTTTTAAATGCTGCCTTCTTTGTACTGTACACTTCTGGCAGATGTATATCTAACTGCCTTTACTACCTGTTATTTTTTTTTCCCCATAAACCGTCATCTCTTAAAGCTAGCCATGTTATTTGAAAAATCTTTAAAAAATAATAAACACTATGCAAGTCACATGCTGCTCACTCACAGAAAGCAACCTAACAGCTCACCGCAGCAGGCAAGGCAGGGTTTCCTTACAGGAAGTTTTAGCCTGCACGCATCCAGTGACATTATCTGCCATGGAGCTGCTCTTCCCATTTCATGACTTATGTGAGGGAAACAGAATATTCCACACACACACCCCCCGCAATCAAGGAGCATTCAGGATCCAAAGCTTAA
This sequence comes from Pezoporus wallicus, assembly GCF_028554395.1. Classification (NCBI taxonomy): domain Eukaryota; kingdom Metazoa; phylum Chordata; class Aves; order Psittaciformes; family Psittacidae; genus Pezoporus; species Pezoporus wallicus. The sequence continues at coordinate 494,345 of NW_026636656.1, forward strand.
ACCATGTCTTTCATGCATGAAGAAAACAGTACCAGATTCTAAGCTGTCACTCATCAGAATGACACTTTACATGCCCACTACACTATCTGATGTACAAAGGTATCTTTCATCCTCTGGAAAAATTTTCCTTTCATGCCACAGTCTACCACAACTGCTACTTGTTGTAAAATTCTACATACAGTGTCACTTTTTGCCTAAACATACCCAGAGGCTCCATGAGGTCTCTGGATTTACAAGGTTTTCTTTGAAGTTGCCTTAATTATGGTAAGAATTAAAATAAGCCAAGGACAAGCTGAGTAGTCACAACATTAATCTTTTTTTGCACCTAACAGCTTCATTTACTGTTTAAGACACAAACCCTTGTGAATCTGCTGCTCTGTTTTGCCAAGGTTGATGTGCTTTGCTTGTAGGAAATTACTTCTACCTCTTCTGCACTCCTCCGAGATGTAACAGATGTGCTCTCAGGAAACTGTATCTGATACAAAACACTCTGACTTCAGTGAACTCTTACAAGGCTAAAACATAAAAATAAGGTTCACAAGTGACAAAGGAGCCCAACACATTTCGTTTAAATACGAAGACTTCTTTGACAGGGGGAATGAATGCCTATATCAGCTTAGAGGTTTAGAAAATACACTGTCTGTTAACATTATAATTTACATTTAAGAAAGGTGTATTTTAACAATTTCCAGGACAGACTTTACATACGCTGCTTTCATCAGTGGAAAGGAATAACACCACTCATACAATACACATTAAACAGCAGATTCCAGCCCTTAACTTCCCAGCAGGGTTGAGCAGCTTCATGCTACATTAGTCTGGTAATGCGATGAGAACACAAAAATAGAGACATTTTTAACCTGGACTGTCTTAAGTCTCCAAGGAAATGAGGCAGTGCCACATCTGTTCGCTTGTCACATTTAACTTCTAAACTTGCTGACCAATTTCAAGTAATTTTAAATAAAGTGTTTGGAGAATCAAAAATAATTAAGTGCCTGCAAACTCTACAAAAATTAGAAGCTGAGTACAAAAGGGACACTTACATGATGCTCTTACTGAAGGCAAAGGAGTTTTGACCAATTATCCAACACCTAATAAATGACAAACGCATTCAGTATGTGCATGTATTTGAATATATATATTGTGTGTATATATTCAAGTTGTGTGTGCATATTTAAGTATATAGTGTGTGCATATTTGAGTGTATATACATACATATATAGAGTTTTTATATATATCTGTGTATATGTATATATATATATATATATAGCATATATTGAGAACCTAACTGGACATGGTCCTGGACAACATGCGGTAGACAATCCTGCCCAAGGGAAGTGTTTAGACTAAACAGTCTTCAAAGGTCCCTTCCAGCCCAAACCATTCTATGATCTCAAAAGGTCCCATCCAACATAAAAAAAATTTATGGTGGGGTAGTGGTGGTGATGTGTCATTTGTATAGCTTCAGAGAAACCATATCAAATAATAATCAAACAGGAAGGCTAGAAGAGAAACTCAGGGGAAGAGTTCTTCAGAAGGTAAAGGACATAAATCCAAAGGCAACAGAGCTTTAGCAGTTACGCTGTTGATGATCTTTTTTCTTCAGTGATATTCAGAATTTCACTGAAGACTTGTCACTCCATTGCTTATGTGCTTTTAGCAGAATCATTTTAGAAATTGTCTCTAGAGCTACAAGCTACACAACTGTAATTACACTAGTGTAAAACATACTTTCAATAGCAAAACTCATTCCTCTAACCTTTTACACTGATGTGAATGTACCCACATTAGGAGTTACACAGCTTTCTCAAACATACACACCTTATTAAATGATTAAATGAATACAATACTGTAGAGATGCAGCATAAAAGCTAAATTTATCTTGACCTCCTTGATGAAGGAGAGCACTGGTTCATAAATTATAAAACAATTACTAAGGAAAAAAATGAGAATTAGCAGCTACAGGAAAAGGGGAACTGAGGGAGATGACCAAACACTCCCAGACTAACTGAATGTTATGGAAGAGTCTTGTACAAGCCAAAGAGCAAGAGTGGAGTCTGGCCAAGCCATAATTGGGTCCTCCCCACCTCCAAACCACCTTATGGACATCTCTTGGAAAAGTGTACCCTCCTTTACGGACAGGAACAGAAGGAAGACGAGAGGAAGACAAAAGCACAGCAGACTGATTGTAAGACTTAAGACTGTTTACCTTGGTAAGCAGAAATGTGACAGATCACAGGAATAAGATTACTCCTGACGGGACATGCAAATGTAGGTATCTGCAAGTGCGCCTGTCACCTAAACTCCTCTTACAAACACAATGGGCCATCAAATCCGTTTATTCATAAAAACTTGAACAACCCCGCTTTAGAGTCAAGTCAAATGAGGGCCTTAAGCACACCAAACAAGACAGAAGAAGGCTTCAGAAGCCTAAGAAATTCTAGGTTGAAATTCTGTGCCTGCACAAGAATTAGACTACAGCTCACAATGTGCTGACAACAGCAGTAACACACTAAAGGAATCAGAAGGTGCAGGACCAAAAAACACCATCAATGGCAAACATCAAGACCCCACAGAGTGGGTGAGAACTTGGCTGGTGCACAGCGCCCAAAGAATTGTGATATAGTTCATATCTAGAGAAGCATAAGGAGAATCATATCTTGATACTGCTTGGACCAGCATACCAACCTTCATGAAGATGCCAAAGGGCTCTTCTAGCACAAGTACTTAGATTCAGCATTGCTGCCAGAGTAACATAAGTTGAAGGGTTCTCACTAGCAGTGTGCTCAATTTTAAAACTGGAAACAGGGAAAACTTACAAAACTTTTGCAAAATGTTATAAAAATTAAAAGCTCAACACTATTTAACAGCACTGTACTGAAGGGTAAACTGATGCACACCATCTATCAAGGTATTTGAGAAAACACAAGTGAAAACACATGGCTGGGAAAAAGGATAACGAAGGCTATCAGAAGCAAAAAAACCTTTTTTTGAATCAGCCTACTGAAATTATAAAATTATAATTCTGACAATCAAAAAAAAAAAAAAACAGACAGTAAATCATGCCCCAAAAGCTTTACAGAACAATACAGAAAAGACACAAAAACTAGTAATACCACTTCTCAGTTCAAACTTCTACCATAACAAAAGACTAACGTGACTAATGGGACAGTACACCCTTTCAGAAAATGTGGGTAAGTACAAAAGCAAGCATTCTAAACTACAGCAGATAAAGTGGGAGGAATTCTGAAAACCATCACTAATGACTACACAGACAAACAGAACATACTGCAAAAGACTGAAAGCGTTTGTAAAGTGGTATCGTGATTGACAAACCTTGAAAGAAGGTTCTGCATGCAAGAAAAACAAATTAGAAATCCCATCAGGCAAGATTAACAAAATAAGCATATTTCAGTGTCCTTCACAAAAAACTTCTGAAGACACAAAGCTACCAGACCATAAGAGGAATGTCCTTACCTAGATAGACAACTTTATGAAAGACGGAAAACCAAAGCAAAAGAAATGGGCAGCACTCACCCTGAAAAGACATTGACCAAGAGTGTTTCATGAGAATCTGCTCAGATCCACTGTACTCTGCTATCTATAGACAACCTATGGACAAAATTATTTGGCAGCAACAACAGAGAACATCATGCCCTGGTATAAATTCATGGAGCAACCACATCTGCAATACTCTGGGTGCTTCTGATTCCTCTTACCCCAAAAAGGACATAAACCTCAAAGTTACTGAGAAGGACGCACATGGAACAGATTAATCTGGGGAACCATTAAGATGCTTGGGCTCCTCAATCCAGAAGATAACTGAGATATGATAGTAATTTATAAGATAACGAACAGCACGAAAATGGAGACAGAACAGTTCTTCAGTGCTTCTTCAAATTTAAAAACCAAAGAACACTCCATGAATCTAGTATGTGGCAAATTCCCAGAGGGCACTCCTCACTATTTGTTATTCTGTGAATTTCCTTGCTCAAGTACCTGAAACAGACCTGAGAAGTTGTGTAAGTTTAAAAAGCAACTGGGTTTTTTTTTTTTTTTTTTTTACAAAACTCCTCCAAGCTCTAGAAAACAAAAACCACCACAGGCCCAGAGAGTATTCCAGGGACTTTGTCTTGTGACAGTGAAAGCCACTATCCTACTGCCAGCAGAAGACTTCAGTTTAAGTCCGTACACCCATTTGTATGTTTCACTGGCACATTTCAAATAAAAGGTATTGGGGTAATGACCCTCTTCAGACACTTCAACAATGCAAGATCCTCTAATTTTGTTCTCGCCTTCAACATGATATTCACCATATTCAGAATAAGATAAAAAAAGATTTGTGCCCAACAAAGAGACAAAGAAAACTTGGCTTTCATATATGAATAATTCAGAAAACAGACCTACTGGTGATTATTTCTATCATCCCAGATTTCCATGAAAGTATGTACATTACAACTAAGCCTTTATAATCAGCTTCTATTACATAACCAAGCTGTGCGATCAGCTTCACAAGGCATCAAAAGAAGTAATCTCAGCTCTTTATATGCAAAGCAATGCTTTAATTATATTTCTTGGCCTTAATTTCCAAGGTAGGTAGGAAAGAGTTAAAGCAGTAATGTACGTACAGTGTGCCAAGTTTGAGTCTTCTCCTGTAACACATGCAGCATAGGCAGAATACCGCAGAAAGAAATATTTCACATACCCTACATTAACAAAGTAAGGCAGTTAGATGAAAGTCTGATGTAGTAAAGGTAGCTGGAGGCACAAAGGGGAGAGGGGAGCAAGGGGAAGCAAGATATGATAGCATTATATATCCCTAATGATATGAACAAATTATTTTGTTTGCATTTAATCCTACTACACCCTCCTTCTCAAACTCTGAATTTCATTTATCACTGTATGTTGGTAAGCTGCCTGATGCACAAGCAACCCTGTCATATCTTTTTGTGCAAGAATAAAAACATGATCCTTATTACAGTTTCTTCAAGGAGAAAATAAAAAAGGGCAAAACAAACCACCCAAACAGAAATTTATATTATTTTTATTTTCCATTAAATAGAAGGGGTATTTGTTCTACAGAAACAGAATATTCATAGTTTCTCCTGGGGCAGGAGAGGAAATGTTACTAAAACACAAAGTGGCTGGTTTGCAACCTGCCATAATGGGTTAACCGAAGTTTGAACCATGAAAAGTTGACATAAGACATGCTTGCAAGATGAGAGAAAAAGAGTTCAGAATTATCTTTTGGGGAGATAGATAGATTACTATCTAAAATACAGTTTTCCTTCAGGAACCAGTTCTGAATCAAAATAATTCTTTCAAGAACATGATCTAAAATATCAGCCTACAGACCTGAACAATACCCGTAACAGAACTTGCACTCATTTCCATTTTTTAAAGACTTTAAGTTAATAATTCCTCTCCAGTACAAAACAACAAGAATAGAATTAATAGTAACTCAGAGTCCATATGACACTTAAGAGAGAACAAAAGTTTTGAACAGTTATTCTTACATGCACTAAAAATGTGATGCAAAATTAAGGCCATACAGTGAAGCTGTTGGAGAATACAGACTGTTCACTATCCCAAGATCTGTAGGATAACTGCATGATAGCAGCTGAGAAACACCAGTTATTTTTACAGGATAACTTCAGAGATAAATCTCCAGAAAGAGATATTGACAGGAATTACCTTTAATACTGTGATGATACTAACACACAGTGTTTCCCTTAATATATTTAGGGAGGTTAGAATTCAAACAAAATCTAGGGATAGATAAGAGTATTTTATCTTTAAACAGTATTTGGTCTTCTCATAGTCATGCAATACAGAGTTCTACATACATCCATTCAAGCAAGTGATGTGAGAGCATATCTACATAATCATTTAGCTCTTCAGAGACTGTGCACACTCAATTATTTGATTAGCAGGTAGAAGCTGTGTACCCAACTAACTGTACATGCAGATATACAAATACACACACCTAACCAAAAGACAGCTTTCAAGTATGCTACTGATTTGCATGTTATCTTGCATACAGAACATTAGGCAAGCCTCTTAATTTTTAGCTGCTAGATCTTTTGCCAGGTTTTTTTATTCCTCAGGACCACTACTCAGAGAAGGTCTCCTAACACCTTGGGATGCGTTTTGATAGCTGATAGCCCATGATCACTTCTGGATAGATAATAATATAATTTTATATATATATATATATATATATATACACATACACACAGTCCTAGAGACTGCATTTTTCTGCTTAGAAAAATCAGTCCAAGAAACTGTTACAGCACAGCTTGAATAAATTTAGAGCCTCCCCATATTCTGAAGGAAGGCTAAAACCCAAGAAACTCTGCAGAGCAATGAAGTCCCAGGAGAGAACTGGGTATGTCAGTACATCACACCCAATCATTCTTTCAGATGCTGCCAGTGATACAGCGGGCATTGGACAGAGATACAGCTGCAGCCACCACTCCCCTATTAGCAGAGGCATCACCTTGCCCTTTGATTTGACTTGAAAGAAAAGAAACTTAACTTCTCTACATTCTAAGCAAAATCCATGACAAATGACAGCTCCTGGGAATGACAGAACTCATTTTAATGAGTTCCTATTTTGATGACGCTTATGCTACTAACCCATACAGCCATGGTACTTTCTAACAGGACACCTGTGATGTCAAGATATCCCCTTCCTCTTCACAGTTATTACCTGCACCCACACAGCAAAGTAGGAGTTATTTTTCCAAGGCTTTGACTAGCATCAGTACTAATGTTAAGCTGCAAAAAGCATTTAACACTGGTAACATTTTACAAACTGTTGTTTTCCAGAACCAATTTCATGCCAAGTATGTCACTTTTACATTAATATAATTTATTTGAAAATTGTGCTGACACACACCATTTCATGGTGTTATACTGTGTCAGTATACACTTGGTATTAAATATACTTTCTTTGACTCTGTGTTAGTCACAAAATAACACAGAAAAAACTCTGGAGAAAGGAACCCTTGATGAAAATACACAACCGAGATTCATGCCATGCAGAGCAAGTGACAGATGCAGTTCACTGTGTCCTTTTCATCTGTATAGCTTCAGATTCAAAAGCCAGTTTTCAGTATACAAAAATTAGTTGGAAGAAATCCCCATATTGCTTCTTTAAACTCATTATACCCCATGATTTAGGGCATACTGTTAACCACACAGCACAGACCACACCATTATGATGTTCAACTGATAAGAATGTTCAAATAGAACGTTCTTATAGAATCACAAAATGATAGAATGGCTTGTGTTAGATGGACCTTAAAGATCATCCAGTTCCAACTCCCCTGCCATATACACCTTCAACTAGACTAGGGTGTTCAAAGCTCCATCCAGCCTACTATATTAAATTTGGAGTCATTTTTGTATGTGAAGATTTTATTGAGTTACTAAAACCAATTTAATCCTGACTTGGGCTTGGATAACCTGTTGTATAGAGGTTTAGTTCTTCCCACAGACATGCCACTTGTTTCTAAGAACAGTGAAGGCAGCGCACAGTAATTGTATGAGAGTGAAAGGAGAAAAAGTATCACTTTACAAAGAACAGCTACGCAGAAACTCCTCAAAAAAAAAAAAAAAAAAGGTTTTGCCTGACCTGATTCTCTTTTGAATACACTCTTAAACGGTAACTTATCATGTGCTCAATTCTACTCTCCTTTTATCTAACAACAGTCACAAGAAGCAGTCTTCTGAAACTTTCACAGAAACACTGTCAGGTACTTAGTTCCTACTGAAGACAAAGTATTGAACTACACAAAAGAAAACCAGCATGATAGAAGTTATATATGTCTTAACTTTGGTGGATAACAAAAAGGCAGGAATAAATAGCCACAGTAAAGAGAAGTAACAGAAAAGGATGGTCGCAATCAAAGAGCCCTTACCAAATACAAAAGGATACAAGGCATACTTGACAACAGTTCAAATCAAGCACTAAAACAGTTGAGTGCATCCTAAACTCTCAGGGTGGGGTGCCTACTACAGGTGATGTGTAATCTACCACCATATTTCATTACTATCTGACACATGGTAAAAAGCTTTGCACTGAAAAACATGTAAAAGCCCCAGCACAGGTAACCTTACATACATTAAAATATAGCATCAATTGTATTAAAGATTTTAGGAACATAGAATGATCACTTACCTATATTTTCTCTTTAATGCAACTCCTTTAAATACAGTTTTTGACAATGCCATCTTGGCATACAAGGTCAAAAGATGTTTTTCTCCTGACTTCAGCAAGCACACGAACGAGTTAAATCTCAGAGAAAAGGATGATAGGAAGAAAAGGGAATACTTCTGTCAGATTCAGTGTGTCTATAAAGAAGAAAAACAGGTGACTATTATCATTCTAGTCAGCTTATCTTCACATTCAGGCCTCAAGTTTCACCAGGAGGTGGAACACCCAAGAGGACTAGAGGAGTCCATGCGGGAGGACTTGGTCAACAGGCTAATGGTTATTTTTCTTTATTAACAGATCCAAAACCAAAATCTTTTCCTCCACTGCAATGGATTGTGCACACACTCCACTTTGGATACCACTAGTCCCTGGCATCAAGTCATCTCATACTTATTATACTAGTCCCACAGTGGGACAAGAAAAAAGGGGCTACATTTTCAGCAATCCAGCACATTAAAGCACACAACAGAGACAGTTTTCTGGGTGTGAGAAACAGCTTCAGGTGGAACTCAACCATAACTCAATAACAGTGCAAGTTGATGGCAGAGATTTCTCTATGCAGTTTTTCCGTGACATCTTCTATAAGCAAATTATCTGCATTTTTCAAGTCTCTTTTGTTGTGCTCCAGACTCTCCCAGATAATGAAGAGCTGACAGTGGGGCTGCCTTGCCATTTCAGTCCTCCTCGTGAACATTTCACATGGAAATACAAATGTTGGCTGCTATTACTCAGCTAGGGTGAAATTATATCTTGTATTTCAAATCACTGTCTTAAAGAGAAAAAAAAAATAAATCAATAGGCTGTGATATCTATTGCCATTTGACTGTCAAACTAAATAATCACCGAGTAAAACCCAGAAACCTAATTACTTCTCACTGAAAACGAGTTACTTCTTAAAATGGCTGACTGAGGCATAGGCAGGGCCAGGAGTAACGCCGGCCACCCTCCACTCGCACAAAGGGTAGCCCTAGGGAGCACAACTGGCCAGGATCACTGAGAACAGAACATGGTGCAGCAGTTTGCTCAGGAGAGTGAGCAGGGAGAGCACCTCTTTGAAGGAGGGGAGGGTCTTCAAGAGTCCACATAACCAACCAACCAGGCACCATTCTGTGACCATCTACATAGGTCAAGGGCACTCATCCTACCTGACCCTCAAGGCAGAATGGCAGACAGAGAGCAAAGGCTGCAGCTTCAGCTGCTGGGGTCTGACCATCTGCCCCACCAGTGGCTGATGCCTCCGTCCAGATGGAGCTGCTGCAGGGAGAGGCTGCAGTGCAGACCTCAGGCTGCAGGAGGTGGTGCATAGAGCTTTCTCCTGGGGCAGGGACAGGCAGCAGGCCTGCCCTGCAAGAGGTGTGCCCCAGCAGAGGACCTCCTGCAGCAAGCGGCTGAGCTGCAGGAGCATGAGAAGGCTGCACAACATCAGGGAGGCTGAGCCTGAAACAACAGTGTGTCAGCATTATTTTCAGACTAAAGCCAAAACACCAGATACTGCAAAGAAAATTAACCCTATCCCAGATGAAACGACGACAGAAACTCATGAAGTTCAACAAGGACAAGTGCAAGGTCATGCACCTGGGTTGGGGCAATCCTAAGCACAAATAAAAGACTGGGTGAAGACTAGGTGGAAATTGATTGAGAGCAGTCCTCAGGAGAAAGAGTTAGGGGTGATGGTTGATGAGAATCTCAACATGAGCTGGCAGGGTGTACTCGCAGCCCAGAAAGCCAACCGTACCCTGGGCTGCACCAAAAGGAACGTGACCAGCAGGTCGAGGGGGGGGATTCTCCCCCTCTACTCCACTAATAATACAATAAAATCCAGGGGCCTTTACGCACATCCAGCACCTCCAAAGTTTACAGAAACCAAGTCTGTAACACTTAATTCCTCCTACCTCTCACCTCTACATGTCTCTCTCTGGCTGCTTCCTGCAATTACGAAAGCAGCACACTCAATATGGGGAGCAGAAAGCCCACTAAAGTAACTAGAGACCATCCATTCGGGCTTCATAAATTCTTTGGGTTTTTTACTATTCTCAATACCAAATTACTCTATTTAATTTCAGATTCCTTCCATTCTAAGCTTAACAGATATTTCTCCAAAACAAATTCAGAAATAGAAGACATTTGGTAGAAAATTAGGCAGCTTCTATCTAGCCCTGCTGCTTTCTCTCAACTTGTGTGTGTATAAATAAACATAGAAAGTCATTCCAAGGGAATGAGCCACCCCAAAACATCCACTGCTTCAGCACTGCTTTCAGCACAGCATCACCTCTGACTGCATCTGACTGCACGGGGAAGTGCATCCCATCACAATTCCATGAAGAGCACTGTCATGTAACACAGCTTCATGGCCTGCTTGCTGCTATCCTGGCACAGCCAAGCCAGATCTCAAGGGTGCTGGTGTTCATAAGTGCTGCATCAAGAGGGGCCGCTCCTACTCTCTTAAGAATAGTGCTATTAAAAAGAAAAAAAATAAGAAAAAAATGCAAAAAAGCAGATGCCTTCCCTCCTGAAATAAAACTAATATCAAAAGTAAATAAACAGGATTCTTCTTTGATTTAAAATAATAAACAGAATCATTCTATGCCTTTCTGAAGCAGTACCTTGCATATAGTGGTGAAAAGGAGTATTTTCTCATCTAGATGTATTCCTTTACAATGCAGGTAAGGGTGGTTTTTAAATTACTAGTCCTCCAAAAGACTCCTTTTAACATTAGGAACACCTACAAGTCATTTAGACATGCTTTATGCATAAGGACTGTTAGAAACCTCACAGCAGATTAAAAGTCAAAATTTAGGCTCATCTATTTGTAGCTGAGTAACTTTAAGACTGATCAAGACAGACCAATAAGCATGAAACAAAACTCTCAAAGAGCTATTGGGTTTCTCAGTCTCAGCAACCGACTCAATTCAGATAATTCAACCTTCATTTTTCTAATTTCTGGATTTCTAACATCCTGAAATGCTCAGTGTATGGCTCAAAACTAACACCTCCTTATTATAACTTGATTTCAGTAGCTTGCAAGCAGGAGTCTTTTTCTCAGCTCCATTTTACAGCTTTGATGATGTGCACACACACGAGAAAAAACACAGCCGTGAAAAATGATAAAACAACCCACTTGGATAAACTCAGCATCTTAGTTCCTGTGAAAGCACTGAGAGGCATAAGAAATGAGAGATCTCAGAGAAAGGGTGTTAACTTGTGATTATAACTGCATGTAGGAATATGACTGTGGCATATATCTAGATTGTAAGACTGTCTTGTCCCTGTTCCCCTCCCTTTTAGTTTTTTAATAGAAGGACAGATCAGAAATTTTAGGAGCACCTTCTACACCACCACAGAGTACCCCTTGCCCAATGCGCGTCTAGTTTAAACACTGCTGCACGGTGCAGGGCAAGTGCTAAGCAGATGTGAGAGTTGAAGAGAACACCCTCATTTAACTACTTTCTAGGGCAGCTTGCCTCCTACATGCTCATGTGCTGCAGATGCACCCACGGGTGCTCAGGTTGCACAAGTTCTTTTTTAATGAGAAGGAGAATACCAGCAATGCTGAGTATTTCACAGCAGAAAAAAAAAAAAAAACGAAAGGAAAAGAAAAAGAGGAGTGGAGGGAAGGGAAGAGTATCAAGGGCACTTAAAACTGGGAAGAAAAATATAAAACAAGGAGATTCTCCTACTCTGTTATACCTATGAAAATTTCAATGACCCCGTTAGCATATACCTTCTTACTCATCAAACAACCTACATGTTCAGGGCAGCTGGAATACAAGGTCCAGTGCAACTCTACTCACATCAGCTACTCTTCCTCTCCACCCCAAAAAAAATATTAAAGAGTAAAAATAAGAAATCACAAGCAAGTAGAAGTAACTCATTTGTGAGGCACACAGACTATAAAGAAAAAGAAAACAATTACCAGATCCTATTACATGGATTTACCTTGGTAAGAAGAAAAAACAAGTCTATTATATTACACAGGGTGATCTAACATTTGCAGACTGAAGCTAAAGCCTATGTCCTTGAGAGTATCAACCTGAATAAAACAAACTATTTCAGCTTGTCCAAAACCAAGACAACATACAAACATAGCTTGTCATTTTGGCAACTGAGTATGTGTTTTTGCCTCTTCTTTTCCTTTGTACACCGCAGTATTTCAGTTGACTTACAGAATTTCAGTTGACTTATAGATGCCAGACATCCCAAAAAACTGCCAAGGAAACATCATTTCATTCCAACAACTGACAATAACTGAGATTTTTTGAATTCAAAAGTTGCTCTGAAATCTATTGAATTATTACAGATTCATGAGCTCAAAATAAAAAAATATGAACACATTAGATATAAAATTAGAAATGTACAGAATGTGGTAAACACTAAAAGTCAACATTTTAGTTGCCAATCTTGCTTTGCAGACATTCACTTAGACCTCTTACTTATGTGACTAAATAGGAGTTTCTATATAAATATTTTTTGTCTCTCTATGGAGTTGTTTTCTTCTATTTAAAGGGAAAAAAACAGCTGAAATTATTTAGTATCTCTGTGTTTTATACATTATCCAAAATTAAGTAGTCATTTTTCTATAAGGAAGGAATATGACAATCTTGTGCAAGCATAATTAAAATCTGCTATCTTGATCATCTTTTTGTTTGTTGCTGCAGGGTCCAAAATCCCCAAGTAATTATTGGAAAGGCCCACTGCCATGTAGTTGCATAAACACAAATAAGCCTAAGATAACACCCCAAGCACCAAGAGTAATGACAGAGGTGGAAGAGATAGTTTAGTCAGGCATGAAATTGATTTTATAATAGCAAATGTCTGTTGCCTTCTATGTGCTAAGTAAATAATTCTAAAGAAGACAGTAAAGATAACAATAAAAAAATCATTAACTGCTCCTACTAAATCAAATGAGAGAAACCTGTTCTCACATTGACCCTGAAACCTGTTTAATAGCTAATTAAAGCAATTACTCCAAGCATGACAAAGTCCTTAATCATCAACACCTTCAGATGCAGAGATTTTTTTTACTTAGTTCAAAGATATAAGTATTTTATTTAAATGAGAAGTTGATGCCAGCAGAGCTTTCACCAGTTCATCACTACAGTCCCCAGCTTCAACTAGTCTGGTTAACAGAAGGTATTGTGCACCGACTTCACCAGATTCAACAACTCAGTAAAAGCAGTATTACAGTATTGAACAATTTCAGAGCTTTTATAAAAAGATTTCTCCAAAACCCTTGAAGGTCGCCCGAAAATTGATTGTTTTCCTCACATTCAAAAACAGCCTTGATGATTACTCCAAAGCCATCTGACACAGCTTTAACTTGGATTCCTTCAACAATATTTTCATTTTAATTCAGTTTTACGTTCACAACTTTTCATAGCCTTTTAATAATGACTGGTTATCTAGTGCCATTCCTAGTGCTCTACTGGAGTTAATTAACCTGCTGGTCTGAACACTGATCATTTTCAAGTTACTAAATGTTTCTGCGCTGTAACAGTACACAGAACAGTACCCTGAACTAATGGCTCGACCATTACAAGATGTTCAGGTTGACAGCTTATCCAGTCATAAATTAGATAACTAAAAGGTTAGCATAAAGCAAAAGCAACTTTATTAAGCTTTACCTTGAGCTTTGCTACTTCTGCCTACACTTTAGGTCCAGAAAAAACAAGTACTCTTGTGTAGATCATAAAGAGATGGAAATACAGTATTAAAACCACATGGGATACTCATTCAGTCCTATTTAGGAAAGGTCTAGAGCAATTATGCGTTGAGGCAGGGAAAGCTCCCATATAAATTCCAAGTTGGAATAAATAACTATGTTGCTAAAACAGAAATTATCAAAACACTGCTATAGGGATGACACTGCTGATCACACAATAAATGGAAGGTATGACCTCTAGAAGATTCTCTCCCAAACCTGAAAACTGTATTTAACTAATATAGCAAAGCACCCTTCTTTTAACTAACCCGTCTTCTGTCTACTTTCTAAGCTTCCCTGGTTCCACATGGAATTTTCTTCTAGGACCCGATTTTAAGATTTCAGGATTTTAACCAATGCTATTTATGTGGGGATTTTTCTTTATATCTATGAATGTGCATAGCTATGAAAGCATTATCACCCCTCTCACTCACCCAGTTTACTCCTCTCCTACTATCCTGACAGCTTTTTGCTGATGTGCTGCAAATACTTCAACAGGAAGCTACAACTAATGCAATTTGCCCTTGCCCATGATAAGCTTTATGTACCAAGGCTAGATGAGCTGAGGAGGAACTTCAGAATCTGTTTATCTTCCCAATAAAATGCATACACTTTCACAGCCAAAGAAAATAGCAAAATTTTATAAACTTCTGTTAAAAGCACCTTTTTACATTTTATTCCTGAAAATCAACCTAACACAGCAAACAGTATTTAACTTTCATACTAGAAAACAGCCAAGAAAGAGAAAAGAAATGCTAAGGATGTGTGGTGGGCTCACCCTGGCTAAACACCAGGTGCCCACAAAAGCCCATCTATCATTCCCCTACTCAGCTAGAGGAGAGAAAACATAACAAAAGGCTCTTGGGCTGGAATAAGAACAGGAAGAGATCGCTCACCAATTATCATCATGGGCAAAACAGACTCAACTTGGGGAAATCAGTTTATTTTATTATTAACCAAATCAGAGTATGATAATGAGAAATAAACCAAGTCTGAAAACACCTTCTGCCCACCCCTCCTCGATTCCCAGACTCAACTTCACTCCCGATTCCTCTACCTCCTTCCCTCAGTGGTGCAGGGGGATGCAGAATGGGGGTTGTGGTTAGTTCATCATGTTGTCTCTGATGCTCCTTCCTCCTCAGGGGAAGATTCCTCACACTCTACCCCTGCTCCAGTGTGGGTCCCCCTCAGGGTCACAAGTCCTGCCAGCAAACCTGCTCCAGCATGGGCTCACCTCTGCGTGGGTCCACAGGTCCTGCCAGGAGCCTGCTCCAGCATGGGCTTCCCATGGGGTCACAGCCTCCTTCAGGCATCCCCCTGCTCCACTGTGGGGTCCTCCATGGGCTGTAGGTGAAGACCTGCTCCACCATGGACCCCCATGGGCTGCAGGGGCACAGCCTGCTCCACCATGGGCTGCATGGGAATCTCTCTTCCAGCGCCTGGAGAGCCTCCTGTTCCTCCTCCTGCACTGACCTTGGTGTCTGCAGGGCTGTTTCACATTTTCACTCCTCTCCTTCAGATGCAGCTGCTGTTGCACAGTAGCTCACCCCCATCATTGTTAAATACATGATCTCAGAGACACTACTACTGTCACTGATGGACTCAGCCATGACTACCAGCAGGCCCACCTTAGAGCCAGCTGGCATTGGCTCTGCTGAATACGGGGGGGAAGCTTCTAGCAGCTTCTCTCAGAAACCACCGCTACAGCCCCTCCAGCTACCAAAACCTCACCACACAAACCCAATACAGGATGACACAGATCTAGGAGAATAGGTCATTTTATAATAATAGATTTTAAAAGTGGGCCTTATATCCACTTCAAAATTGAACTGAATTCAAACAAGCAATTTTGGAAGAGAAGGCTGCCTTTAACAACCTCCACTTCTTCAGTCTAAACTGTCCTCAATTATTCCTAAGCTATTATCTTATTTCTTCATACATTCTAAGGATCCTCTCTTCCTTCTGGATTTTGCCAGGTTATAAAAAAAAAGCCTAACCACAGATTTTTGTGCATATCAAATATAGACACCTTCAGCATTTTACTTTCAAAGTGCTATAATCTGGCTCCCCACAGAAAATCAAAATACAAAAATACTGACCAATAACTACTTCCACTAATTTTCAAGCTCACTGACATGCTCCAAAGAAAGTTGACAAAAACAGAGTCCTCAAACACATCAAGTTGCTACGTATTTTAGTTTAAGCAGTTGTTTTTCAGCACCTGGAAGAAACAGGTTCAAAGCACTGATGTTTCTAAACCAAAGGCACAAACAAACAGTATTTATTGTAACTTTGGGAATTACCATGCTGTAAAATAAAATTAGAGAATCTGAACCCACATTTTAGAGTTTTAGCATTATTTTTCAGTGAATTCAAATTACACCAGAAAAGGCAAGCTCAAAATCTCTGTACATCTTTCCCTTTAAAAGGAGAAGTTATACAAAAAACTGTATGTCATTTGAGTGGTGACTAGTTCTTACCACATGTTAAGATTCTGCATATACTGTAATGCAAGCATGCCACATGCGCTATTAAAAAGGAACCATGACTCTAAGGTTCTCCCTCAGAGAAAACCAACCTCAGCCATCTCTTTTCTTACCTGTATCCCTAGAACAGCAAGGTGTTTACCATATATGAAACAAACCTTTTCTGTAATCATTAAAAACAACTCTGAGTGTGCCCTGTAGTTGCTACCAAAACCTGAGAGACAGCTGCTGCTATCCTCATCACAGGAGGGATAGAGAACATTTACTTAACACACCCCCTCACCCAAACAAATATGGAAGAAGGAAGAAGGTAACCATTTTAATAGAACAGTAGCTCATGAGAGTTTGAAAAGACAGTCAATAGCCAGCTGTACCTCATTACTGCTTAAGTACCACATTCAGAAGATTTTCCAGTCACCAAACTTTTTTTTAAGAGGTAGGCAAGCCTTCACTCCTGTAAGAAATAAGCACTACCATGTGATATCATTTGTATGCACATAGACATCTTTACTAAGGTAAACACAAAAGGCTGCTGAAACAAAGGTAAGGGAAGTCTTTACTACTTTGCAATCTCTTTGCCATTTCATTTTCATATATTTCACTCTGGAAGAACTCCAGGGGCCATGGTGAAGAGCACAACAAAACACAAACTCCCCTTTTTTTATAGTCCAAATGGAAGAATAAATCAAAGGTTTCCGAGCTGTTGAGGTTTGTCTTCCTCAAAACCAAACTTTTAAATCATCCATTGCAAAGTTTATCAGTTAAAAAAACTGATGTTTTCTAGAATGGATACCTATAAGTGTCAAGCAAACATCTGAAAAAAAAAGGTTAAATGAAGCTTTATGGTGCAATACTAATATGCCTCAAAGTTTAATCTGCTTTATCAAACTTTTCAATACTCCCAGAAAGCCCCAGTCATTTGCCTTCTCTTCTGCCCATACCATAGGAGCACAAATGGGGGACATGGCTGATTGCCATGGAGGTTTCCCATGACAATTTCTCTTAGCCACAGACTGCCAGTAGGTACTACACACCTTCCTAAACACATATAGATGCATTCTCCAGAAGCCAAATCCAACTAGAACTAACACTTTCAGTTTAAGTATTTCAGAAAGTATAGATGAGAAATAACCATTTGTTAATACGTACTCCTTTACCTCACAGACATCTACACTATTCCCTGGAATACCACATCTGTTTCCAATGCCAGTGTGAAGAGAGTTTTAAAAGGAAGGAGGAAGCTCTGAAGCAAAACCACCTGTACTGCAAAAGTACTACTTGAACTGTCAGCAAAGGCTGCAATACAATGCAGAAAGGCACTATACTTTGTTTCATAAGATGGAAAATCTCTTGCTAATCTGGACAGAATTCTGAGTTCTAGACCCTGGACTAAACCATTTGCATGTATCCTGAAATATCTGCACAACATAATGCTCACTTTCAGACCAACAAAACTTAAAAACCAGCCTTTAGAATCACTATGGTGCACCTAAGGCATCTCCTCTGTGATCAGGGCCACAAGGCAAGATCACATTTGGCATGCCCAGGAGTACATATTAATACCTCTCGAGTTCTCTGCATCTTTAATATCTCTTCAAACGTAGCTCTCAGGGAAAATACATACACCTGAGCTATAATAAAGTAGGGGAAACAGTCACATCAAGATACACTTGTACGCTTGCATGTTCTGATCACACTGGCACACCACTCCATGTATCAGCTTAAACTCCCTGCCAACAGTGGCCTTTTTCCCCTCAGAACTGCCCCAAGTATTCAGTACCTTTCAACACAAAACCTAAATATAGTAGACTGTGGAAACTGAGCACACTGGAAAGAAGAGCTGTTGGAAGGAAGAGGGGAGAGGGAAAGGTGCGACATTCACAATGCTTCCGCCATCAGTCTAAAATTTGAGCCAAGGTAGGTGATCAAACTTGTTACTAAAATTATTTCTAGTACTTAAACATTTATTTATTTATTTATTTGTTTCCCCAGAAAAATTTTGCCCTCAGTGAGCTCTCTTTTCCAGCTGGTATGCAAACGAAAGTTCTGGTATCTCTCCAATGGCCCAGACTGAAGGGAAAAAAAAATGCTCCGACAGATGCAAAGCATTCCCTAGGGAGATGCACAGCAATCCCTTATCATTATCCAGAATAATTCTGTCTTCTGAGTTCAGCCAGCAGTAGCTACTACCTAACTGCGCAAACCTCTGAGCTATCTGAAACTTTCCTATGCTTGGCAAGACAGGCAAGTCAGAAACTTTGTAAGTCACCTGCTTCTGGGTCTGGGAAGCAGGAAACAACACAAACCCCATGCCACTTTGCTCCTTGATGGAAGATGTAAACCAGGACACTTAAGAATGAGACCCCTATAAATAAGAGCTCATTCATCTTTCAGAAAGAGTTAAAAATTCACTTGTACCTAGCATAAAACTGATTTCTGTGACTAATTATTAGGATTTGTATATTGTTAAATGGATGAAATTCTAAATTCAAATATCATCACCTCCAGAGAAATTCCTTTTGAAACACCGACTGGTTAAGTAGCTGGAACTCCTTACCAATTGCAGTGTATTTCCAACAGCTATCACTACTCCAGTATCCAGATACTAAGGGAGAAAGGATAACCTGCAATAAAAAAGAATGGAATATATTCCATTTAATAACTACATTTCTACCTCATTCTCTGTTTCTCTTAGTAAGAAATGTTCTAAGAGAGACTACCACAATTTAACAGAAAGACAATATCCTCTGCTCAGTGTCCTGATTTTCTGCAGCTGGTATGCATTTATGTACAAACACACTCCTCTCGCAAGCTAAAAATACTGAAGAAATATCCAGGTAGGAAAGTAAATCTCAAAACTGTACACAAAAATTAATGAATCACTAAGTAGTGTAAGGCTCCATTTTGGGGAAAAAGAAGATGTGCTTCCTCTAAAGCAAACCCTGACTACATCGTTATGCTGTTCATAGGCATCAAATGGACATTTAGTACTTGAAACAAGAAGCAATTAGCAAGACATCAAACAACAGATAATAGAATTTAGCTTTTAGTCAGAATTATCTCCCCCAAAAACCTAATAACTAGTGAAATGCAACTCCTGAAGCTGATTTGGTTAAATTCTGTACCAAACCCTAACAAAAAGTACAAATTGAGAACCACAGGAACAAGAGAGAAGATTAAGGATAACAAACCCTTCTTGGTCTTCCGGCTATACTTCACACCTGTCAAGAGTTCCTGTCACTCCTGCCTCGACTTGCAAGGAAAAGGAAAACATAAGTTGTTTTTTTCAAAGTATCCATATTATGCATAACAAAACCAGTGTCAAGCACAACTACAAGGACCTGAAGTTTTTTTCAGACTAAGAGAAGGAAATCAGGGGATTAGGCAACGGTCCCAAGGCTGAAATTTCTCAAAGCTATCTCCCAAAGGGAAGAGATAGACTCTTTGCAACACCTAAACTGCACAGAAGCTTAGCCTCCAGGTTCAGCTTACAGAGGAAATTCAGAGCAGCTCCATGAAATGGTAACCACTCTCCAGTTAATGTTCTCACAACCTTTGTCATTGCTGTACCAAATTATGGATTTTCCCCTGCTCCCTCTCTTGGCCTCTCCTTTCTCTCCAGATACAGAATCATAGAATCATTTAGGTTGGAAAAGACACTTAAGATCAAGTCCAATAGTTAACCCAACACTGCGAAGTCCACCACTAAACCATGTCCCTAAGCACCACATCACATGTCTTTTAAACATCTCTCGGGATGGTGACTCCATCACTTCCCGGGGCAGCCTGCTGTAGTGCTTGACAACCCTTTTGCCAACTGGATTTAACTCTATTCACCATCACTCCTTGGGAAAGGGCACCCAGACAATTTTTTACCCATCCAAGACACGAGCAGCCAGTTTCTCTGGAAGAATTCTGTGGGAAACAGTGTCAAAGGCTTTACTAACGTCCAGGTAGACAACATCCACAGCCTTTCCCTCATTCACTAAACTGGTCACCTTATCATAGAAGGACATCAGGTCAGTCAAGCAGGACGTGCCTCTCCTAAACCCATGCTGACTGTGACTGATCACCTGGTTGTTCTGTACATGTCCTATGATGGCACTCAAGATGATCTCCTCCATAACCTTCCCCAGCACCGAGGTCAGACTGACAAGCCTGGAGTTTCCTGGATCCTCCTTCCAGCCCGACTTGTAAACAGGCATCACATTTGCAACCTGAAGTCAGCTGGGACCTCCCCGATTAGCCAGGGCTGCTGGTAAGTGATGGAAAGTGGCTCAATGAGCACTTCCACCCGATCCCTCAGTACCTTTGGGTAGATCCCATCCAGGCCCATAGACTGACGTGTGTCTAAGTGGTATAGCATGTCACTGACCACTTCCCCCGAATTATGGGGACTTCATACGATTACTCTTTCAAGAGGCTATCAACATGCAATGCACATTGAGCCATTAACTTACATCTCCAGCAGGCGACAAGAGTGAGGCATTGGGAAACACTGAAAGGATCAGCTTTGGCAGAACAGCAACATCCTTCAGCAGCAGCAAATGCACTTTTGAAAAGTTTCTGTACTAAACACCTAACTAATAATTTATTTAAGGAACAAACTAACTACTCAAAGTAACAAGTATTTACAGTTTTATGAGCAAATACAGCCAAGACTAAGTAAAAGTCAGAATTTAAAGGTCCCATTTTTTGTTTGGGAGTTTTGAGGGATTTGGGGGGGGGGGGGGGGGGGGTGTTTATATACATATATACACATATATATATATACACACACATACATATATATACATACACATACATATATATTTTATATAGTGCTGCCTTATTAAATATAGAGGCTTAGGCAACTCATTCCCAAAGTTAATCCTCAACAGGTTCTTTCAGTGCCACCAGAGAATTTTAGAGATACAAGACAATTCCACCGCCTCTTAAAAATGTGTGTTGCTTTGCAAGCTTTACTTCTTTTTACAAGCAGCAATAAATTGTCTTAATTGTTTATTTGCCTCCCCCACCCTTATTAAAAAAAAAAAACAACAAAAAAAAAACTAAAACCACACACACACAGAAGAAAAACAACACCCAACATTCAAAGTTGATTTTGAGGTCACTGACTATGTACCCACCAAAAGATACTAGTACATCTCTGAGCAAACCCAAAGCCCTGGAACTGTCATGTTTAAGGGACAAAACAGCAAACAGCACATACTGTTCATCTTTCTTCAAGCGAACTTGATACCTTTTCATTCTTAAATTGTTAAGAGCAAAGATTTTCTTGTGTTTCCAATCCAGTTTCTTCTAGTGAAACACATATTGTAGATAGGTTTAAAAGAACAGGACCAGGGTTTCTGAGTCATTTCCAAATTAGAGTCCATTCAAAACCTAGCTTTTCTCTTACTGTTTCAATAACATCACATAAGTATCTTCTGCATAAATTCCCAATAAATTTTCTTTCACAGCCATAATGAATGTCATCATAGCTACTTTCCTACTACATAAATTTCACTTTGAATTTTTAGTACAGCAATTACATTCACAGGAAGTGAATTATCCTACTCTCTATCATTTCAGGCATGATGGTTTTAGTTACGATAGCGATGACTGCTTTTTGTGGGAGATTACAGTAAACACATGCCATCAGATTTTCTGTGACAGAATGTTCTTGATATGATTAAACTGGTTAAATTTTTGTCAAAATGAAGTGATCGCTATTTCACCCCACCTCCCATACAAAGCAGCATCTCTGTCATACAAATTTAAACTTTTTTTAATCTCATATATATACTCCTACCTGTCCCCTCCACTACCTTTGCAACACTGGGGATCAACCTATAATGCTAGCTTGTAAAAAAGGTAAATATACATTATAGATGTGTATCAGGACTCAGCAAGAAAATAAAGATCTAGTGATGTGTTGATATTCTTGTTAACTCGGGTGTTAGCGGGCAGTGTTTATTTTGACAAGCTAGGGTCTCTCTCATTAAATTTATAATCTCAGCAATGAAGACTGCTGACCTATGTATGCATGACATCTTACAGAAAGGGTGGAAACACGGAATTCAGCAGTACCACACAAACGTAAAAGGAGAAAAGGAAAGATACAGGCATTAAGAACAATGAACAAATATGCATTTGCAAATTTCTATAAGGGACTGAGGAAATTTCAAAGGAAACATGTTTTTGTTATTAAGTGTGGTTGAAATATCCAACAAAGCTACCAGTTAGCTGCTCAAAGCTTTTCATGGCAAAATAAGGCCAACTTGCTAATAGGATGCAGCTATCACTTCCCAAACACTTTTGGGAGAAACATTTCCAAACAGCTCCCAGGATGAAAGTAGGTTTTTCGTAAGATTGTTATGTCTCCTGCCATATCATGAACTGTATTTTATAGATTAGAAGACTAAAGACTCCAGATTTTACATGTTACTTGAGTCCAGTGTATTTCAGAGTATTAAAAGCAACAATCCTAGGTAAAAGACTAATGGCAATGCAGTAGGAGTGAAGACATCCTCTAATGCTGCTCAGTTTAGAAACAGTTCTGCAAAACCCCTGATCTGAACAGCACTAGTGCATCTAGTACACATAGTAACTTCTGGTATTCACTTCCAAAAATTACAAGCAAACTGATAATACTGCAAAGTTCAGCAGGGACTTCAACTGTGTGCATAAAAAATAAATAAATTACCTTTACTGATGACAAACGCAGTGACAAAGCCATTCAGACATCTCTATCCTAAATAAATGGACTGTCTTAAAGTCTTTAAAAGGCGTTTTCTGAGCCAAACCTCAAAATCCAGTATCAAGTGAACATTTATTTCATGTCACATTATTTCATCTTCTGCAACTTCCATGCAATAGCCGATTGTTCCTACAAACAGCAAAAGTAGTCCTTTCATCTACTGCTGTGTACAGTTAACTGAAGAGATCTACTGAATAGATCAAAGTATTCTATTGTAAACATTAAAACCTCTCTGAAAAGGGCTTATGCTAACACATCTTTGTTGACAGAAACATTTCAACAACATAGATTTCCTGCCAAGCAGTGACCACAGCTTTGGTGGGATTGCCCATGATAAATCACCTGTTTTCACTTCTACTTTTAAGAATTTTATCTCCTTGCCCTGCAGCCCATGGACTGCAAACAATGTGAGACACTTGGCATCTGAACGCAAAAGCCAAAGTATCTTCTTGTAAGGAACCAGTGAAACAAGCAACTGCCTTTTTTCCCCAGATGGATTTCCAATACATTTTTGTCAGCAGCAAAGAAGTTGCACTAACATGCTACCTATGCACAAAAGCAAAGTTAACCCTACCCCTTTGCTGCACCTTTTAATATGAGGAATTCCATTTCTGTTCTTACACTTCCACAAAACACTCCATGTGACGCTTAAGATGGAAAAAGGCTGACCAAAGAGGCAGGACTGATCTGTAAGGATCAGTCATCCTTCCAGATTTGATCTGATCATGAAGGATGACAAATTACAAGCTAGTTAATATGTCAGTAGTCTCCAAATGGCTTTTTTTAAAAAGTGGCTTTGGAAAGCAGGAAAATGTTTTCTTGGTTTAACCGTTACTAAACAAAATGTCAAAAGATACTCTATGCCATCTTGATAAAACAGTCTACCCACACAGTTTAACAATATTCTCTTTCAGCAACATCCAGATATCAACCCCCTCAAAAGTCATCCAAAATAAAGATATTAAGATCTGAGGAGGTGAATGCCCTCAGGACCATGCATTTTTATCAGATCATTTCCTCCCCACAGTATCAGAACCAGGAGGAAGATTTATAATTCCTCAAGTACCTTGCACTAATCCATGCCATTGAAAAGTCACCTCACGTGCATTCAAGCTCTGGAAATCAGATGACTAGAAGAGGGTTGACACAGAAAACATAACTGAACTACAAATTGATACTATCTGTTCTAGCAAATTTAATGGCTTTTACATAAACATAGGGTTAATGCTGTGAAATGACATGACTAAAGCTTAGTTCTTATTTGCAGATTCTACCTTGTTTATCCATTAAGCAAATACCTCTGAAAGGGACTTGCAAGGTTTTTCAAGTCCTCCATTTCTAGCCCCATGATGTGATGACAGCAGCCTAGACATGAATGTTAATCTTGAAAATAGAGAGCATATTGCCCATGTTGCAGTCACTGTTCAATCAGGCATTTTATTTCTTTGATGCTGATGTATTTGCATTCTGGAATATTCCACTGCTGCAAAGTGAATGTATCCCATCCTCAGCTTTTTCCAGGCTTATACAACCAATGAAAAGTTTCAAATAAAGGCAGTTGCAGGTAGTCAGACTGGTCATCTCTTCAAAGCCCCAACACTTGTTGCTCAAGAAACAGGGGTCAGAGTCCTAATCCTTACACTGAAGAACACCTCAGTGGGTCCAGAGGCATCAAATCATTTAGGTTGGAAAAGTCCATCCAAAAGACCACTGAGTTGAGTCCAACTGTCAACCTAGCACTGCCAAGTCCACCACTAAACCATGTCACCAAGCATCACATCACATATCTCTTAACTATCCCCAGGGATGGTGACTTAAACACTTCCCTGGGCAGCCTGTTCCAATGCCTGACTACCCTTTCAGTGAAGAAAGAAATGAAAAAAGTTTTCCTAATATCTAATCTAAACCTCCCCTGGAGCAACTTGGGGCCATTTCCTCTCATCCTATCACTTACTACCTGAGAGAAGAGACCAGTACCCACCTCACTACAATCTCCTTTCAGGTAGTTGTAGAGAGCGGTAAAGTCTCCCATCAGTTTCCTTTTCTCCAGGCTCAACAACCCCAGTTCCCTCAGCCGCTTCTCATCAGACTTGTGCTCCAGACCTTTCACCAGCTTCACTGTCCTTCTCAGACACACACCAGAATTTGATATGGGGGACACTTCAGCCACCAGACGCATGAAAAGCAATACAAAGGGCTAAGTTCCTCTGCAATAAGGCAAAAAGAAATGGTAAACAAGACATCAGTGCAGAAAGTGCATCAACAGGGCAATTCACTAAGTGATATGAGAGCAATAGAAAAGTCTGTTCTGACAGTTTTGATACAGATTCATGCATTGGTGGAATAGGCCAAATAAGCAGCATGGCTATTAGTTGGTTTAATACTTTTCTAGGGTGAAGTGGTATTTTGCTAGAGGCAAAAAGAACTGAAGAGAAAGAATTAAAACCAAATAGGCCAGAACAAAGCATATTTTTGATTTCAGCTGCAAAAACAATGCAGCAACAATTTTCTTCTAGTATGAAAAATAATACTGGCATATTGCAGTGTCACCAACATAAAACAAAAACTGAAAACCAGAGAGGTTCTGGTGCTTGCTTTTACTCATTACTTCAAGAGAAATAATAGATTGGGAAGTTTCTTTACATGGAAGGGAAAGTACAAAACAAACATGCAAATCTAACACGCTCACTCATTATATTTGACTCTCCACTGAAATAGAACAAATAAATCGTCAAAACTATTTAAACACTTAATAAAAGACATCTTGAAAACAAGGCTTACACTTACTTCATTTGCTTTCAGTCACTAGGATCTTATTTACGCATGGTTTAGTGTTTCTTCCAAAGGGACTCTATGTAGGCCCCTAAAAGCAGCAGCTTAGTCATAAAGGTCAAACAGAATTGAAAGATCAGACAAACAGATTTAGGAGGGAACTTAAGCTATCGGTCATAACAAATGCGTTCTCTATTTTGTTACTGAAGACCTCAGATACCGGAAACAAATCTCTGGGCAAAGCACCCCAGTGGTTCACTTGTATTGCTGTTAAGGGTCTGCCAATCCTTAAGAGAGTAAGAGAAAAGTTTTATTGCAATTTACTGTTGCCACTTCTTGCCAGCTTTCTTAGAGACAAATGGAGTTTTTTCCTCTCTATGCTGCAATATTATTATCACATTGCTTTTTAGTTGTATTTTCATAGTTTAGGATAGACTATTCCGTTCTTCTTTGGAAGTCAAATACTTTATACATTTTCCTGAATAAGATAATGTTTCCTCTTTAAAGATAAGGAGTTCACATTTCAGAGGTGGGACTTGAATGTCCTAAGTTTTCCTTAACCAAATTTTGGTTCAAGTATGAAAAGAAACACTGTATGTCATCCACATCAGCTCTGTGAGCTCTTGAAATGAGATATTCATCAGGTAAGCATAGAAAAAATTACTTAGAGGAAAAAGTGTAAAAATAGGTACAAATATAAAAATGTCTGTATTTATATGAGTATCTGTAAGTAAGGATAAATTATCTTTACCCTTCATTTCTTTTGGAAGCCACATACTCCAGACCCTGAGTGTTCTTACTCCTCTCTTTTCAGTGCGTTTACTTGGTGCCTATCTCTCCTAAAATATAGTGTCCCAAAATGAGGCAGAATAATGCAGAAGGTTTACCAATGATGAAAAGAGCAGAAACTTCATGTGCAGCATGCCTGCATGCTCTTCTTCATACAGCACAATAAAACTCGTTTCTCATCAAAAGATTTTACTGAATGACATTCAGCTTGCAATCAGCTACAGCTTCATATCCTTTTCTTCAGAACTGAAAAGTAAATGGGCTATTCCCATGTTTCATCTATGAAGTTCACGTTTGCATCCCAGGCAGGGAGTAATGGAGAACCAGTCCTGAACTCAGCCTCTCATTTACTTCAGGCCACTTCTCCAAACTACCAAGCTCCCTTGAAATGCTGAAGCAGTTCCTTCAGCATCCCAGCAGGTGCTCTCAACTCTGTCACGTATAATTACATCATTAACACACTAACTACTGCTGTCTTCAGACAGATGAGCCTCAGGACTACACAGTAATTCCCTGAGAAAGTGGAATGCTGAAAACTGTGCTGGATACAGTTTACAAGCCAATTTGGACCTGACTTGCATTCCTCTAAGCCATTCTTCCCATGTTTACCTTGTGAATATCCTATATCAAGAGCTTAATAGAGGTCATGTGGATGGCATCTAATGTTTCATTTCATACCTTCACCAAAATTTGGTCAGCAAATGTCAGGAGACTTAATCCCACCTCTGAAATGGAGTCCTTCCCACCACCGAGCTCGTCATCTTTAAACAGGAAACATCACCTTGTTCAGAACAGCAATGCTCTGCTTCATCTGTTAGCTGGGGTTTTACTTAACTAATCGGATTCCCCCAGCTGATCCTACCCACTTTTTAAAGTTGGAATTTTGACTTTCCAAGGGAACTGGGGGCCTGATAGGGTCACTCCACCTTCATAACTTCAAACATGCAAGCCTAGATATGCGTCAGTCAGGTGATAGGCGTTCGTACAATACTATTCTAAGGGGTTTGTGCACACAGCACATGACAGTAGCACACCTAAAAGAGGATCCAAACAGATTTCATTTTAAAGAAACACGGCTACTAAGAATAGCCTTCATTCATGCACTAGAAAAGTACTCTTGTAAATAAATCAGTATTTTAGCTGTTTGAATATTAAATGGGTTTACTGTTTGAGTAGTACTTGCCCAAAACATGAATACTTAATCTTAATTTCAGTTGATCTTCCGGTCTTTTGGTGACTTTAATCCAGAACCTCAGAAGATAAACAGATATTTAACTCTTAAGTCTCTTCAAAAGCCATTAAGGTGACTAAACACTTTTAGAAGTCTGAGCCTTGGTCTCTCTGATTCTCAAGTCCTTGCCTGCAAAACAGTGACAGTTTTTCCCTGCTTCTTCCCATTGTATGAGAACAAACTAGTCAGATGAGATGATCACAGAGAGTACCTAAGCAACTGCACTGGTTAATTTTTGTATTTTCTTTTTCATATTTCAATACTTTTAAAAAAGTTTGGGCTTCCTCTAGCAGTACCTTTTCATGCAATGTGAGATATTTATGTATACACCTTTGTTTCTGAAATTACTGCTCTTAATGCTGGCACAAGTGCAGCAGAAACAACAGTAATCAATTTGATTTGGCCTTATGAAACAAGTGTCATTTTGATAAATGATCCTAATTAAGTTGATATTTCAGGTAGAAAGTGTGTTGAGTTAATGTGTTGGCACCTCTCTAGTTATAGTCAGACAAGTACAGATGTCACAATAAAGTCGCAGTAGTACATGATTAACTTTGCAAGTCACTCAGCTTGCATTCACAGAGTTTGATCAAAGCCATACAACTCAGCAACTGAAAGAAAATGGCGATTTTAAGTTTTAATTATTCAGCAACATACACAAGTAGCAGCTCCAGGAAGTTTCAAAGCTGTAGGTCATTCCTTGACGATCCCGTTCCAGCATGGAAATGATTAATTAGTCTGGTGGCAGCAAAGTACTTAGGGCAGAGAGTCACGTTTGTTTAGAAAACCTTGCTCAAACAGCAAAAGACAAAACCTGTGTTTCTTCTCTTTTACATAAATCTAATTACAGAATGTCCTGTTATGGCTAAAAGACACCATACATTTACATAAATCTAATTACAGTATGTCCTGTAAGGCTAAAAGACACCATGCATTTACATAAATCTAATTACAAGATGTCTTGTTAAGGCTAAAAGACATCATACATTTACACAGTACTTTCTTATGCTGTGGAAGTCTTTGATACATGGCACATGGTTGGCAAATACAGGCTTGTTTTCTATTTAGCAGTGGTTGCAGATAAAATAACACACTAGTCATCTGCTCTGAAGTCAAAGCAGTCTTATGCTTTCCTCATTTTTCTACTGAGCCCTCTGTAGCCCTAAACCAATTTATTGCGCTTACCAATTTATGCAGACTTGCAGCTACCCTTACTACTAAAACACAGCTCTCCTACAGTGAGGGAGCTGCTTTCTTACTGAGCTCTTCCATGCCAGGTAAGACTGTAGAGCACCAGCTTGCAGCTGAAGCACTGGTAAGGGCAGTTGTGACAAAGTCAGGTAGGTAGTCAGAAGCCCCAGTGAAACTCCATGCAGTTCTGCTACTACAAGTTTGTGGCACTCCAACACAAGCTTGAGCTCACTTCTGAGGTAACAGAGCTTCCTCCCTGAGAGACCACAGGACTACACATTGCTTCTGGAACCAAGAATGATCTGCCAACCTGCTGTGAGGCACTCAGCAACCTAACTCTAAGGCTCCTTCCTTCTCTCAAAACTCATCTTCTTGAAAACATTTCCAGAAGCAGAGTCTGAAAGGGACAAGCACTTCCCACCTGCAGCAAGTTTCAAAGGAGTTTCAAGAATCATGCCACACAAATACTCAAACCCTGGCCCTTTGGAAACTGTCTTCTCTTTTTTTAATCAAGTTTGGCCTGCTAAAATGAAACATGCACTAAAAATAATTCCTGATGTTTCTTATATCCAATTACCCATCCCCTCAGAGGTTCCCTTTTGCAAGAGGGCAGAGAGAAACGGTTTATTGTATTTTCTTCAGATCCACACCAAAGTTCCCTCCGGAGTATAGAAAAATATTCTGTTCTTGATATTTACCTGTCAAAAATCAGGGTATTCTCCACTAGGTGTTTACCACACAGAAGCAATCTTGACATCAGACCAGACTACCTTCATGTTGTAGACCACGAGCCGGGGATCAGTCACCATGGTTCTAACATCTTTCAAGCTGACACATCAACTAAGACAGTCTAGAAGTAGATGTACCATGGACATGACAACAGAAGAAAATTACTTCAGGCAGGCACGCTTCCGTCAGATCCAGATAACTCAATTATACACACACAAAAAAAAAATATTAAAAGACTGCACACCACAGAAAAATATATACTTTACACTGTAATGAGAACAGCCACATGAAGAACAGAGACAGGGAAAAAAGAACAGTAAATCCAGCTGAATGTGACCATAAAATACTCTTCTCTGGTCACAACATAATGGAATATTCAGGTATCATTCCAGGAAACAGGGCAAATTCTATATACCCATTTCCTTGATGAAACTATGTAATTAGTAGCATTGTTAGCCTTAAATAAAACTACATCTCTAAAATAACTATGAGAAAACTATAAAAATGTCACTTTTAAGCAGAAATGCACAAACATAGTTAAATTGCTCAATTTTCAGCACAACTGTGTATTCTAAGAAATTGTAGCAACCAAAAAAAACAACGTAGAGCAATGTGAGGCATAAAAAACAAAACACACACACATACTGTTACATTTATCACAAGATAAAAAAGACATGTAAGTAGTAAGGTGTGTATAGATAATTCATATTTGAAGAAATGCCGCATGAAAACAGACAGGTCTTCCACCTGGTGCAGAACTTAAAGTATCCTTCAGCTACGAAGTTTCTTTCCAGCAGATACCATATCTGACAGCTCCGCTTAGGTCTGAAAACCTCTATGAGGATTTCAGCAGGAGCAAGACAAATTTCAATGGCACTGCTTTATAGTGGTGAGTACTCTCTCTCTCGCACTCACTAGAAAACCTGTTTTGACTTGACATTTTTCATGTTTAGCACAAATACAAATGCCAGACAGGCACTGGAAGCCTCTGAAATTGCTTATATGGTTTTTCTTTTTCCACTTTTGTATTAATAAAAAAAATTTCATTTTCTTCAAATTTTGCCCAAAAGGCAGGATATCTAAGACGGCCATAAAATCTTGCTTAATGGATAAGGAATATTAGGAGGCACATACCTCTCTTTTCTCACAACAGTTGTTCCAATGTGGACAGATCCTGTAAGGCACTCAAATAAGTCTTAATGCTTTAAGGTTACTAACCACTAGTACAAGAGCTGAAGAGACTGCCTCATGTGCAAGAACATAAGCAGTCTTATCAAATGACAAAGTGCTCTGTACACTTGTACCCACTCTTCAGACATCTGCTCATACGCACTCTTGCCATCAAATAGGGAACTACAAATACAAACAACAGATGAAGCTTTATGCAACAGCCCCAAAGAATTGCAGATAGTACCAGATGAAGTTACCTACGATATTGTTGTAATAATGATAGATACAAGGATTTCCAAGAGTCGCATTACCAAAGATAGCTATACCTGTCAATATCTGGATTCTCAGTCTCAATCTCTATTATTACAGAAGTTGTGTTTTATCTTAGCTGTGAAACAAGAGTACTTTGAGATAACTGACATTTTCTATGCATCAAGGGTATTTCTCGGTACTTTTCTTAGAGACACTTAATCTGCAAGAAGGAACAACTAAATATTAGGTTCTGCTAGTGGTAATGACGCCATTGCTGATACAGAGAAATTAGGGTATCACCATCACCACAGCATTCAGCTAGTGGGGCTTGCAAATCCAGCTGGAGGAAAACAAGTCATGTGTAGAAGCTGGCCTGAAGACTGTACCATCTCTACCAACCACTCTTACAAGAGGCTTCTAAGTATTCTCAGGATAGACATTTCACACAAAACTTCACCTGGCTCTGATGCAGAGAAGGTGCCACTCTGCAGTGCTGGAGTGGCAGCCTGCAGAATGGAGGCAAGAGCTCTTAATCTCTGCTCAATGCCAAGGACTGACACAGTTGCCATGAGCTTTGCAACACTGGCTGGCTAAAACCTCAGATGAACAGTATTTCCCTCCGCACAAAATGACACATCCAGGTTAGATGCGAGTTGGAATCTCTTCTTGTGGACTACAAGAAGATACAGGTGCTGACAGCTATCTCAGAACTTCCCTGTCTTCATTGAGAAGGCCCAAGACAGACACGAAGTCTTATGAAGAAAATGCATTAAGGCAGAACATGCAGCTTGCTGTGGCTATTTGCAAAGGAGTTGAAACAATGTCTAAGACCAAAAGCATTGAGGGATCTGATGATGTGCTTTAGTGTCAACCTGGCTAACATCTTTTTAGGATACAAAAGAGAAAGGGAAGAAAGAGGGATACATCCCAACCTTATTCTAGCAGTAAAGCTACTGAAGACTAAAGGAGGAGACATCACTGGGATCACATGTTACCATGCCAGAAAGATGCATTTCTCCTTGGGTGGTACTTCAAGAGGGCACCCCCATATGTCAGCTTGGCTCAGAACAGAGTTGGAGATATGGAATCTAGAAGAAAAAACTTTCTGTACCACAATCACTTCCAACTTAATCATGGAGAAATCATTTTTAAATATTCCTTTACACACATTGTATCTATAAAAGGAACAGAGTTCAATACCACGAACATTTGATGCTTAAACAACAATTCACTATTTAGTTGAGTAATTTTCCTATTCTATCATTTTTCAAAGGAAAAGACGTCTCTCCACTAAGCACCACCCAGAACAGTTTCTAAAAATGAGGTATTGTTACCTTTAGACTTCATCTTTACAAACTTTCATTCGAATTTTTGTCTCCACCACAGACAGCCAAATATTCCTGCTTTAGGGACTTGGAAGCAAGACTACATAGAAGTTGCAATTCATTTTACTGCACCATCTTGTGGTGTGTGCAGCAGCCACACCAAGAATGATCCACACAGATCAGGTATTGACAAGACCCCTGCGCTGCCCCATGCTCTTAGTATTAAAACCAATTCTTTCAAAGCATGCCATGGAAAACTGTAAGTCTCATTCCTTCAGTTCCTCAATAACTTGGTGTTTATTTGGTTATACAGCAAATTTTAAATGTCCACAATCATAAAGCTTTGTCATCTTCCTTCCTTAGTTCTGCATTTTACCTCCCCTTGATCACTTACCGCTCCCTACAGACAGCTGTATATTACAAATGCAAGGAAACCCATCCCAATCAAGTTCAGGCATACAAGACAACGATCTTGCTGCAGGCAGCATCACAAAGGGTTGTACCACCTTTCATGGAAACTCAGGTCTGAAGCATGAAAGCAGGGGTGCTAGGTTAAGAAAATTAATGCACAATGGCTCCTTGAATACTCACTTCCTAAAGAAAACCACAAGATTCTTGCAGACAGCCCCAGACCCTGCCTAACACTGACTACAGTGATTATATTCACTCCCCGAAATTCTTGAGCATGTAGAGGAGGCAGGGAAAACTTCCATGCAGGTACCATCAGCATGAACAGATTTTAAATATCAGTCCAGCACTTTTTATTGTCTTCCAGTATTCTCAGGCCAGACTGAAAAACAAGCAACCAGCACTCTTACTGTCATGTTTATAAATGACTTAATGCTGCTTTGAAGATTACATGGATTTGTTAAAGTGAATACAGCCGTTTTACTATATAGGGCAGTCACTGGGAAAAAAACAGTGAACACTTCACTAGATCAGTCGATATGTTCTTACCAAGATGAGTTTTTGATGACTATTAATGAATATTCAAGTAGTTAATATTTGGAAGGCATTTGGGCTTTGCAACTAAATGATAAAAAGCTACATAAGAGTTTAATATTTTTCAATAAAATCACTTCTTAAAACTTTACAAAATATCAATAAAGTATTAACTTACCAAGAGCAGAGAGCTATTAGCTCATCCCTACCAGTGAATTTAAAATATTCTCATCTCCTCAAAAACCATTAGCCACCAAAATATTTATGCACAAGCTGTTATAAAAGCCACTTTACTAAAACTAGATCATTTTACTATTCAACAGTGACAAATGAAGCAGACACTGGTATAAATGAAGAAAAGTACTTAAAAGATCAGTAAAGGGAAAAGGAAGCACCCTCGCTATTGATAATATAAATGAAGACCCTTAATAGGCTAAGTTTTAAATGGCATAGTTATTCATGGAAAAGTTACTAACACAGTAAATCTGTATAAATAACTTTAAGTGTTCTAGTGCTGATTCAGTAACACTCAGAACCGTCAATGCAATTACTAGCTGTTAAACCTGAATAATGAGATCTCATTTAGGCAACTAGTACAAATGAAAGAAAAACTCTCCATCTTAAAAACAGGCAGATTTTTCCTCCTCAAACCCACATGCTAATTAACAAATACTGTTTCAACACAGCATTGTTGCCCCACAAAAATCAGAATACCTCTTCATTAGTCTACATACCTCCCAATCAACCTTCATCCCATGCCAGCTGCTTACAATTACTTTACCTACAATATTCAAATCACTAAACTGAAACCTTTCATTACTCTATTATGTTCATCATACTCTGCACAAAGTGAAGAGCACAGAGCTTGTTCAGAATCCCTTGCATTTCCCCTTCAGCTGTAAATATCAAAAGCAACAGTACAGGTAATGCCCAGACCCATATTAAACGCATTTACCACCCTCCTCAACAGCAGTATATATATACTCCAACAAACAGTAGTTAAGCAAAACATCACCATCAGTACTCCATGACAGGCCAATCTGCTTCATAAAGCAAGCCTGTCTTAGATACTTTTTCCTAGAGTTTACGTCCACATCCTTGATGTTGTATTAAAATGCTTGTACTGTTCACTCTACAGAAAGCCAAAGGGAATAAAACCATATCTAAAATTTATGTATAATATTATTTTTAACTAACTACTCTAAAATTACATTTAAAATTCTTAAAACCTATGGTAGAAGCTAACCTAACTAAAACCTGTTCTAGAAAGCTTAAACGAGGTATTAAAAAGCAGCACAGGACTTCAAATAAACTTGTGAAGTTGCACCAGTGTCCAAAACACACGGAACCACAAACTCCCAAAGTAGTAACCCTGATTTGCCCATAGCAACACAAGAGGTGGATTTCTTGTATTTTATTTTGTTCAACTTGTTCCACTCATTGCCTAGAACCTTCATAATTAAGGATCTCACTGGGAGCAGAAGAGGCAGGAAAACTTTATGCACTTTCCCATGAAGAATTAGTATCTTGAGGTGGACATGACGACCCCTACACACACAGCCCACACATACACAGCAGTGTAAAAGCGTATGTCTAATGAGAAACCTGGAATTCCCATAGGGTAGTTTTAAGGAGACCTTTATGAAAGATGAAATAAAGGCAACTTCATAAACAAAGAGAGGAAAAATGCAAAGTTCTTGGAATAGTATTAGCAAGAGTATTGTAGGTATCATACAAGAAAAAAATACTTTAGACAGTAAAAGGATCACAAAGTACAAAACACAGGAGCAGAGGAGAATGTTTTCTTAAGTCTAATGTTCCTTTCAAAAACATATGCAGTTTAATATAAGACAAAAAAGAGAAGACGGATTTAAGTGGGAGGAATGATACACGACTGACCCTAATAAGATGGGGAGAAATGCACTTCTATAGTTGTTAATTTTTTCTGTAAAGTTAATAAATATTGACTTGGTTTGATTCACTGATAAAAAGCATGTGTACATTTATATCTTAACATAAAATCATAGACTGGTTTGGGTTGGAAAGGACTTTAAAGCTCATCTAGTTCTAACCCCTCTGTCACAGGCAGGGGCACCTTCCACTAGACCAGGTTGCTTAAAGACCCATCCCACCAGGCCCTGGACACTGCCAGGGATGGGGCAGCCACAACTAACATATTTCTATTTAGGTTCACACCACCATTTAGTTTTGATGAGCACTGCATGCATTTCACATCCAAGTGAACAGCACAGTTAATAAGATAAAATTATTTTACAGCAGCTTCTCAATTTAATCAATCCATATTAGGTTCCAATATGGATGTAAAGACAAGATTAGTTACTTTGATTGCTATCTCTGAAATACAATTAAAGCCTCATCTGTTGAAAGGTACTTTAAGGTACACATACAACCCAGGACCTAATGGGCATGCAATTGAATAAATTAGACTTTCAGAATAGTGGAATAACTCCAAATATTAGGAAATACATTTAACATAAAAACAGACTTCCAGAAAAAACAAACCATGTGCAGACATTTTCAAACATCAAAAGGAACATCTGAACATCATTTTACTTGCATCAACTAAAAGGAAGCAGCAATATTATGTCCCTTCCTGGCTGGTTCTTGTCAGCTGTTTGTAAATAATCTTTACTGAACCCCTGACAAATACTTCGCCTTACTCTTCCAGGATATGGATTTTGAGGAACAACATTTCCAAACATCTTTAGATAAGTAAGTGGGAAAAAAAGTGGAACCAGACATCTAAAATAAGGCACTAGAATTATCATATCATGGCTCTTCCCTTCATGGCCAATACTGGATTGGATTCATTATTTTTGCTCTTTTTTAAAATAAATACTGTATTCTATTTCTGGTACCCAAAATCCTACTTAAGACAAGCAAAATCCCTAGACAAAACTCAAGAGATGAATGTTCAAGACTACTGAATACAAAGTAAGTTCAGAGTCACTTTGATAAAATAAGTCTGTGGTTTCTTATTACCACATATGGATGCGCAAACTTATGTTCCTGTCGCTTCTGATCCTCCCTACCACCCCCTACAATGATTTGCATATCTGAAAAGGAACAAGGAATACATGTGGGAGGGAGAGAAATTCTAGATTCTAAGTAACAACTTTACTGAATTAAAACTCAAACAACTTCAGGATTTTTAGGTTTTATGACATATTTTTTTTCATTATCAGATGCAGATCTCTGTTTTGTTGTAAGTTTCATGCTTCCTCTTTCTTGAATTTGGATTACTTATCCTATACACAGGGCATACAATGGAAGTCAATAATAAACTCATAGCAATGTATTTAGGAGAGTCACTGTCTAGAAATGAATTATGAAAATACAAGTATGTGCACACTATACCAGAATTCATATGCATCTTAGCTATCTCCAAAAAGCAACTATCAAGACAAATGACATTGAAATGGGCAAGACATTCCTACTCCCTAATTCTTTCTGACAGTACTGAAGGCTCCTTGGAGTGAAAACTTAAGCTTTTTATAGCCTATTAAAGATTATAAATTCACAGTTATCAAGCAAGAAAAGGGACTTCAGTTGCCATGTGAATGGCTCAATGAAACTGGAAGTGCAGTTGCAGTTTAAAGCCTGATCTAAGCAAACAAAAATAAAGGACTGGGGAACAACAGGGAATGCACATACACCACTACACAGTTTGTCGGTGTGGCCTCCTTTATACTACCACACACAGTAAATCTCTGATATCAGAGTGAACTCAAAGACATGCCACACAACAGATCTAATACAGAGAGGCAGAAAAGAATTAGAATGGTTTCCATAAGAGAGGAGTAAGAGCCAACAAGAACAATCTCTTACCTTATTAAAAAGTTGCAAGCCTCTGTGGTATGTATGTGAATTACTAATAGACATCTGTTACCCATGCAGAAGAGGGCAGTCAGTAAAATAAGCCAATAAAAAGTCAACAAAATAAGTCGCAAACAGTAAAAACCATTACATGCTGTATAAGAGTTCAGCAAGGATTGCCAAAGTTGGTCAATGTCAAAACTCAGAACAGACTGACACTAATGGACTTACAGTTAATGAAATATAGGTGCTCAACTGCTTCCAGAAAAACAGAATTGAGGGAGTGCATAATCATATTCCATACTGATCCTACAGAGTCCTCTGGGATGGGTTGGGTTCTTTCCTCTTTTTACTGTTGGGTTGTTTTGGTGTTTTTTTTTCTTTTAAAGGTCTGGCAGTTAATACAGTTAGCTAGCTGCCATCTAGACAGACCAGAGGATTTCACCCAGGATGGCAAATCTCGTTTTTCTGCATGTTCTTTTCTGTGCTAGTGTGCACTTTGCCAGAAATGAAAATTTGCAAGCATCTACAAACAAAGCTGCATATGTGACTTCAGAAAGCCCTTAAATTATAAAAACAAAAAAAAATATATATATAAGCTATCCAGCACATCTGCTTTGGACATCAACAAATTACAAAATAATTTTGGTTGGACAGGACCTCTGCAGGTCACCTAAATCCAAAAACCTGTCCAGAAGCAGTCTGATCTGATAGCACTCCACTCGTGAACAAGCACAGCCTCCACCATTACATATGACATCCCTACCCAGTACTTTGACCACCCATGCGGTTGAAAAAACCCAACAAACCTAAATTTCCTAGTCCCCAGCCACAACACCTCACATGCCTCGCTAGCTGCTGAGCAGGTTCCTGAGGCCCCATGTTGCAACCCCACTCTTTGCCCATGGGAAGGCATTCCTCACACCACAGCTAGTCCTGGACAAGGTTATCACACCAGTAGGCAGCACCAGGGCTGAGGCTGACCCAGCACTATGCTGCTGCCCCAGAGGCCCCTTAACTCTTGCACCCCTACCTCATCACCCTTGAGACCTCCCTGACCACCCAAGAGCTACAACCACCCTACAACCGACCTCCCCAGCTGCCCCCAAATCCCTGCTTGAATTACTGGTAGCTCCAGGGCATAGGCCTCCCCAACACCCTCCAACCTGAACCACCTTCCCTAAAAGCCCACCTGAAAGGTTGGCCATTCACTTCACTAGCACCCATGGGGCTGAAGTGGTGCTGCATGCCCCCTGAGCCCACCTCTGAGTCCCATGCCCATGGCTCAGCACACCTGACCGCTTCATATGCATCCTGGTAATCTTTTCACTGAGAAAGCAATCTTCAAATCATGGAATCATTGACTGGAAAGAACCTTAAGATCATAAAGTTCCAACCCACCTGCCATGGGCAGGAACACCTCTGTACTACACCAGGTTGCTCAAAGCCTAGTCCAGCCTGGCCTTGAACACTGCCAGGGATGGAAAATATAATTAATGTACATAGCAACAACAGAACATCTGTGCAAAACAATGTAGAAGCATCTTCCATCATCAAAGCTCTGCAGGCAGTAACAAAAAACACAGAAAATCACAAGTTTTCTAGAAGAGCTGATGAAGAGGTGGAAGACACAAAATATACTTGCTAACAATTGCCCAGGCAGGAGCAAAAAAGGGACAAGAAGAACAAGCAAGAATATGAGCTCAACACTGTATGGAGAACAAAATGAAGAAAGCACCTCTTACTTAAAAGCAAGGAAGAAAAACAGGGCTAAAATAGGAAATAAAGGTAACATGACACATAAAACCAGAAAAAAAAAGACAATAGCAAGACAGAGGCATAAAAAAAAATGGAGGAGAGAGTGGGGGGCCAGGACAGACACAGCAGAGAAGGGACAGCAAAAATCTTTTGGTATCCAGTAAATCAGATATTTTTTCAGTACCAAAGTTGATTTACAATACCACCCACTGAACAGAATGCTCCAAAAACACCCCAGCCTTTATATGCCTCGGGGTAAAGTAGTATAGCCTTTTTTTTTTCCCCTTGGTATTTTGAGTCTATTCCTTCATGGTGAAGGAAGAGATTAGTCAGGAATTTTCAAGGATGGGAGATTTCTCTAATGCTTTTTGACGCCTTAGGACTGTATGCCTGATATTTCCATATGCATGTTTCTTCCCTGCTTGAAAATGTCACCTGTGGAAGCTGCTGAATCCTAACTGCAGATTGCGATGGCAAAACGTGACAGAGAACAATTTCATATCAAATTTGATCTGAGTGTGATCTAAAGCTGCAACTGCATAGGATATTTCTACAGCTACTAAGCTCAACTGATTGATTGTATCCAAAAGCGCTAATCAAGCTGGCAGAAGCAGCAAGTCTCAGCCCTTCTAGCCCCAGTTGTTATCCTCACAGAGTCTTCCTTCTCTTATACACAGCTGCAGGAACATAAATATAGCTAATTTTAATTGGAACAGAGCTCTGAACCAATTCAATTCACAGCTACATAAGCTTTGGGAAGTTGGAGGAGGCAGGGAAATTAAAACAAGCACTGGCACAGTAACTGAGATGAAGGAGAAGAGCACAAGACTTCTTTTCAAGAACGCCAGCTTATCCTTGCTTGAAGTCTTCTGCTGTAGTTTCACACCCATTTTGAAGCAGCTAACAGGACTACCACCTATTTGAACACCTACAAGGTCTCCTCTGAGAGAGTAAAGGTGTTAGAAAAAGAGTGAAATTTTACATTAAAATAATTATATAGAACAACAGAAATGGCTATATTTGAAAAGTTTTCGAATCAATAGTAGACTTCTGTATATTAGAAGAATGTTGTAACTTTGCTGTTCTGTATCTTAGTTACTTTATAACCAAACACCACAATGGTAGCCTCAGCAGTAGAGACTAACATAACAAGAAGGACACAGGACGTCTGGCCTAAGACCTTGTGGTTTAGAACAAGGAAGCTTTGTCTAACTGTGTGTCTTGATAATACAGACATTCGTAATTTTTGTATTGCTTACAAGGAAGCTTTGTCTAGAAATGGAAACCATGTATCTTAAGCAGCAGAAAATTTCATCTCTGCAATATTGGTAGCTTTGTGAAATCACTGCAACATGAAAGGACAAGCCAAGTGAGGAAGTGAGAACGCTGGCGTCCACATAATGGTTGGGGCCTGTCCAAAGAACAGAAAGGTGAAAAGAATAAGGGGAGGAAGACTCCTTACTTCATCTGAGGAAGACTCCTTACTTCATCGGGACGACCACCAGAGGGGGCTGCGCAAGAGCAGAAGAGGCTGATGTCATAGAGTCATGTCGTAATGGACTAATGAAGTAATCCTTGATGCATATGTATTAGTCAATGATGCAATCTGTGCTGAATATGTATTAGTTGCAAAATTTTTAGTGTAGAAATTGCGAACGCAA
Source organism: Pezoporus wallicus (assembly GCF_028554395.1). NCBI lineage: Eukaryota > Metazoa > Chordata > Aves > Psittaciformes > Psittacidae > Pezoporus > Pezoporus wallicus. The sequence goes on from NW_026636656.1 coordinate 535,149, forward strand.
TGTGATGGGGTCGAAGCCAGATTTCGGTGCGTGCCCCTGGTTTCCCAGCGTTGCAATAAAGCACCTCATATAACCATTCTGGTGGTTATGTGTCAGTTCTTACGCTAACAAAGGTACAATAATGTACTTCACCACAACACGATCACTTTTTAAAGATAAAATAGGAAGACAACTTGTAACACGTACCTAGTCTTAAAACAACCCCTCATCAGCTTCCTTAATTTTAAAAATAAAGGACCTTTCCTTTGCAAGGCCACATTTCCAGAAACAGCTGTGAACAGCTAAAGATACAGTGGAAGTGAAGGCATCTAGCTGTTCAGAAGCCACATGCACAGACAGCCAGCTTCCCACACTGGGAAGAGGAGACAGAACCTAGATAAAGCAAATCCATGTATAATACAAAGCCTACATAAATCAGGCTTAGTGGATTTTGCATACTAGGCACAGAAAAACATTATGGAGAAAATAAATGTCAGTGATGCTGCTCACTGAGGAGCACAGAAAATACAAGCTAGCGTTTATACAGATTTCTCACTTGGATTCAGATGCACCATTTTGGACCAAGTAAGCCATACCAGGCCTGGTTTGTACAGAAGCTGTATGACCAACACTGCCTACAGAATCATAGAATGATTGAGTTATAAAGGACCTTAAGATCATCCAGTTCCAGCCCCACTGCCATAGGCAGAGACACCTTCCACTAGACCAGGTTGCTCAAAGCCCCATCCAACCTGGCCTTGGGATGGAGCAGCCCCAAGTTCCTTAGGCAACATATTCCAGTGCCTCACCACCCTCCTTATATCTAACCTAAATCTCCTCTGTTTAAGCTTGAACCTGTTGCCCCTTGTCCTACTACCACAGTCCCTAAACGCTCCTTTCTTTTTGTATCACCTGCCATTCTGAGATTTGCATGTGTGCAAGGAAACAATCTTATTTTTTTCTGCATTGACAGTATATTTAATTCGCACAAGGATGATCCAGATGTGGGACTACAAACCTTTCTGTCAGAGAAATAGATAAGATAGTGTCTGCATTAGCTCAGCAGGGGTTAGGGAGTAGAACACAGCTTAAGTTTTTACCTAAAACTTAAAAGGTCTCAGGAAAGGCAAAAAACGCACTGAGCTGGGAAAGCAAATGAAACACTTGCAAGTGCAAATAAGTTTTTACAGGAGTTTTGCCTCAGTGGAGTAACTTTTTCCTCCTACAGTCATCAAAAACAACTATAATTGCATAGTAATTAAACAGTTATACTGGTCCTGCAACCAGACACTAGTTATTCAAACTCTTCATACTGCCATGAAGCAAGTTGTTCCCTCCCAGTTATATGACTAAGTTTGAACAAAGGAACAAAGTGCTGCCTTTCCCTTTTCACATCACCAGTGCCTTGAACATCTGCTAAGGATACTCTGAATGTTTTTCCTGCGCACTCTATCACCACTAGAGGCTACCACAAACGAGAAGGGAATTAATAGGTACAGTTACACTGACATTTGGTGTACTAGGGAACCAGTCTACCAAAATCTCTTACAGCTAGAAGCAAACACAATAAAACTATACTATTCCATTAGTTCTATTTGATCTAGTATCCCGATATATGAAAACACTGCTGGATAAAACTAGAAAAGAGTCTCCTGTGATGGGTATTTTATTACAGAAGAGGTCAAACAATGAGATGTCCTCAGTGATTCCTGTAACAGCATCCTTAATATTGCAAGGATCTTGTAGAACTAAAGTATTAACTAGGCAGTAGTTTGAAAGATGTCAACTACACAATAAACTGCTGTGGGCATGAAGGGCTTTGATTAATCTTAGTCTCCATATGCTTTCACATAAAATTAATCTATGATATCCTTCAAATAAAAGCCCGATACATTTCAATAATCTTCCCACTAAACATTTCTTAATGGCACATATTTTTTTTTCAGAAGTTATCCATGGCAGACTCAGCACAGATATTAATACATCCTATCACAAAAAACAAGCTTTACTGTTCTGCTGTTCAGGATGGTAGCTTTCTTACATGAGGAATCCTTATTATCCAATTCCAAGAAATCTTTGATTTTCTAAAATGTACTTCTTCCACCGCTCACTCTAGCTTAAGAGAGTAATGCTGAAATTAACATGCAGAAATACTTTATTGTTTGGGGGCATTAAGTGGCGTTTTTTTATTTGTCATCAATTAGGTAAAGAGGAGTTTTGGTTCATTTGTTTGGGGAGGGGTTCTTAATCTACAATCTACAGAGAGGATACTCCCAGCCTAGACCACAGAATGGTTAGGGCTGGAAAGGACCTTTGAAGATAATCTAGTCCAACACCCCTGCCAAGAGCACATACATCTTTTACTAGATCAGCTTGCTCAGAGCCCAAGATCATTCAGTGATATGAAGAAACACCCACATGGTAAGATCTTAAAAAGCAAATCACAGAATGAACAAATATAAGAAAACTATATTGTGTAAAACAGACAAAATTTCCAAGTATGGCTGCTTGTTCATAAATGCTTAAGCATTCGTATACCGAAAATGAAAATCAAAATTTTACAGTAAGAGACAGTATGCAGCTTACATCTATTCACAACTTCATGGCTTCTTTCTCCCTTTGTTACAGTGTACACAGATTACTTAAAACTTTGGGGAACATTTTTAACGATGGACTCATTGAAGGACCACCGTTACATAGTTTCAGTGACTTTTATCTGCTTTAAGGTGCTGGAAAAGGCACTGCCCATCCGTTCAGAACACTGGCAAGCAGAATTTGCTTTCTGCACCATAACAGCTAAAAAGTAGCCAAGGTATTTTGATTAATATTATACTGAAGCAAAAGCATTCAAAATAACACTAGCTCAAATTTTGTTTCAGCTTTCAGCAGGATGGATACTCAAGAGACAGAAATACATATATATATAAATAGATAAAACAGATAGACAGAACAGTTGGAATGCCATCTTAGCCTTAATTCCAACCGCATTTCTTAACTATTAAACTGTTCCAAATTAAGTCTCACTGAGTCAATTCACTTCCCACTGAGGCAGTTTTAGAAAAAAAAAGCAAACAAACAAAAAAAAAACACAAAAAACAAACAATTCCATTCAGTGATATTACTTCAGGAATGGACTTCAGTAGTGATACAAAGATGACTGTTATTACAATCAGCTCCTGTTGTTTTAATTCATAACAGTGTCTAAAATGTAGTAAAGGCAAAAGATTTACCAGAATTTCTCCTTTGCAAGTACACTTTGAAAACCGACCTTACAAAGTTGAAAAATTATTTGGTCAAATTGCCTTCCCATGCATTTTATGCAACTGAAGTCCCTCTCAAAGGTTGTTTTACACATTTAAATTTAATTTAAATTAAAATTTCAAAACAACAGTGATAATAGGAGAATAGCTGGTCTTACTGGAGATTCAATAACTGGAGATACAGCTTGGGCTACGTAGGTGCATGAGAAAACAGTGTAAATGCAGGTTGTGGATAATAGTACCTCCCCTGAAAACTGTGGTTCTACCACAGAAATGCCTCAAGCACTTTTGGCACCTGTGTTTAGCTCTGGATAAGTTTTCTTCCCATGACTTGGTCTAGCCACTTTTAGAGACTGGTTTCAAAAGCTGCACAGCCTTCGATACATAACTAAGTTACTCCTTTGCTTTTTCTCACTGCGCTAAGGAAAGTAATTTTCAAAGCCACAGAAAGCATAGTGTGAATACAGAAATAGGTGCTTTTTCCTTTCTAAATTACATTGAAATCTCCACGCAAACTCCAGGGAACTTTACAGCTGGAGAATTTGTTTTAAAGCAGCGAAGGGTTACTTCCCTGACAGATTTACTTGTGGAGATAGAAAGCTTGCTTCCTTCTTGAAGAGTTGCAATGCCATTTGAAGTATTTTCTGCAATACACATTTGAAAATGCTTTTATCTAATGATAAGCCTTTCCATAATAACTTCATGATGATACTCTCATAGGAATAATAAAATGTTATAAATACAAGATGATTTGATGTTGTAAGTGATTACTAATAACATTTCTAACAGACAAGAAATAAACTGCATGCTGTTATTCATGCAACTCCTAACAAACAAAGACAAGAATTTCTCAGGACCTGCCAAAAAGAAAACATTCTTGCTGGTGAACTACAAACCTGAAAAATATTAGTCTTTTAAATGTAAAAGAGCTGAGATGATTTTTCTATGAATTAAATATGACAAGATATTATTTTTCAAGCACAACCAAGCCCTCAAAAGAGGCATACCTTCTAGCTTTGAAAAAGGGTGTAGAAACACTTCACTCTAACAAACAGCATACATATGCCTTTTGCTTCACAACAGGCAACAAGCGGGTAAAACATGAAGAGTGGCAAGAGAGCTAACTGCTATGTAACATGATACGGGGAAGAGGGAGGTAATTTAACAGATAAATAAAATTTTGAAATAATAATTTGAACAAGACAATGACTTACTACATTCAACTCTGACCTGGAGAAAACAGCTCAATCCAGTATTTGGAAGCAAAGAACCACCACGAAAATTAATTTTAAACTGCTAAATTGGCCTATTAAAAAAACTACACATTTAATAGCTTCACATATGTAAGAAACATTTGTAAGAACACATGTAAGAAACATTTTTCTGACTCTTCAGACCACGTAAGGCAGAAGACCACTTCTCTTTTGCATGTTTTCTAGGTACTCATGAGATAAGGTGAAGATGCACAGAATTTTCATTTAACTTTTTCATGCAACTTGCTTCAGTTGCTTATAAGGCACAAACATGGAACTTCCTACCAGGTCTTGGAAGAACTGTTTAATTCTGGTCCAAAGCTACCTTGAGAAGAGCATCCCAACTAGAGATAAACCTATCACTAAGGTTATAATATACACAGAAAGGTCTTTCATGCAAGACACAGCTGAGATATTTACTACAGTATCCATTTGCAGTGGTTACTCATTTGTCCCAACATTGATTATTTTTCACTGCCTTAAATAATGGCTGTATTTTTAATACTATCTAACAAAACCTGGCAAGGATTATCCAACAAATGAAGTCTAGAAAAATAGATTCATACTTCTGATTTAGCAATGAAACATTAATAGGAATCGCTTTTAACTCCAGACTATTAATTTGCACCCAAACATCTTAAATACAAATTTCCCTAAACCACTGGATTTTTCTCAGTAACTTATTATTAGAGGAAAACCAGGTTAAACAGTATGGCTAAATGACTCCTATCATACCCCATTATCATCTGCTAATAAGCTTTGTCAAGCTTTCACCAATAGGGCTAAAATTTGTCTTGCTTACTGCCCGTATGAGGCTTAGGGGATATTTTGAGGAAGAACAGCAGACCAACAAAATGAGACACAGATGCAGAGGAAATAGTGTTGGGAAAAAAGATCTGTGAAATCAGGTTGGTTGTGGTTTTCTTCCCCAAAGTGAAATATTAATTAAAAATATAAAATAAAATAAAATAAAACTGTCTGTACTTACAAACTTGAAATCCTTAAGCTATGAAATTGGAACTTTCACAGAAGATGAGTTGGGTATCAGGAATTTGCCTTTTTCTAATCTCAAGGCAAACTCATGCAAACATGCTAACAGTCCTCTAAGGGATATAGAATTTAACAGCATCTTCAGATATTTTCAATTAAAACAAAGTTTTGGGGGTTTTTTTGGTGGTTTCCTTGTCCGCTCCCCACATTGAGAGCACTGCCTACAAGCCACCACCCACTACTAGAGAAACAGAAGTTGCACTACTCAAAGCTCTGGATTTATGACCAACTATTCTTCTGTCTCAACCATAATGTCACTGAACTTGACCTGTCATAGGGTCAATCAACCCTATCGGTAGGGTTTTTCACCCTACTGATACCAAAGGGCAATGTCAACAGATAATTCTTGGATACATCTTTTCTACTGTAATTGCTGCTCCAGAGGTTGAAGCTAGTTCATACATTGTACTCACAACAGCTTTTAACCAGCTGCATGCTGGAATAAGTGACTGGCCTAGGATCACTAGGATCTGACTAGGACAAAGGAAGTTTGTTTAAATGCAAAATTAGTGAGACATTTTATTAAGGCTTCTAATATCTGAGTTCTGCCAATAAGTTTTCTTGTATACACCTAGATCTGACTACCTGTGCACCCACACTGTATGAACATCCTCTGTAATCTTCAGAGAGCCCTTGCCTTGGTCACTGATTAGGAAAGACCCGGCCTAGGGATAAGTCAGAGTTGAACAGCGCCAGAGGTCCTGAACACAGGATATGATGCGCTTTTTTACTCCTCTTGCCTCTTTTTCTTACCCACCTTTTCTTCTTTTATCTCTGGTTTAACTGGAGTCTTCTTCGGGCAAGACTAAATCTTTTCCTGCAAGTCAGCAAGGACAGAGGCAATCAAAACCAGCGTCTTAAAAAGGCAGATGCTGTGACAGGTTTGGGAGGTCTCCAACTGGCTATAACAAAACCGTATTCTGCACCAACCTAGGCCAGAAGCTGCAAACTAAAGGGTCAAACACTAAAACATAATATTTTTCCTTTAAAGCTTTCATATTGAATTGAGAGAAGCCTTGTAGAGGACTTGAGGATAATGGTAGATGAAAAGTTGTGCATGACCTAGTAATGTGCACCTAAAACCCAGAAAGCCTGGGCTGCATAAGAAGAAACACTGCCAGCAGATCGAGGGAGGTGATTCTCCCCCTCTGCTCTGCTCTCATGAGACCCCACCTGGAGTACTGTGTGCAGTTCTGGGATCTCCATTCTCCAGCACAAGACATGGATCTATTAGAGCTCATTTAGAGGAGGGCCATGAAAATGGTCAGAAGGCTGGAGCACCTCTCCTATGAAGAAAGAGAGAGTTAGGATTGTTCAGCCTGAAGAAAAGGCTCAGGGAAGACCCAGCTCCCTTAGAAGGAGGCTCATGAGAAATATGGAGAGGCTTTTTACCAGTTACGGTAACACTGTAGTGACAGAACAAGGGGTAACGGTTTTAAACTAAAAGAGTGTGGATTTAGACTCGATATGAAGAAATACAGGTGGTGAGACACCACAAGTGTCACAGGAGAACAGGCTGCCCAGAGAAGCTGTGGATGCCCCATCACTAGAAATCACAGTATCACAGTATGCTAGAGATTGGAAGGGACCTCAAAAGATCATCTAGTCCAATCCCCCTGCCGGAGCAGGAACACCTAGATAATGTTACACAGGAATGTGTCCAGGCGGGTTTTGAATGTCTCCAGGGAAGGAGACTCCACAACCTCCCTGGGCAGCCTGTTCCAGTGTTCCGTCACCCTCACTGAGAAGAGGTTTCTTCTCAAGTTTAAGTGGAACCTCTTGTGTTCCAATTTGTACCCATTACCCCTTGTCCTATCATTGTTTGCCACTGAGTAGAGCCTGGCTCCATCCCCGTGACACTCCCCCTTTATATATTTATAGACACTTATAAGGTCACCCCTCAGTCTCCTCTTCTCCAAGCTATAGAGACCCAGCTCCCTCAGTCTTTCCTCATAAGGGAGATGTTCCACTCCCTTAATCATCTTTGTTGCCCTGCGCTGGACTCTCTCCAGCAGGTCCCTGTCCTTCTTGAACTGAGGGGCCCAGAACTGGACACAATATTCCAGATGGGGTCTCACCAGGGCACAGCAGAGGGGAAGGAGGACCTCTCTCGACCTACTAACCACCCCTTCTAATACACCCCAGGATGCCATTGGCCTTCTTAGCCACAAGGGCACAGTGTTGGCTCATGGTCATCCTGTCGTCCACTAGGACCCCCAGGTCCCTCTCCCCTACACTGCTCTCTAACAGGTCGTTTCCCAACCTGTACTGGAACCTGGGGTTGTTCCTGCCCAGATGCAGGACTCTACACTTTCCCTTGTTATATTTCATCAAGTTATTCCCTGCCCAACTCTCCAGCCTGTCCAGGTCTCGCTGGATGGCAGCACAGCCTTCTGGCGTGTCAGCCACTCCTCCCAGCTTAGTGTCATCAGCAAACTTGCTGACAGTACACTCAATTCCCTCATCTAAATCATTGATGAATATATTAAATAATACTGGTCCCAGTACTGACCCTTGAGGCACTCCACTAGTTACAGGCCTCCAACTAGACTCTGCCCCATAGACTACAACTCTCTGGCTTCTCTCCTTCAGCCAGTTCGCAGTCCACCTCACTACCTGATCATCCAGTCCACACTTCCTCAATTTAGCTGTGAGGATGCTGTGGGAGACTGTGTCAAATGCTTTGCTGAAGTCAAGGTAGACCACATCCACCGCTCTGCCATCATCCATCCACCGTGTTATTTCCTCATAAAAGGCTAAGAGATTGGTCAAACATGATTTCCCCCTGGTGAAGCCATGTTGACTGCCCCTCATAACCCTCTTATCCTTGATATGCCTTAAGATGGCACCAAGGATAAGGTGTTCCATCACTTTCCCAGGGATGGAGGTGAGGCTGACCGGTCTATAGTTACCCGGGTCCTCCTTCTTGCCCTTTCTGAAGACTGGAGTGACATTTGCTTTCCTCCAGTCCTCGGGCACCTCTCCCGTTTCCCAAGACTTGGTAAGGATGATGGAGAGTGGTCTAGCAATGACTTCCGCCAGTTCCCTCAGCACCCACAGGTGCATCCCATCTGGACCCATGGATTTATGGATGTCCAGATTGCTCAACTGATCTCTAACCCATTCCTCATTGACTAAGGCAAACCGCTCCGTCGACCTGACTTCATCTAAGGTCTCAGGGGTACAGGGCTCTTCAGGACCGCCTGCAGCAGAGTAGACAGAGACAAAGAAGGCATTCAGTAACTCTGCCATCTCTGTATCTTCTGTCACCAGGGCACCCATTCCGTTCATCAGTGGGCCTACATTGCCTCTGGTGTTAGTTTTGTCTGCCATGTATTTGAAAAAGCTCTTTTTGCTGTCCTTGACCCTTCTCGCCAGGTTTAATTCTAAGGAGGCCTTAGTCCTCCTAGCTGCCTTCCTACATCCTCTAGCAGCAGCCTTATATTCCTCCCAAGTGGCCAGCCCCTCCTTCCATGACCTGTAAACTCTCCTCTTCCACTTGAGCATACCCAGCAATTCCCTATTTAGCCACACAGGTCTCTTGGCCCTCTTCCTTGACTTCCTACGTGTCGGGATGCTCCAATCTTGAGCACGGAAAAAGCAATCCTTGAATGTCAACCAACTATCTTGGGCCCCTTTACCTTCAAGCAGCCTTGCCCATGGGATTTCCCCTAGCAATTGCTTGAAAAGGCCAAAGTTTGCCCTGCTAAAGTCCAGGGTTGCAATTCTACTTGGTATTCTACTAGTCCTACCACACAAGATCCTGAACTCCACCATCTCGTGGTCGCTGCAACCAAGGCAGCCCTCAACCCTTACTGCTTCAACCAGATCCTCCTTGTTAGTGAGGATGAGATCCAGCAGCGCTCCTCTCCTGGTCGGCTCATCCACCATTTGCAGGAGGAAGTTATCATCCATACACTGGAGGAACCTCCTGGACTGCGGCTGGGTTGCCGAGTGGTCCTTCCAGCAAACATCAGGGAAATTAAAATCCCCCACGACGACCACGGCCTGTGACTGTGAGGCCGCTCTCAGCTGCCTGTAGAAGGCCTCGTCAACTTCCTCACCCTGACCTGTTCAAGGCCAGGCTGGAGGGGGCTTTCAGCAACCTGATGTAACAAATCCCTGCCCATGGTAAGGGAGATTAGATGATCTTTGCAGGTCCAAAGCAAACCATTCCAAGATTCTGTAATTCTGTATTCTTATGCAGTCTAGATTATCCCTTGACCTCAAAACGGTGTTGAGTATTTTTTGTGAGCTACTCAAATATTACAGCAATAAGCACCACAGAAAAGTCCACACAGAAATTAATAGTCTACAGCAAACAGAGCCTGAGGCTCACACTGAACAACCAGGCTAAGATAAAATACTGACCAATGTCTTAAGAAGTGAGTATCATCTGTTCTCTTCACTGAATGAGGTAGGACTGTGTGGAGAAAGAAACGCACAAGTAATTATGCAACCGGAGGCTGTATTGTGCTGCCCCTTTGCCAAGGGGACAAAGGGGCAAATTAAAAACACACCCGACCAGCTTAATTACGGGATTTATTACGTGTTTGATGTTAATTTAATATAGTCTTTGCTTATAATTGGCACTGCTGCTTTTCTACTATCAAAATATTTTAACAATTGATTTAGAAACTTCTTTAATCACCTTGTATCATTTATTGTGTTACTATGCAAGCAGGTGGGAGACATCAAAAAACTAAATACTGTATTATTCCAATCTACTTTTATCAACACTTTATCCTTCAGTTTTCAAAATCCTCAGATGCAACCCTATTAAAAAAAAAAATTTTATTAAAGTTCTTGTTTGAATTCATTAGACTCCAAGTAATTTATATGTGCAAACATTCACACTATCATAATGATCAAGCATTAAAGGAAAACAGCCATTTTGCCTGAGGTACATTTATATACACACACACACATGTGTACAAAACCAAACTGAATGTGCCTGAGTTTCTCCAGAGAGACAGATGCAGCCTCTGCTAGTAAGACACTGTAAACAGAAAAATGGATTTAAAAATGTTGTAACACGCAGTATTGCCTCTAAGACAGTTTCTTTCTTTCTGGCCATATTTCAACTTTTGCAAAAATATATAACAGATATTCCAATTTTAACATTAAAAATCAAATTAGCTATAGATTCTACAAAAGACATTCTGAATTCTGTTCTCAAGTGTTTGATTTTTCTATCTGCATTTACATTACAATAGCATTTTGGATGTGTAGTGGGACCTTGAAATCACAAGGCATCAACAAAATACACCTTGTAGAAACAGAAATTAATACAGGCCTAGAAAATTTATGGAGGCAAACTTTTGGGGATGGAATAGAAGTACAATTATTTCTCTACCTGAATATATACTACTGTAATATTTAATACTATTACAAAAGTGAACTTGGACTGTGTGTTAACTGGGCATGCAAACTCACTTTTACTCAATCCAGCGATCCCTAGAAGACATTTGCGCCAAATAAGATTCAGTAGTTTAAATGCACTCAGTTCTATTTCAGGCACCCTAAGGTAACCCTCTCCACCATCTCTGCACCAGCCTCCAAGTTTTGTTTTTAAATACTGTAGGGTCTCCTGCATCTCCATCTCATCTACCAGTCAGCTGCAATGCCTAGTGTACCCTAACAGAACTAGAACCATCAGCTATTAGACTATCATGAAGAGACTTTAAAAGCCTCTCAACAATGTTTATCTAAGGTATTCCTGCCTCCAGCTCTGAAAATGGACTCCCTCTTTGAAGTTAGGAACCCACAATTTCTGGTCACTTAGAAAAAAAAAACAGGTTACTTAAAAAAAAGTTAACAATTACAGTCTTATTCTCACCGGCTGTTCCAGCTATTACACGTCTGGTTTAGGTTTTATACAACAGTTTCCTTTCTTGCTTGGTGCATCTATCATTTAGTTTCTCGTCTTATTAAGTGACTGATTCTGCTTTCCCCTGGAGTATATTCTGCTGCCTCTCTCAATCACCAATCACAAGTATACCAGATTAATTCCACGTAAAAACAAAGTACATTTAACGCCTTTTAAGCCTACAAATCCAAAGCATAATTGCCACTTACAGTAATCGAAGCACATGTACATTATGAAGCTGGCTTCCTTAGGATTGCCAAAGAAGGATAAACAAGTAATTAAAAACCAAAGGGCTGAACATTTCGGGAACTGTGCAAACCAGTACTGATTTTTAAGAGCCATACCTATTCACTCTCGCTTTCAATATTGAACAAAATAATCTTCCTGACCTCAGTGCAAACCTGAAGATGTCTTCTCATCTCTGGAAACATCTGTACTGAAAAATATTAGCTCTTGAAACTGTAATGCTATTCTTTGTGGTCAAAAGAGTAGGTTACCATAAACATTAGATCCCTCTGCATTAAAAACTGTTCATTGTTTTGCTTTTTATGATCTCTGAAATTACAGAAAAGGTGTCATTAGCTTGTATCTCAACACTGATTTATTTCCTGCTCTATTCAATACATAATATGCAGCTGATAGCTAACTTATAAAATAGATCAAACCACATCATCTACAATTTTCTCTAACAAGAAAATAATTACTGCTCTTGTAAATCAAGAAGATCTTTGAGTAGTACCTTGCAAACCTTCCTCTGAAACATCAGTGATTCACTTTCAAAAATTCTTGGACTTGCAGCTATATCATTCTAGGAGAACACTGCTCCATCTTTTAAAAATGGCAGATTTAAGTAAAGTTTAAAAAGGAAAAAAAAAATTAAAACCTGGAATACTATAGTACAAACTGAAAGAAACCAGCTGAAATTTGTAGCACTCGAACCGACTATGATTATGCTTACTTTCCAAAGCAAGAAAAAGGAGGAAGCTCCCTGTCTGTTCACCACATTCATCACTTATGGAAACTTCCCTACTAGACAGAGGACAGCAGGTCTTGGTGCCGTCAGAACATAAATAAACATTGAAAATGTTTATTGTGAGTAGATCTTGAAGTACTGATTGCAGATTTGGAAAAATTCCAGTAGATTTTAAACAAATGCAATTGAGACTGTAGGTCCCTTATTTTCTTAAAACATACATACCCCCTTATTCAAAGGTTATCTTGCTGCTAATATCAACAAGTCAGTAAAGTCTGAGCCACCACCCATTTTACTGAAGTGCTGGCAGCAGGTCAGTACTGCCAGTTGCTGCCTAGAACCTCGCCAAAACAGCTTAAAACACAGATTTGTGTAAATCTAATTTCAACACCCCTCAGAAAACTGTTAATATCAAGTCAGCTGGTCAACAAAGCAGGTTTCAAGAAGCTGCTTCTCAGTCACTTTACAGGGGTTCTGCCACAGCTGCATTGCTGCCGTGAGGCAGCGTGAGAATTACAGGAGAGCTATTTCACTACATATGCAACAAGTGTCAAGTGATTTAACTTTTCACAACAGGTAATAAACAGTATTCTTTCCTTTCTTAAAGTCACAAAGTTGGACTAAGTTAATGAGACTTAACTGAATGATTCCAAATCCTTCCCAGGTGTGCAAAGCACATAACCATGCTGAGATAGATAGTTATGGTAAAATACCTTGGGAATTGGTAGTCATTCTTCCACCATGATGACAGCAAGGTGTGTATTCCTCAAAATCATTACGTAACCTAAAGCAAGACTAACTTGTGAGAACATAATCATTTTCAAGTTTCAATAAAATGAAGTCTGAAGTCCCACAATAAAGTGTGTATGCCATTTTTGCATGAGTATGACATAATTAAGTTTACACCCACTTAAATTATTAATTCCTCAAGAAATTTAGGAAAAGAGAAGTTGTGGTCAGTGGAAGCACTAGACATTCATACCATCAACTGCAGGTACAAAATGCGCTTTCACTAACATCAAGGAAAAAGGGTTTAGAGTGTCATTACACCATCATTGCTATTAACATCCAAAATGATCATTAATGACGGTAGTACATATGAGCAAGAGGACATAAAGCAAGGATTTTCAAATCTAAGATCCCAGGAAACTTGAAGAAGCCTTTTACTGACTCTCCAACTCTGGAGCTGCTCCTCCATCAGCCCTTCCTTGGCTGTTCACCCTGTGGGTGGTGATTCAGCTTAAGAGAGACACACAGACACACAGTACCATACAAGCTAAGAAACACTGTTCTTAGCACTCCCTTTTTCACACTGTGAGTAGCCAGTCGGCTTTATATAAGAAAATAATAATCAACTTCTGTTTTAACAGCGCTGATATTAGTCTCAATCTGCTTTCAACAGCAAATAAACTGAATGAGACGTCATTAGCTTAAAATTTCTTACTACACACTTCCAAAACACTAAGGACTTATTTTTTTTTTGTAGAAAGTCCTTCTTAACAATACACTTCTTGGCTCTTCTCTCCAAATACATACACCTAGATATCAGAACAATACAAAAGGTGCACAGGAATAATAGCTGTCATAATCTGAAGAAAGCCTACCTGCTTTGATCAAAGTTACAAAGGAAAAACAACACACTTAGCTGCAAAAAAAAAAAAAAGTGAAGCCACTTGGAGAATACTGAGACTAAACAAACACTATTTTGCTGTGTGTAACCAGTATAAATGGTTGAGAGCAAGCATCTGAGGGCTAGCACAAAAGAGAATAGGAGCGTAGTAAATCCACACTTAACGCCGCACTAAAAATATATGAACTCATATTCATGCTTTACAGAATTTGATATCTTCACTGCTTCATGAGGTTACATTTTTATATAAAACTCCTGCAATTCACCAAATGTCATGTGACAAAGAAAGGAGTTGGTGGAGAAGAAAGGAGACTAGGGAAGAAAGGAGACTTCTTCCCTGAACACTGAGCACTCTTAGCCATTAAAAATATAGAAAAGCACCACGCAAGTGACAGAGAGAGACAGATGGCAAGTATGGAAGCTACAGGGCAGCTAAGACTGACAGTGTTCCTGACAGCTTCAGAAAGCAGAACCACAGGCAAGCCTCAAAAGGTGACTGAACAAGGAGACCTTTCTCAGGAATTTGAGGAAAAATCTCAAGATGGAAAAATACAGATTGCTTAAGCTGAGCAACCTCTGGGAGAGGGACAGGGTTTGAAAGAAGGACTAAGGAAAAGCCAACACACTTGAATGACAAGTGAAGCAAGCAGTAATTTGTTTTTCAGCCTCATAACTCTCCCTCACCCTGAAGCTTTTCTGGTTTCATCCTGGTCAGATTTGTTGTGTTCTAATCAAGACTTCACTTTCAGGGATTAAAAAGTTTAGTCTTTTTTAGCATGCTCAATATAAAAACAGAGATGGGGATGCATAGAGGAAGTAATTCCACCTAAATCCGCTGTCTGATTCAGGGTCCTAAGAGATTACACTGCATTTCTGAGGGGGGAAGAAAGAAGAAAAATCAAAGATTTAAAATTACAGTTTCAAGAGCCAGTGTAGTTTATCTTAAAAATGCCAAACGAAGGTAAAGGATTTCTTTGCTTTATACACATTTAAGAACTCACAGGTAGTATTTCTAAGCATTGCTACCATATGTACTTCTCCTAACAGTTTTACCACTGAATGGAAAGCTGTCAGAATTAGCAGATTCAGAACTTCAGCTGAATGGGATTTACCATAGCAGATGTATCCAAGCACATCTTTTTATGTGCAAGTACTTGTCATACCTGCATTTCATCAAGCCAAAAATGCCTTTTCATTATGGGAAAGATTAAAAGGTGCATATACATGCTGCTCACAGAAATTTCACACACAGTTTACTGAATTCCATGATGATTATTTTGATTCATTGGATTTATAAATCCATCTACTGCAATCCAAGTGTCTGCATAAGTCTCAGTTTGAGTGCTATATGGGCAACTATGGCCAAGAAACTTGAAACTGATACAGCAAACCAAGTACCTGTAAGGCATCAATGAATTAGGGCATGCAGAAACCTCTTGCCTCCTTCCCTCAAGAGTTTGCATTTATTTGGAAAAGTTACAAGGATTTTACTGCTATTATTTATAAACTGGTTTTCTAACAATGACTCTCAAAATGAAATTGACCTAAAAGGACTCTCTTAATGTGCAAGTTTTGGACAGCCAACTGCTAAGAGTTCAAGGATTTCTGTTATTTTGAAGACAGGAAAAAATATATTAGGATCACCTTCTGTAAGTTTTAAAAGCTGTAAAGTGCAATAGGCTTCTACCCTACCTCTGTGTTCTATGGAGGGCAGTTTAATTTGGATTGAATTGCCTGTTAAATACATAAAATTGTTACCAGTTCTCAGACCTCCTCTCAAAAACTGTCAGTCTCTGATCAACTTCACTGCCCAGCCACATGTATCCTTCGGCTGCTCCTTCGCAGCCAGTTTCTGTTGACAAAGGCCCCTGTCTCTCAGCAGCACCCACAGCCTTACCCCCATTTGCTCTGATTCCACCACAGCAATCCACTCGTGTTTACAATGCAGTGCATCCCATGTATTTTTTCTCTCTCTACCAGTCCTCCCTTGTGCACTCCTAAAACAAGGGTCCAGTAGACATTTCTGATGACCAGCCATCTCACAACTAAATCTGTCACCTTTTTCTACACCTCACCTCCTTCCAGATCAATCTGAAGAGGAGCGATCACAGAACGGTTTGGACTGGAGGGGACCATAAAGATCATTTAGTTCCAACCCCCCTTGCCATGGGCAGAGACTTCCACTAGACTAGGTTGCCCAAAGCCCCATCCAACCTGGCCTTTAACACTGCCAGGGATGGGGCAGCCACAGCTTCTCCGGGCAACCTGTGCCAGCGCCTCACCACCCTCACAGTAAAGAACTTCTTCTTCATGTCTAATCTAAAACTTTGATACATTCTTCATAATGGAAGGCTCCAGATCAGAACTTCTTCAAAGGTCAAAGATAAACACACATGCAAGAGGTAAACCAATAGAGCTTTATTTCCAATCTGGGGATAAAAGGAGAGATTATCTATTAGTCCTACGCATTTCCTAACAGGCTTCTTGTTCCAAACATGTTTCAAAAATATTAATTTTATACCTTCTGCAATGGTTCTGCAAATTGTTCCTCAAACTTTTTCCTTAGCTGTACTACATTTTTACCTTATCCTGCCAGAACTTCAGAACCTTTGTACTTTGCTCTTGCAGACAAAACCTGACCTTTTAAAAGATGGTGAAGACTGCTTTGTTTACCTCTCTTACTCTGCTGTTTGCTATGCCATGCTGGTTTCTTTTCAGCCTTGTTATCTTCGATGGATGTATGCATTTTCTCCCAGACTCCCACATGGCATTTTCATGTAGTTCCCATGCCACTTGCAAGGATTTTACTTTTAGAAATTGCCTTTAATATGCTTTTTCATTTTAAGTAGTTTTCTCTAAAAAACAAAACCCCTAAAGCAGGGATTTTCACATGTAGTAGTGCTTGATCCTATAAGAGATTTAAACACATTTTATAAGACACTATTTGAGAGTAAAACTTTCAACCAGATCCTGCATGCAATGGTCAAAACCACATAAACTGCTTCTCCATCTTCAGATTTGTGGACTAACTGCTTCATGAAATACTCGCTAACTGTACCTAGCCATTTAGCCTTCACATCAATCATTGCTGCAGCCACTGCCACTACCATGCAGGTCTAGGCTGACCATACAACTGAGAGGTCAGAAGAGAATGAAAGGGCTCCAAAGAGAAAGGAGAGAAGGAAAACAACCACATAATAAAGTCAGTTTCTCTTCATTTATATAGCACATTGCTCACGGGGCTCCAGGTCCTGGAATTAGACATAACATTTATCATTTTTCATGATCTGCTGTTCCTCTTAGTTTCTAGCCCATGATTGCAGAGGGAAGAAAAAAAAAAAAAAAAAAAGAATTCAGATACTAGATGGGAATTCAAGAAATGGAAAGCAAACAAATCTTTATTAAAGATAACAAAAAGTATAACTTAACTGCTCAAAATTAGCTCGCAAAAATTTAAAAGCAATTAAAATCTGACCACTGAGATTCAACAAGCCACCACAGAGCCAAAACACCTGCTGAAAACACGCTTGGTAGACCTATGTGCATTCCTATGTTTTGATGCAAACAGATGTTCTACTTGGATCTCCTTCTTAACGCTCCTATCATAAAATCACTTTTCTCTCTGTGTACCCCAGGGATACCTCCCCCACTATTTGTATCTAAATTCTCCTCTTCATACCTTGCTAGTCCCATCAAACCATCACCTTTTTTCCCTAGGTTACAGCAGCATTAGCAACCTTCCTTCTTGTTGTCTGTGGCAGGGGGACAAAGCTAGGAAGCCGGGACTTATCTACCTTCCTTCCCCTGCTGGGAAGGACTCCCCTCCTTCCTGAGCTTGTGGCTCACACTGCAGAGCTGGGTTTCAGTACCGCCAACCGACAGCTGATGGTGAAGCATGAAATTTTTCTGCCAACTCTTGTCAATTCTAATCTTAAATACCCTCTTCTCCAAGAAACTGTAGAGCAAAGACTGGGGCATGTGCCACAGAAACTTCTTGCAATTGTTTAATACTTTATCCTAGGAGAAACTTAATACATATCAAAGGGAGCAATTATAAAACAGCAGCCTAAAGGGAGCAGATAGAAACAGGAGTCACACAGAAATGCATCTTTTCTGTCCTGTCTTTTCAGGTGAGAGGAAGAGAACAGGTATTTTTCCTTACAAGTTTTTGTGTACTACTAGCAACAGAGCAAACAATAAACTAAAGAATGTGGGACAGACTGAAGTAGTCAATTATGTTACTCCTTGCAAGGCCAAACAGCTAAAAATCCAAAAGCCCCTTAGAACCTCAGCAGGGCAGACAAGCTCAACAGAGCTGAACAATTCAAGCCTGCAGCTTGCTAAACAAGCAGAGCAGAGATGAGCACTACTCCAACCAGCTCGTTCTGTACACTAAGCAAGCAGGTACCACACAAATGGAATGCAAATCGCACAAGAAAAACATATAAAACAAAGGCAAAAGAGCTAGCAAGATAGGAAGGACAGCAATGTGGGAGAAGGGCAACATCCAGCTGACAAGAAGGTAAATAAGAAGTGTAGGATGTAACCTGGGTAATAGACGAAAGGAAAAAAAATTCAACAAAAACCACCCAAACTGAAAACGTGATCATGGAAGAGATGCTTTCCTTTTCCATATGTCCTTTTAGACTCTTCTGTTTAGCTAACAAATGGCACAAAGTGAAAATCCTCTACCCATACAGTAACAAATTTTGCTCCTGCAATGATACAAAACTTGTGATGTTGTTTAAAACAACAATACAATTACAATGACCTCGCTAAAAATTTTTCCTAATTCACTTGATTTTTATGTTTTCACAGTATCACAGTATGCTAGAGATTGGAAGGGACCTCGAAAGATCATCTAGTCCAATTCCCCTGCCGGAGCAGGAACACCTAGATAAGGTTACACAGGAATGTGTCCAGGTGGGTTTTGAATGTCTCCAGGGAAGGAGACTCCACAACCTCCCTGGGCAGCCTGTTCCAGTGTTCCGTCACCCTCACTGAGAAGAAGTTTCTTCTCAAGTTTAAGTGGAACCTCTTGTGTTCCAGTTTGTACCCATTACCCCTTGTCCTATCATTGTTTGCCACTGAGTAGAGCCTGGCTCCATCCTCGTGACACTCCCCCTTTATATACTTATAGACACTTATAAGGTCACCCCTCAGTCTCCTCCAAACTATAGAGACCCAGCTCCCTCAGTCTTTCCTCATAAGGGAGATGCTCCACTCCCTTAATCATCTTTGTTGCCCTGCGCTGGACTCTCTCCAGCAGGTCCCTGTCCTTCTTGAACTGAGGGGCCCAGAACTGGACACAATATTCCAGATGCGGTCTCACCAGGGCAGAGTAGAGGGGAAGGAGGACCTCTCTCGACCTACTAACCACCCCCTTCTAATACACCCCAGGATGCCATTGGCCTTCTTAGCCACAAGGGCACAGTGTTGGCTCATGGTCATCCTGTCGTCCACTAGGACCCCCAGGTCCCTCTCCCCTACACTGCTCTCTAACAGGTCGTTCCCCAACCTATAGTGGAACCTGGGGTTGTTCCTGCCCAGATGCAGGACTCTACACTTTCCCTTGTTTTGTTTGGGTTTATTCTTAATATTTTCTTTGGAACTACTTACTACTTTGGACTGAGCTACAAGTAACAGAGTAACAAGTAACAGAGCATGAAACAAGAATGATAAACATCCACCATTCCTACT
Organism: Pezoporus wallicus; assembly: GCF_028554395.1. Lineage (NCBI taxonomy): Eukaryota > Metazoa > Chordata > Aves > Psittaciformes > Psittacidae > Pezoporus > Pezoporus wallicus. Next base: position 554,863 of record NW_026636656.1, read on the forward strand.
GCTCTCTTAATCAAAGCTGCAGTTCTGTGTGGCCGCACTTCAGCTTCCTACTCAATCTGTTAGTCAGACACAGTCCATCAGTTTTACTATTACTCTATAGCAATGCCCAGCAGCAGTTCAGATGCCTGCCACTGACCTGTATCACAACAGGATTCTTTATCCCATTGTCAGGTATCTGACAATTTAATCAAAATGAAAAAAGAGAGATACACTAATACCGAAATAATCTGCATAAGTCACAGGCAACGCTATAAAACCCAGCATACATTTACATGTTCATTGACCCACCAGCTTTTGCCAGCAGATGCAGGAGACCTGAGATCAAAAGAGAAAAAGACTTGCTGAAGAGCTGATGTATTACAGAGGGCGTGGGCTTTTTTTCCAAAAAAACTATTTTCAGTTTATTTTCAGTTCCTTTAGCTACATTTTCTATGTGGAGGAAACCATTTCAATGGGCATTTTCAGGTTTTAAAAGCTTGACAAAAAAAGGCATGGCAACTTTAACACAGTTGAGATGAAGTTTGCAACACAAGGCTGTAAGTAGGGACTCTAAACCTTTACTTCACAAAAAAAGAAGTGAAATACATACACATACATATACACACACAAACTAATTATTTGAGGTTTTTCCACAGTAGCTTAGTAAGTGGTCTGTTCAATTTTCATGTGAAAGTGTATAGAGAATTTGTATCTAGACTCTTTTTGGATGCAGTGATACATGAGGAAGAAATTAAGTTGAACGATGGGAAATTTCAGCTAGGTGAGAAGAGAAGCTCTCTTCTGATGAGGGTAGTTCATCACTGGAAGAGGTTGCTCACAGACACCGTGGCCTTCTATAACTCCATCTTTGGAGTTACAATTTTTGGGCAACGCGTACAGCTACCTGCTCTAGACAGGCCGACTTGTGAGCAGGGGGTTGAGCTAAATTACTGCCAGAGGCCCCTTCCTACCAACATAACTCTGTAATAAATCCAAATGACTACTAGTAGAGAACAACATAAAATACTTCATAAAAGCTACTCATCTCATCTGAACCTTGTTAAGTCAGCAACAGAAAAGATACAGCTTTAGCCTGATAGAGGCTTTTCTGGCATGAAAACATGGAAGTTTTTGCAGTTATAGAAGTTATTCATCACTCATATCTGAAGCTTCTCAGAAAATAATGGTCCTACTCCCACCACTAAATATTAAGGTCTAGTTAAAAGATGAAAATATTACCTGACAACTGTGCTACTGGGGATTTATAGTGTAAGAGCTGAAGATGCTTAGTTTAACATTTGTGTCTCTTATTACAAAACTTACCTGACTTAAGAAACCTGTGTCAAAATAATAAAAGACCTATGTAGGACAGGATCTCAAACTAGCTTGTGCTTGAATTTTCTCATTATGTACATGTCTTTCTCTTCCAGCAAGTATAAAAGAATATAGGGAGAGCTTTAAACCCTCAAACAAGTTGGTTGTGGTTTGTTTGTTGTTTTTTGTTTTTTTTTTTGGGGGGGGGGGAGAACACAACCAAAACAAAACAAAACACACAAAACACCTTTCAAATTTCAGATTTTGATCCTTCCTTCACCTCTCAAGATTGTAGCTTTATTTCTGCTCCCTGCGTTCTTCTGCCGTCTTCCAGACTTCACTCTCACTTTGGGCTCACAGCTTATTCCTATGCTGCTTCTTTTCTTTACCCTCTTCCTCTGAGGGGTTCCTCAAGCAAACACCATCAGTCGCTATTCCACCTACCTACACATTCCCAGCCACAGGCTGTGTGCAAAGACACATGGAAATAAAGTAAATAATTGCAAATAGCTACTTTCAAGTGTGAAAATACACAAACACTGAGATACAAAAGTATTTGCTACTTAAACAAAAGCCAGCTCAAAAAAACAATTCAGAAATAGGCTACCCGGGCAAAGGGGGGGGAAAAAAAAAGAGAAAAAATGATTAAGCTTTTCCCTACCTTACCACCTCTAAAATTTCATTTAACATACATTTAAAAGCATAATGTGCTCAAGTCTTAGAAATAAAGATTTGAAAGTCAGTAAGCTCTTTCCACTGACATTAGACTTTAGATGACAATTTGAGAACAAAAAAAATGTATTTTTGATTTGTGTTTTGACCAGTATGCCTCCTTTTTTCACTCAGCTCACTTTCAAGGTTATTTGTTTGCAGAAAGTAACTGGTCTCAGAGAGGTCAGCTCCTCTGCATACTCTAACACCCTGGAGGGCCATCTCCTTCCCACACCAAACAGCACCAGAAACCCCACAGCCAGACATCTCATCAATTTACTTCACAGAACTGGGAAGTATACTCAAGTCAATTATGAATATCATGGTTTGTCTCAGCAACCCTTTAATACTTTGACTTTGGAAACTGAAGTTGCATCTGGTCATTGCTTTCTCCATCCCAACATTATTCTTCATACATTCTTCAAAGTTTCCCCCTTACTAAGCCAGTATGTTTGGCATCCCTCTCAGTTTGTAGACACTCAGAGCCACGCTTCAACCTGCATTAATTATCCACTTTCACAACTGACATATAACTATATTAATGCAACATTTCTGATACATCTGAAATCAACTCTGCATCGAACATTTTCTAACAGATTACTTTTTTTAAAGAAAATAAGAGAGTTAGTATATTAAGTTTAAATAATTAATTAAAGCCATTCGCCCCCTCCTCCTTCTTCTAAGATGACTTTAAGCTGTGGGCCAAACTCAGATCTCTGTAGAAGTGTACATAATAGCAAGCTTCGTAGCAGAACCAAAGCCTTCAGAGCTTGAAGACAAAAGGACCTATCCTTGCCAGAACACATTTTATACTTTTTTAGTCAATACACATTTAAATCTGAAGCACTGATCATGTAACAGACAACAACTACTTCAAGAGTTACTAATTTTGCCACTTTAGAATTTGTTCTGAAAGAAGATCCATGCCGTCTTGAACAAAATCCCAAAATACTTTGTTGTTAATTTTTCCCCCTAAATTCGTAGTTGATTCAAAGCTGAATCATTTATCGTAACAGCAGTCCAAATTAGACCCTTCATTCATACAATCAGCCTCCTACACAGTGTCTGGAAACGTTGTTCAGCAATAACGTAACTCTAAGTTACTTCTACGGCAACCAGGAACCTGAAGACATCCAACATACTTTAGCACTAGAAATTTAGGCTATAAATACTGCCAGAAAACAGGCAGCAAGTTGAATGCAATAGTAAATCCATTAAATATGGGTTCCCTCCCTTTTATTGGATTTCATTCGGCACAGAGAACAGCAGAGTCTTTACATTATTAGCTCACTTATTACCATGGCTGCACCAGACTCTGGGAGGAAATGCTTTTTACCCTTTTTGCCTTAGAAGGCAACACATGAAAACTGCCAGCACACCCCAGGGGGGCTATCATTGAGTTCGACTGACCAGCTTTCTACATTTTCCACTGAGCTTCGTGGTCACTGGAGCTGAGCTGGCAAAGATTTTCTTACTCCTCACAGAGTTCTCAAAAAAAAAAAAAAAAGGAAAAGGAAAAGCTCACAATTTTATCCTTATTTTTGCCACCATCTGGGTCTACAGGTTTAATCTTTATCAGCGTAATGGCATTACACAGCAACTTTTCCCACTCACACAGTAACTTTTCCTATTCCACCTAAAACCAATACATACCCCAAAGCTACGTAAGGATTCAAGCAATATCCTATTCAGAAGGATTGGAAATTACTCTAAATTAGGCAAGTAGTTAAAAGAAATTAAAAACCATCTTAGTAATACAAGAGAGTTAAAACAGCTGCTGTGCCTTATAACACTGTACAGCCCAAGGGGCTGCTACTGACACTTCACTTTTGTTTTCTCCCTAAGGGTTCCTCTGCATTGCTCCTACAAGAGAAGAGAATAGATCCTTATTTTAAATAAAATCTTATTAGACAGCCTATTTTCCAGTATAAAATACCAGAAGAAGCTGAAAAAAAATAAAACCTTCATGATACATGAAGCTAGATTAAGAAGAAAGCAGCAAGGTTTGCATGAAAGAGCAACCAAATTTGCTTGGGTAAATCACTAAGTTCTCTTACAGACAACTAGAACTGCTGCTCAGGTGATCATTTTCATCACATGCACCTCCCTGTCTCAAAACTTACTACCTTTCACAGATATCTGTAAATTATAAATCTATCTGCAAATTATAAGGATGTGTGAAACAGTGGTCAGCACAATCCATTCTCAATTGAGTAGTGCTGACTACCATTTCATCAGTACCATCTACATGAACATGAGCTCTAGTCCTTCCTTCAGGCAACCTGCCGAGGTTTACTGCAGCAGCATCAGAAGTCTGAAGACAAGACTTAGCTTTGGGTCAGAAGTTTTCCACGGCTGTGACAACCCTGATGCTGAAAAGTTCCATCTCCATCAATCATTTGTCTGTGACTCTGGGCAGAGAAAAATCTCACAAGAGACAAGTACAGTGCACAAAGCAGCTGAGGAGAGTTGCTAGCTGCTGCCACATGTTCTAAGACAAGTTATCTTTCATAGCATAGAAGAGATTAGCAGGTAGCATTGCTATCTCAAACAAGCTGGATCAAATCAGTCTAACTTCCCTCTAAAATACAGCAATTGACTTTGAATAGGAACAGTAGGAAGGAAAACTCCCTGGAAAGCACTTCTAAGAGCTTTATGAAACAAAAGCTTTATCACAAAAGGATTTCATTCTGTTCAATGTTTGCATCAACAATGTAGATGCTGAATACAAAATGCATTTATTAAATATGCCAATGATGAAAAGCTAGGAATGACAAAATCAAAATCTGAGTCAATTTTACAAATTAAAGAAATTGACAAAAGAGGAATGATATCCAGTGGGGATGAGCACAAAACTCTTACAAGGAAAATATAAGTAGTAGTCTTTAAGAAAATGAATAGCGTCTAAATCCCAAGTTGAACAGTCAGTGTTAGGAAACTGCAAAACACTGAAGTGTGGAACAAGGACAGCTTTCAGAATAAGCAAAGTCATCTTTTTTGCTTCACTCTGCACTACACTTATAGATGAAATACTGGACCCTCCACTGAAGCATCAATTTTCAAGAAACCAACTGACAAATCCGAAGAGGAGGAACATGAAGAATGGCCTACAATAAATACAGAATGAGCTGGATCTGCGTACTTTTTAAAGGAGGGTTGAAAGAGGGCTTCCTAAGAACCAAAGTACTCAGCAAGCTACTGCAAAGAAAAGGGGATCAATTTATTCTGTTTCTCAAAAAACAGAAGATGCAATAGGCTTAAAATTGGAATTAATAAGATCCACACCAAGCACTGGGGGGAGACACACCACTTTCCAACAGTAAGGACAGTGAAACCCTTGAGCAGATTACCAAGGTTCTTTTAAAGCATCCAGCACTGGACACAGTTAAGAAAAGAAAACTGCCACACCATCAGTACCATGACCATAGCAAACTGTTTAATACTTCTTGCTCCTTACATTTGTATTAAAAAAGCCCAAACAAACAAATAAAAAAACCCAACTCTACAGAGCTCACTGGCTCTAACATTCATTTCAGTAGAGGATACTAAGGTATCCTAGATAAGTTATGGGTGTATCACTAGGAATGGGTTCAAGTTCTAGAGAATGTGTTGGGCTTTCTGGTTGTTTTGGGTTTTGTGGGTTTTTTTGTTTTTTTTTTTTGTTGTTGTTGGTTTTTGTTGTTGTTGTTTTTGTTTAAACATTTGTGACTTCTTATTCTCTTCTCCCCCTACCTCCAGCAGAGTCTTAATTTTCAATTAACCCTCTTCCATGTTTATGATGACCATAGTTACCAGGGCTGCAAAAAACAAGAGTCCATTTTACCCTCTGTTATTGCTAGAGCTTTAAAAAACACTCAATAGTCAAACAAAGGATTGCATAAGAAGAAAGAAATCCTACTAATAGTTTCTATTCAACTCTCCCAATTCCATGACTCATGGGTTTACTGCTGATTTATACTCCTATAGAATAACAGAGCACACAGTAAGTTAAGCAGACATGAGGAAATGGAGAGTATAATGGGAGCAAATTAATGAAAATCAATAGTTTCAAAGACTAAAGTGCACTGATAATAAAGCTCATGAGGTTTACAGAATTAGTCTGATTTCACCATTTTCAAATAAGAAAATTAGACAACACTTTCAATGCAGTGTTCTCTCAAGTGTGTAGTTTAAAAGATAACCTTCCTGGTTTAATCAAACTTGTAATAAATAATAATGAATAATTATTAATTATATTGCAGGCACACCGGCAAGGGAGAAAAGTGTGCCTTGATTAGGACTTCTAAGATCCCCTCTCAATCCCTCACACATACAGTAGAGAGGCAAAGCCAGCCCTGTCTCACACACCAAATTTTACCTGGTAACCTAACAGACAGACAACATCTCTGCAACATCAGACATTGAATTCTTCTCATCTAGTTTTAGACAACAAGCCCACATTAGCCTTTCCAATCATCCCTTGCAATCAGTGAAAGGAAGAAATGCACCCCCAGAAGACAGTTCAGCAGGTTTTGGACATACCTTAAACCCCCCCAAATGGCTGCTCATATTACTCTGTTTCTTCCCGCTGTCTACCGAACTGGCCTAATGTCACTTCCTCAGACTTGAGACCAACTCTTCCCCACATCCCAGGTTAGACATCTAACAACATTTCTTTTCCCTTTCTTTCCTCAAGCAATGTTGGCTAAGGCTCCTCAGTCTCAGCTTCTTGGCACCTCAGAAGGAAAGCCAAGTTCCAGAGGTGGAGCTAGACACAAGCATCATCAACCTCAATGACTTTGAGAGGGCAAAGCAAACGCACAAAAGACTGTTCCTTTAAAAAAGGATTACACCCCAGTTTCAGTTACTTTTTTTTGTAGCAGCCATTTTTGTGAGGCAAAGTAAATAACCCAAGTTGTAGACACAGTGCATAGCAGTAACTCTGTTGTTAAATGTTATGGAGGGCTATCCTACTGATGCAAGAACTTCCAAGTGAACCTGACTGCATCTTCATGGGAAAAGTCCCACTGCTTGGATAACAGTAATTATCTGAAATGATGAGCTGAAAACTGTGCTAGTAAGAATTTAATTTAAAACTGCATCAGCTGCATGCCCTTCCCCATGTCCTCACTATCCAGACAGGAACTCCTGTAAAAGTGAAAGCCATAAGTCAGTATGAAAAGTTAATAGCCTGGCTCTGTAAACACTTTAGCAGGTATTTCAGCAGAACATCTTGCATCCTGAAAATTAAAACATGCAAGTGTTTGAAGAAATAAAGTCTAAAATTGTTGGTTTGATTGCTGGTTTTGTTTTGTTGGGTTTTTTTTAAGTAATGACATTCAAAAGGGTAACTTTGATTCTCACCAAGAAAGAGAGTTCTACAACTTCACAACAGCATCCAACACATTGACAAACAAATTTTCCTACTGAAGTACCTAAGGTGGGATGAGAGCACAGAGAACACTTCATACCATTCACTCAGGCAGAGGTAAAGGTCCAGTGAGACCTAAGTCAGAACTGGCGCTTGGGCTTTAAGAAGTTCAAATTGCTGGGGCACAGCAGCAATTTCTCCCACATTGTTTCCTGGGACCTGAGATTTCAAGACACCAACATCAGAAACACAAAAAATGGGATGAAGTCTCTCTAAAACCCTGAGGAGATTTCAGAAGTAGAACATCTTTAAACACACTGTCCATGAAAGACAAAGACCCTCAGGGTGAGGTGAGGTAAAGTAGTGCTTCTCATACCTTCTAAGACCCTTGGGAGAATCATCCACTCCCTCCTTTCCCTGCCAGCTAACCCCTTCCCCCCTGAATTCTAGTTTCTTCGTGAACTCTTCTAAAGACCTGCATTAAAAGGCAGGACTTAATCTAACTTGTTCACAACAAAATAGCAAAGAAAATACTTCTGAGAGCCACTTGTTTAATTTTTTTACTTGCATTACTCTATTACCAGCCATGTAAGAAGCAAATTTTCCCTTATTTCCTCTATGTAGCAAAAGACAGGCTACATAAATAGAGATCTGAAGAAAATCCAGATTTTTTGCTTCTCCTGCTATGAGGAGAAACAAAAAATAATCCAAAATACACTTAACAGCATCTTCACTTCATCAAATACATGGCACAAGAGATCTAATACCTTGGCACCAAATTCATAACATAGCATGTCCTGCTCAGGAAAAACTCATTGTCAGATATTTAACCAATTTAGCCTTATTTTCTGACTCCACAGCTGGAAAGTAGAAACGTTGAGCTATTCAATGAATGCTAATGTCTCAAATACATTCAGAAGCTTTAAAGGATGACTTAAAAATAATCAGTACGTTTTATGTTAGACACATATGCTAGTTTCTTGCCTATTTTCGACATATAGTCTTCTCATTCTCAATTCTCAGTTCAAACATTTAAAAAAAAAGGCTTAGATGCATGCCTCTAATAGTACAGTACTCCAGCAGAGTAGTTTAGGCTTGACGCCAACTTTACCAGGAGCAAAGATATTCACAGCAGAGACAAACCGTACTTTGGGGTTATCTGATTCATTTTACAGCTCCTTGAAAAGCTTAAGTCAAGCTACATGATTATTGAGACAAAATAAAGGGGAAAGTGAAAAGGTAATACAAGAAGCAATGGGTAATAAAACAATGCAACAAATAATTATTCATAGCACTTTCCTCACTTACATAAAGACCAATGAGACAAAGGGAAGTTCTCTGAATCAATAACCAAGAAGTGCAATGTCACACTAACCAAATCATTCACTAACTAAACAAATGTTTAAGAAAGCAGTACCAAGTTGTGATGGCGAAATGTCACATTTCTGCCTTCAATCGAAAAATCAGTAATTATCCACCAGTCACTATGACCTGCTTTGTAATTCAATTCAAAGTTTTAAGTTTAGTTCACATAATGATGTTTTTATTTAAGAGCACTGAGACCACTACTCCACTTTTAATGCCTACTTGTGAACTTTGCAATTCCATTTAACACTGTTATTTTCTTCCTAATATTTTTCACAAGAGAGGAAAAAGGACTTCAGTGGCAAATTATGTATTTTCAGACACTTCCATGAATATTACTCTTCCTTCTTATGTCCCTGGTTAACATTACAAGTTTACTGATTACTCCTTAAAGCTGTACAGTTAACACCAAGTGATTTTGTGTTTCAAGACATTCACAGCATCTCTCTTCCATTAGCACACCAATATGTACACTTATCTCCAGCTAAACATTTTACACAAAATTGTGTGAACTACCTTAACAGTATTCTGCAAGTACAGTCCAAGCCCACAACCATCAATGACAAATTCAAATTATACTGACTGGAGTCATGCTAATGGGACTAGCTTTGCTATATGAGAGGGAACGAAGAAAGGTTCATGTTAAATAACCTTCGAATTGCCACAACAATCAATTTTATCATCTTGATGAACAGACCCTGTTAACATGAGTCCATGTACACCATGGACTGTGTGTGTTCTTAAATTACAAGGCACAAACACGTAAGAGTGGTCCTACTGAATGAAAAGTTAAACTTTGCCAAATCATGCAATTAAGATGGACAGCGAAGAGTAAGTTATCCGGAAACTATAACACAAAAAAAAAAAACAAAACCAAAACCAACTGGTTTTCCTAACAATTTTCCAGCTGTTGAAGTTACAGTCGTATCATTGCATTGCAAAGGTTTAAGCGAGAATTCAACTCATAACTTCTCACTACACACAGTCAAAATCTATCATACAGATAGAGAGGATCTAATATTAGCCTGAACATCTGCTTTAATGGCAAATAAATCAGAACAAACCCCAAAATTTACTGAATCACCTAGAGCTATCTCGTACCGAGATTACCCATCTGACAACCTTTCCACTTCCGCAGTTTCCACAATTTCCACATTTCCACCGACAAGACCTTTTGCGAAACACAAGCACAATACAAGATAAACGCAGAGAGGCAGCATGCACATGACATTCAGAAGTTTTCCCCTGTCGTCACATCATCAACAGAACAGTGTTATTTTTTCCCTAATACTGCGCTCCCTGCTCAAAGCCTGAGCACACATCGCCTCCTGACTCTCAGCTCTCACATACAGCGAGCTATCAGTACACAGCAGCAAGCAGAAAACCAGCCTATCTGCCAACAAGAAACACAGGGAAAGAGAGTTTAAGGGCTTCCGGACAGTTCAGACTCCGCTATTATACCACACAGGCAGCTGCAGCCATCCACTAGATTCTGCAGAGGCACTCTTCTTATGCAGAAGAGTGTAACGCTTTGTTAAAAACAAGTTTCCGAACAACATACAGACAGGAGAAACTTGCATAATAAGCCCCAGCAGAGTTTCTCTCGCGCTACCCTGTGCAAAAGGCGTATGTATATGCGCTGGGTGGAATCAGCACAAGTTTCAGGCGAAGCGAGCGCATTACAGTTAACAGTCAGGGCGGGAAACAGCCCAAACTAGACCCTCCTCTGGGAGATAGGCTTTTTTAACCATCACTTATTTATTCATTTCTCCCGACCGCTCCTCACAGCCGCCGAGCTCCGCGGCCGGCACTTACCTGAGGGTGCGGTTGCCGGCGCAGCCGCGGCGCTCCATGGCGGCAGGCACGCAGCTGGTGAGCTCGGTCCAGTCGGCGTGCAGCCCGCAGCTCCAGCCGGTGGAGAAGCGGGAGAAGAGCCACGTGTCCTTGTCGCCGCCCGGGCGGTGGCAGGCGCACTTCTTTTGCCCGGCGCGGCAGTAGCAGGGCTGCTCCAGGCGGATGTTGCGCACCAGATGCCTCCCGAAGGTGGTGCCGCCTGTCTTCTGGATGTGGAGGAAGACGATTACGTCTCGTCCCCGCATGTCGAACCGCACGCGCCGACACAGCTCCCCCCGCGCGAAAGCGAACTTGGCCACCAGCCGCGGCAGGGAAGCCGCTGCCTCCGCCGCCTCCTCTTCCTCCGCGGTACCCGCTGCCGCCTCCCCCTCCTCTCGCTCCGCCGGGCCCCCCCCACGGCGGGCGGCGGAGGCCGGCGGGCGGCGGGCGCAGGCGGCACCGGGGCAGGCGGGCGACACATACTGGTAGACGATGAGCAAGAAGAGCAGCGCCAGCAGCGGCGGCAGCAGCCACCTGTTGAAGCGCTCGTCCATGGCGGTGCGCGGGGGGCAGCGCGGCGCGGGATCAGGCGCTGCCGGGCGCTGACAGGGCGGCCGCCCCGCTCGGATCCCGCAGCCGAGGGTCTCCCGGCTCCCTTCCTGACGGCATGGTCGTGGCAGGCAGCTGCGGCTGGGCCGGGCTCCGCTCCCCTCAGCGCAGCGCGCCGCGCCGCAGCCTGCCCGAGGCGGCCATCCCGCTCCCCTCGGCTGACGGGAACCGGCACGCGCCGAGCCCTACACGCGCAGAGTCCGCTCCGCCGGCAACTCCAGCCCAAACACACCGCTCGGCCCCCGCCCGCCAGCCAATCGGGGCAAAGCCGGCCGCTTGAGCAGCCAATGGCCGGGCCTAGCACGCCGGATCCGCCGCCAATGAGTGCGTGCGGCGAGTGAACGGGGGTGGTGGGAGTCGCTCCTCGCTCCCCTCCAGGTATCGGACGGAGAGGGATCGCGCGCGGGTGACGGGGGAGGGGGGGGAGGGGCAGAGGCGCAGCAGCAGCGAATGAGGAGCCGGGGGCGGAGCGAAAGGCAGCCAATGAGATTAAGGAGGGGGCTCCGCCAGGTGAGCGGGGCTCCTGTCAAGGATCGCCGCAAAGCGGCGCGGGAGGGGTTGCGCGGCGCGGGCCGGCCGGCCCCTGCCGGTGCTTCGCGCCCCTTCAGGCCCGTGTGCGGTTCGTCGAGGCCACCGAAATAAGTAACGTGTGCTTTTTGATTTTAAACTTAGTAATATCCCGTTATTTGGGCTTGGGGTTTGTGTGCGTGTTTGTACTGTCTGCAGTTCCAAGCCCGTGCTTATGACCCCAGTGTTTTCCATATAACTGGATTGGACAACGTAATGACTACACAGCTAATTAATTGTAGATTCAATGACCTGCAGTGCTGTTGGTTCTTGCGGTCTTCAAAGCACGGAGTCGCAGTGTTCTTTGCAGAACGCTATCTCCCTGAGGCAGTAACATCAATTCCCCTTTATTAAAGTCCCAAAAGTTGATTTATTCAGTTTTCAAAAGTTGTTTTTTCACACCCCTTAACATATTTACCACAGTCCTCTGTCTGAAACTGTGCTGTTTACTGACTTCACAGAATCATAGAATGGTTTGGGTGCAATGGGACCTTAAAGCTCAGCCAGTTCCAGCCCCTCTGCCACAGGCAGGGATGCCTTCCACTAGACCAGGTTGTTCCAAGCCCCGTCCAACCTGGCCTTGGACACTGCCAGGGATGGAGCAGCCACAAGTCCGGGCACCCTGTGCCTCACCACTCTCACAGTGACATTCAGCTTACGGGTCACAGCTGAGATTTGTCAAAAAAAAACACAGCCCACTGTTTTGTCTGTGGTGAGTTCTCTGTGTTTTTAAATGTCTGTTACACTTCATATCCAAATACAAGCCTTGTCTAGCTCCTGGATAATAGTACATTAATATGCAAAGCATTTCATGTTGGAACTGATTGCACATCTCGGTTATTTAATTACAGAATGCCTTTATTTACTGAGGGATTAATTAGATATCTGACAGTGCTAAAGCAACTTTCTTACTTAACTCTAAAGACAACTTCACCTCTGGAAGGCTGGTAACAGAAGAGTATAGCCTTCCCATGGGACCATTTAACTTTAGAACTTGGAAAAAAAACAGTTGCACGAATGTACTTTAAGCTGAAGATCTTTAAATAGAAAGTTAGAGTATTTGGGCTCTTGGAACAGAATATCAGCTCCCATTAAAGCTTGCCAGAAATAACAGAAATTACCAAAAATTAGTCTAAACAAAAGAATGTTGTGAAATGTTCCAGAAGTTGCTGCCAGACAATCAAGGGCATGCACCACCCAGTGTCAAGCACACGAACATACAGCACACACATACACATTTCCACAGTCCCACAGCACTGTTAAGGTTTTACATTGGTGAAAGTCTGAGAGCAGCAAATTCTTGTGTCTTGCAAAGACATCAAAAGAGATGCATTTTTATCTTCAGTGAGATTTTCTAAGGAGAAAGCCATAGGTTACACGGTGAAACTGCAAAAAATGCAGAGTCTGGTGTCAAATGAAACTACTCAGTATTCTTCATATAATGACAAGAGGTGTGCACCCACTCACTCCTACCAAAGTGAAGAACAGCATTTTTGTCTTGGAAAATCACCATATTGCCACCAGGAGCAGCGGAGCATCCGTCTTCTCCCTAGGGAGACCTGACTTTCTTTGCTTTGCCCACCACCATGCTCCCCTGTTTTCAGACTCCCCATGCCTCCTCCCAAGTGTGAACTTAATGAGGTTACCTTTTAACCTCAGTCTTTTACTGGGTGACAGGGAGCCTATCCCAGAGAAATGTAAGTATTTATACATGGAAGATACAGGAGCACTTTGTTCTCACCTCAGCCTATTCATTACCTAACAAACAACCACAAAAAACAAACCAAAAAACAAAACCCACCTAAAGCAGGAACATTAAATATAGCCTTGTTTCAGTAACAGAATAGCACTAGCAAGGCTTCTGAGGGTAAATTTGTATCTGGAATAAAAGCACTGCTAAAACATTTTGACTGAACTATCTCTTATAATGCTTTTAGATACAGATATGCTATTAGAATTTAAGATTTTCTTATTAAAGACATAAATGACACTGTAGCTCCATCTCCATGAAAAGATCAGAGCTAAATTTGCTAAACAGATAAATTGCATTTCAGCTATATTTAAAATTCTTATTTATTTATTGAAATTTACTCAAGATCGTAACTGATTCGTGAAGACTGTCAAAAATGTTTTTTATTGGACAGAAAGGATGTACAGGAGAAGTAAAAATATATTTAATGAGGTTTAATTTAAAACTTGACTTTCAGAAAGCACTCCTTTTTCTGAAACTAGCAAAAAGTACTTGAAGACCCATATGAGTTAATGTGTAATGCAGGTTTCAAAGACAAGCTTTTATTCATGAATTTTAATACTCCCAATGATAGTTTGTGGACCATGCTCTACATCACAACCATTGCACATCCAACCACCACCCAGTTCTTCCCAATTACATACAGGGTGTGTAGTCACATACCAAGCTGTAAGGGAACATGGCTCTAGCTTGAATAGCAGTTGGAGTCTCCACAATGAACGTGTGTCTAATGATCATAGAATGGTTTGGGTTTGAAGGGACCTTAAACCACATCCAGTTCCAACCTCCTGCCATGGGCAGAGACACCTTCACTAGACCAGGTTGCTCAAAGCTCTGTCCAGCCTGGCCTTGAACACATCTTCTCTAGGCAACCCATTCCAGTGCCTCCCCACCCTCACAGGGAAGAATTTCTTAATAATACACAATCTTAATATCCCCTCTGTCAGTTTAAAGCCATTCCCCCTTGTCCTGTCACTACATGCCCCTGAAAAAAGTCACTCTCCAGATCTCTTATAAGCTCCCTTTAGGTACTAGAAGCTGCTCTAAGGTCTCCTTGGAGCCTTCTTTTCTCCAGGCTGAACAAGCCCAACTCTCTCAACCTTTTTTCACAGGAAAGGTGCTCCAGCCCTCTGAGCATCTTCATGACCCTTCTCTGGACTCGCTTGAGTCCAGCATGTCCCTCTTGTGCTGGCAGCCCCAGAGCTGAAAGCTCACAAGAGCAGATTAGAGGAGGAGAATCTCCTCCCTTGACCTGCTACTCAGCAGAGGCCAAGTGTCCTGACACAGAGAATGTAGCGTTTTCATTTGGTAGCATTTTATGTTCTCTTTATAGAGATCTGCATTACTGTGCAAGGCTCTGTGGAATTAAGCTTTAATAAAACCAGTTAGTTTCTTTAGAAGTCAATGGCTGTAACTCATTAGCATCAATGAAGCGATGGTAAGGGTCATTTTGAACACAGTCGTGTTTCCATTGATTTAATGGGAACATGGCTGGGTTCAAAATGAAGTCCTAAAAACTGCAAACTCTGTTCAGTCCCAACATTTTCCCTTTCAAATATAACTCATCTGTAAATCTCCAGTGAGAGTTTAACTACAAGGAACATCCAAAGTTGGTTACAAGCTATTTTTGAGATACTCTTTACTGTTACAAAATGAATGTAGTTTATCTGGATTTCAAAATTAAACAATTATTAAGATTTGGAATTCTCTTGTTTCTACCATAGTAATTCTCCAAGATCTTATGCTGTCAGCATAGAGCTCAGAGTTCACCAAATAAAATAATCTTGAAATGCCCTTATTCCTCATAACAATTTCAGGCAGAATACTTTCACCTGTTAATATTTACATGCCAGATATACCGTCATTTCTACCAGAGATATGCTGACATGTGGAACTGTGCACACAAAATTATTTTGGAATTCCAAGACTGGATTTTCCTTCTCCTTGCCAGTTCTGAAGTAACACTCAGCACATTTTCAGAGTTGCTAAAAATAGAAATTGGCATACTTACCATTTATTTTAAAGGTCAGTACAACATTTGCTAGTCTGAATCAATGGACATGTGAAACACTGTCAGTGCCAACATCAAGGTTTGCACAAAATGCATGAGTAAGCAAATGATATTATGAAGCAAGGGTACAAAAGTATGATCTCATTTAGCAATTATCTGTCTGACAAGGTTAGCATCTAACGGATCTGTTAGTGTAAAATTAAAGTGACACCTAACTTACACTGGTTTCTTTAAATTATTTATCACCGCTTGACCTGAGCTGTTTCAACGCTTGTAGCCAGTTGAGAGTTCCAATAAACTAATTATTCATTGTGCAGCAAGTCCCAGGTGTCTCCCTTGTCACAAGGATACAAATTGTTAAATTAATAAATGCAGGCTAACTTCAGTTATCTCTCATGGATTAATTTGTTCCAAGGTTTATAATATAAACCTCCCTTATTTTTTGTCAGATTAAATTTTAGTACATGCACTTACTGAACCTTCTATTTCAATGGGACACTGAGTGATGTGTTCTTCCTTTTAAAATGATTTATGCATTATACTGTCATCAGTCCATCTTCTCATAAAGTTGCAGTTCATTATGAGGCTTGTTAATTTTCACTTCTCCTGCTTGCCATCCTTCTTCTGGATGTAACAGCTTTATTAAACCTATGACCCCCTTTCATTTCCTTTAGTCAGAACGCAGACAATATAGAAACAACTCTTTCGGTCAATGTCTCCTATGTGCCAGTCCACACACAGTGGCTTCTGCAAGTCATCCTTTATGCACTGCTACGTGTTCTCCTTATGAGAGAAAAGATCATCTATATTCTGCTTTGAATATTCATAATTCTACCAGTGTAAGACACTGACCTAGAACAACTTGAACATCTTAAATCACTCCCAGGATTCTAGTCATTTTTCTTTTGTTTAAAACCATAACTGCTCTTTAGAAATATTAAAATACACTTTTTCTTTTTAAATTACAGTTGTTGGGAAGATAGTTTCCCAAAAAGGAACATTTCTGAAAACTTCAAGCTACATTTTTTTAAATAGATAGCAAAACTAGATGTTTATAGGTACATCTCCTTTCTACCATGTACACTTGCTCACCTTTTCTCTTGCACTAGGGATCATTCCCGGGCTTTGCAACATGGACATCTAGCAGAGAAAAGACTGAGAAAATGCTGTGTTTGGGCATGTGCCAACTAGCACTCTCCCAAACAACTTCTGGACACAGTTTGGGAGTCTAACCATTCACAAGCAGCACTCAGTGGCCAAGATTACAGCTTCAGTGTAGGCGAGACCACATCATGCTACTCAGCCTCAATATTCAAGAAAGTTCGTGAACATGTTTCATTTACTAGTGTAGACAACACCACTGAGCATTTGCAGTTTTTAATTTAGGGAAGAAAAATTTGTGTCTTCTCTCGCTTTTTGTACTGTGGCATAGCCAATTTACATTACAAAGCTGAGTCTGAAGTTACAGCACATTAGTTAGCAAAGAGAATCTCTGCCATTTAGAGCTACACACAGGGCTTACTGGAGTGCACTGCCTAGAGAATGGGGTGGCTCTAGGGCTCAGCTACAGTCAGAACAGCAAGAATGGTGCAAGATATGACCATTACCTGCAAATTAACCAAAGAGCCTCCAGCCACTCTTGCCATTCAAAAGACATGTGCAGCTTCATGATATGACCAGATAGAGTTGGTGAGTGGGAACATACTTTGAGTGGAGTTACAAATGCTCCAGTTATCGAAAGATGCAATATCAAATTACTAGCAGCAAATGCTGGTCCTGCACCAAAGGGAGAAAGCAAAGGGTATGAAATGCAGGGTGCTTTTTTGTAATCCCCAAACCCCTAAACACAGGGCTGTTCAGTTATGTTCTTTACAACCAGACTGCAACACAAAGACAGCCTGAGGAAAGCATTTAGCAGGACAGACACAGCAAATTGCTCTCTCATTTCTGTTCCGTGCACAGAAGAACTTAGATGTACTTACACAAATTTCTTCCAGCTCTCAGCCTTCTGAATACTTCAATATTTACAATGCAAACTCTGGAGTGTCTATAACAGATCAAAGGCACTTCATCTGTACCACATCCACATGTATTTTTCCAGATTCAGTACAAGTAGAAATACTACCGACTCAGACACTGTCAGTCATGTGAAGAATATTGCTACTGCATTTCCATATGGTCTTTTTGTTTTTCCCAGTACAGAACAGTCTAAGAGCACGTAAGAAACTCCTTTGTTTAAAGATTAAAGTGTCCAAGTCAACACCCAAGTTCCCAGACTGCAGCTTCCACCCAAGAGCTGACTTAGATCAGGGAGATAAATGCAGAGAGAAATCTGTCTCTTCTGAAATTGGTACATGCTTCCTTCTGCCTAGCAAAGCTAACAAATAGCCATATCAGTATTCCTCTCAAGACCCTAGAACTTGTCATATAGTTAAGGTATAGGAATTTCAAGACTGTGTAAGACTGCCACCTGGTGATATACATCACAGCAATTTCTTCCTCACACCATCACACAACAACCTTTTGCTTCCTTTCAGGTGGTCTTAATCTGCAAATCACCATCAAATATAACTTATCCCATTATCAGTTTATCTTGAGCACTTCTGCTTCTGTCTAGAAATCAAGTTACTAATGTTTTCAAAGTTCAGGCCGTATCTCGTCTTTTCCTTCAGAACTGACTTTTAGATGTGTTATGGAGAGATGTGTTCTAACTTGATCCATACCCCCATCACAACTTTCTATGAATCTAGAAACTTCAGTGTTTTCTGAGAAATAAATCTGAAGTAATATTAGAAATGATCCACTAGGTCTCCTCTCCTTTTTTTTTTTTTTCCCAGATTTTCAGTCTTTGGAATGTGATTTTAAAATAAATAAATAAATAGAAAAGCCCCAAAAGCAACAAAATCTTCCAAGAATTTCCTTCTTCAAGATCGAAAAAATTATTTCTATAGTATATGAACTCAGATTCTTTCATCATCTGATCTCTGTCGGATACAGATGGAAAATGGAGAAAAGCAGTGCAAATGGTAGATTGGTAGATCAGGTTCAACTTCTAGCACGCCTATCTGGCTTTCACAGCTGTCCGCCAGTCTGAACCTTTCTTTTGTAACTGACCTCCAGCTCCTTAGTGAAAATCACAGCAAGTTCAGAGCTGTTATCGCTTTCTGGGTTGCCACTATTTCTTACTAGGCCATTCTTGGATTCATTTCAGCAAGCCGACTTAGATACTTTGAAGTTTGAATTCAAGAACTGCACTTTTTTATGTGCAGGAGTTTTTTATACTACAGGAGTTTTTGGAACAATTCAACCCTTTCTGAGAAGGACTCCAACACCTGTTTAGGGATTTTTCTTAACTCTTTCTGATCTACCTATCTTGCTGTAAGCACTTACAGGCATATAATTAGTAATTTTTTTCCCTAAGTTATAGCAATACAAAGAAATTCGGTCTTTTGTGTATTTGTGTATGAACAGTCATATCTATTCCCTAACCCCACAAAGATCCCCAAGATGGAGGGTTGGACTAGATGACTTTTAAAGGTGCCTTCTAACCCAAACTATTATATGATTCAAAAATCAGTGAAATACTTGTCCTGTCATTAGTTTAAAGTTCAGATGGACTTCTTGAAAATGCTGAGAGGAACTCAGCTTTAATTATGAAGGGATGTAAGTTATTTCACAGATGGGGCTGCAGTGAAAGTATTCCTGTTACCTGAAATCTGGCCAACCTACAGAAGTCACAGTGCAGAAAAGTCACTAGTACTGTAGGCAACAGGTTAGATACTCACACTCAGTTTGAAGTCTTGTCTTGAGTTATCTGCCTCCAGCACTAATTTGTCTTATCATCTTGGATTCAAGTATGCTAGTGTCCTGGGTTCAGCAGTAGCAGTCATTTTTTCTCCTTCTTGGTAGCTGGTCCAGTGCTGTGTTTTGACTTTCGGCCTGGGAACAGAGCTGATAACAATGATGTTTTGGTTTGGCCAAGGACTTTGTGAGCCTCATGCTCTGCCAGGGAGGAGGGGAAGTTGGGAGGAAGCAGAGACAGGACACCTGACCCAAACTGACCAAAGAGGTATTCCATACCACAGCACGTCATGCCCAGGATGTAACGGAGAGTTACCCGGAAGGGCTAGGACTGCAGGGTTGGAGGAGGCATCGGTCGGTGCTTGGTCGGGCTGGGGGGGGCAAGTTATCGGTCGGCTGGTGCTGAGGTGTTGTATTCTCTTCCCTTGTTATTTCCTTTATCATTATTATCACTGGTGGTAGCAGTAGTGATTTGTGTTATACCTTAGTTACTAAACTGTTCTTATCTCAACCCATGAGAGTTGCATTCTTTTCGATTCTCCTCTGCATCCCTCTGGGAGTAGGGGGAGGGAAAGAAGGGGGGGGGAACACAGTGAGTGAAGGAGCTCTGCCTGGTTTTAAATGACGACAGTTCTTTTGGCACCCAACATGGGGCACGAGGGGTTGAGATAAGAACAGATCTGACCGGACTAAAAGTCACTCGTCACAATGCTGATTTATTGGCTCTCAAGGTTGTTCTTCTTGATCTCACAGTTTCAGTATATCATATCTTAGTTCCATCCGGTATTTGCTGTATTAGTGTTTTTCAAGTGTGGGGCTTGGGCTAAGGTTTTTGTCTCATTGTACTTTATAGTAATGACTTGTAATACAACAGAATCATTGATCATGAAACTGATCTGGCTTATGTTCCTAGTGTGGTCACCACCTTTATACTTTGGGAGGTATATAATAGAAGTGCTTAGCAATTACACATCTCTTTTCTCCTTCTCAGGTGCTTAACCTGTGAAGGAGACATCCTTTTACCCTCCCAGTCCTCCCCTCAGACCATTTACATTTGAGAGTTTTGAAGTTTTTGAATGGCCTTTTAATGCTGTTGAGACTCGTTTGCTGATTGTGATGGGGATCAGCATGTTGGCACACACACAGAGTGTGTTTTACCCACAACCATTTTGTCTGATCTCAAAAGTTAAGCAGAGTCAGGTTTGGGTCTTGTCTGGGGTTAGACGACGATACAGAGGGACCAAGACGTTTTCTCCAAGGCTGGACAGTCATGAGTGGCAGGGTGTGTGGGACAGTACAGGCAAGTATCTAGTCCACTCCAGTGCTTTGGAAGTGTCAGAGATGGAAGGCAGCTGTATGGAGTCCCCAGTAGCAAGCTGCAGAAACTGCTGGAGGGGACAGTGAATTATTTTAAGCCAGGTGGGCCCATGACACTTTAGGCCATCAGGACAGAGATGCAACATATGGATGGGCTCGTGATGAGGGGTGGACTTACCAATGGACACTATTGCCCAGGTTATTCATGAGTGTGAAACATATGCTGCAATTAAACAAGCCAAGCGGTTAAAGCCTCTTTGGTATGGAGGACGATGGTTGAAGTATAAATATGGGGAGGCCTGGCAGATTGACTATATCACACTGCCACCAACCCGCCAAGGCAAGCGCCATGTGCTTACCCTGGTGGAAGCAACCACCGGGTGGCTGGAAACATACGCTGTGCCCCATGCCACTGCCCGGAACACTATCCTGGGCCTTGAGAAACAGATTTTGTGGCGACATGGCACCCCAGAGAAAACTGAGTCAGACAATGGGACTCATTTCCGGAATAACCTTATAGATATTTGGGCCAAAGAGCATGGCATCGAGTGGGTATATCACATTCCCTACCATGCACCAGCCTCTGGGAAAATCGGACGGTACAATGGGCTGTTAAAAACTACACTGAGAGCAATGGGTGGGGGAACTTTCAAGCATTGGGATACACACTTACCAAAGGCCACCTGGTTGGTCAACACCAGAGGATCTGCCAACAGGACTGGCCCAGCCCAGTCAGAACTTTTACATATTGTAGAGGGGCACAAAGTTCCCATGGTGCATATGAAGAATTTCCTGGGGAAGACAGTCTGGGTTATCCCTGATTCAGGTAAAGGCAAACCCACTCGTGGGATTGCTTTTGCTCAGGGACCTGGATATACTTGGTGGGTAATGCGGGAAGATGGGGAAGTCCAATGTATACCTCAAGGGGATTTGATTTTAGGGGAAAACAGCCAATGCACTTAATTGTATGCTGTTGCCTGCTGTGTAATACTTTTATAGCTCATCAACTAGATGTCTCCAGGTCACCAGCGACTGGCCCTGACTTCTCTCCAAACATCATCCCAACAGAGAATGAACTTTGATAGAACCGGATGAGTTCCGCAATAAAGGAACAACCAGCATCAGCAGGCAACGATCCAATAATGCCCACAGCCTTTCCTGCTTCGAAAGACTGTTACAAGAGATGGAGCCTGGCATAATGGACCAGATGGACGCAGCAGCTTTATAGCTACTGGTCCATGCACTTAGATAAGAGTGATGGTATACTGGAAATGTGGGATCTGAGCATGACGTGAATGGTATGGAATAAGGGGTGGATAATGCCCTGGGTTCAGCAGTAGCAGTCATTTTTTTGTCCTTCTTGGTAGCTGGTGCAGTACTGTGTTTTGACTTACGGCCTTGGAACAGAGCTGATAACAATGATGTTTTGGTTTGGCCAAGGACTTTGTGAGCCTCATGCTCTGCCAGGGAGGAGGGGAAGTTGGGAGGAAGCAGAGACAGGATACCTGACCCAAACTGACCAAAGAGGTATTCCATACCACAGCACGTCATGCCCAGGAGGTAACGGAGAGTTACCCGGAAGGGCTAGGACTGCAGGGTTGGAGGAGGCATCGGTCGGTGCTTGGTCGGGCTGGGGGGGGCAAGTTATCGGTCGGCTGGTGCTGAGGTGTTGTATTCTCTTCCCTTGTTACTTCCTTTATCATTGTTATTATTGGTGGTAGCAGTAGTGATTTGTGTTATACCTTAGTTACTAAACTGCTCTTATCTCAACCCATGAGAGTTGCATTCTTTTCGATTCTCCTCTGCATCCCTCCGGGAGTAGGGGGAGGGAAAGAAGGGGGGGGGAACACAGTGAGTGAAGGAGCTCTGCCTGGTTTTAAACCACGACAGCTAGGAACTATAAGTACCATGAGAACTGGGAATTTTAACCTGTAACAGCAAATTGTGGCAGCAAATGTCAAGATATGAATAGTTCCCCTAACCCTCAGCAGAGGGAAGGATCTCTGGCCTTGCAGTCTGTCTGCAACAGACCAATGACAAGGTAAGAAATATGAAAGGGAAGAAAAATTGTTCAACACTGTGACAGGTTTGAGATGAATAAACTGTAAATTTGGAGGGAGAGCTGAGGTGAAGATTGCTTGAGTGTTTGTTCAGATTAAGAATTGGAAAAAAAATGAGAGAATATTTCTCCAGCTGGCAGAAAAGAAGATCAAAATACAGGTTGGTCAAAGCAGCTTGTCTGGCCAAGGGGTCTAAGGGCACTTGAAGTCAAAGTGGTTTAGTGAGGAGATGCATGTACCTACAAACTAGCAAGACTTGCATATTATTTTGTAGCAAAAGAAAAGCTGCAATAGAGTAAGAATTGCACTGCTAAGAGAAGACAGAGGTGGCTTACAGCAGTGTAGTCACACTGTGGCTTGCAGGCCACTGATGGTGAGTGAAATATCAGAATGTGATCTGCAAGACAATTACTAGCCCTGCATGCCCATCTGTGGCTACATGCAAGCATAACTGTGAATTAGCAGGCATTAAAGTATTTTATTTGATGTTTTTAACATAAAAATTCATATGCTGTAAAGCTGTTTTGTTTAAATACTGATGTTTTAAACATAATTGTCATTCCTTTTCCCAAGTGCTAAAAAATACTACCACAGACTCTATGATTCTGTATTCATAGTAGGATTCAAGTTGTCCAGAGATTTTATAATCGCATTCCTTTAATAAAGTGTTTGAGCACCCCAAGTTTATAGAAAAAATGTGGAGAAAATGGGACCTTGCTCTTTCTTATGGAAGGAACACAAATTCTTTTGAAAAAGTTTGCTGGGGGCTCCAGCAGGCAGGATCTCACTCCTCATTCTTTAGTATAATAAAAAACACCATTTCATCTTAATCCTTTCAGGAGGCCTAAGTATATCAGCCTATATACTATATATTATAGTAAGTTGTTTATGATAACTGTCAGTTATCAAAATTATAGTATAATCAGCAGTGCAACAAATGTGAAAAAACAGTACTGGCAGTGTATTTCTGATTCAGCTTCATTTAATCTAGGAAGTCATGTCAAAGAATCATGGAAAACCAAAATAAAGGTGAGATTTCCAGTCTAAAACCTAGTTTTAATAACTAATAGATACCCATAATTTTCCTTTAGTTCAAGACGAGATATTAGTGATACGTGATTACCATACATACCTGTGTATAATCTTAGAAGTTAGCCAAACATCTGTCTAGGTGCATGACCATTTTATTTCAGTGACAAAGATATTCTAAAGAATATGCATCAAGATATCATACCTACAGTATTAATCCTGTTGCCTTCCTCCTTACTGTGTCTTCAGCATCCCATAGCCTGGAACTGCACATCACTGCTTCAGCAGCACTGGGAAGGGGTGAAAAACCCTCCAAAGCACATGCCACCAGCTCTTACCTCACCACTATGGTAAGCTTGCATGGCTGGGAACCCCTTTAGCAGAAAATGGATACTGGAGATACCATTTGCAGAAGCTAGCACATTAGGGGTTAAGCAATTCGCGTTTTGTTAATAACCCTTCATTTTTGCCTTCAAAGTTTATCTACATTAAAATATTCTAAATGTACTATGTTTCTGTAAGTCTAATTATATGCAGTATGTGAAAACATATTTGATAATCATATTGCTAATTATGTGCAATCACTTCAATACACAGGTGCAGAGCTCCAGAAATATGCACAGTTGAATCTCTTCACATACAGATTTAAAACACAGCTTTGTAGTTATTCCAGTGTTCGGTGACCTGTCATTTCTCTGGGACAGTACTGCCTTTGGAACCAAAGGAATGTGCTAGGCTACTCAAACGTAGGATTTAATTTATATGTGCATGTTCCAATGCTTAAAAACTGAATTTCCTGACTTTTCCACAGTTTAGGAACATTTTAAAGTACACATTTTATAATTTATTGACAGATGAATCATGCTGACTTCAGAGACATGGAAATTTTTCATTTTCTTCTGGGAGCTTTAATTCTCACAATGTTCCTTTAGTATGTATTTGCCTGGAATACCATGTATATATGCATATGAATGTGTCTTTTCCAGTTTGGATTAAACTTCAGGGACCTCCTTAATGGTTTAATACTAGAAGGTAATAAAAGACTTGAGCAATAAATCCATTTTCATAATGTGTATGATAGCTTGTGGCTGCACTTTTGTTTATGTGTAACTTATTTTTACATTGATTTTTAAAGCTGTCTTCACAATGGATTGTAATTAGCTTTCTGTATAAATCATAAAAATGGAAAATTTTATATACTCAGATTAACTGAAAAGGACATAAAATATTAATTTGCATCATTCAAAAGTAAAACTTCCCTGTTCCCTCTAAAGATATTCAGCATAAATTATTGGAAGGAATAGCCTTACATGGCTTGTCCCTAAGTACTGTTTCACATTCGGGAAGTGAGCTGAAATGAGCCCTGGCAGGTGAGAAACGTATCTACTAGTTTGCTACTAACATTACTGAAATGATAGAGAGGAGACAGACATGTCTCAATGAGAAGGACATAGCAGTATCTGAAAAGCAGCACTGGAATTTGTTCCACTGGAAACAAATCCGCTGTATTTCATATAATAAAACAGCATGGCTTGTTCTATTTCACTTTAGCTACACAAAGCCTTAATTAAAATAAATTATATTTAAGAGTCACGGGACAGTCATTATGGAAATTACACATGCCAGCCACCATAACAGGGTTTGAATCTAGGTTTCCACTGAATCAATAAGCCAAAAAGAGATTCATCTATAAAGTCCATCCTATTAATAGCATACAGCTTGAGCTGGGTGCCTCTGAAGAGGGACACTGAGCAAAGAAACCTCCAGGCAATTATACCCTCACAATCTCAATTCCCCACCCCTCACGCACCAGTTCAGACCAATAGTAATATTAAGGTCTTAAGTCTTACTTCATCATGTCCCTTCATCATCTCTACGTGGGTCATTTCTTTTATCTCTAAGGTTGCAGCTTCTGCTGAGATTGTAGCTCCCTTATCTTCCAGCTTGAACCAGCTCTGGGGATTTCCTTTATTTAACTGGGTAAAAGTTCAACATACCTAGGTGAAAGCTCACAGCTTGCAGCCTAAGGCTTCAGCAAGTTTAGCTACTAATGCTAAGCAAGTTCTATGCAAGTAGTATACCAAATTGCACAACATAGTTTAAGTTGGAAGAGCATGCTGGAAGCCACCTTGTTCTACCTGTGCATAAAGCAGGACCAGCCTCAAAGGTACCTCACGTTGCTCAGCACCCTGTCTGATCAAGAGTCACAACACCATGTGAGACGGTATAATCCTAAGTGCCACCGCTCTAAAATTATAAAGACATCATGCAGAGGAAAGCATCCTTTTTAGAAGTGCTTCTGTTTTCTTTTCTGCATTAGAGGTGTACTAGAAAGACACTGAGTGGCAAGTGAGGGATAAACACAAGATCGCTCCTGATGGCTGCTCAACCACACACAGCCTGCCAGCCAGATGGTCCTGGTGCCCAGCTTCTGCTGTGCCTGAATACTGCTCCACACAGAGCCAGCAACAGGGAGTTACTGCTGAAGAAGTTACCTCTTTAGGAGCATGTTTCCTCAGATGGCAGTAGTTCCTCCATCCTGCCAAGTCTGTAATTCAGCCTGAGCCAGGAGCTGCTGTTGTCTAGCTGTGCCTCCCAGTGTATGCCTTCACTGGAGGACACTGGAGCACAGTCTGCACACAAAGCTGCACAGGTGAAAATACAATTGCGATTCTGAACCAGTTTTATAGAATCATAGAATGGATTAGAAGGAACCTTAAAGATCACCCAGTTCCAACCCCACTGCCATGGGCAGAGACACCTTCCACTACACCAGGTTGCTCAAAGTCACGTCCAACCTGGCCTTGAACACTGCCAGGGATGGGGCAGCCACAGCTTCTCTGGGCAGCCTGTGCCAGTGTCTCACCATAGAACCATAGAACAGAATCACAGAATCATAGCATAGTTAGGGTTGGAAGGCACCTTAAGATCATCTAGTTCCAACCCCCCTGCCATGGGCAGGGACACCTCCCTCACAGTGAAGCATTTCTTCCTAATGTCTAACCTAAATCTCCCCTCCTGCAGTTAAAAACCATCATCCCTTGTCCTACCACTACATGCCCTTGTAAAAAGTCTCTCTCCAGATTTCTTGTAGGCCCCCTTTAGGTACTGAAAGGGTCTCCCTAGAGCTTTCTCTCCTTTGGGCTGAACAACCCAAACTGTCTCAGCCTGTCTTCATAGGAGGGAAGGTGCTCCAGTCCTCTGAGCATCTTTGCGACCCTCCTCCAGACAAACTCCATCAGGTCCACATCCCTCTTTTGTTGGAGGCCTGAGCTAAACACAGCAATGCCCATAGGGTCTCACGAGAGCAAAGTTGCAGGGGCAAATCATCTCACTCAACCTGCTGGTCATCCATCATCCCTTTTAAAAGGATAGAGTTTCTTTAAAGAAGAGCTGCACTTGGCTTTAAGTAGACAGTTGTCATGATTCTGCAGTACTCCTGTAAAAAGTGATTTGGTTGAATGCACATTCAGGACTCACTGGCTAATTTTTCAACTTATATTTTCTTAGGCATCCTGGAAAGGATTCAGATTTCAACTCACTGATCTGACTAAAAAGGAAGTATCACTGATATACTTTGCTGTACAAATATTTTATCTTCATATTTTCCACCCTGCATATAGCAATAGCACATTTTGATTCATACACAGTAGGCCTACAAGGCAAATCCTACTCCTCTGGTCTGGGAAATATTGTATTTTCTCAGTGAATGCACTTGTACTGTCACATTAAAGTCCTTTTTGATGCTATTGTTGCACTATGTGGCCAAAATTGTCCTGAGGCACTTCACTGTACATATCAGCATATAAATTAATGCAAAACTGAATTAGCTTAGTATTTTTTATTTATAAATATTCCATCTACTGAAGTTATAATCTCCCAAACATTTGCATGTGACAAACAATGTCTAAAATACAAATATGTGGCTATTATTTGAATCATTAACAGTAGTGATTAAATAGAATTACTGTACATTCTAGGTTAATTTTTGTATCACCACTGTATCACCTGTGTTCCTTTCACTGAGTATGTAGACAGATTCGGAAGCCATAGTTAGATAAAGAAGGAAACATTTTCTTTCTTTTCACTACCTGAGAAACTCACAGGGTTCTGTTAATAAGTGTATAATTATGAGAGCACACCGGGGTTGTAAGCTGGCATCAGAAGTGCCAACTCATGTTACATGATGAGCTCGATCCAGCAAGCTAAGATTTAGCTTATCTAGCCTCATAAAAATCTGCTATGTTAAAGATAAGCCCTATTTTTATCCATTGGTACAGATTTGGCCTTTTAGGGGCCAGTACAGTCCACAAATCAATACAACCACACTGTCCTGTTGGCACAGCAGAGCAGTGGCATTGTTTACGAAGTTGAGGTGGTGCATCCAAGTGGAGCTGCATTCCCCATTGCAGCCACATTTTACTGTTCTCCACTGAATAGTACAGACATGCCCAGAGATTTGTAGGAATTTTGTTGATCTGGCCCAAGAAGTACATTCTTAACATTTCTGAGGTGGGTCATTTTAAATCAGCAGCTGTAACTTCTGTGTTTACTTTATAAAGCAAAACATTGCTTCAGTTTCTTTTCTAATACAAGCTGGAAAAAGAAGCATACTAGAAGAGGGCCAATTGCTGTCACTGCAGCTGCATGTGTAGGAATAGCAAAGCAGCATAAATTCTAGTTGCCAGAAAGTTGCCAATGAGCAGCTTCTGTGAGCTGTTGAAACCAGGTTTATGTTGTATCTGCATCAACTTTTTTTTCACTTGGTCATCCCTGGACAAAGGGGTTCAAAATGAAGAGGTGACAGAGTATAAAATGTATTTTGCACTGTTGCTGACACATTACCACTATATTGAGATATGCTAATCAAATAACCCAGGCTGGTGTTTCTTTTCAGTGGAATGGACAAAAAAGCAATGCAGTACAGCACCCTTAATCTCTCTGGGGAAACACCTGACACAGGAGTAACACTGACAGGTTCTGAGAAGATCAGCCTCCAATCTCCCAGCAAGATAAAAAGATGCCAGCAGTTGCTCTTCAGGAGGCTGTCAATTAATAACCACATAACAGGTGTATCTTTTGACTACTGTTTGACATTCACATTACCTCCAAGTTCGGGAGAAAGGAAGCCTTTCAGCTCAAAAATTGTTTTCAATCTATTAAAAAATAAAGTTTTATTTTCAGCTAACTGAATGCACTGATGAAGCTCAACTTATTTCCACTTATTGCTACTGCTTCTATTAAATAGACATAGCTCACTGGGACTTATACTATAAACCATTTGCATCTTGCTGAGCAGCATTCATTAATCATTTCCTCTAGTCACACTGAAACAACTATGATAATTCTTATTGCACAGCTGTGATATGAATAATTTTTAAATTTTGCTGTAATTGTTTTTCTGTTCTACTGAAAAATGGTTTCAGGGAACTAAGGAGGGTTTCTCGCATATATCTGGAATGTACATACAAGAATGGCCAAGTGTTATTTGGAACACTTAATTACATAAAATTCTGCTGTAGAAATGAAGATTAAGTCCACTCTCCATCTTCTAGGTTTGCACACTGCCTAAAAGATTAAAATCTGCCTTGGTCCAAATATAAATTGACTTTTTTTTTTTTTTAAAGTGTGTATTGGATACTTATGGCTAGAATGTAGCTAAGGTGCCAAATCAAAGGGAAGATGGATAAGTATGCAAAAGCTTTTATAAGGAAGATAATGTTCTGTTACAACACTGTGTTTATTTCTGAGGAGCAATCAGAACTGCATCTTAAGCAACGGATCAGGTTGCCCAGAGAGGTTGTGCAAGTGCTAGCCTTGGTTTTTACTAAGATTTGACTGGACCTCACAGCTCACCCTGCTCTAAACAGGAGATTGATTAGACTACAGCTCTCCTGAAGTCCCTTCCAGCTTCACGTAGCCTACCTATGATCCTAAATTTTAATAATAATCCTAATAATAATCCTAAATGTGTGAGAGAGATACGTCTCATCTGGGAGATTCTTTCTGTCTAACGGAGATCTCTGAATTTAAGCAAAAAGGAGCTTTGCTCATGAGAAAAAATGGACCAACTATTTTCCATAGTTTCCCACAGATGATCAGACCTCTGATTTAGAGCTACCACTTCATCTTGCTACTGAATTCAAAGCTAGCTATATTCCCATAACCGGTGCCAACAAATTTTATTTATCTGCTTGTGTGGCAAATCATGAATTGTCACTGCTCAAAATGAAACAAGTACAAGCTATTAAGAATTCACATTTAAGCAACAATAGCAGCCTCTTCAATATCAACATAAAACAAAAACGTAACACAGCAACTTTATATAGAACAGCAACCGATAGATTAGGGTAAGGTAGATGCATCCATCATTGTAAATACATAGTATTGAACGGAGTTATGAAAAATGCAGTGTAAATGTGTATATATTGGGAAGCTGCTTAGTAAATTTCAGTTTTGGCTGAATTTCTATGCCACAGATTCAGAACTCCTGGCCAACAGGCTCCTTTTGTCTGCCTGTATGATGTTACACTGATGAGTTCTGAGCACCAAGAAACAAACTGTACAATCCATAGCCTGCTCCCCAGACTAGTGCTCCAACTAGCTCCCGCCACCCACACAGCAGCTTCAGTCAGGAGATGATTGTAAGCAAAATAAAGGTGTATGCAGCAGTAAAAAGCTACGGGTTTCAGCTTTAAGTTCCAGGATTCATGTTTTGGAAGAGGCAATCCCCCTGTTTTTAATACAGCTGGAGGATCCTTCCTCTGAGAAACAACTACTCAGAGCTGCTCTGCATGCAAATCCCACTGTGCTGCTCCAGAAGCACCCACACCAGCCTTACTGTACAGCTGAGGAAAGCCTAAAGAAGTGTAGCAGCTTTGCTGATGAAATTGAATTAACTACCAAGATTTTAAAAACAGATTAAAAAAAAAAAGAAATCAGACCACAGGCTGAGATGGGCTTGTTCAGCCTGGAGAAGGGTCCAGGGAGACCTCAGAGCAGCTCCCAGTACCTATAGGGGACCTACAAGAAAACTGGAGAGGGACTTTTTTAAAAGGCCCTGTAGTGACAGTAAAGAGGGAGTAGCTTTAATCTGAAGAAAGATTCGGATTAGACATTATGAAGAAATTCTTCCCTGTCAGGGTGCTGAGGCACTGGCACAGATTGTCCAGAGAAGCTGTGGCTGCCCCATCCCTGGCAGCGTTCAAGGCCAGGTTGGATGTGGCTCTGAGCAACCTGGTCTAGCAGAAGGTGTCCCTGCTATGGCAGGGAGGTTGGAACTAAATGAGCTTTAAGGCACCTTCCGACTCAAACCATTCTGTGATTCTATTACATATGAAGACATATTCTGCATGACGCTACTCACACATAGTAACATCTACTATTATCCTGGTGAATGCCGATGGAGAACAACCCTCTAGGGCCAAGCATCAGCACCCGGACGGTGAGCTCTAGGGAGGACTAGGGACACGGCACAGCCCTGCCTCTTCTCAGCTGCCAGCAGCCACTTCCACTGGAGCCGAGAGCGCCCTGCTAACGCAGCACACTGCCCTCAGGCAGCGGCGCAGCCCCGCAGCCCAACCTAAAAGCGCCCCACTTCAGACTCGCTTACGACCAACGCAAGTCTAACAATCAGAACGGAGCCACGCCGGACCCCGCCTCAGGGAGGCGGTGCTAACGCTGCGCCTGCGCAGGGTCCTCACCGCCCAGCGCCCCGCCCCGCCCCACGCCGCGTGTCAACGCGGGAGCGGGGACAGCGCCGCTATTTGTTCGGCGTCAGCCGCTGATTAGTCTGTGTGCTGACCAATAGCCCAACGGTGAGGGCACAGCACAGCCAGTAGGAGCAAGGCAGGCCGCGCGTGGGCGGGGCGCTGTGCACGCCGCGGCTGAGGGGTCTGTGGGAGCCGGCTAGCGTGTTGGCTGGTGTCGGTCCGTGTTCCTCATGGCGGGTTGGTCACCGCCGCCAGCCCTCCTTCTCATTGTCCTCCTGTGTGCCCGGCCGTGCCGCTGCGGCAGGCCTCCAGCCTCTTCCCAGGCCGTGACGGCCCGGCTGGCGGCGAAGTGGCCGGCGACCCCACTGCTACTGGAGGCGAGGTGCGTGCAGCCTCCTCCTCCTTCTGCTACTGCTTTCCTTGGCCGCCGCGCGGGGCCGTTAGGCCGCGGCGGGGAGCAGCGGCGATACCGCCCCTGGCTATTTCCTGGGGGGCTGAGGGGAGTGGAGGAGGGAGGGGCCCTGTCCTCTCTCCGCTGCGCGGGCTGAGGGGGAAGGTGGGCCCCTAGAAAGGGGTGGCTGCGATTCCCTCCTCTCTTGCTCTGTCAGTCTTTCTACAACTCGTTTGGTATAAGGCTTAACTGTTGTCTCCAATGTTACGGCTAGTGCTGACGGGCTTTCCCACTTTTTGAGTGTGCTGTTTAAATTGCTTTGCATTTAGCCTGAGGAGGAGATGCAGTTGCCCAGTCTGCACAGTCGCTACCTTCCACTGAGTAACAGTATCTCTGTATCTTGCCCGAATTAGTTTACTTTCACCCACTGATTTAGTATTTGTAAAGGTACTAGTGAAGATGTAGTAGTTAACCCCCCCTGCAGTACTGCATCCAGCTCTCGAGTCCTCGCTATAGAAGATGTGGGACCTGTTGGAGAGGGTCCAGAAAAGGGCTGCAAAAATGATCAGAGGGACACAACGCCTCTCATAAGGAGACAGCCTGAGAGAGCCTGAAGAAAGCTCTGGGAAGACCTTATGGCCTTTCAGTTCTTAAAAGGGACCTGTAAGAAAGATGAGGAGAGACTCGTTAGCAGGGCCTGTTTCGATAGGATTAGGGGTGATGGTTTTAAACTAAAAGAGGGGAGATTCAGGCTGGATGTGAGAAAGAAATGTTTTACAGTGAGGGTGGTAAAACACTGGCAGAGGTTGTCCGCAGAGGTGGTTTATGCACCATCCCTGGAGACATTCAAGACCACCCTGGATGTGGTTCTGGGCAACTTGATCTAGTTGAAGATGTCCCTGCTCATTGCAGGGAGGTTGGACTAGACGAGCTATGAAGGTCCCTCCCAACCCAAACTGTTCTCTGAGTCTGTGATTTCAAAATAGGAACTGAAAATGTTTTCCAGTATTACATGTTTGTGGCTCCTCTGCCAATTTGGTTTAAAATCTTTTTGATTTGATTTTTAAACTTATTTGCTGCTGTTTGGAGAACTCCCATGAAAGGGAGAGCTGCAAGCTTCTGTAATCAAAGGAGTGGCAAACTTCCAAAGTAAAGATTAGGAAACAATACACTCATGCTAGCAAGTTGATCTTTTTGGCAGACTTAAGGAGGGAGAAGAAAAGCAGTTGATGTGCCCTTAAGAAAAAACACAAAATTAAAAGAGTGTTACCGGTAAATGCAAGAGTGGGATTTGGAATAAAACATTACCTTTTATGCCTTGTAAGGATTAACCAATTTTTGGCAAGAGTTTCAGAGACTAAAGACCTCCCTTGCATAGCAAAATAGACATTGTCATTGATAACAGCCTGTAATTTAATTAAAACCTATCACTTGACAGAGCGTGTGTTACCATTTTTGTATTTACCCACTACTAAATAAAGTTTGTTCACTGAATTGATTTTATTTCTAACTATATTGGAATATCTGTGGAAAAATAAAGTGCAAAATTGTGTTTATTTCTGCATGGAGGATATTTTGCTTGCTTCACAGCTCTGATTGTTGAGTTCAGATTGGCAGTATTTTGTTCAAAATTTGTTTTATCCAAAATACACTACTGTTCACTGTTTTATGCTACAGGGATTTTAGATGGTCATCAAATACTCAACACTTGGTTGTTGTTGGGCATTTGTTATTTTAAACAACTGAAGTTTTTACTGTGGTACATCTTTGGACAAATGCAACCTATGGACAATTCATTTTTATTTTTAAACAGTGAATTTATTGCAGAAGATGATAATGAGAAGTTTTGGCAGTTCTTGGAAACTGTACGAGAATTAACAGTTTATAAGCAAGGAGGTAAGTTAAACAGCATGCTAGCTTTAGCTTGCACTGTATCTAACTTTTAAACATCAAGCTAACTTATTAACTAGTTCCAGTCAGGTAAAGCCTAACTTTTCCACTGTTGCTAACTAGGTAGTTTTCTTTCCGAAAGCTGTAGCATATTTTCCCCTGAGAGCTCTACCTATAAATGAGTTCTGAAAGCCAGGAAAACAAGATGGACTGAACTGTTACAACATGGAAGAGAAGTGTAAAGATTAAAAATACTTACTTTCTTACATGACTCGGCAAGAGCTTATAGGATATACAGACTTCATGTTTTGTGTAAGGTGGATGTTTGTAGGGGGAGAGAATCCCACAAATAACTAAAATGAGAATGCTAGCTAAAGGAAAAAACAAAAAGAATGGTCAAAAAAAGGTTTTGTACTTGTAGGTGGCATAGAGACTTTTCTGTTGTCAATATTGGTGTTTCAGAATAAATATTTATCACTGTCAAAGTAAGATTAAAAACACCCTGCCTGATTAGACAGAAGAATATTAAGTTTGCAGAGAAGAAAAAAGCACAAAATGCAGCAAACAAAACATAAGTGAGCCACCTCAGAAGATGCCTTGGAAAGCAGTTTACTGGAAATGCCCGTGGTAATCAGAAACTTGGAAACCTACCAGGCTTTACAAGAGGTTGGTGAATATTAGACCTACTTGGTAGGTCAATAGATAAACAAGGCGAAAAGAGCTTCTAAAGAAGGTAAGGCTATTTCATTTTGCTCTTTACTTCAGAACAGTACAGCTCCTTAGGCATGAGTGGGAAGACCTAACACTACTACTAGAAGAGACTTAGGTAAGTTGAATGTTACGTTAATAGCCAGAAGCTAATAAATTGTAGAAAGATTATGTGGGAAATGGCAGTGAGATTGCAGAACTGAATCCTTGTTGTGAACATAGGAGTATGTTATGAACAAGGTCTGTCCCTACTCCCTCTATCTTTGGCTTCCTAATAGAAAGGTATAGAGAAGATTAAAACAGACCCTTCATGAAGGTACAAAGTGATATGAAAAAAAGCCATGTGCACAAGTTGAAACATGGAGATTTTGATTAGATACTATGGAAAATGTTTCTGCCATGGAGTTGAGTAAACACTGGAACAGGCTGCCCCTGTGAAAGGAGGGTGTGGAATCTGTTCCCGGAGACACTCAAAACTGCTGCACAAGGCCCTGAGCAGCCTTATCTAGCTTTGAAATTAGATGTCCTCCAAGTAAAAGTTTGGATGAGGTGATCTCCATAAGCGACTTTGGCTTGAATTACTATTTTGTTTTGTTTTTTTTTTTTTTCTTTGAATGGTTTAGATGCAGTTGGTACAGCCCTTGAGACAAGGCTGATGTATTAGATGATGTGTCAGGGGTTTTTTTATCAGCATCCATCTCTTGTCTGCCTGCTTGGATCATGCTTTCCAAGGAATGTGAAGCTTAGTGACATTTATTATTGGTGACAGAGATGTCTGTTGAAATTAGCTGTTAGCTACATGCTTTACCTACTTCATTTGGATAAACTCTGTGTGACTGAGAATAAATAAATTACCAGCAGGATGATTTGCATGGCCCATCTTGCCAATGAAGTATTAGATGCTGGTAGGGGGGAGCCTTGAGAATGTACTAAAATAGTACTTTAATTAAGCATATGAAGCAATTGGTGTGTATTTTTATCATTATGGCCAAAAGACTCGTATATTTATAATGCAGGAAAACTTAAAAGTCTGTGACCAAGCTGTTTTCCTAAAAGTCAAATTCATAGCTGGGGTAGGATTATGCAGGCGGACCGATGCTTTTTATGAACAGGATGAGAAGGAAAGATTCTGTTTTATAGGAAAAGAAAGTGGTTATTCAATGACAAAAATCAGATCAATTTGATTCTTCCAACTGAAGAGTATCTTACTGAAGTCAATGTACCAAATATGAAATAGCATCATACTTACCTAGCAATAGTTAAGTTACTTTCAGTGGGAAACCTGCATTAGACATTTGAAATAAAATGGTCAGCTAGAGTGAAGAATAGTGATCCTCAAATACCGGAGTGGTACAGTTGCTGAAAGGTGTGTAACACTATACTTCTGGGAAGAAGTTGGTTCTCTGGATGGTATGGAATGGGTTCTGTCTTTGATGATGCATGTCGAGCCACACTGATGTAGAGGGATGTTCATGGTGCATTAGGGCTGGAGTAACAAGCAAATTAAATTGGTTGGGCCCATTGCCTTCTCACTTCTGGATCATGTCAAGAGTAGATAGGCTAGATAACTGAGAAATAAAAGCATTATTGTTTTTAAATAGAAACATTTTAATAGAAGGAGAAGAATTACTAGATTTGAAGCTGAAAAACTGAGTTTATAGGTGAATTGGATTATGGATTTGTATCCCAACCCACTGTTGAGTATTTCAGAAGAGTCACAAAGTATTAAAGCCAAAAGGCAACTTAAAAAATCAGATACGGTGTCTTTTTTTATTCTTTTAAATCATCCTTTGATGATTTCTAATCTGTTGCTTATCAGTTTTCAGAACTTGTTATTTTAAATTTAAAATAGTCAAATCAACATCTGTTGTTAACTTGCTCATTTAAAATATTTGGCCTTAGCGAATTAGGTCTAGTAATGGTCTGGTTAGCTATGATACTTGTAACAGTTTAATGGATTTGGTAGGAAATGTGGACATGGAATTTTGTAAAGCATTTAGTCTTGTGATGTGTTTGGTTGTTTCAGCATTTTCTTTCATATGAACTCAAATCAACTTGGAAATCATTGCGATTATACAATATGGAAAACATCAGAAAATTATGGGATACGCTATTAAATTAGAATGCGGTATTTGGGTAGCATGGACAGCATTGTGTATCTATACTTAATATGCAGTTTACTTTCTGCCAGGCTCATGGAAGATTTGGAAATGCAGATGATGATATTTTGATGTATGTTATAAAGAAATCAAAACCACAAAAACTTCATATTATAAACCAGTACAGTTACAAAATGCAGGAGATTGTATTTTAAATGTGCTACTGCTTTTGTATTTCAGAAGGTTAATTTAGGAACACAGAGTGAAGGTAAATAGCCAGTTTCCTGCCAACTAATTATGAGTGTTCACAGTCTTTCCAAGTGGTTCATTTTCCATATTGAATTTTCAGCAGCCTCTTAAATACATTTTTAAAAATCCTCAAAAAAAAACCCCACCAAAAAAAAACCCAATACAGACATATTAATAGGGAAACCAGTTTCTCTGAAGAAAATCTAACAGTATATTACATACAGGCAAAAATAATGCAAATTATTTGTTATAGGCTAGAAGATTATGCATTATTCATAACCAAATTATGTATTTTTTATGTACGTATCAACCTTAAAGGTTCAAGAGTAATTCATTTCACAAGCATGGAACTTCCATAATAATCATACAATAAAATTAAGTATTGCCTCTCTGCTGGCATCTTGCTTAAATGTCATAGGGATTTGACTGGCCACTGATTGCTTGAACTGCTGTTACCTGGAATCTCCAGCTCTCTGGCTGATCTATAGATACAGATACACATCTCTACAGCAGTATCTAACATCACAGGTAGATTAAAAATAGTGGTGAGGATGGTCATAAAAGGAAAGTAAAGATCTGTATCACAGATAGTAAATACTGATATTTAAGTATGAGTCTGTTGAGCTAGCTGTTCATTTCTTGTAGTCAATCTCACTAATTTCACTACAGGGGTTGAGAGAGCTATTCAGCTGACAAATTTAGGCTGCTTTAGAATGAGCTATGTAGCTGTTCAGGTTTTGTTGGCTGCTAGGCTATATCTCTGTTGGCTAGAAGGGAAGTTTACAGATATGTAGCTTGTACACATGTTTATATGTCTGGAGTTGTATCCTAGTAATGTTGTCTATTTTTAAATCAACTTTGTTAACGAATTTAGTGATAATATGCAGCATTTTATGACCAGAAACGTTTGTTTCTGTAATTCTCTGTAACAGCCAAAGAAATTTACTGTGACTTCTGCTTTTTGGCATAGAGTGCAATATTAGAATGTACCTGGAGGGCAAGTAGTTATCAAGTTTCAAGGAGCAAATACTCTGTAAAAATAATTTGCAAAACTGAAACAATAGTTCTGTATGTAACTTTTAAAAATTTGTTTTGCATTAGGTGTATTGCTTAGCATTTGATATCTATTAATTTACCTTGCTGAAGTTTAAAATACAGTTGTAGCCTGAAAGAAGCCAGCAATGTTAATGTAAGTTGAAGTAGAAGGGGTAGATGCATGATTTGGTAAATGTGACATTGTCAATATGTTATACCATCATTTTTGAAGGCATGTGATGAATTATCTTTTTCATATTAAAGTCATCGTCTTAATCGTCTTGTAGAGCAAAAATATCATCTCTACAACAGTGAAAGTAGAGCTGGAATTTGTAAGCCAAAGAATTTAAAGACTTGCAGTAAAAATATTTTATTGAGGGGGTATTTTAGAGTTGTATGTTTAATAGCTGTTCATTGTGTTCAATAGGATGTTATTTGGGGCTGAGTGGAGAGGTAGAAATTTCAGATCCAGTTTTTATTCTCCAATGTCAGACACTTAAGATTCAACTAGACAGGGTGCTGGGACATGTAGTCTAGGTCATGCTTGCCTGGAAAGGCTGGACCAAGATGATCCTTGAGGTCCCTTCTAACCTGGTACTCTATGATTCTGTGATTATTTTTGTGGAGATAACTTGAAGAAAACTTGAAAGTATAGTTACTGGAAAGATGTTTCATTGTGGAAGTATTTGCCCCTCCCAGATCTTTTTGCATTCACTGCTTGGAATGTGTGAAGACAAATTTATCTTATTTTAGTTCTGCCAGGGCTGTATGTAGGTTTAGAAAACATAGAAGAGATGGGGTTTTCATCCGTTGAGTGTAATGTTAGACAGTGATGATCATATATAATTTATGGAAAGGCAGCTTTCTGGCAATGCAGATCGTACCCTTTTGTGACTGTAGATTTTTTTTATTTTTCTAGTGAATTACAGCAAACTCAGCCTTTCCAAAGAAGGAAGAAAAGGTTGAAAGGGGATCCTAGAGACTTCAAGAACAAATGCAAGTTAGGGATTGCAAAGAGGAAAGTGACAGGATAGGAAATGCTTAATTGTGAAAATCATATATAGGACTGCTGGGAGCACTTAATGGGTATTTCCAGAACTATGGCCTGCATAGCTATTGTATGCAGTCTCATATTTTGCTGGAAATTTTAATTGCTGCACTCGTCATTTGATACGAGTACTTCTGGGATCTCCAGCATCCAAGGCAGGTAAATTCTGACAGGTTAAATCATATGAGATTATTTTCACACTGTGTAAAAATTTTGTGCCACTTTGGACCCCTGAAGGGGTTTCCTACTCATATGATCATTTCCCTTTCACAACAGGAGCATCTTAGAGTAAGGTGTTGACCTAAGGACACAGATAAATTCAAGCTGGACAGCCAGAATGGTTCATTCCCACAGCTTACTTTCCCTTTGCTACAAATTTTCACCTTTATAGGAGAACATTTGAATTATGTGTGAAAAAGATTTTGAATCACTTGAATCACAAGTTTCCTGGTAGCATCTACCAAGTAAAATACATGCTGACTACCTATATTTGGGGAGGCATAAATTGGCAGTTCTGGAGTGCTTCATGCCTGTTTCAACTGTTCCCCCTATGGGAGAGCAACCTCTGGAACAGGGATGGTGCGCAATGCTTGATATGGTCACAGCTTTGGTTCTCTGACTCGAATTTGCTTTCAAGAATATCATATCATACAGTGTATACAGCTTGATTTAAAGTTTTGGTGAGCATTATTCCTTAAACAGATCCAGGTCTTTTTCACAACCTGATGAAACTGCATTGCAGCCTCTTTCTAATTCACTTCTTTGCCTCACCCGCCAAAGGCTACATGAGAATATTCACTTGAATTTGCCTCTAAAAGAAGAAATGAACGCGAATTATTTCTCATGTATTTAACTAATGTTCTTTATTATCACTTCTGTCATTCCCAAACACCATCCACCTTCCTTGTTGCTTGGAGTCCTAATTTTGTCCTTAAGAATGCGAGATACGTATGGAGGAGGGAAGCAACTTCACATGTTACATCCACTCTCAAATTCTTGTTTATCATGTATCCTTAAGGAAGAAATAGGCTGTGTGAGAGTAGCCTAAAGAGTGTCACCTTTGCAAGATTTTTATTTATGTAAGTTGCATAGCAGGAGTGTTCCAAGACTAAGGGTGAGGAAATAATTTGTAAGATAATGTTTGAATGTAAGTAACCTTCAGAATATGCATTAAAAGGGTAGCATAAGCTTGACAAAAATAAATCGGTAAGAAAATTCAAGATTTTCTGTATGGGTCTGCAGAGATACTTTGTTGTCTTGCATGGATTTTTATATTGCTAAAAATGATTTACATGCTAACTAGTGCTTTTGTGTTTACTGTTGTTGTATTTGTGTTGCATTTGGCCTTTCAAATTGGTAGCAAAGGAAACAATTATCAGTGAACAACATTCAAGATACTTAACTGTCAAGCAGTGCTAACATAATATTTTCTCTCATGTATCACAGATAGATATGCCACATTATTTATGGCTAAATATTAAAAGTATGTCTTTTTATTTTTTTTAATTCAACAGATTCAGAACATTCCTATTACAATTTAATCCTGAAAAAAGCAGGACAATTTTTATCCAATTCGCAAATCAATCTACTGAAGTTTGCACTTTCGATACGGGCATATTCTCCAACTGTTCAGATGTTTCAGCAGGTGATTATATTATCTGATATATTTGGTTCATGATTTTATGTGGTATTTTGGCTGCAGAGTAGAGAATGTTTATTATTACAGTTCTGTAAAATATATGCCAACAGTATTTGCAATCAAACATGATCCGTTTATAAAAGTGATGCCTGATAAGCTGGTTATATTTATGCAAATATCCATGTTTAATTGTATGGATAGCATTATTTTCAAGGTAGGATTTTTGGAACTGTTCATTGTTGAAACTCAGATCGTGGGGAATTCTTGCATTGCTTTGAATAAGCCTGTGGGAATTCAGACATTTTCAAATTAGGAAATTTCCTATAGCTTCAAGTGATTTATATTTGTTCTTTAGTGGACATCTCATCTCTCATTATTTCAGTATTGGAAGTGTTGAAAGACTAGTCAAATACCTGGTTTGTTTGTGAAAAAGTGTGAGGACGTAATTTCACTGTGCCTCTAGCCTAAAATTGCTTCTCCTCCTTTTAGCAATGCCACCTTCAAGATAAAGTGAGAAATCCATATTTCTAAAAGGTTGTAAGCTGTAATAAAGTTAGGAGGGTTTGCAAGTGTTCTCTGGAGCAATATCATCATCTCAGACTCGTGTCTTTCCATTTTTATCTTTCAGCTTGTGAATCCAGAGTCATTGATAATGCATACTATTCCCACTTTACATGGGAATAGCTGAATAAAGTTTAAAAAAAAAAGAAGGCAGGAGGGTGGAGTAGGAAGGGGAGAGAGAACCAAAGCTGAGATTAATTGTTTGGGATTTACTGGTTAGCACTCAAACCTTTGTACATCAACATGATTGCTGATAGTGACTAAAATGAAAAATACCTCCGAGTACAGCATGTCATTTCACCTTTGGAGGTTTCTCAGCCCTGTCTTTACAGAACATAAATAGACTTAGATTTTCTGGAGTGTGACTGCATTTGATAGACCACATCTCACAAAGGTTATAAGGTCTTAATCTTGTAATATTTTTCACATGTACCCAATTTTGAATGAGCTTAATTAGAAGTACAACTCAATGACAGCTGATCAGTTATTTTAATCAAAGGGATGTGAGTTTAAGATGAAGTGCAATCAGAGCATTCTGGTTGAGTATAATTGTTGACATATTAGATTGCAGCTGATGAACATCCACCAGAAGGCTGTACTGCATTTGTGGTTATCCATGAGAAGCACACCTGTAAGACTAATGAAATAAAAAAGCTACTGAAGAAGGCTACTAAGAGGTAAATTGAATGATTTGTTTTAAGAGGAAAAATAGATTACTGAAGTGGAAAATGTGTTATTGCATATATACTTGTAGTATTTTGAAATTTCATGTTCTACTTACTTGATAATGCCAAGCCCATAAATACCAGTTTACTGGATATTTAAAGACTTACCCATTTAGGGTATGTGTTATTTTAAGAGTTACTTTTGGTTTTGAAATACTTTAAACACTCATGAGTATTCATCAATCGCCATAGAATTATTTAGTTTGGAAAAGATTTGTAATATGGAGTCTGACTGTTAACCTAGCACTGCCAAGTCAGCTGTGTCCCTGAGTGCCACATCCACATCCCCCAGACACCTCCAGGGACAGTGACTGAACCACTTCCCTGGGCACCCTGTTCAATGCTTGACAAGTCTTTTGGTGAAGAGATTTTTCCTAATACCCAATCTAAACCTCACCTAGTGCAGCTTGAGGCTGCTTCCTCTCATCCTGTAATTGTTACTAGGGAAAAGAGACTGACACCCACCTCACTACAACCTCCTTTAGTGTAGTTGTAGAGAGCGATAAGGTCTCCTCTGAGCCTCCTTCTCTGAATCAAAGTACAGTTTTAAAATTATAGAGCTTTGTTTCTCTAACTACATGGATATTTTCATATTTCTTTTCCCTGGTATGACATAGTCATGTTTGAGCTAGTGTACTTTCTATACAAACTTAACCATTTAATGCATCTCAGACAGTACTTCTGCTGACAGACCTTTCTACATAGTCGGTGCCACTGGGTTATAAGGACTTGGTAGAGGAGCCTGTCTCAGCTGGCATAACCTTTCCTCGCCTTGTGCTTGACTTTGCACCTGTCAAGTATTTTTGCAGGCTTTGTCCTGTGGAAGCAAGCATCAGTCCAGCATGAATCTGTATCATGAAGTCAAATATGTAGAACCTATTAAAATAACAAATCTTAAGATAATGAAAGCAAAATGTTTAATTTCTATTTTAAAAACTTAATAATTTGTATTTTTTCAAGACCTGTATGTAACATTTTTTTGATTGGTTAGTTAGGGTTTTTTTTTTTCCGGCAGTGGTCAAAGTCACCGTTAGTGTCCATACCACTTCATGCAGTTATGTAGAATGGAAAGATTATTTAGTAGGGCATATTTCTTGGATTTTCCTTTCTATCAAATACAAACTGGGGAAAAAAGTGAAAACTTATGAATTTGTCTCTTTGGGGATGGTTGCTTCTGAAAACAGTTTTAT
Organism: Pezoporus wallicus; assembly: GCF_028554395.1. NCBI lineage: Eukaryota > Metazoa > Chordata > Aves > Psittaciformes > Psittacidae > Pezoporus > Pezoporus wallicus. The sequence goes on from NW_026636656.1 coordinate 597,806, forward strand.
GTTCAGGTGTTATTTGTGGTATTTTCTGAGTCCACTGACAGAATTACAACCTACTAAAGCATTGTCTTTTACTTATTCAATAGCCATGGTTTTTGCAAAAACACTTCACTTCTAGTTTGCAATGTCCTATTTTTGACTATTACATTCTGCCTCTCTTATATTCTAACATAAATTATTTGTACTATATTTTTGCCTTTAAAATTACATTGAATTCTTCTGGTCATATATTAAGGCATTATGAGATCTTAACATTTTATCACTATTCTAAAGCCATTAACTGGATTCAGCACATTTTCCTTTCTGGAGATACAGTCCGCACGTTTACAAGATTCTGGAAAATCACAGGACTAAACAATAGAACCCTGAAGTATTCAGAATTGAAAGAGTTAACACTTCTAGAAATCATTAACTTCAAGAAATCATAACAGAACTGAAGTGCTTTCTCTTAAATTGCGCTGGTGGTTTGGGTAGTTTTGTGTGCACCACTCATTCCAACCTTCAGAGCTGCAGGGGCAAAATCTTGATCAATTTCTTCTCCTCCCCACCCCAAAAGTAGTTGTGTCACTCAAATAGTTACAATTCCTGGAGCTAGACTTTGAGGAAAACATGTTCACCTTCAGGTAATTGTTTCCATTATTATTTCCAGTGATACTCTGAGTAGTAGATGTGTTTCACTTGTTCTGGAGATGTTTAGCCTAGGTGATATAGATAGGGCTCTGCTCCTGTTCTTCCTTTTCAGTGTGGTGAACAGTTGATACATGAGACAGTGTGCCATCTCACTGTTCAGTCCTCTAAGCCAGTCATTCATTCCCTCTGTGACTTTTATGAAAAGAGATATTTTTGTTTTATTGATTCCCTTTTTTATTTGAAAGTTTTCCTTCGTGTTTCACTTTGTTTTAATGTCTTCTCTCTGTCATGACTTCCACTTAAGCCAGGCCAACTTAAGCTAGGCTTTCAGTTGTGTCCGAAAGTTCCATATCAGAGGAGGACACTAGAAGTGTTCTATTTTTAGGGATAGCAGTTTCAAATCTCACTGAAAGGGAAAGAAAAGGCTTACAGCATTATTTTGTGCAGATCCATCAGCTCAACCGGAGATCGAGGAAGTCTCAGGTACTTTGGACTCAGGAGTGCCCTAAGAGTTTGTATGTGAAGATCAAGGTTTTGCTTCATTTAGTCCTTTATGCAGCAGCTACTGTGATTTTGTTGCAATGGATTGCATGGCTGTGATTGTGTTTTGTGTGGAGGTGCAGTAGGTTTTATATTTGCCACAGGAGAATCTGCTATTAAATGGTTGAGATTACTTATCTCTCTAACAGTCCAAAATACAACACTAAGATTTACAGGGCTTTTGCTGCCAAGAGCAAAAGCATTGATAGGAGTCACATTTTGCTCAAAACAGTCAGTGCCTCAGATGGCTTGTCAGTATGCATGTCTGCTGTCTTCTGTCCATCATATTCCTTCTGCATCCCATGTTGGCAGCTATCTAGGAAAGTGTATAGTCGCCTGTACTACCCTAGTAACTGGTTAGTGAGTGCTGAGCTCCACTTACATGTTTAGGGTTGGTTTTAATAAATTTTTTTTGGCTGCCCAGCTGCAGTTCTGTCCTTTTCAGGCAGCCTTCTCATGAGAATGAATCTCTTATAGCAGGAAACTAGCTTTCAGCGCTATCAGTTTCTTCTCACTACTCTTCGCTGTTGATGAGAAACAGAGAACAGAGGCTTATCTTGGACTTACAAGAGCTGAATACTTTAATTCTCCAATCCAAGATCATTATGGTAGCCTTATGGAGTGTTATTTTACTGCAGCACTTATTGTCAGTGAAGTCTGTTCATGATGGTAAAAAATGCTTCCTTTGAGGCTGTCAGTGTTCAAGAAAATCCTGGCAGCACTTTGTACCCATCTTCTGAGAACAGGAGTAATTTTTTCTGCTGTAGGTGACTAGTTAGGGAAAGAGAAGCTTCCTTGATTTGGGTTTTCAGCTGTCTAAAAGTGACTGTGGCAGTCTCTCTGCATATGAGAAGGAAATTGCAAAAATCGCATCCCATGTTATGCTTTCACTGTGGCAAATCTGGACCAGTTCTTGAACAGAGCTTACTCATTCAAGTATTGTTTCGCACTCCCTGATGTCACCTGGTTTGCCTTGTCCTGCGATGACAAAAGGAAAGCTTGTCTGATACTTCTGTGACGCGTGGCTG